>NC_138882.1:157946503-158679357 GCF_965194825.1 Balaenoptera physalus | reverse complement strand
CCTCGCGGACTACCAATCCCCCCCCGCGCCGCCGAGGCTTGAGGCGTTCTTTTGATCACTTCCAAATCCGAACGCCTCCGCCTTGCTCTTAAGGCCTGAACCAGAGTAAGGGTTCTAGCTGCTGCCCACGGAAGACCACGTCTAACCAAGCCCTAAGAACTATCTCTTCAAATATTTCTCAAATATTACCCCCCTACACCGATTCCCGCAGCCTCTGCTCTAGTGCTGATCCTCAGTAACCCTCATTGCTTAGAGAGCCTCCCTTTTATTGTTCTGATTAACAGGGTTGCTGCTATCTGCTGTCCATGAGTTCCCATTCCATCCATTCCACGGCGGCTGGAGGGAATCTTTCTGAAATCTGATTTTGTCACTCACTCACTCACCCCTCTGATTTGTGGGTCATAAAAACTGGGGCTCTGTATTCCTGAGTTAAAACTCTTCATTGTTATTTTATGTGTGGCCTTCATAAAAGAGTCTTAATCCATTAACCTTCCTTTTCTCGTCTGTAAATTGGGAATACTATTCTTTGTTGAAATCATCTCTGTAGTTTATTTAGCACAGTACCTAGTTCTTATTATACACTAGAAATGTTAGCCATTGTTACTACTGTAACTCTTCCTTGCTCCTATATTGTAACACCCAGAGCAGAGTGTAGCTGTTTTAAGACTTAAGGCTTTTGTTCAAGCATGAGGAACCCATTCTCTCTTATATGACCTACAGAAAACATGTTTGAAGACTCAGCTGAAGCATTACTTCCTCTGAAATTCTTTCACTCATCCTCAGAATTGACCGTTCCCTCCTTTCTGCCCAAACAATAGATTGTATAGCAAAAAGAAAACTTTTAAGCTATTTTACTTGTTTATATGTCTATCTCTCCTTGTTAGACTGACTTTCTGGAGGGTAGGGTTTGGGTCACAACCATCTCTGTGTCCCCACGTCACAACGTAGCACCTGATATAAAATAGGAGTGTTTAATAAATAGTATTGTGTCCCCATTCTGCCCCCAACCCCCACTATCCTCCTAACTCCCTTGGACATTATAGCAGGATAAGAAATAGGGAAGTGCTGTGTCATGCTGGCTGAGCATCTCAAAATTTTTTGGCATTTATCATCCTACCATGCAACAGTAGTGATTTTTTTTTTTTCCTTCTCTGCCTGAGACTGAACAATTATTTGGCCATTACTCATCTTCTTCTTGAGGACTCAGGGGAGACAGACATTCAGAGCTTAATAGTGGATGGTTATTGCTGTGAGCAGGTTAAACCAACAACACACAGTCCTACTTCAGCCAGAAGAAAATTACCATTTATTGTATCTACCATGTGCCAGGCCCTGGGCTGGGCACTTGAGCTTATTTGTCTCATTTAAGAACCAAAAGAGTTATCCTGGCCCAGGGAAATATTAACATCCAATCCTCGTGGGAATATAAAAAAACAAAATAGCAGAACAATTATGACAAGAGAAGAAATCTGTTGAACACTTGTGTGATTAAGTGATCGTAGAATCTGTTTCCTCAGAGAACAGTAAAGACTTTGGAAATGGGGGCAGGGGAACTTTATCCTTCTACAGGGCCTTTGTCCTCCCTTGTTCACCAAGGGAAGGATTTTATGTTTTATTTATATTTGTAGTACCAGAACTTGGCACACTAACTGGCCTAGGAGACGTGCTTCATTAATTTTGGAGTGTATTGCAGATTTTTGAGATGTGGAGTTAACCTACTTGAACCACATTTTAGGAAGATGATTCTAGCAGCTGTGTGATCAATGTAATGACTAGGAGACAACAGGCAAAGAGACCAACTGGGAGGCTACTGCAATGGTCCAGATTAGAGAAGTCTCAGAACTGTAAAATGACATTGGCAGCAGAAAGGGAAGAAGGAGAGAAAGAATATTTCTACAGGCTTTTGGATTGATTGCATTTAGGGTGAGATGAAAGAGGAAGTTAAATCTGATTCCTTGGTTTCATATCTTGGTGCCATGTGAGTAATGTCATTAACCAGTGATGTAGGAAACACTGGAGGAGGAGAAGTTTTGAGGTTAAAAATAGTGATGAGGGCTTCCCTGGTGACGCAGTGGTTAAGAATCCACCTGCCAATGCAGGGGACACGGGTTCGAGCCCTGGTCCAGGAAGATCCCACATGCCACGGAGCAACTAAGTCCGTGAGCCACAACTACTGAGCCTGTGCTCTAGAGCCCGCTTGCCTAGAGCCTGTGCTCTGCAACAAGAGAAGCCACCGCAATGAGAGGCCCGCGCTCCACAACGAAGAGTAGCCCCTGCTCACTGCAACTAGAGAAAGCCCCACGCGCAGCAATGAAGACCCAACGCAGCCAAAAATAAATAAATAAATAAAATTTTTTTAAAAAATGATGAACATTTATCGAGCAGATAAATACTGCTATAATACTGCTAAAATACTACCTATTTTATGGATGAGATGCCTGATGCCCAAAGAATTTAATTATCTAAAATAACAACTAATAGTGATACCAAGCAGGGCCCTGTGGGGCTTCTGGACACAAAGCCTTTCTGTGTCCCCCATTCCTTTGATTACAGGAAATAGCCTTCATTCAGCCTCCATGACCTTCCCTGAGTTCCAATGGGCAGATTCAAGCAGTTTTTAATTAGGGAAGGGAGGGGATTCCACAAGGGAGAAACAAACAATCAAGAGAAACAATAATGCAGCCTTGGGGCAAGGTCCCGGTTCCCCCTCAAAGGATACACACAACAATGTCTTTGAGTTTTGCAGATTCTGAAACCCCCTCCAGGTGGGAGAAGTTTAACAATGGTATGCTGCCCACAGGCACATAGACCCCAGACCAGTTGGAACTTGAAGGTTGATGATGCTGATTCCTGCTTACCTCACCACCAACCAATCAGAAGAATGTCCACAAGCTGATCATGCCCTCGGTGAACGATTACTATAAAACTTCTCACTACCCTCTCCAAGTTGGGACACATGGTTTTGAGGGCATTAGCCCACTGTGGCCTCCTTTGCCTGGCAAAGCAATAAAGCTATTCTTTTCTATTTCACCCAAAATTCTGTCTCCGAGCTTTAATTTGGTGTCGGGGTACAGAGGCCGGATTCGGCTTCAATAGGTTTTGGAGCCAGATGCCATCCCAGGCCACAGAGCCATCATGTTGCACACTATGCAGGTGTCACATTTACATAGCTTGGGACTTCCCTGGTGGTCCATTGGGTAAGACTCTGAGCTCCCAATGCAGGAGGCCCAGTTTCGATCCCTGGTCGGGGAACTAGATCCCACGTGCACTATGCAACTAACAAGTCCGCATGCCGCAACTAAAGATCCCACATGCCACAACGAAGATCCCACATGCCGCAACTAAGAGCTGGCACAGCCAAAATAAATAAATAAAATAAATAAATAAATATTTAAAATTTTTTTTACATAGACTATAATGGAGTTGTGCCTTATCGTGGTTTGGCCAGGCTGACTCTGGAGTCTAACTTATTACTGACTCCTCTCTTAAAGGAGAAGATAATCAGTTTGGTTTGAGGAAAACATCATTGAGATGCTCACAAGACATCCAGGTAGAGGTATCCAGAGGTCACTGTTGGAGATGTAGATTTGAAAATCAGCAGCACAGAGGTTTAGTTATATATTTATTGTTCTTCTATTTACAGGAGGCCTATTCTCTGCTAGGTACCAGACATGCAAAGATGAATAAAATACCAACTACTGAGGTGTTTTGAAGGATCACTAAAGAGTTAGCTAAGGAGAAGAAAAGTGTGGAAAGAGCTCCAGGCAGAGAAAACAGCAAAAGAAGTGGAAAACAATATAATATGTTTGGGGAAGTACAAAAAGTTGAATATTAGCAGAATGTAAATGCCAAAGACTAGAATGTAGAGACAAAGAACACAGATTGGTTATGATGTACCCCATAAGCTTGGCTGAGGAGTTTGAATTTTATCCCAGGGGGCAAAATTGAATATGGAAGTACAGAAAGAAAGTAAGAGTTTTGAATAGGAAAATGACATCAGGTTGTATTATTTATCATTCTGGCAGCTGCAGTGAAAATAGATTTAGGGGAGCAAGAAGATATAGGCTAAGGAGACCAAGAAGGAAGCTACTGCCATGATTGGGGGAAAGAGGTCAAGAGCCTGAGTGAAGGCAGTAGTGCCAAGTGTGGAGAGATGGGATCAGATGGCAGAGTTTGTAAGATCTGGGCATCAGTTAATGAGAATTGAAAGAGAGGAAGGAGGCGAGGATGAATCCCAGGGGAATTGGATGAAGATGGTGCAATTCACAGAAATGTAATGAAACAGATTTTGGAGGAGATAATAAGTCCACTTTGGGACATGCTGAATTTGAGATTCCAGCAGGAGATAGCCAGGAAGAAAGTTGGAAATGTGGAAACTTGAGTGTAAGCCTGTGGGAAGGCAGGGACCCTGCCTATCCTGTTCATCAAGTTATTACCCTAATACTTATCAGCATGGTTCCTGGCACATGATAGGTACAGTAGATATTTGTTTTTTGGTTTTTGGTTTTTCTTTTAGTTGCGGCATGAGGGATCTTTAGTTGCGGCATGCAGGATCTTTTAGTTGTGGCATGTGGGCTTCTTAGTTGCAGCATGCAAGCTTCTTAGTTGCAGCATGTGGGCTTCTTAGTTGTGGCATGCATGCGGGATCTAGTTCCCCAACCCCCCTGCATTGGGAGCAAAGAGTCTCACCTGCTGGACCACTAGGGAAGTCCCTAGGTTTTTGTTTTGTTTTGTTTTGGCTGCATTGGGTCTTCGTTGCTGCGCACGGGCTTTCTCTAGTTGCGGCGAGCGGGGGCTACTCTCCATTGCGGTGCGCGGGCTTCTCATTGCGGTGGCTTCTCTTTTTGCAGAGCACGGGCTCTAGGCGCGCGGGCTTTAGTAGTTGTGGCACGTGGGCTCGGTAGTTGTGGCTCGTTGGGCTCTAGAGTGCAGGCTCAGTAGTTGTGGTGCACGGGCTTGGTTGCTCCGCGGCATGTGGGATCTTCCCAGACCAGGGCTCGAACCCGTGTCTCCTGCATCGGCAGGCGGATTCTTAACCACTGCGCCACCAGGGAAGTCCAGTCCCTAGGTATTTGTCAAATAAATTAATGAGTTATATTTTTTGACATCAGTTGTAATATCAAGGATACTTGAAACTGTAGGAATAAATGAAATCCCTGAGAAAGTGGAAAGAGGTGAGCCAAGACCAGAACCTCAAAGATTTTCTATGAGGGTAAGAGGAGGGACAAAAACAATTAAAGGCAACTCAAAAAAACCCAAAAAAAAAACCAAACAAAAACAAATAAACAAAAAACCAAAACCAAAACCAAAACAGCAGTTTGTGGGCAAAGGGTCACTCATGAAGATGGACTGTTTCTACCCAGAATAATTTCCTTTGATCTCCACCATCAGCACTGAAGTTTATTGCACTTGGGAAAGGGTAACAAAAAAGTAAACAAAAAAGGAATGAGTTAAGAAGTGAGTCAACTTGTAGATATATAAGCTGCCACCTGTGAGATTTACTACCGAGTTTTCTCTAAAATCCTTTAAATTAAAAAAAAAAAATCCATTACTAAGTTGCTGGTTGCTGAGGGCTTTCAGTGGGTACTCAATATTTTGATAGGTTACCCCGGGATGCAACATTGAATATAATTTAAAATACTGTTTCAAAAGAGGAAATAAAATACTGCTTCCTGAAAATGTTTTTCTTGTTAATCACTACTACACTTGCTGCTGATGAATTATTGCCAGTTGCAATATGCAAGATGAGTTTCATTCAAGCAATACCCTTCATGAATATGGTCCTAATACTGTTACAGTTCATCACCCCCTGGGTTCTGCATACTTATACTTGCCAACACCTTGTGTTGATGACTCAGTTCTCCCACAACCTTTATCTGTTCAATCTAGCCATGAAACTTTGGTTCATACAGTGTTTTTTGACATCATCTGGCCCTCACTTAGCTTAAAGTGGTAGTTATATCACTGCACTGATTTGCTGTGGTAGACACAGTTAACTGACACACCTTCATAACTAACTAGATGCAACAGGTAAGACAATTCAACGTGGGTATAAAGCAGATGTCCTAGAGCAATGATCATATTAACATTAGAACTTGCTAACCTAATAGCAGCCTGTCATAAAATTATAAACCATTAATGTTAAACCTATAAACCATTAAAGTTAAACCTATAAACTATTAAAGCTGAATGCTTTAATGTTATTGTAACAACAAATGCAATCATGGAAATAAAAATCCCAGGGCAGCATTCAGTTATGAGCGCATCCAGATGATTCAAAATAGGATTATATTAATTTTTTAAGTTATCACTGAAAGAAAAACATTACATTTAACAGTTCTCAAAGAACACTTGAATCCTTTAATTTACAAAGAATTCAATTTATAAAATTATACTTGGGGCACACAAAGGCCTACAGATACCAACCGAAACACTGTTATCAAGGATGATGTCTGTTAGAATTGAATACAGCTGTAACTAACAGATTAAACTCAAATAACAAGCTCAACCAAATAGGGGATTAATTTTTCCATTTAACATGTAGGCAGTCCAAGGCTGCTATCAGGAGCCCAGAGTTTTAACTTTCTCTTCCCAAATCCCTAGCATGCAGCTTTTATTCTTACAACTTCCTTATAGTCCCAAAATGTCTGCTCTACTTCCAACCTCATACCTATATTCCAGGCAGGGAGAAGGAAAAAGGCAGCCAGAAGTATGTGGGAACTATAATGGGGAGGCAAAGCATTCCCAGAAACCCTCAGTTTACATAGCATTTGCCTAAGTATGTCACATGGCTGCTCCTAGCTGTAAGGGAGGCTGGAAATTGTGTCTATTAATTGGGCATACTACCAGTCCTAACAAAATTGAGAATCTGTCGGAAGGAAGGAAGGACGGAAGGACGGAACGAAGGGGAAGGAAGAAAGGAAGGAAGAAAGGAAGGGTATTAGATAGGTAACTGACCTTGATGAATTTGAAAGGAGAAACTTAGGATTCTGACTGTGGCTGTGTAAGGATGTTGAAATGCTAGAAAAAGAGACTAAGTTATGTTTTTTTCCTACTCTGGCTAGAGGTGGCAATTTGTTTTATTAAACTGCCCAATTCTACATTTTCAATCAGATTCCAAATCTTAAATTCAAGTATGATTTGGTATTTGTTATTCTTCCATCATTGTCCTGATATTTTTTTTTTAAGCTGCGTTGGGTCTTCGTTGCTACGCGCGGGCTTTCTCTAGTTGCGGCGAGCGGGGGCTTCTCTTCCTTGCAGTGCACGGGCTTCTCATTGCGGTGGCTTCTCTTGTTGCAGAGCACCGGCTCTAGGCGTGCAGGTTTCAGCAGTTGTGGCTCGCAGGCTCTAGAGCGCAGGCTCAGTAGTTGTGGCGCATGGGCTTAGTTGCTCCATGGCATGTGGGATCTTCCCAGAGGAGGGCTCGAACCCGTGTCCCCTGCATTGGCAGGCGGATTCTTAACCACTGTGCCACCAGGGAAGCCCCATTGTCCTGTTTTATACTAAGCTGCTGTTCGTAGTTAAATGAGGCATGTGTTTAGAATATCAAACTCTTGATTTTAGGCTCAAGTTTTCACCCCTCCACATCTAACTAAAGTGTTGATTTTCCTTCTCTTCTTCCATCTTCCTTCCCCTCCAATTTTAGGAGAGCTGGAATGAAAGCACAGATACATCCAGACCAGAACAGTAAAGGGGAAGGAAGTGCCCAAGCTGGATCAACAATGGTATAGCTGTAAGCTAGACTAGCAGTGGACTTGCACCTTATGTTTACAGAATTAAACTTGGTTTTTACCTCTAGCCACCTCATGCCTTAGGTACTAATGCTCAAACCTTCATCCTCCCCACAACCAAATCTTTATAAACATAAGCATTTATCAGTTATTGCTCAACCTCAGTGCCATCAACATTTTGAGTCTGATAATTAGTTGTTGGAGGGAGGGGCTGTCCTGTGCATAATTGGATGTTTAGTAATATCCTCCCCTCGAGATGCCAGTGGCACCCCCTCCAACACATTGCCAAATGTCCCCTGGGGGACGAAATTGCCTCAGGTTGAGAACCTCTCAGCTAGAGAAAGTCAGATAAATGACCTGAGGACTCCCAGCCTATCTAACCTTCTGGCCCATTTGTCCTGGCTGGTAGGGTATTCTCTGCCTGGAAGCAGGGAAAAAAATCTTTTACTTCTTTCATGCATTCATATTTTACTCCTAGACATCTTGGCCAAATCTTCCAGAAAAGAGTGGCTCACTCATCAGAAGCACTGCAATTAGGAGAGCGATGATGTTGGGACCAGAAAGAGTCACACCCATTGTAATGACTCTTTGGCTTGTTCTTCTGAGGCCTACTCTGCCACTGACAGATGGGAGACGAAGGATAAAAGTCTCTGAGAAAGCACACAAATGGAAAAGGAGAGCTTTACCTCTGGGCAAGTCTTCACTGATTCATTCCTAGCCTCAACCACAAGCTGGGATCTCGCCTTTCCTGGAGCCATTAGTCATGTTCCCTTGACCCTCTACAAGCCATAATTCTGCAACTAGAGGCATCTCCACAGTCTTTCCTACCACCTTCCCCAGAGGAACAGCAGGTCTGACAAGCGCACCGGAATCTGAGAACTCTAATCTAAGACCAGAGCTGGATAGGAGGCAGGGCCATCCCAAATGGTTGAACAGTTTGGGCCACCGACCTAATTGTCTAGCTAACCTGCTCATCATGCATGGTTTACCAAGCCAGGATAAAATTGGCCCTTTCTAATTCTGAAGTAACACATTCAAAAACTCTTCAAAACTCTTCTCTCCTGTCTTCTCAGTTCTTCAATTTAAGTAGCCCCACTTCCCTAACTGCTCCTTATGTGATATGATTTCCAACCCCCTTGCTGATATCTCCCCACAGTATTTAGCTTAGCAAGCGTTCAGCGTAATGTTCCATATCTTGACACACAGGCTCTCCACCTTGTCTCTCCTCCCTCACATACACTGCAAGCTGCTCGAACCATAAAGGACTGTGTGCAATCCTTAAGTATATCATGATGTTACTGATCTCCCACATCCTGTTTGCTGACTCTTCTTTGCCTGACTCCTGCTTGTCTCTCAAAATTAGGATAAAGTGTTAGCATTCTGGGATACCTTTCCTGACAACCTCTCCATTCTCAAACTGATTTTCAGTGTTCCTCCCTCTGTATTTCCACCATACTTTGTGCTTATTTCTATCACAACTAGCACTTACCACATCGTTCTGTAATTATTAATTTTTTTTCTCTTCCCCCAATGGACCATGATCTTAGTGAGTTAAGGTTATGGTGGTAGTAAGTACTTCATAGCATTGAAGAGATAACAGATTAAGAAGCAATGCCTTGGACTGCCATTCCTTGAGGGCAGGGCCACATCTTCACCTCTGCATCTCCAGCATCCAGCACATGGTCTGTAAGCAGCTGGTGCTCAGTGAATGTGGAGTATGCATGAATGCCTCAGGTAGAGGGGAATTGCTCTCAGGTGGCTAGCCACACATTTGGTGATCTTATCTTTGAGTGTCATGAGGACACTCATGACAAGTTCCTTATTCATGTCAGGAGCAGAGAAACTGCTGAATGGGTACTTGCTGAATTAGTCAATGTCTCAATTTCCCCATTTTTAAGAACTGAGGTTCCTGCTCCCCTCCACCATAGGCTAGCAAGATCAAATATAAAATAAAAAACAGCCTTCCTAAGTATTTAGTATTACTTTCTGTGTTCCCTGGGGGCAGAGAGGATTATGAATCAGCTCCATTAAAACTGAGCCAACCATAGCCACTCTGGTCTGGAGGATGGCCTGGAAAACTGACAGGATAGAGCTTTACTTTTATTTATTTATTTATTTATTTATTTATTTTAATTGAGGGACTTCCCTGGTGGTCCAGTGGCTAAGATTCCACGCTCCCAATTCAGGGGGCCCAGGTTCCATCCCTGGTCAGGGTACTAGATCCTGTATGCCGCAACTAACAGCCCACATGCTGTAACTAAAGATCTTGCATGCCGCAATGAAGATCCCGCATGCAGCAACAAAGATCCCGCATGCCGCAACTAAGATCTGGTGCAGCCAAATAAATAAATAAATATTTTTTCAAAAAACTGAAATATCGTTGATATACAGCATTATGTTAGCGGACTTCCCTAGTGGTGCAGTGGTTAAGAATCCGCCTGCCAATGCAGGGGACATGGGTTTGAGCCCTGGTCTGGGAAGATCCCACATGCTGCAGAGCAACTAAGTTTGTGCACCACAACTACTGAAACCCACGTGCCTAGAGCCCGTGCTCCGCAACAAAAGAAGCCACCACAATGAGAACCCTGTGCACTGCAATGAAGAGCAGCCCCTGCTCGTCACAACTAGAGAAAGCCCGCATGCAGCAATGAAGACCCAATGCAGCCAAAATAATTAACTAATTAATTAATTAATTAAAAATATTGTTAGTTTCAGATGTACTACATAGTGATTTGACATTTGCATACATTATGAAATGGCTACCACGATGTCTAGTAACCATCTGTCCCCATACAAAATTATTACAATATTATTGACCATATTCCTTATGCTTCATATTACATCCCTGTGGCTTATTTATTTTCTAACTGGAGCTTTGTACCTCTTAATCCTCCTCACCTATTTCATCCCCCACTTCCCTTCTGGAAACCAGTTGTTCTCTGTATCTATGAGTCTGTTTTCATTTTGTTTATCTGTTTATTTTATTTTATTTTATTTCACTTTATTTTATTTTACTTTTATTTTATTTTACTTTATTTTTTGGCCATGTTGCACAGGCACGTGGGATCTTATTTCCCCGACCAGAGATCGAACCTGCAGTGGAAGCGCAGAGTCCAACCAGTGGACCACCAGAGAAGTCCCTGTTTTATTTTTTAGATTTCACATATAAGTAAGATCATACAGTATTTGTCTTTCTCTGTCTGACTTATTTCACTTAGCATAATACCCTCTAGATCCATCCATGTTCCTGCAAATTGCAAGATTTCATTTTTATGGCTCACATGTATCATGATATATTGAATATATACCACATATATCACGATATATATACCACATCTTTTTTTTTTTAAAGATTTATTTATTTATTGATTGATTGATTACTATGTTGGGTCTTCGTTTCTGTGCTAGGGCCTTCTCTAGTTGCGGCAAGCGGGCGCCACTCTTCATCGCGGTGCACGGGCCTCTCACCATTGCGGCCCCTCTTGTTGTGGAGCGCAGGCTCCAGATGCGCAGGCTCAGTAATTGTGGCTCACGGGCCTAGTTGCTCCGCGGCACGTGGGATCCTCCCAGACCAGGGCTCGAACCCGTGTCCCCTGCATTAGCAGGCAGACTCTCAACCACTGCACCACCAGGGAAGCCCCTACCACATCTTCTTTATCCATTCATCTATCAATGGACACTCAGGTTGCTTCCATAACTTGACTATTGTAAATAACGCTGCGATGAATATCGGTGTGCATATGTCTTTTCGAATTCCTGTTTTGTTTTCTTCAGGCAGGGGGGAGATTTACTTGTATGGAATTAACCTGGGCCTGAGAATTGCGCTGTGACTTCTGTCCTCCTCCTTTCCAGAAAAAAAACTGCAGGCTTTTTTTTTAAGTGTATAAGAATTGGGCCCCTAGTACCTTAGATGGGAAAGGCCAATGTGGGGATTTTCACTGGAGAATGTTTTGATCAGTAAGTGTTATAAGCTGGATTTACTACATCAATTTCAAGAGGGTCTCCAGATGGGGCCTGGCCAGGGAGTTCCAGAGTTCTAATTAGCTACTAATTGGCCATTTACATAATAATAGCTTGGTTTGTCCAATGTTCAGATCCTGAAATATTTCATCTAATGAAACTATTTTGCTTCCTAGTATCTTACTGGAAATCCAGGCTTATGTGAAGCTTAATTAGTATTTATTGAGTGCCTACTCTTTTATTTCTGAGGACCCTGAAATCTTATGATCCTCTTATCCTCAGAAATGGACTCGAATACCTCTCCTCTAATAGAACACAACTAAGCAGCTTGGCTATAGTTGGTCTATGACTAAAAGGACAGCCTTATAGCAAAGGCTTATCTGCTAGATTCCCGAGAAAAAGGAAATCAGATTCCCAAAGTCCAGCACTAGCGGAGCTCAGAGAAGTCACCTTCTTGCCTAATGAAGGGCACCAGAATGTACCCAGAGTTTTAACCCTCATCCATATTCTGCCTGGAGAAGGAAATGCAGGCTCCAATGCAAGTATCTGGCTCCTAGGCTTTGTCATGGCTGTGGCAGAGCTGGAGAAGAAATGCCCATCCCCACCCCGGGCTCATGGCCAGCCTCCTCCCTTACCTTGCACAACCTTGATCCAGAAGCAGGTGGTGGCACCCTGGCCTTTTGAGGCCCTAGGACTTTGATCTTTGAATCTGAATGAACTGAGCACAGCTAGTGCCCAACCTGCCTTCGATAACCTCCTTTTTGTTTTCTGTTTTTTCCTCCATTTAACAACATATCCTGGACACTTTTCTACTACAACAGTTACAGATCTACTTTTTCCTGTGGCTGTATCGCTTTTTTTTGGCTGCGTTGGGTCTGTGTTGCTGCGTGCGGTTTTTTCTCTAGTTGCGGTGAGCGGGGGCTACTCTTTGCTGCGGTGCGTGGGCTTCTCATTGAGGTGGCTTCTCTTGTAGTGGAGCACGGGCTCTAGAGCGCAGGCTCCGTGGTTGTGGCGCACGGGCTTAGTTGCTCCGTGGCATGTGGGGTCTTCCCAGACCAAGTCTCGAACCCGTGTCCCCTGCATTGGCAGGCGGATTCTTAACCACTGCGCCACCAGGGAAGCCCCCATAGATTAGTTTCTACTGGTTTCATACTTTATAAAAATGGAATTATACAGTATATGTACTCTTTCATGTCTGCTTTATTTCACTCAACATTAAGTTTGGGAAATTTATTCACGTTGTTGAGTGTAGGAGTAGTTAATTCCTTCTGCCACAAGGGAAGCCCTGAATAACCTTTTTATAGCCATTTTTCTTTCGTTTTTTATGAATTTATTTATTTTATTGATTTTTATTTTTGGCTGCATTGGGCCTTCATTCCTGCGGGCGGGCTTTCTCTAGTTGCGGCGAGTGGGGGCTACTCTTCGTTGCCGTGCGAGGGCTTCTCATTGCAGTGGCTTCTTTCGTTGCGGAGCACGGGCTCTAGGCGTGCGGGCTTCAGTAGTTGTGGCACGCGGGCTCTAGAGCGCAGGCACAGTAGTTGTGGCACACGGGCTTAGGTGCTCCGCGGCATGCGAGATCTTCCCAGATCTGGGCTCGAACCCGTGTCCCCTGCATTGGCAGGCGGATTCTTAACCACTGCGCCACCAAGGAAGCCCCCATTTTTCTTTCTTATATTGAGAACCACATGTTAAGAATTTTTTGCCTATTTTTATCGAAATATTTGTCTTTTTAAAATTGATTTTCGGGGCTTCCCTGGAGGTGCAGTGGTTAAGAATCCGCCTGCCAACGCAGGGGACATGGGTTTGAGCCCTAGTCGGGAAGATCCCACATGCCGTGGAGCAACTAAGCCCGTGTGCCACAACTACTGTACCTGCGCTCTAGAGCCTGCATGCCACAACTACTGAAGCCTGCACGCCTAGAGCCCGTGCTCCACAAGGAGAAGCCACCACAATGAGAAGCCCTCGCACCGTAACGAAGAGTAGCCCCTGAGTGCGCAACTAGAGAAAGCCCGCGTGCAGCAACAAAGACCCAACTCAACCACAGATAAATAAATAAATAAATAAATAAATAAATTTATAAAATTGATTTTCCAGCAGTTCTTTACAAAGTAATATTTGAACCCTTCAACCATTAAATATTGCAGACTCTTTTCCTACTGTGTCATTTGTCTTTTAATCTTGTTTATGTTGTCTTTTGCTGCACAATTTTCACTTTTATCTGTGAAAACTGTCAATATTTTCCTTTATACTTTCTAACTTTTGCTTTAAAGTTAAGGAAGCCCTTCTTCACCCCAAGATTGTACAAATATTCTATTTCTTCTTTTAGCATTTTAAAAATTTATTTATTTGATATTCAAACCTTTATTTATTTGTTTGTTTATTTATTTATTTGGCTGCACTGCACGGCTTGCAGGATCTTAGTTCCCTGACCAGGGATTGAACAAGGGCCCCTGCAGTGAAAGCATGAAAGTGCTGAGTCCTAACCACTGGAACGCCAGGGAATTCCATATTCAAACCTTTAAACCTCCTGAAATTTACTTTCGTGTCTAGTACAAGGTAGGAGTCTAACCTTTATTTTTTTCCAAATGGTTAGTCAGTTAACCCAGACATTTTAATGTGGTGACTAAGGTTCTTTATGAACTGGACTCATCCTACCTCTCCAGTTTCATCTACCACTTTTCTCCCTGGAACTCTATGCTCTCTTTTTATCAAACCACATGTAGTTCCTGGAATTAACAACCTACTTCATTCCTCCACAACTTAACGCATTAGTTCCTCTGCCCTGACTGCTCTTTCCTAGCTCCGTTTAGCTCCCTGACCAACAACTATTAATCCTTCCAGAAAATTCCTGGCATGTGGTAGGTATCATTAAGCATTTGTCAGTTGAATAAATAAATCAATCACTTCTACCCACTTTTAGCACGGGGCGGGCTCTGCGGGACACATGTGCAGTGGAAGGATGTAAAATTGGGAAGTGAAGTTGACAGGGGAAATCCACACTGCCATATGACAGGCCGTCTGCTTCCTGCCGTGGTTCTGCCCTTGCCTTGCCAGGCCTGCTCACAGCACTCCCTCCTCTTCCCCTCCCTTTTCCAGCCCCAGACCAATGGTTTCAGTTGCCTGCAGCCTCCTTCCCACCACTTTACTGCAGCATTGATCTTTGTGACTGTGAATCCTGCCCTGATACAAATACAGCTAGAGCTCTACATAAATGTGTGTGCACACAGGTGTGTGTCAGAGAGACAGAGAGAGAGAAGAGAGTGGAACCCTTCTGCAGAATCCTCTTCCATTTAGGAGTCCTGCTATCTCTCTTAGGTCTGGGGAGCAGTTTCAGCAGCTTCACTGGGTGGGGAGGGGACTGTTATCACCCCTGCCTAGCTTGCAAACATGTCTACTCTGAATATAGACAATAATCACAACTATTCACTAAATCCCTACTATGTGTACTGTGAGGCAATTTACATCCACTGTTTCATTTAATTCCAAAACATATCAGCAAGGTAGATATTAAAATCTCTATTTCACACATGAGGAAATGTGCCCAAGGTCACACAGCTACTAAGGGGTACAGCAAGGATTTAAACACAATTGCATCTAAACAACACCTGTCCTTGTTGATTCACAATCCATCTAGTTGGGCAGCCTCAAGGTTGGAGGTTCAGGTCTGTGAGATTTCCAGTTCCCCAGCCTGACATTCCAGACACAGCAGTACACAGCTGTGTACACAGCTACTATCCAGCTTCTTGAGTGGTACACTTGTGTGCACATTCTCATTTACTGATTCAACAACCGTTGCTGATCTTGGTGAAACAGACACTCTCTTTGAAATTAGCCACATTTTTTTTTTGGTCACACCAGGCGGCTTGAGGGATGTTAGTTCCCCAACCAGGGATCGAACCTGGGGCCCCAGCAATGAAAGCACGGAGTCCTACCAGTGGACTGCCAGGGAATTCCCTAGCCAAAATTCTTAATCCCGTCTTCACTACTCTATCATTTTAAGCAAGTTGCTAAGCCTCTCTGACACTCAATTTACCCCACTTTAAAATAAGAATGATAGGACTTGCCTGGTGGTGCAGTGGTTAAGAATCCACCTGCCAGTGCAGGGGATACTGGTTCGATCCCGGGTCCGGGAAGGTCCCACACGCCCTGGAGCAACTAAGCCACTGCACCACAACTACTGAGCCCGCGTGCTGCAGCTACTGGACCCCGGGCACCTAGAGCCCGTGCGCCACAACAAGAGAAGCCACCGCAATGAGAAGCCCGAGCATCGCAACAAAGAGTAGCCCCTGCTCACCGCAACTAGAGAAAGCCCGCTCGCAGCGAAGACCCAACGCAGACAAAATTAATTAATTAATTAATTTAATTTAATTTAATTTAATAAGGATGATAATACCAACATGCTGGATTACCGTGAGGATTAAATGAGATACTGGAGATCAGGAGGCATCAATCACTTTAAAAAGTATTTGTCAGGGGAATTCCCTGGCAGTCCAGTAGTTGGGACTCCATGCTTTCACTGCTGAGGGCCCAGGTTAAATCCCTGGTCGGGGAACTAAGATCCCACAAGCCGTGCAGCGTGGCCAAAACCAAAAAGTATCTATCAGTCTGCCCTCCAACCTGAGGCAGACGGTCTATGCTCTCTTGCCTACTCAAGGATGTTGCCCCTGCAATTATTTTCTTTCTCCTGAATTGTCAATTTTCCTCACTCTGCTGGATCAGCACATAATCTACTATACTAACGTATCTGCCAATTCAGGCAGAAAAAAAATCCCACTTTTTTTTAAAAAAATAATTAATTAATTAATTTATGGCTGTGTTGTGTCTTCGTTTCTGTGCGAGGGCTTTCTCTAGTTGTGGCAAGTGGGGGCCACTCTTCATCGAGGTGCGCGGGCCTCTCACTATCGCGGCCTCTCTTGTTGCAGAGCACAGGCTCCAGACGCGCAGGCTCAGTAACTGTGGCTCACAGGCCCAGTTGCTCCGCAGCATGTGGAATCTTCCCAGACCAGGGCTCGAACCCCTGTCCCCTGCATTGGCAGGCGGATTCTCAACCACTGCGCCACCAGGGAATCCCCAAAATCCCACTTTTGACTTCATTACACATCCAACTACCATCCCATTTCACTATAGCAAAATTCCTAAACAGGTTGCTTATGTGCACTTTGTCCACTTCTTCACCTCCAATTCTTTTTTTTTTAATATTTTTTAAATTAATTTTTAAATTTATTTTTGTCTGTGTTGGGTCTTCGTTGCTGCGCACGGGCTTTCTCTAGTTGTGGCGAGCAGGGACTACTCTTCGTTGCGGTGCACAGGCCTCTCATTGCGGTGGCTTCTCTTGTTGTGGAGCATGGGCTCTAGGCGCACAGTCTTCAGTAGTTGTGGCACACGGGCTTAGTTGCTCTGCAGCATGTGGGATCTTCCCGGACCAGGGCTCGAACACATGTCGCCTGCATTGGCAGGCGGATTCTTAACCACTGCACCACCAGGGAAGTCCCCACCTCCAATTCTTTCAATTCACTCTAAACAAGCTTTGTCTATACCACTTAAATGAAGCCTCTATTGTCAAGATCTCCAATGGCTGCCATTATGCCAAATCCAATAGGCAAGCCTTGTTTCTCATCTTACGTGAGCTCTCGGCAGCATTTGTCCTGGTTGATCATTCTCTCCCTGAAAAGCTGTCTCTACTTGGCTTCTGGGATTTTTCACTCTCCTGATTTTTCTTTTGTTTTATTGGTTGTTCTTTTCCTGGGTCCTTTTTCTGACTTCTGAGTTTTGCAGGGCCGTCCAGAACAAAGTCTTTGGTCTTCATTTCTCTTATGTCTCATTCATTCCCTAGGTGAGCTCCTCCAGGTTCAGGACCTCAGACATCATTTATACAGTCCATATAAATGGGACTGCTGGGCTCTGCACTCATATACCTAAAAGCCTATTTGGCTCCCCTCTTTTATGCCTTATAGACATTTTAAATTCAACTTGTCCAAAAAGAATTCTTTTCTCCCTACCACTCACATACGGCTTTCTCAGTTTTCCCCATTTAGGAAAGGACACCAACATTTGCCCAGTTGCTCAGGTCAAAATACCAGGGGTCATCCTTTATTCCTCTCTCCCTCATACCCCTTATCTAATCCATCCTGTCAGCTCTCGCTTCAAAATGGATCCTGAATCTGACTGCTTTTCACCACCTTATTATCTCCACCCTTTTCTAAGTCACTGTCACCTCAAGTATGGTTTACTCTTAGAGCTTCCTAACTATTCCTCACACAGCAGCCAAGGATGCAGGCCTGATGCCTGGGCAAGACCTTACTTGATCATTGCAGCCCAGGGCCTAAGCCTCAACTCAACTTTTGTTAGGGAATCCTAACTCAGGGGAGCTTACTATCATTTACAAGCTCAAAAAGGACTGATATAGGGAATTCCTTGGCAGTCCAGTGGTTAAGACTCCGCACTTCCACCACAGGGGGTGTGGGTTTGATCCCTGGTCGGGGGGATGAAGATCCCTCGTGCCATGGCTCATGGCATGGCCAAAAAAAAAAAACTGATATATAAATTAGAAAATCAATATAATTCACCATGGAAAGACTGCTTTTCAAGAATGGGTATGTTCCTGCCTGCCCTCCAGAACACTCTCTTCTTGGCATTAAGAAATATAGAAAGCAAGACGTTACTAAGAACTTTGCTTTGATGTATATGGAATTAGGGAAAAGGCAATAAAATGGTTCTAAGGACTAATTCACTCTGAGTTAAGGAAAGCCTAATGGGCTCTCAAGCCCATCATTCCTCCATCAGAGGTGCCTTACCCAATGACTCCCTCCCTTCCATAGTAATTTCTAGCATTTCAATTCCTTTAGTCATTGTCATTAGAATGATGTTAATTAAGTTGTCTCCCTAGGTATACTATGACAGATTATAGTTTGTTAGAGTTTTAGCAGGAGTTTGTTATCCTGGTGGACTCAGGAGTTCTTCTTCCCTTTGACTTTGGAGGCAGGCAGGCATCATTCATCTTTTTTTTTTAAAAAAACAAATTTATTTATTTATTTATTTATTTTTGGCTGCATTGGGTCTTCGTTGCTGCGCGTGGACTTTCTCTAGTTGCGGTGAGTGGGGGCTACTCCATTTCAGTGCATGGGCTTCTCATTGCAGTGGTCTCTCTAGTTGCGGAGCACAGGATATAGGCACGTGGGCTTCAGTAGTTTTGGCATGTGGGCTCAGTAGTTGTGGCTCGCGGGCTCTAGAGTGCAGGCTCAGTCGTTGTGGCGCACGGGCTTAGTTGCTCCACGGCATGTGGGATCTTCCCGGACCAGGGCTCGAACCCGTGCCCCCTGCAGTGGAAGTGCAGAGGCTTAACCACTGGACCACTAGGGAAGTCCTGCACCTATTTTTTTATGTTTTACCCAATTAACCTTCCCAATGTGTTTCTCTAATTTTTTTTTTCTTTCCTGCTTAGAAACATTTACTGCCTCTGCAAAATCCAAACTTCTTGGCTAAGCAATCAGTGTTCTACATGAACCTACTCTCCAGCTGAAGTGGCCCTCTGGCTAAGAATACCTTGGTTTTTCTTGTCAACATGCCTTTGCTAAATTAATGTTCTGAGAACGTTCTCTCCCTCCATTTTTGCCTGTTAAAATGATACAAACATCATGGGAAAATGCCATCTCTACAGTAATAGCTTTCAAACTTTTCTAATTTATGTCCTATGACTCACTTTCCAAACACCCTTGATCCCACTATTACAGAATTTTTTTTTAAATCTATTTTTTCCCATATTCACAGGCATCACAGAAAATAAACAGAATTTCTATGATTAAATCACAAACTAATAAACAGAATCATTATTTTAGTAGTTTAGATTATAATAACACAGTTAAAACCATAAACACAAAAGAAATAATTTCTCATACGCTAAAAGGTAATAGTGGTTGTCTTTAGGTAGTGGGCCTATTCACTTGTTTTTTTGTTGTTGTTTTTTAAAAATTTATTTAATTAATTTATTTGTTTTTGGCTGCGTTGGGTCGTTGCTGCGCGCGGGCTTTCTCTAGTTGCGGCGAGTGGGGGCTACTGTTCTTTGCGGTGCACGGGCTTCTCATTGCGGTGGCCTCTCTTGTTGCGGAGCACAGGCTCTAGGCGTGCGGGCTTCAGTAGTTGCGGCTCATGGGCTCAGTAGTTGTGGCTCACAGGCTCTAGAGCGCAGGCTCAGTAGTTGTGGTGCATGGGCTTAGTTGCTCCGTGGCATGTGGGATCTTCCCGGACCAGGGCTCGGACCCGTGTCCCCTGCATTGGCAGGCGGATTCTTAACCACTGTGCCACCAGGGAAGCCCTACTTGTTTTTATATTTTCAAAAGTTGCAATGAAAATACGTACTAGTTTTATAAAGGAAATACACCAATTTTTTTTTAAAGAAACACAATACCTAAATGGCAAGTATCTTAGTTGGGGTCCCTCTAAAGTCAGACCCTGAGACTAGGGCTTAGGTATTGGTCATTTATTTGGGAGATGACCCTAGGAATTAGAAGGAAGGGTGTGGGGACATGAGACAGAAAAGGGGAAAAAGCCAATACAGTAACTGCTTAATACTATGGGCAACTGGAATCAATCCACCTAGGGAATCATATGAAAAACTATGAAAACCACACATCAGAATTGTCCCAGTGGAGGCTGGGGAGGCTGGAGCATTTACAGGGACAAGGACAGGATCCCTGTCCTTCCATTTTTTAAGGGTTTCCCCTGGAAACCGTAACTCCCTCACACTTCCAGATTGCAGGTGCACACAGCCGAGCAGCCTTTCATAGTGTGGAGAAAGCCCTGGAGCAGCAAAGCAAAGAAACATCATAGTACATGATTGATACTGTGAGTTACTGACCTCCACAGCAGTGTTAGAACAGGCAGGTTGATGCATCACACAAATCTCCTACAACAAGTAAGACAGAATAATTGTTGGGAAATTCTGTGCCCACTTCTATTTCCAGCTGATGGTACCTGTAGAAGCGCCTAGGGGTGTGTACCTCCCATAGGTGGTACTCTTGAGAACCACTGACCTACAAAGGCCTGACTCTAGTCACTACTAATCCCTACCAGTTTGTTACTCCTTTGAGTGCATGGACCATATGTGAAAACAATTTTCAGATGTTTATTCACTGAGCCCTTAGTGTGAGCCAAACGTCATTCTTGGCCTCAGGGTCACAGAGATCAATAACCCACTAGGAAAGGCAAAGGGGTGTCCTGGAAAAAGCAAGGACTTTGGAGTCACAGATGTAGGTTGTAGTAGTTCCATTACTCTCTGACCCTGCATAAGTCATTTAGCCTCTTCTCAACTGCAAAAGGGGGATAATGGTCTCTACTTATAGGGTTGTTGTGGAGATTAAGTAAGGTAATTTCTATGAAATATTCAATACAGTGCCTGATGCATATAGAAAGACCCCAATAAATACTAGCTATTGTTTTGCTATTAAAAATGGTAGCTAGGGATACCCTGGTGGTCCAGTGGTTAGGACTAGGCTCTTTCACTGCCAGGGCCCGGGTTCCCTGGTCAGGGAACTAAGATCCCGCATGCCGTGTGGTGCGGCCAAATTTTTTTAAAAAATTTTTTAATTAAAAAAAAAAAAAGGGACTTCCCTGGTGGTCCAGTGGGTAAGATTCTAGGCTCCCATTGCAGGGGGAACGAAAGACCCAGCGAAGCCTAAATAAATAAATATTAAAAAAAAAAAAGTAGCTAACGCATGTTTCCTAAACCAGTCTCTGGCCTCAAAGAGATGGTCCCAGTTCTATGAGTAACACAGGATAGAGCACACAGTCTTAGCTCACAATGAAATATGGTACAGCAGAATCATGCACAGATGCAATGACATGCTGGGGAAATGAGGGGATTGGAGCTTGGATCTGGAATGATGAAGAAGCAGACTGCATGGCATAGTTCTCAGGGCCTGGTGCCAGCCTTGCTGGCCCTCAGCAGGCTCTTGAATTGGACCACAGGATCCAAGGGGCTGAGAAAGAGAGTGATGCCTCCATGCACAAACCCATGGACTCTCCCAATAGCTCCCCAGGCAGGGATTCTCACTCTTGGGGAAAATTAGTCAGGTCTCGTCAAGTTGGTATCATCCATTTGCTAGAAGATCCCACATTGAAGGCTGGTTCTGAGCTGTCCAGGGTTTAGAAATAATTCTGCCCTTTAGGGACATTCATGGATTGGAAAGAATTCAGATTTTCCTTAAATGTGCTCCTGCCCTCTACTATTATGTCACTAGAGGGTCAGCTCATGAAGGCAAGATCTTGTTTAAGGTACCTCCAGCGCCTTAGCAGAATACCTAGCACACAGTAAGGGTTCAGTAGGTATTAGTTGAATGAATGACTACTGAATGAAAAGACACTCAGCCGTGAGCACCTGGAGGTGAGTCTAGATTTAAGGTCTCCCTCTCTTTCCGGGAATTTTGACTGACACTGACAAGGGGTTTGGATCCAAGGGTTTGAGAGGCCCTGCTGAGGGGCAGGCTGGAGGGTATGGACCTCTCCTCACTTTCTTGTCTCAGATTCCTTTCATCTAGGTCAAGTACATAGGCCCCTGCTTCTCCTGGCTGTAAGCTTCCAGAGTGGCCCATTTATTGCCTTGATTTGCACATGGGTCCTCTGAGAACTTGAACTTTGTTCTTGAATTCTCAGATAGCCCAACCCAAAGTAAGCAGGAAGTGCCAGCAAATAAAACACCGGTATAGACTCAGAAACTTGGGAAGAGGACATTTCCTCATCCCTCTGACCTGACCACATTCCTCTCAGATTCTAGAAACTTCTCTCAAATGCTGAAATGCTCAGTGAAGCAGGGCTGAGAACTTGTCCCTCCCACCTAGTAGTCCAGAGGGGGACATGCCCTCCTCCTTCCTAGGAGACACCTATTACTTTCCAGCTTTTCATCTGTTTGAGCCTCTTCCCCCTGCATCCCAGGAAGCTGCCTCTGTGCACCCATCTCTGGGTCTGCATTCCACCTCTTCTACTTTAGCCCCTCTGGACTGTGAATGTTATAGCCCGAGGACAAGGCTGATCCATTTTTGTGTCCTTTTTTGCACCTAGAAAAAGAACTAGGTGCTATGGTCTGAATGTTTGCCTCTCTGCACACCCCCCCCCCACCATTAATATGTTGAAATCCTACTACCCAAGTTGATGGTATTAGTACATGTGGCATTTGGGAGGTGTATAAGTCATGAGGGTGGAACCATCATGAATGGGATTAGTGCCTTATAAAAGAGGCTCCTCCAGAGAGATCCCTTGCCCCTTCTACCCTGTGAGGATACAATGAGTCTGTGACCTAGAAGAGGGCCCTTAGCTGATCATGCTGGCACCCTGACCTCAGACTTCCAGCCTCTAGAATGGTTAGCAATAAATTTCTGCTGTTTATAAACCACCCAGTCTGTGGTATCCAAAGCAGCCCGAACAGACTAAGATACTAGTGCTTAGTAAATACCCAGTAAATGTTAGCTGAAAGCATGATTCCCTCCATTATTCTCTCCCTTTTCTTAGCTCCAGTTTCTTCCACTGGACCCTTCCCCTTAGCACATGTTCACGTTCAAATTCCCCACATAGTGAAAAACTCTTCCTCCATCTGCTTTTCTCTCAAGCCACTAACCCATCACTTTCCTTCCCTTTACTATATTCTTGAGAAGTCTGCCCTCTGATTCTCCACATCTCTGTCTCCTCTTCACTCCTAAATCCAGGCCATCAGGCTCAGGATTAACCATTCCACTGAGCCAGCTCTCCAAAAAGTCACCAATGACCTTCATGTCAACCGAATCTAAAAGTTTCTGCTGTGGAGATTAGAAAGCATGAATATAAAGAGTATGGCAGATAGCATATGCTCAATAAAATGGTAGTTGTTCTTATTTGTTTTAGTTTCCCTAACGTTACTCACTTACTTTTTATAAATTTATTTGTTAATTTATTTATTTATTGGATGCATTGGGTCTTCATTGCTGTGCGCGGGCTTTCTCTAGTTGTGGTGAGTGGGGGCCACTCTTTGCTGTGGTGTATGGGCTTCTCATTGCGATGGCCTCTCTTGTTGAGGAGCACGGACTCTAGGCACGCGGGCTTCAGTAGTTGTGGCACGCAGGCTCTAGAGCGCAGGCTCAGTAGATGTGGAGCACAGGCCTAGTTGTTCCGCAGCTTGTGGGATCTTCCTGGACCAGGGACTGAACCTGTGTCCCCTGCATTGGCAGGTGGATTCTTAACCACTGTGACACCAGGGAAGTACCTGGTACCTCTTTTTAATCTTTTTTTTTTTTCTCTCCCTCCCTCCTCTCATTATAAAGGTAATATAGTTTTATACTAGCCTCTTTACCTAGAAAACCAGAGCTCAGAGCAAAATTTACATGCTAAGGCTTTATTGTGAGGTTCTACAAACAATATTCAGGACAAGAATGAGGGAAAAACAGAAAGGAAGGGAAAGAAAACAAAAGGTGAAGTGCCTCACAGATAGCCACAGCTTTATAAGAAGATACAGCTAATTGCTCAGTTATATAGGTCTGAGAAACCATATAAAATGACGATATGGTGTCTAGGAACCGTTTACTGGGGAGAGGAAGAGAAAACTATCTGTTGGCTCTTTGCTTCTATCTCTCATTGGTCAATTTCCTTATACCATATGAGATATTAACTCCCCTGTACTTCCAGGTTGTTTCCTGGCTCCTCAGTGCAGTCTTGGGAGATTGATCCCAATTATAGCAAGGGCTTCAGCTTACTCTGGAAGTGGTCTTAAGTGGTCAGATTCTCTGTGGGCCTGGTTAAGTCGGACCTGAGTGTCATAGCTGCTGCAGCTCCTGCTATAGCAGGTGCAATAGAGAAAATACAGAAGTCTGGTCCACACACTTGGGGAAGCTGAGGCAGACTACTGCATCAGGAGGTGGGTCAGTTCACAGTAGTGACTAGCTCTCCACAGAGTGGAGAGGCTGGAAGCAGGTAGGTCCAAGTGAGTCTGGAGAGATACTCAACTGGATTCAATAAAAGAGCTATGTTTCAAAAACTTGATAAATACAGAAGAAAAACAAAATAACCTATACATCCACTAATCAAATGCAACTATTGCAATTATTTTGGTGTGTTTCCATCCAATCTCTTTCCTTATACATATAGGTTTTTCTTTTTTTTTTTAATTTGAAAGTATTTTCTAACTTTTTAATTGGAGTACAACATAATGGAAAAGTGTACATATTAAGTGTATAACTTGATAAATTTTCACAAATTTATCATATCCTTAATAATTAAATCAAGAAATAGATCATTAATATCACCCTACAAGCTTCGCCTCTTGCCCATTTCCAGTCTCTACATCTCCAAGGGTAATCACTATCCTGACTTCTGACAACATAGATTAGTTTTTTTTTTAATTTTCTAAAAATTAATTAATTAACTTATTTTTGGCTGCGTTGGGCCTTCATTGCTGCGCACAGGTTTTCTCTAGTTGCGGGGAGTGGGGGCTACTCTTCATTGCAGTGTGCGGGCTTCTCATTGCAGTGGCTTCTCTTGTTGCGGAACACGGGCCCTAGAGTGCCCAGGCTTCAGTAGTTGTGGTGCATGGGCTCAGTAGTTGTGGCTTGCAGGCTCTAGAACGGAGGCTCGGTAGTTGTGGTGCACGGGCTTAGTTGCTCCACGGCATGTGGGATCTTCCCAGACCAGGGCTTGAACCTGTGTCCCCTGCATTGGCAGGCAGATTCTTTTTTTAAAAAAATATTTTTAGATTTATTTATTGATCAATTGATTGATTGCTATGTTGGGTCTTCGTTTCTGTGCGAGGGCTTTCTCTAGTTGCGGCAAGCGGGGGCCACTCTTCATCGCGGTGCGCGGGCCTCTCACTATCGCGGCCTCTCTTGTTGCGGAGCACAGGCTCCAGACGCGCAGGCTCAGTAGTTGTGGCTCACGGGCCTAGTTGCTCCGCGGCATGTGGGATCTTCCCAGACCAGGGCTCGAACCCGTGTCCCCTGCATTAGCAGGCAGATTCTTAACCACTGCACCACCAGGGAAGTCCCCATAGATTAGTTTTTACTGGTTTTATACTTCATAAATATGGAATTATACAGTATATGTACTCTTTCATGTCTGCTTTATTTCACTCAACAGTAAGTTTGGGAAATTTATTCATGTTGTTCCTTTTCACTGCTGTATAACATTCCAGTTCCAGAATTTCTATTTAGCACTTTTTTGAAACTGACTCTTTTTCTTTCATGCCATTGCATTCTTATCTTCTGACTCAGTTTGGATTTTGGAAGGCTAGAGAGAGTTTCTGATGGTCTTAGGGAAGGAGTGCCCCTCACTCATTTGAGAAAGCTCCCAGAAGTTATTGCTCTGGAGAATGTGGTAGCTGATATGAAGGCTACAAGTGTCATAATCATTTTGCCACCATAAAGAGGTCAACTTCAGGATGAATATGCGAGATTGGAAAGCAGAGAGAAGAAATAGAAAGAAACTGGGATCCTGATGACATTGTTGAGCTGCTGAATCAAACCAACCTTGAAGCCTGTTTATGTGAGTCCATAAATTTCCTCTATTGTCAAAGCCAGCTTAAATTAGGTTTTCTGTTAAGAGCAACACAGAGTCTTAACTTATCTACGGGTCAGTACTAGAGGCTTTGGGAATACAGAAGAGGAGTACCTAACTCAGTCTGAGCCAGTAGGGAAGGCTTCTCCGTAAAGATGTTTTGGGAGTAGAGGATATTTGAAGGAAAGTGTGTCCTAGGTAGGAAGAGCACATGCAAAGACCCAAGGTGAGAGAAAAAATGGTGTGCTTAGGAAACCATTCACCATCCTCACATGTACTCAAGCTGGACACCTAAGAGTCATTCCAGTGTTTTTGTTTTTTTTAATCGAAGTATAGTTGATTTACAATGGTGTGCCAGTCTCTGCTGTACAGCAAAGTGACTCAGTTATACACAGAGACATTTCTTTTTTATATTCTTTTCCATTATGGTTCATCACAGGATATTGAATATAGTTCCCTGTGCTATGCATTAGGACCCTGTAGTTTATCCATTATAAATGTAATAGTTTGCATCTACCAACCCCGAACTCCCAGTCCATCTCTCTCCCTCCCCCCAACCCCACCTTGGCAACTACAAGTCTGTTCTCTATGTTTTTTTTTTTTTTAATCTCCTACATCTAGCGGATCACTGAGTGCTGCCAATTCTACTCCTAAATATTTCTAAAATTTGTGTCTGCTCCATGATGAGTGTGAGCTGCTGTCCTAGGACAGACCCTGGGAGAAGCACACTCAACAGACAGAATGTGGGGCTTCCCTGGTGGCACAGTGGTTAAGAATCTGCCTGCCAATGCAGGGGACATGGGTTTGAGCCCTGGTCCGGGAAGATCCCACATGCCACGGATCAATTAAGCCCGTGTGCCACAACTACTGAGTCTGCGCTCTAGAGCCCGTGAGCCACAACTACTGAGCCTGCGTTCCACAACTACTGAAGCCCACGTGCTTAGAGCCCGTGTTCCACAGCAAGAGAAGCCACCTCAATGAGAAGCCCACGCACCGCAACGAAGAGTAGCCCCCGCTCGCCACTACTAGAGAAAGCCGCGCACATCAACGAAGACCCAACACAACCAATAAATAAATAAATAAATAATAAAATAAAAAATTTTTTAAATAAATAAATAAAATAGGACTTCCCTGGTGGCACAGTGGTTAAGAATTTGCCTGCCAAGGCAGGGGCCATGGGTTCGAGCCCTGGTCCGGGAAGATCCCGCATGCCGCAGAGCAGCCAAGCCCATGCACCACAACTACTGAGTCTGCAGGCCACAACTACTGAAGCCTGCACGCCTAGAGCCGGTGCTCCACAACAAGTGCAGCAAGAGAAGCCACCGCAATGAGAAGCCCGCGCACCGCAACAAAGAGTAGCCCCTGCTCGCCACAACTAGAGGAAGCCCGCACGTAGCAACGAAGACCCAACGCAGCCAAAAATTAATTAATTAATTAATTAATTATTTATTTAAAAAATAATAAATAAAATAAATATTTTAAGGGACCTCCATGGTGGTCCAGTGGTTAAGACTTCCTTCCAATGTAGGTGGTACGGGTTCGATCCCTGGTCAGGGAGCTAAGATCCCCATGCCTCATGGCCAAAAAAACCAAAACATAAAACAGAAGCAATATTGTAACAAATCCAATAAAGACTTTAAAAATGGTCCACATCAAAAAACTCTTTAAAAAAAAAAAATTTTAAGAAAAACTTTTTTTTTTTTGAAAAACTTTTTTTACAATGAAATTTTCAATTGACTGAATGTACTATTTACTTATACTAAATTAAACACTTAATACATAAATGTGAGAAGTTTTATACATTGCTGTCAATTCATTTGCAGAGATATCTGCATCTTCATGTTCATTGCAGCACCATTCACAACAGCCAAGACATGGAAAAACATGTGCCATCAGCAAATGAATGGATAAAGATACACACACACACACACACACACACACACACTTTATTATCCAGATATCATGGATATCTGGATAATATCATATCACACACACACTTTATCATAATAATTATATCATAATTATATCATACCATAATATCATATCACACACATACTTTATTATCCAGATATCACTTTATTATCCAGATATTATCCACATATCAAAAGTTCTGTGAGTCATGAATTTAGATAAGGCACAGCAGTGATAGTTTGTCTTTCATCCATGATATCTGGACTTTATTATCCAGCCATGAAGAAAGAAGAAAATCCTGCAATTTGCAACATGGATGGACCTTGAGGGCATTACGTTAAGTGAAATAACACTGTCTGCAGAGAAAGACAAATACCGTATGGTATGATATCACTTACATGTGGAATCTTAAAAAGCCAAGTTCAGAGAAAGAGAGGGTAAAGGAGTGGTTACCAGGGGCCTGGGGTGTGGGGGAAATGAGAAGACATTGGTCAAAGGGTACAAATATCTAGTTGTAAGAGTAACAAGTTCTAGGGATCTAATGTACATCATGGTGGTTACAGCAAATAATACTGTATTATATACTTGAAGGTGGCTAAAAGAATAGATCTTAAATGTTCTCACCACAAAGAAAGAAATGGTAATTATATAACAGGACAGAGGTGTTAGCTAATGCTGTGATGGTAATCATTTTGAAATACAGTTGATCCTCAAACAACACAGGGGTTAGGGCACTGACCCTCGTGCAGTCAAAAATATGCTTATAACTTCACAATTGGCCCTCCCTGTCTGTGATTCTGCATCTACGGATTCAATCAATCTTGGATTGTGTCGTACTGTAGTATGCATTTACTGAAGAAAATCCACGTATAAACCTTGTTGTTCAAGGGTCCACTGTATATAAGTGTAACAAATAAACATATTATTCACAATGTTGTATGCCAATTATATTTCAATAAAGCTGAAAAAAATTTCTACACACTAAGTTTCTGCATTAAGCTTCTAAAGGAGTTTATCCTTGTTACTTCAACTGAGTCACAAATTATCCCCTAACTAAGCCATGTGAAATGACCATTTATCATGCTCAAAAGTTCTGTGAGTCATGAATTTAGATAAGGCACAGCAGTGATAGTCTGTCTTTCATCCATGATATCTGGAGCTTCAACTAGATGACATGAAATCTAGGTGCTAGACTCATATGAGTTCTTGTTCCCTCACAGGTCTACTGGTTGATAATGGCTATAATCTAGAATATTAGGTACTCTGCACACAGACTTTGCCATATGGGATCTCCATGTTGGCTAGTTTGGGATACTTCCTAGCATGATGACTGGGTTTCAAAGGTAGATGTCTCAAGAGAGGAATGGATGGCCAAGTGGAAATTGCATTGCCTTTGTTAGACTAACCTGAAATCATACAGTCTAACCATACTATCTTCATTGAACAGTCACAAGTCCTTCCCAGTTTCAAGGAGAGGGGAAATATACCCTATCTCTTAAAGGGGAGTATCAATTTTCTGTCAGATGAACCAGAAATACTGCTGTGACCTTTTCCAGAAAATACAATCTTCCACATTCCACCCTCTAGCCACAACAATGAATTTTTTCCTGTATGCACAGTCCACTCACCTCTCCTTGGAGAACCTCCAAAGTCGCATCACATTAGGATATTTCAGGCGTAGACTGGAGGTCAAGAATCCTATCATCTAGGGACTTCCCTGGTGGCACAGTAGTTAAGAATCCGCCTGCCAGGATTTCCCTGGTGGTGCAGTGGTTAAGAATCTGCCTGCCAATGCAGGGGACATGGGTTCGATCCCTGGTCTGGGAAATCCCATATGCTGCAGAGCAACTAAGCCAGTGGGCCACAACTACTGAGCCTGCGCTCTAGAGCCCACGAGCCACAACTACTGAGCTCTCGCACCTAGAGCCCATGCTCCACAACAAGAGAAGCCACCACAATGAGAAAGCCCGCGCACTGCAACGAAGAGTAGCCCCTGCTTGCAGCAACTAGAGAAAGCCCACATGCAGTAACAAAGACCCAATGCAGCCAAAAAATAAATAAATTAATTAATTAAAAAAAAATTCTATCATCTAGATCAGGCTAGCCTCATCTAGATAAGGCTCATTAAGTATAGTTTCCCTCTATGTGAAGACCTATGAACTTCTGCAGACTTTTCCTCCATAAACCCTACTGGGTGTTCACAAAAAATTGAGGAATATGCAGAAGCTTTTCTTGTTTTGGTGGAAGGGAACACCAGCTGCTGGGGAAATTTTCAGAGAAGCGTCTTCCCCATCTTCCCTTCAGATAACAGATTTTATTTAGGCAGTACTCCAGCTCCAAGAGGGCGAGTAGGACATGTGAAGTGTCCACTATGGAGATGCAGGGACAGAGCTGAGGCCAAGACTGAGGTTAAATCAGAACATCAAAGAATGCTCCCACCTCACCTCGAGAATATTGTCTTAATATAGCATATTCTTATGTGTGAAAATTTTAAGTTATCATCCTTCTCTGCAGTCAAAACATATAATTTATATAATTTTAAGTTCTGTGATCATGTTTCTAAAAATTACAACTATTATTATTACACAGTTATCAAAGTAACATACAGTACAAGTTTTGATACTTATTAAACATAAAAATGAGATGGACTGGGGCTTTGTTCTTTTTTTCTTTTCTCCATTTAATTCTTGTACCTGTGGATGAATATTACTTATTTTCAGAATGAACAGAGTTCAACATCAATTCCATTCCTTTTTTTTTTTATATAGATGTATTTATTTTCGGCTGGGTTGGGTCTTCATTGCTGTGCGTGGCTTTCTCTAGTTGTGATGAACGGGGGCTACTCTTCGTTGCGGTGCGCACGCTTCTCATTGCGGTGGCTTCTCTTGTTGTGGAGCACGGGCTTTAGGCGTGCGGACTTCAGTAGTTGTGGCACAGGGGCTCTAGAGCACAGGCTCAGTAGTTGTAGTGCACTGGCTTAGTTGCTCCGCGGCATGTGGGATCTTCCAGGACCAGGGCTTGAACCTGTGTCCCCTGCATTGGCTAGCTGATTCTTAACCACTGCACCACCAGGGAAGTCCCTCAATTCCATTCTTATTTTTCATTTTTATAGATACAAGCATTGAGATAACTTGTTCACATAAATAAGTGGATGAAAATAGAAATATTTCTAAAGCAATGTCACTTAGCTGTTTTAACTCTTTCCAAGTTATACTCCAAAAATCACAAAATCTATCACCCAAAATTATTTTTAATGGTCTACCAGCTTTTACCAATAGTTTTCAAAACAAAGAATTGGAAATGACTTGCATAAGGGTTTATGATCCAGTCATTAGAGTCATCACTATTTCCAAAAGTTCCTTTGTTTAGTAGCCTCAATGAACACGCAGGCAATGCATCCTAGGAGCTGGCTGAAAGGTTTGTCTTTTTTAAAACGGAGGAGGAAGACTGTAAAAGGGATGGTGCATTCTCATGCCGATCTGTTTTAGAAGACAATATACCACCAACTTGATGACTACTGCTCTGAAAACTCTTGGAAGGCTAGTGTTGTGCCTTGCATGGAACAATCCCAGTGGCCAGAACTAACAGCAAAAGGCTCAGATCTGGGGAAGGAGGGGGCTGGGTTACAAAAATGACTCAACAGTTCATCAGTTGCAAGGCACCACTTGATTGTAGCCTTTTAAGAAGTCAGTCTCAAAAAAAAAAAAAAAAAAAAAGGAGGGAGTCCATTAGATGGGGCAGAAGATTGTGGATTGTGGGAGGGTCATTTTTGGCCTAAGCCATTTTGTGATCTAAGCCTGGCCACAGTGCATGTCCTTGAACAGGTCTCAGTAATTAGTGATCTTAAGGTAACAAAATTATGCAAGAACAAACTGTTATCAGGCAAGAGGAGTAACAACAGTAAAGATAAGACTCCCAGTTCTGTTTTACAAAAAAAAGATTAGCCTTAATCACTCAACCATCAGATCAGTTAGAACGTAAGGGATGCTGATGTCGAGATTTTCTGACTTTTGTGACTTCAATCAACTAAAGCTTGGACTCTGTCGACCACCCAAGCCCTTTCATGAATATGCATGTGCCCTTAGCTTAAACGTTCCCATTTTTGCTGTCGGGGAGAATCTGCTTTGGGAAAGATCCCTGTTGCTCTCTTTACTTGTTGCAATAATGTTACTGAACAAAAGTTCATGTACCCCATGCACACTGAGGCCAAATAAACCTAAACATCAAACTTTGAAGCAGAGAAAGGTCTATTGCAAGACCAAGCAAGGAGAATGGGTGGCTCATGCTCAAAAACCCCGAACTTCCCGATGGTTTTTGGGGAAAGCTTTTTATAGGCAAAATTTGGGGTGAGGGCTGCAGGGTGTATGGCTTTCTTCTGATTGGTTGGTGGTGAGGTAACAAGGCGGTGCTCCAGGAATCTTGTGCTCAGCCTGAGGTTGATATCCTCTCCCTGGGTGGGGGCCTTAGTTCCTGCAGAAGATCTCAAAAATATTGTTATGTATATTCCTTGAGGAGGAACCAGGACCCTGCCCCAAGGCTGCGTTAGTATTTCTTGATTGTTCCTCTGTTGTTTCTGCATTCCCTCTCTTCTCTGATTAGCAACTGTTTGAACCTGCCCTTTGGAACTTAGAGAAGGTCATGGAGGCTGAATGAAGCCTATTTCCTACAAACAAGAAATGGGGGACACAGAAAGGCTTTGTACCCGGGAATCCTACAGGGTCCTGTTAGGTTTCAATAACAAATTCTCCCTTCTCCTGATCTTTGGCTTGGTTGTGTCTTTTGGCTTGACACCCACCAAGAGATGAACCCAGTTTTTCTGGTAACAGTTCTCTTTCTCTGGGGACCCCCTGCCTTACCTGCTTATAACGGTCTTTGCTGGGCTAAGATGAACTTGAGAGATTCTAAATTCTGATCATATAACAGGGAAGAGCTAAATCGGACTCCATGTCTGATCTGTTTCATTGACTTTAACCTTTGCTTTTCATTGCTTTTGTTATTATAATCATATATAATGGCCTGCCTCAGGTAACCATGCCCACCTGTGAATGGCTCCAAGAAAAAAGAAACTAACACATCCCCTCACGGAGGTTGGTCATTCCAGGAGATGTTTTTCAAGACTGATGGCCCTTTTGCTTTACTTCCTCACTGCCTCTCCCTCTCTGATTCTATAAAAGAAACTGGCATCCAGACCCAGATAGGACGGTTTTTCAGAGACACTAGTCTGCCACCTTCTCCGTCTGCTGGCTTTCCGAATAAAGTGGTATTCCTTGCCTCAACACCTCGCCTCCGATTCATTGGCCTGTCGTGCGGCGAGCAGAGCAAGCTTGGACTCGGTAACAATCACATAAGCTGGAATCTGAGTGTCTTTATGAGGATAGATGGTGTGAAATGTCGGACATTTAGTCCATCAGGATACCACTCCTACTTGGGAGACAGTGGGTAGTAATCTGGGTGTAAAAACAGATGCGTTAGAGTGGCACTGGGGGAGTACAGATGGGTTGGGGAGGAGCTGAGGGGAGAAAAAGGCAGAGCTACACCAGGACAAATCCACTTCTTGCCCACTTCCACCAAGGAAAACATAAATTCAAGACACATCTCAGCCCAAATGGCAAACGGGATTTCAAATCTCAGAACTGTAACTTGGGACTTCCCTGGTGGCACAGTGGTTAAGAATCCGCCTGCCAATGCAGGGGACACGGGTTCAATCCCTGGTCTAGGAAGATCCCACATGCCGCAGAGCAACTAAGGCCGTGTGCCACAACTACTGAGCCCGCGCTCTAGAGCCCACGAGCCACAACTACTGAGCCCGTGTGCCACAACTACTGAAGCCCGTGCGCCTAGAGCCTGTGCTCCACAAGGAAAGCCACCGCAATGAGAAGCCTGTGCACCTCAACGAAGAGTAGCCCCCGCTCGCCACAACTAGAGAAAGCCCGCACGCAGCAATGAAGACCCAACGCAGCCAAAGAAAAAACCAAAAAAACCAAAAACAAAACTGTAACTTAATAGCTGTGTGACTCTGAGCAAGGTAAACCTTGCTGAGTCTGCACAATCTGTAAAATGGAACTGAATACCTTCCTCACAGGAGGCTTCAAGTCTGCTGGTAACACTGTATATTCATCTGGACGGTGGTTATGTTGAACAAAAAATCACAGAGTTGTACGTTTAAGATTTGTGCATTGTTCTGTCTGTATTGTCGATTAAAAAAAATATTCACAAACTAAAAGTTGAGAGTTATGTTTTATTTGGTGGCAATTTTTAGGATTTCAAGCCCAGAAGGCAGCTTCTCAAGTAACACTGAGAGAACTGCTCCAAGGAGGCGAGGGGGGAGCTAGGATATATAGGAGTTTTGCAACAAAGGGCAGGTAGTTGGAGATTACTGTTAAGATTACTGTTTTTTTTTTTTTTAAAAAAAAACTTTGTTCTCATAGAATTTTTTTTTTTTAATTTAATTTTGACTGTGTTGGGTCTTCGTTTCTGTGCGAGAGCTTTCTCCAATTGCGGCGAGCGGGGGCCACTCTTCATAGCGGTGCGCGGGCCTCTCACTGTCGCGGCCTCTCCCGTTGCGGAGCACGGGCTCCAGACGCGCAGGCTCAGTAGCTGTGGCTCACGGGCTTAGTTGCTCCGCTGCATGTGGGATTCTCCCCGACCAGGGATCGAACCCGTGTCCCCTGCATTGGCAGGCAGACTCTCAACCACTGCACCACCAGGGAAGCCCCCTAAGATTACTGTTAATTAAAGAAAACCAGAAATCCCAAATTAAGGAATTTAGCGCTTTTCTATGCATGGGAAGATGCAAGAAAGAGTCTGGGCTCACTGAAATCATGCCTTTGCTATGCACCTTAGCTATCTGGGGCCAGTATCCAGTGTTTTCATATCTTGAAATCAGGGCTCACCTTAGGGAGTGGCTGCAGTCTGATGGCTGCTAGATGGCAGGTATTCTTTGTTTCCTTCCTAAATTCCCTTAGGGCTCACCAGCTCACCTTCAGTGGTGGCTGCACAGCTTCAATCGCTGATGACTGTTACATCCTTTGTTTCCTGATATGGCAGGCAATATTCCATTTACCAGTATGCTATACTTCAATAAAAAGGCTTGCAGTAAATAAAATAAAAAAGAACATTCCCCTTCCAGGATTGTTGTGAAGACTCAATAAATTAATGTTTATAAAGCCTAAATATACATAAAACATAAATGCGCTGCCAGGGTCCACAGTCCGGATACAGAGAGCACTAACTTTTACCTCTTGAAGCCTGTAGTCCCAACGTCTTCCCTGTTACTGTCAACCTCTGTGTTGCGGCTCTTCTCTGGACCTCAGTTTGCCTGACCAAATAATGGGACCAGCTTAGGTGTTTTCAGGGAACTTGGCCAACCCGGCTCTAAGGAAGAGAATAGATCAGAGCGGTGCCTGTAGTCCTTAGGGGGAGCCGACTGCAGAAGAAGCCGCCACGTGGCAGCCGGGCTCTCCTCCCTCTGGCAGCAAACGAGCAGAAGTTGCCCAGAGCGGCCTGGCGGCGGCGCGCGGTGCAATATGGGCCAGGCAGAGGCGCCCCCTGGCCCCGCCTCCGGGGCCGCTTACTTGGCAGTTGGCGCAGGCTTCACTCACCTGGGAGTTCTCCAAATTCGCGCTGTGGAGTGTGCCCAAACTCCGCCAATCCACCCACCAGCATCCTGAGGAAGGGATGGTGCAGCCTCCCAGCTCAGGCATCCACTCCCCAGCTTGTTTCTGGGGACAGGGGCGGGGTCCACCACTGCGCGTGATGTTGAATGCCCGGCCCCAGCCCCTCCTCTGGGAGGAGCTACCTCATCACCGCCAGACTTAAGTCCCTGTCTCCAGTCTCAGGCCAGTTTCTTGCTGCCCACCAATCCCGGAAGCTGAGGCCCATTGGGTCGCTAGCAGGGCACAGGACTGAGCTGAAAAGCCATACATCCCTGTTAACGTCCTGTGCTCGTGCCGAGGTGAGTTTCTCTTCTGCTGCCCCGTCTTTGTCGTAGTGGAGATGGCCTCGAATCTTCACTACAGATGTGTCCGCCCCCGGGTTAGAGCGAAGAGCAAATGCTGAGGAGGCGGCCCGACTTGGTTTCTGATTTGAGCTTCCTCTTATTCGCTGAGTGATCTTGGATAAGTTCTCAGTTTCTCTGGATCTCAGTTTTCTCAGCGGTAAAATCAGTTCCTACATCAGGACTGTATGTAACAAGAGTTAAGTGAGATAAAGCTCTTAAAGCTCCCGGCACATACTGTCAGTAAGTTTTGGTTGCCATCTTCCTTTTGTTTACCCACGAACACTATTTTTTCAGGAACTCCGGCGTTAATGTGGAATTGCAGAGACGCTTCTCATAAGTGGCAGGAGGGGCGTGGGTTCGCTTGCTTAGGCACCTGCCTTGGGTTTGGGAAAGCCAGGGCATGTTTTTCTGTTGATCCAGTGCTCTGTTAAAGTGAGACTGGAATCTGAACCTTCACCGGATGGGGTTAGTATAAATTAACTCTCCCTTCAGCCTGTCCATACTCTGGGCTGCAGGACCTCCCTTAGAAGAGTCTTGATGATTCTGATCAGTCCTGTTACTTTTCCCAAGGTCTCAGTTTTCTTATCTGTAATACAAGAGCAATCTGAGTATCATCCTTTCTGGAGTCACTAGGATTTTTTTTTTTTTTCTTTTTACCGAAGATGATGGTAAAATGCTTTGTTATTTTCCAGAGATGATTTTTTTCCAGGTTATCCAAGAAGTAAAGGAAGAAGGTGATGGAGGCAGTGACTTTATCAAATGCCCCTCCTGCTGACAAGATCTCCCCCATTTGCCGCTGTGTGGGGGGTGGGGGGAGGGAGCAGGCACTCTAGCAGCTACAGGTTTAGGTAGATGACAGGCCCTGACCTCAAGGAGTACCAAGATTTGTGAGGGAAAATGAACAAACAAATGCAGTGATGTGCACAACTGTCAGGACATGGGAGGAGCCAGAAATTTAAACTGCTAGCTGAAGGGTGACCTGCAGTTAGCCAGGCAAGGGTGGGACTTGGGGAAGGAAAGTGTGCAGAGGCCTGGAGTCAAATATGGTGGTTGGTTCTGCAGTCTGGAATATGGAGTCTGAAATGAAGAGGTGGAGAGATGGGGGAGGTGGGAGCCAGGTTATAAAGGGTATTACCAGGGAGTCTGGACATTATCCCGAGGGTAGGAGAGATCTACTGGAAGAGAACCTGGGAATCACATGGTCAGATTTGGGGACTGCTTTGTGGGGAGAGGGACACACTGGAAGCAGAGAGATCCCTGGTTCTGGGAGGGGTGGTCACAGCTAGAGCAGTGGCCCTGGAGTTGGACAGGGATGGGCTGGATAAAGATTTAGGAAGTATATATTCTTTTCACATACATCAAGAAGTCCAGGAAGTGTTATTGCAATCTTAGGTTTTACATTACAGTTTAGAGCAGTGTCTTTTGTAATATTTACAAGTATTTACAGGATTTTTTTCATGCAGCCAGATAGACCAAATCGGCCACTGCTACATATTTAAGGTGGCTTTCCGTCCTGGCTTCTTCGAAACCAGAAGAAGAAGATAAACTCCCCGCCTCCCATCACCTGTCGAAACCCTAATCTGATAATAGTCAGAAATGCCTCAAACAAACTGAAATACATTAGATGGCTTTTTTAAGACCCCCATGGATTATACTGTAGACAAGTTGTCTGGTTTGCTTTAACACTTGTCATCCAGGGCCTTGAGTCCCTGGTGAGATAGAGTATACAGAAAGAAGAACATGGTCAGGCACTGTGCAGAGTGCTTAAAATCTCTTTAGAATGGGGGAGCTGAGATTCAAGCCCAGGTCTGTGCCACCCCAGAGCTTGAAATCTGTGCTGTGTTGCTGGATTTGATAAGTATACTTTTGGACATGTTGAGTCTCACTTACCCGTAAGATATACAGGTGGAGATGTCCAGAGGGAGGTGAATATATAGAACTGGGGTGGGAAGAATTAGTGATTAAGGTGATCACTGAAGACTTGAGCTTGACTAGGGAGTGAGAAGGGATTGAGGATAGAACCCTGAGGGACATCAGTATTTATGGGGAGCAGAGAGGAAAGGCCCATCCAGCCAGGGAACACTCACGTGAATACTGCTTCCTCTTCTTCCTGTGTTTTCAAGTTTCCTGTATCAAGGCAGCTCTAGAGCCCTCCTCTGAGAAAGGAAGACTGAGCCCCAGAGAGAGGGAACCTAGGCACTGACCTGGGAATAATAAAACCTGAATCCTGATACTACCCTCACCCCCCTCTCCCCACACACCCAGCTTTTCTCTCTTTTCCATCTAGAACCTCTCCCAAGATAACATGAGGGTTTCTGAATTCTGCCAGAGGTCCAGCTAGGCAGATGCTGACAAGCTCAGAGCCTTTTAATGTTGGGCTGGCTGAAAGGCTGTTGCACCAGGCAGAAGATGAGGAAGTCAGGAGCTGGTAGAGGATGACTTCCTGTCCTATAGGAAAACATCTGTCTTCTGCCTTCTGTTCTGTCCTTTGGAGCTCTTGTTCTTTGCAGATCTGTGTTTGCCGTTTCTACCTCTATGATCCCTGCCCCTCCAAGCCTTAGCCTTTTTTTTTTTTTAGAAACTGTTTATTTTCCGTCAACCTATTTCCATTTTAAGAGTTTGTGGAAGAACAGCTTAAGACCACTCAGTGGTTGTTCCTACCCACTCAGTGGTTGTTCCTACCCACTCAGTGGCCTGAGCAGTGGGAGCTGTAGACCAGTCTTCAGTGGCAGGCTGAGCACTCCAGTCTTCAGAGGGGAACTGCTGAATAGGCACAGGGCACCTGCACGCCTTGGGACCAGTCTGCCACCTCAAGCCTTAGCCTTTTTGGTTTTCAGTTTCACAAGCAAAAGAAAGGGAGAGGCAAGCATGAGGTTTCTTCTTCCTTTTCCCCTGAGGCCAGGTTTTTGTTCACACTCTCAGCCCAGGTGTAATTTCAGAGCCATCCCTTGTGTTCTGGTAAATCTGGGAGAGGTCAACAGGTCATAGGTTGAAGATCAAGCCCAGGAAACCAGCCACAGACCCTGGTAGCAGCTAGCAGGCTAGTTCCTCCTGTGAAGTCCAGACATGTTTGCCTGATCCCTGGGCAGGTTAGTGCCCCTGGGAAGTTTGGTAATGAAGAGTATTGCCTTCAGTGGTCCATGGTTTGCTGCCCAGGTTGAACATTTTTGTTTGTTTTTGTTTTAGCAGAAAGGGTGGTCTCCATAAGGTTATGCTAGACTATAAAATTCTTCCTGAGTCAGAAGTATTAGGAAAGACAATTTTGGTGTGTTGGTTATAGTTACAACTTGTCCAGTTACCTGTTCTACCATAATATTCTTTTTTTTTTAATAAGTTTATTTACTTATTTATTTATTTTTGGCTGAGTTGGGTTTTTGTCGCTGTGCATGGGCTTTTCTCTAGTTGCGGCGAACGGGGGCTACTCTTGCTTGCAGTGTGCGGGCTTCTCATTGCGGTGGCTTCTCTTGTTGCAGAGCATGGGCTCTAGGCATGCGGGCTTCAAGTAGTTGTGGCTCGCGGGCTCTAGAGTGCAGGCTTAGTAGTTGTGGTGCATGGGCTTAGTTGCTCCGTGGCATGTGGGATCTTCCTGGGCCAGGGATTGAAACCTTGTACCCTGCATTGGCAGGAGGATTCTTAACCACTGCGCCACCAGGGAAGTTCCCCATTTGGAGACTTCTGATTTTCATATCTCTCCAAACAGGGTTGCTCCAATCACCCACCTGCTTCGATCAGTTGGAAATTTTCATGTATCTGTAATTTACTGCTTTCTGCTGCATTGAAGTCCTGTGTCTAGTTCCTCTTCCTGGAAAGACTCTTACCCTTGACTCTTGGGACTGTCCCAACTCATTCTTAAAAGCCAGTGTCATTATTCCCTGGTTCTTGCCCTACAGAAGTCACTTGCTTTTCTGTAGCACAGTGTACATGCACATGTATTTTATAGGTCTGTGTTTACTTGCCTTTTCCCGCCTTTTCCATCAGCTCCTCCTTGAATAGTTGGCTCTGCCACTTAGCTGTTGATTTGGGGCAAATAATTTCACCTCTCTGAGCCTGTTTTTATTTTTTCATCTAAAAAATAGTATACTTTCCTTGTAAGACTGCACTCAGGCCTAGTAGCATGGCCAATCAGACCTCTGTAAGAGGGACTCAGAGTCTTTGTAGTTCTGACAACCTCCTGGGAACATTCATTTCATCCTTTGAAAAGGGACCCTTTCCTGAGCCAGTTCTGTCACCTGGTCTCACTTTTTCTCGTAAAGGCCTTTGCCTGTCTTACACTGGTTTGAGACCTCATATAGTTAAGGCTGGGTACTTCTGGGAAGCCACCTCGCTTTTGTTTTTAGGTTTTAGAGCTCTTTAACCAGAGCTTTAGCCTGATGGAAGGAAGGGCAGCCAGGCTGGTGGTCCCGTTAGTTTTTGTCCAGGAGTTACTGGCTTTGCTTGGTTCCAGGCATCTTGTCTCAGCTGCCTCTGCTCACAGGCATATACACATGACTCTGTGTTTTTTCTACTATCACCCCTGTGCCCACTTCCTGCTTTACAGGAGTCTTGATCAGTGGGCCCAAGCAGCAGCACTGACCCCACACCATTCTCTTCCCATCTGTGTTTCAGGGGACAATGGCGGCTTCCTGTATCCTCCTGCACACTGGACAGAAGATGCCCCTGATTGGACTGGGCACCTGGAAGAGTGAGCCTGGCCAGGTGAGGGATGGGAGATTAGGAGGGGGGCTTCTTGCTCCTCTGCTCGGGAAAAGGCACTATTTGGGAGAGGGTGTCTGTTTTTTCTAGCAGTCCCCCCCCCCCCACTATGCTTCACCTCAGGTGGAATGAGCCTGGAGGGCAGTGGGAAGAAACAAGGGAAGAAGGGACAGGCAGTGAGCACTTGGCTTCCACAGCTGATTCAGAGGAGTGGTTGAGGGGCCCAGCACGGCCTAGAGTGTAGGAAGGAGCCCTTTCCCTGACTGGATCTGCACTGCTGTGAAGACATGGGACCCCTCTGTGCCTGACCCTATGCTGACCCCTAATATGCCACTTATCACCCTGTGCTTTGATCATGTCTCCTGTTCCACGCTGGGTTCCTTGAGGCCAGAGGTAGGCACACAACAGGTATCAGGGTTTAAAGAATAACTAGGTCAACTGTTTTAGACTGAAGGTCAGCAAACTTTTTCTTAAAGAACGAGGTGGTTAATAATTTAGATTTTGTTAGACAACTTGCAAAATGGAGGTGATTATGTACTTATGTAGCTATTTAAAAATATAAAAATCATTCTTAGCTCAACGGCTGAAAAAAAACAAAAGAAAACTGCTAGAGTTTAGCAACCCCTGGTGTAGACCCTTCCAGCCCAGGGAGCCTGGGAGCGGAGACCTGTTTTCCTAGATTGACACAGGGAGAGATTCAGCTTACACCTGGGGTAGAGCATCTCCTCAGGGCTTGTTCCCTGTGCTTGGAATCTGAGTCAGAGTTTAGAGAAGTTTGGGAGGGACTCTGGCAAGGAGAATGGCCTCTTCTCTCTGGAATTTAGGCTGGGATTTGTGGTGTGGCTGGATGAACTCTGCCTTTTTTCCCTTTGCTTTCCTTCCTACAGCTGCCTAGGAGCCTGGTTCTGTAGGCAGGCACTTACATGGACTGGGACGAGTCCAGGAGCTAGATGAAGGCAGTTGGTGACAGCCAGAGCCAGGGCCAAGATTGGGGGCAGGGATGGAGGGGATGGGGAAGGGTATGGAGCAGCAGGAGTAGGGTCAGGTGTGAGGGGCATATGTCTGGATTGTAAGAGCTACACATAAATGGGGATCTTGAGTGGCAGGGGCCTGGCACCCTTAGTTCTGCTCCTAATGCCATGTTAGTCTGGTTTTTAACAAATTGACTGACCTGTCCTCCTCCTTGGTGTCTGCTTTCTTCTCTTCTGGTGGGGGACTCTGAGCCCAGCTTCCATCTCACTTCTCTGCCTTCCTTCATTTTCTCCCCCCTCACCTCTTCTGCTCGCCTGAGCTCTCTTGGTCTACATGGCTTCCTAAGGGTCTCTCTCCACGTGGCCTTGCCCTGGGAACTATTTACCTGTGTATCATGTTTCCCTAACCAGCTCCCCAGGGCTGGGGACCTGTCTCCATGACTACACTTCTGCCTTCTGTCCTCTGTCAATGTATCCATCCACCTTCTGAGCATCTAGCTGAGAACACATTGTTTGTTTTAGCTGGGCCCTGCTGAGATTGCTTGGAAGGAACCTTGGAGGTTAGTGGGGTGGGGACAAAGGGTTTGGGGACTCTGAAGAGACTTCTGGTCCCTGAGACTAGAGCCATCTTCTCATTACCACTGCATGGATGACTGCAGTGGTAAATTCCTGCCCCCTCCCCGCATCAGTGACTCTCAGGAGGGCAGTTTCTGGTCCAGACCAACAGAGCTAAAACTTCTGCTTTTCTCACCTGGCAGGTAAAAGCAGTTATTAAGTATGCCTTGAGTATAGGCTACCGCCACATTGACTGTGCTGCTATCTACGGCAACGAGACTGAGATTGGGGAGGCCCTGAAGGAGAATGTGGGACCTGGCAAGGTGAGGACTGGGGCTACAGAGGGGTGGGGTGAGAACTCAGAGGCTGGGGCTGAGGCCTGGCGAGAGGGATCTGGCATCAGCTTCCTTCTAATTCCTCTCCCAGAGGTGAGGGTGGGTGAGATTGGGTGCCCTTGGCTCTTCTAACTATGGACCCTGCCCCCTGTACTAGTTGGTGCCTCGGGAGGAGCTGTTTGTGACTTCCAAGCTGTGGAACACGAAGCACCACCCCGAGGATGTGGAGCCTGCCCTCCGGAAGACACTCGCTGACCTCCAGCTGGAGTATTTGGACCTGTACCTGATGCACTGGCCTTATGCCTTTGAGTGAGCCTTGCCAGAGTCTTCATCCAGGGAATCGGGGGTTGGCGGAGTCATGTTAGTAACTTTTTGTAAGTCACAGTAGCAGAACAGGAGGGGAACACTCAGCCTTTTCTGCTACAGTTTAGCTACAAAAAAGGGGTGCAGCCTCACATGGTGTGTATCCTAGGGTGTACATGGGTGGTCCCTCCTGCTGCCTTTGTACATTCGGGAAATGTACTAGCTTCTGCTGACCTAGGCCCTGGGGTTGCAGTAGAGTAAGCTCCCACAGAGGGTGTGAGAGGAGCCGACCATCAGCTCTGTGCTCTGTGCTTGAAGAAGGCTGCAGGGGCATGCAACTCCCCGAGGTGAAAGGAGTTAAGGAAGACTTTCCAGAGGAGAGGAGATATAATGTGTCTAGGAAGAAGAAGAGGGGGGATGGGCATTCCATATAGAGTTAACACTTGGGTTATGACCTGGAAAGGTGAAAGACCATGCTTGTTTCTCATTCTTGGCCCTTTACCCTTTCTGGGCTTGGATTATGGGATGTAGCATGGCTAGACGGGCAGGTAAGCAGGAGCCTGGCGTTTGTGCCCACACCTTGGGGGCTGTCTTTCACTCAGGCGGGGAGACAACCCCTTTCCTAAGAATGCTGATGGGACTATACGCTATGACTCCACCCACTACAAGGAGACCTGGAAGGCTCTGGAGGCACTGGTGGCTAAGGGGCTGGTGCGGGCACTGGGCCTGTCCAACTTCAGCAGTCGGCAGATCGATGATGTGCTCAGTGTGGCCTCTGTGCGCCCAGCTGTCCTGCAGGTGAACACAGCAAAGATCAGTTGGTTTGGGGGCAGTGTGTGTGTATGTAAATGAGCATGAGTGAGCAGATGATAGGTCTACTTCAGAGAGACGGCTAGAAAGTTGTCAGAAGTGTGGTGCAGTAATCCTCTGCTTAAGGAAGGGCATTGAAGTGTGGGAAGAGAATGAAATAGTGGAAAACTGTCTAGAGAGTGAGAAAAGCAGGTTGAGGGGAAGCGGGGGGTCAGCGATGCAGGGTTGGTCAGGATGTGCATGTCTGGGTGGGGCCAGCAAGCTGGCTATGGCCACCTCATGATGATAGGTTGTTTCTTGGCTCAGGTGGAATGCCACCCATACCTGGCTCAGAATGAGCTGATTGCCCACTGCCAAGCACGCGGCCTGGAGGTGACTGCTTATAGCCCTCTGGGCTCCTCTGATCGTGCTTGGCGTGATCCTGCTGAGCCTGTCCTGCTTGAGGAGCCAGTGGTCCTGGCACTGGCTGAAGAGCATGGCCGCTCTCCAGCTCAGATCTTGCTCAGGTATGCAATCTTGGGGAAAGACAGTCAGGTTAGGGAGAAGGCTTCTGGGTTGGGAGGCAAGGGTTGAGGGGTTCCTTATCCAAATGCCTGGATGAGGCTGAGAATCCTGCCGTGTCATCTGGGGAGAGGCCACTCTAAGACATGTTCCCTATTCCAGTGAGGCTCAGGGGTTCCAGGAGCTCAGAGAAGGCTGCATGGAGGACCAAGAAAAAAAAAAAAAGTGCTTATGTGTACTGATTCCACTTCCTCATCTATACCTCAATCCCCCACTCAGGTGGCAGGTCCAGCGGAAAGTGAGCTGCATCCCCAAGAGTGTCACACCTTCCCATATCCTTCAGAACATCCAGGTACTTGGTGATGTGTCTGTCTGTCTTCTTTAGTCCACTGGGACACAGTCTGGCCCTGACTCTGTTTGGCTAAGAAGGCATTATTCTGGAACCCCAACTTCCACTCGCAAAACTGGCTTTCCTGACCCCCCGCTCCCATCCCCAGGTGTTTGACTTCACTTTTAGCCTGGAGGAGATGAAGCAGCTGGATGCCCTGAATAAAAATTTGCGATTCATCGTGCCCATGCTTACGGTGAGTGTGTATCACCCACCAGAGTCAGGGAATATGAGATTTGAGGCAGGATTCTGGCCTAAGTCTGGCCTCAACCTTGCTGGCCACAGGCTTGGCAGGATGTTGTTGTTGGTAGGATTGCTGTCCTGGACACAATGGGCTCTTTTTTCTTTGCTGAGCTCCGGGAAGTAGTCTGGGTGAGGGATAAGGCATGTAGCCTGTGAGTTCCAGTCCTGCATCTCGATACCTTGTAACCTAGAACAAGTTATTTAACTTCTCCAACCTTCAGCTTCCTATGTGTAAAAAGATCCCAGTTCCTGACACATAACAATTACTCAGTAAATGATATAAATGGGACATTCTCAACCTTGTTAGAGGTTTCCCTGTTGCACATAGGGAAATAAAGTGTTCCTTATCCCAGCTGAGACTGCAAACTCTTAGGGGCAGGGTCAGCCACGTACCAGGCTGTGGGTTTGGTGCTGGAATGCTCTTGGTACTGTGGCATTCTCTGAGGCCCTAGCCTAAGTCACTGCCATCTGTCATAGTGCTGTACACAGGTAAGGCTGTTGAGTAAGATTCTTGGGAAAAGATGTCCTGGGTCTTTGGAATGTCAGCTCCTACTAATGGAGTCATCTGTCTCTCTTTCCAGGTGGATGGGAAGAGGGTCCCAAGAGATGCAGGTCACCCTCTGTACCCCTTCAATGACCCATATTGAGACCACAGCTTCCTGGCTTCCTTTTCATCTCTCCAGCTATAACGTCCTGCCATCCCCAGAAAGAATGAGTTAATAAAGCCATTGGAGTATCCATCCATGATACTTGCTTGTCTTATTTGTCTGGTCAGACCTGATACGGAAACAGTTTCTTTTAGGGATGCTGGGTGTGACCTGCCATGAGTCCGAACTCCCTTATCTTTCTTGATTCTGGAGAAACCAGTGTGTAGCTGAATTCCATGTCCGCCTTCATAAATTATAAGGTATATTAGTGGCGTCGCGCCACCTAGAGGCATCTCTTAGCACTACATGCCATCCCAGTGTAGTCTTAGTGAGAATGCCAAAAATTGGTCACTTACGGACTGAGATCAGGGCAGCGAGAATCCTGTGGTTTCTTTACACTTCTGGGCATGGGTCTTGAGTTCCTGCATCCCGCCCACCCATCTAGTCAGTGCCTAGATTTAAGAATATAAAGAGCCAACAAAACTTACATTCTGAAGTTTGGGAGTCCCAGCTTGGAAAATCAGGAAAGCTGGGGACAGGGTCTTTTTCTCTCAGACACTATAGTCAGTGTGCATAGGCTACCTGAAGGAGGCAGAGTCAGCACCAAAGTTTGTCACTGTACCTAAGGTCCTATCTTATATATTTTGTGGTCCCACCAGAGACTGAGATTTTGGGTTTTTAGCAGGGTTTTTGGAAAATCCCTCTAACCTCCGGTCACACAAAATTCATTTTAGTTTTCTAGTTGAACCACTGCTCTTCATTCAGAAAATATTTATGGAGTACTTAGGCACTATGTGAGACCCTGGGGATATAGCTATAATCAAGACACATAGGTCCCTACAGTTTACTTGAGACAGACTAAGTAATTGTGTAATTAGTTTAATTGCAGTTGGAAGAAGTGCTATGAAAAAGCGCAGAGTGAGAAGCTTACTGATTTAATCAGCTGAGATCTGAAGGATGAGTAGGGAATAATTAGTTAAAAGAGGTGAGAGTGGTAATAGTGTTCCATGCAAATTGGATAGCCTTGAAACTGAAAGAAGTTGTAAAAACCTAAAGAAAGAAGTCTTTGTGACAAAGTGAGCAGGGGTGGAATGGCATGAAATAATGCTGGAATAAGGTAGGCACCTGGTGATGTAAGGCCTAGGAGACTGGGTTAAGACTTTAGGGTTTTAATTTTATTTATTTAATACATTTATTTATTTATTTATTTATGGCTGCGTTGGGTCTATGTTGCTGTGCGGGCTTGTCAGCGAGCGGGGTCTATTCTTCGTTGCGGTGCGCGGGCTTCTCATTGCGGTGGCTTCTCGTTGTGGAGCACGGGCTCTAGGCGCGTGGGCGTCCGTAGCTATGGCTTGTGGGCTCTAGAGCGCAGGCTCAGTAGTTGTGGCGCACGGGGTTAGTTGCTCCGTGACATGTGGGATCTTCCCGGACCAGGACTCAAACCCATGTCCCCTGTATTGGCAGGTGGATTCTTAACCACTACGCCACCAGGGAAGTCCAAGACTTTAGGCTTTTTAATCCTGAATGAAGCAGGAAGCCATGTAAGAGTTTTGAGCAGGAATAACATGGCATGATTTGTGTTTTAGAAATACAGTGCTGGTGCAGTGGGGAAAATGGATTAGTGGGATAAAAAGTGGTTGTAGGGAGGCATGTTGGAAGTTAGTCTTTTTATTTTATTTTATTTTATTTTATTGAAATATAGTTGATTTACAATGTTGCGCCAGTCTCTGCTGTACAGCCAAGCGACTCAGTTATACACATACTATTTTTTTAAATATTCTTTTCCATTATGGTTTATCACAGGATATTTAATATAGTTCCCTGTGCTATACATTAGGACCTTGTTGTTTATCCATTCTAAATGTAATAGTTTGCAACTACCAATCCGAGAAGTTAGTCTTTTGTCTCTGGTCCTTTCTACCTGGAACAATCCACCTGTTAGCCTACTGTTGGATGAACATCTATTACTTAAACATTCAGTTTAGCTGTCACTTCCTCTGGGACATCTTTCCTGATCTCACCCTCCCCAGGTGGCTTGCTATATGATTCCATAGCTCCCTTATACCCTTTCACGATCCAACTTTCCACAGTTATGAGGTAGCATGAGTTTGAAATGTATTAGTTTGTTGGGGCTGCCATAACACTACCACAGAGTGGGTGATATAAACAACAGAAATTTGTTTTCTTACAGTTCTAGAAATTAGAAATCTGAGATCAAAGCATCAGCAGGATTGGTTCCTTCTGAGTGGTGTAAGGGAAGGGTTTGTTCCAGGCCTCTCTCCTTGGCTTGTAGATGGACATCTTCTCCCTGTGTCTTTACATTGTCTTCCCTCTGTGCACATCTGTGTCCAAATTTCTTTTTTTGTTTCTTTCTTTTGTTTTGTTTTTTGGCTGCACCACATTGCTTGCAGGATCTTAGTTCCCTGACCAGGGATTGAACCTGGGCCCCAGCAGTGAAAGCGTGGAGTCCTAACCACTGGACTGCTAGGGAATTCCCTGTGCCCAAATTTCTTACAAGGCTGTCATATTGGATTAGGGCCCATCCTAATGATCTTATTTTAACTGAAGACCCTGTCTCCATATACAGTTACATTCTGAGGTACTAGGGGTTAGTACTTAAGTATATGATTTTGAGGAGGGAGGACACAATTCAGCTTATATCAGGAAGTGAAAGTTGTCATAACATCAAATTATTCACTAATAAGTTGACTACTTAGAAATTATTCTTAACTCAAACATCTCACCCTGCTTAACATTAGCATTTCTCTATTGACATCTTTGTCTAAATCACTGGGCGGTACAGTGCACATCCACTGAAAAGTGAAATTGCAAATCTTGCAAAAGTTAACAGTACTTTATGAAGCAATGGAAGTGATGTTGGAAACTTAACACATCATACCCAAAGCTATCGAAAAGTGAGGATCTGACAGTTAATTGGGAAAGAAAATCAAAGATGAAGACACTAGACTTCAAAAGAGGATATTTGGCTTATCAAAGTATTAAGGAAGGCCTTTGGGAAAACTATGAAGTTCTTAAGTATTTTTGCAAAAAGGATTCTTTATATGATTGTTTTGAGTAAAAGACCACCAACTCAGATTTTAAAATGAGATTTGCCTTTATAAGACTACATTCTAGAGGAAGGGAGTGCTTACCAGCCAGAGGCTAGCACCACCACACTCCAGTTCCTTACATCAAAATTTTTTATACACAAGTACAATCTAAGACCCCTTTCAGAAACTGCCCTGCGGTCTGCAGGGAGGAGGGGATATCTCACAGTCAAGTAGGAAAAATGAGACCTTGTGACATTCTGTAGGAGAGAGAATATGAACCTTGTAGTCAAAGTCTGGCAAACTAACATAAACAACAAGGTCCTACTGTATAGCACAGGGAACTATGTTCAGTGTCCTGTGATAAACCATAATGGAAAAGAATGTAAAAAAAAGAATGTATATGTGTGTATAACTGAGTCATTTGCTGTACAGCAGAGATTGGCACACCATTGTAAATCAACTATACTAAAAAAAAAAAAAAGTCCGGCAAACCAAAAAAGAATACTTGGTGAAAGGGGACTGATAACATACATATGAAAGAGGTCACAGTGTTAGTCCAGGAAAATGTGATCTATGAAGGAGTCCTGATATTTGTCCAAAGAATTAAAACATTGAAAATCACTTCATTGGTTTGAGATGTTAACTTCTAGAATGTTAATGACAAGTTCTGTTGATTTTCCTCTTTGAGGATCATCTGCACTTTGACATCTGTATATTCATAAAGCTATAAATATGCCTGTCCAGATGTGTCTTTGTTTTGTTTCACTACCTCTTGGGCCTTTGGCCTTTTGAGGTTTTCTTTTTTTTTTTTTTTTTTTAAAGGAACTCCTTTATTTATTTATTTTTGGCTGTGTTGGGTCTTCGTTTCTGTGCGAGGGCTTTCTGTAGTTGCGGCAAGTGGGGGCCACTCTTCATCGCAGTGCGCGGGCCTCTCCTCTCACTGTCGCCGGCCTCTCTTGTTGCGGAGCACAGGCTCCAGACGCGCAGGCTCAGTAGTTGTGGCTCACGGGCCTAGTTGCTCCGCGGCATGTGGGATCTTCCCAGACCAGGGCTCGAACCCGTGTCCCCTGCATTGGCAGGCAGATTCTCAACCACTGCACCACCAGCGAAGCCCGGCCTTTTGAGGTTTTAATAGGTTTTATATAACATGACAAGCAAGCCTGAGCTAGTATAATGAATACATGGAGAGCATATATTTTTGCCAGGATAATTAATCCACATTTAATTTACATTTAAATCTCATTCTGTTTCATTTCCCTACATCCAGGATCTACCTGAATTAATTAAACAGTTGTTTCTCTCTCAATGGAGTGGAGAACCAAGATTGTTTCTTTAATTTTAGGGATGTTTCTTTCTAATTGACTTTATAGTTTAATAACTTGTGTTGACAACAGTGTAAACATCACCTTGAGCTATGATCATGAAGTCAAGAGCCATTCAATTCTGCCACAACAGAGGTAGATGATACTTCTATTTGTGGAGATCCAGGGTGTCATTTTTTTCATTAAAGCTTTACTCTAGTATTCCAGAGACATTAACATGACTTGTGCTGGCCAATGAAAAAAAAAAGTGATTGTGTGTTGGTTCTGGGTGAAAGTTTTAAGAGCAAGTGTGAGTTCCAACATATTCACTCTTACCCTCTGAAACAGTGACAAGCAATACTCTATATTATTTATGGTCGCTGTTCCATCAGCTTGAGACCAGAATGAGGATGACTGACATAGAACAAAGCCTCCAGCTGACCTGATATGAAAATATAGTAAGAGTGGAAACTGAATCTTATTGAATGAAACCATTGAAGTTTTGGGTTTACTTGCTACTGCAGCAGAAGTTACCCTGTCTTTTTTTTTTCTTAATTTAAAAAAAATTTTTTATTTATTAATTAATTTATTTACTTATTTTGGCTGCACCGGGTCTTAGTTGCAGCATTTGGGATTCTTAGCTGCGACATGCAAACTTCTTAGTTGCTGCGTGCATGTGGGATCTAGTTCCCTGACCAGGGGTGCAAACTGGGCCCCCTGCCTTGGAAGTGTGGCGTCTTACTCACTGGGCCACCAGGGAAGTCCCTACCCTGTCTTAATTAGTACAGTTAGCTAATATTTTATTTATGATGTATGCAGTGACATTCATAAGTGAAAGGGGCTTACAGTTTTATTTTTTATATTTTCCTATTTCTGGAATCAAGACTACATTACCTTTGGGAATTCCCTGGAGTTGCAGGGGTTAACACTCTGTGCTTCCTCTGCAGGGGCATGGGTTCAATCCCTGGTCAGGGAACTAAGATCCCACATGCTGTATGCACGGCTTAAAAAAATAAAAAAATAAAAAAGACTACATTGGGACTTCCCTGGTGGTGCAGTGGTTAAGAATCCGCCTGCCAATGTAGGGAACATGGGTTCGAGCCCTGGTCCAGGAAGATCCCACATGCCGTGGAGCAACTAAGCCCACGCGCCACAACTACTGAGCCTGCACTCTAGAGCCCGTGTGCCACAACTACTGAGCCCGCATGCCGCAACTACTGAAGCCTGCATGCCTAGAGCCCGTGCTCTGCAACAAGAGAAGCCACTGCAATGAGAAGCCCGCGTACCGCAAGGAAGAATAGCCCCAGCTCGCCGAAGCTAGAGAAAGCCTGCGCGCCGCAACAAAGACCCAACACAGCCAAACATAAAATAAATCAAATAAATCAAAAAAAAAAAAAAGACTTGGGGCTTCCCTGGTGGCGCAGTGGTTGAGAATCTGCCTGCCAATGCAGGGAACACGGGTTCGAGCCCTGGTCTGGGAAGATCCCACATGCCACGGAGCAACTGGGCCCGTGAGCCACAATTACTGAGCCTGCGCGTCTGGAGCCTGTGCTCCGCAACAAGAGAGGCCGCGATAGTGAGAGGGCCGCGTACCGCGATGAAGAGTGGTCCCCGCTTGCCACAACTAGAGAAAGCCCTCGCACAGAGATGAAGACCCAACACAGCAATCAATCAATCAATCAATAAGAACGTGAATTTCTTTAAAAAAAAAAAAAAAGGCTACATTAACTTTTCTTTTTTTTTTTTTTGCTATACATAAATGTATGTGTTCAACCTACCATCTTTAACTAAAAGTCTTCCCTAAATCTTATTAATAAAAATCAGAGTTCTATTATTATCCTAGAAAAGTTTTTGCTTTTTTTCTACGTATGGAAATGTTTCTTGAAAATGTGTTAACCTCACCTATAAAACCATCTGGGCATTTGGGGGGAATGGTGGGATGTCTGACTACCATTTTCAAATGTTTATTATTTATTGATCTACTTAAGATCTGTTTTTTCATGTGCCAATTTTGACACTTTGTTTATTTCTAGGATCACTCCATTAGGTTTTCAAATTTATTAGCATATAATTATTTTTTTTCAATATTTACTTATTTATTTGTTTGCACTGGGTCTTAGTTGCGGCATGTATGTGGAATCTAGTTCACTGACCAGGGATTGAACCCCGGGCCCCCTGCATTGGGAGCACAGAGTCTTATCCACTGCACCAGCAGGGAAGTCCCAGCATATAATTATTCTTAATACAATTATCTTTCCATTGTGTCTGTGGTTTCTGTAGTTATTTCTTCTGCATTTTCTTTTTTGCATTTGCTATCTATATTTTTCTCTCTATATATTTTTATTTTTTCAAAGAACCAGTTTCTAGTTAATCTTTTATTTCTCTCTTGATTTCTGCCCTATCTTCCTTATGTCCTTCCCCTCTTGTTTGAGATTTCTCTCTTGCTCTTTTTCTAACTTCATGAGTTGAATTCTTTGAGCAATTTTTCTATTTGTTTCCTGATAAAATTTTTTGAAAGCTATAATTCATCAAAATACAGCTTTATCTGTGTCCTATGAATTTTTTTTTGTCCTATGAATTTTAACATGTAGTGTATTTATTGTCATTCAGCTGTAAGTATTTAACTTCCTTCATGATTTTTTAACCCAAGGGCTATTTATTTATACAATATATAAATGTTAATTTTCAGTGCAATAAAGTTTTGTGGTTAGAGAAGATGGTCTATATGAAAATGATAATGATTCTTTAGAATGTACTGAGGCTTTCTTTGTGGCCTAATACTGGTCCATTTCTGTAAGTGATCTATGATGTTTGAATGTAATGCGTATTTGCTGTTTTTTGGGCATAGATTTCTATATATTTAGTCACTAGAGCATATTAATAATATTAGTCATGTCTTCTCCATCTCTGCTTACTTTTTTGTCACCTTGTTTCTGAGTGACATGAGTTAACAATTTCAGCTACAATTGTTGACTTATCTCTGTTTCTTCCGCAGTTCTTATAGTTGTTGCTTGATATATGATGGATATATCTAAGAAGTTTATTTCACTCTTATATAACATTTTTGGAGTAAGCAGCCCAGAGCTTGTATGGTGGCTCCGTGATGCTAGGAACCTAGGCATCTTACTGATTTGTCATTCCTGGTGCATCGCCCTGATTGACTTGGTCCAAGTTAGTTCACCACCTCATCTTCTGAAAAGAGAAGCCCCTTTCCTTTGATGTTGCTATGTGGAAGATGCACACATTGCTTTTGTTCACTTTCCATTGACCAGAGTGTCATCATGTGAGCACTTCTAGTTCCAGGGGACCTTGACAATTTTGGTTTTTATTCTGGGGGTTATGCACTAAAATAAATGCATAAATAAATAAAAATCAGGGTTCTATTACTACTATAGGAGAGAAAAATCGATATTGGAAGACAACTAGGAGTCTATCACAAGATCCAGTGTTTTGTGTGTAATCATTCATTTAATCCCTGTCTTTTCCATATACTTCTTCTACCCTCAACTTTCTCTCAGTTCAACCTCCTTTTTGTTTTACCCTCTCCAAAAAATAAACTTCCAGTTTTCCATTGCCCTGGGGAAGATGATTTAGAAGGTCTAACTGCTTCTTTTTATTTTTTTAAATTAACTTATTTATGTATTTATTTATTTTTGGCTGCGTTGCTGCACACGGGCTTTCTCTAGTTGCGGCAAGCGGGGGCTACTCTTCATTGCATTGCACGGGCTTCTCATTGTGGTGGCTTCTCTTGTTGTGGAGCACGGGCTCTAGGCACGCAGGCTTCAGTAGTTGTGGCACGCGGGGTCTAGAGCGCAGGCTCAGTAGCTGTGGCGCAGGGGCTTAGTTGCTCCGTGGCTTGCGGAATCTTCCCGGACCAGGTATCGAACCTGTGTCCCCTGCATTGGCAGGCGGATTCTTAACTGTGCCACCAGGGAAGCCCGCAGGTCCAGGTCTTTATCCCTAAAGATTTCAAACTGCCTGAGTCTTGACAGAATGGAATAAGAATCCTCCCCAAGAATCTTTCTCAGTATGTCTGAACCTGGACGGAAATAAAATTCCTGTTCTGACCTTTGTAGGCAAGGCCATGGTGGAAGGCAATGGATTATGCTCCAGATGTGAGGAAGTGCAGTTATCTGCCACTCAGCGAGTTGCAGGAAATGAGGCACACTGCTTCCCATAAATGACTTGTCCTGCAACCTTCTGAGCTAGTCATACCTTCTTTGAACCGTGGTTTCTATTTCTACCAAATGGGACGGATAACACCGTTGTCACTAGTAGTGTTGTTGTTAAGATTAAGTAAGACAGCTAATAGCTTTAGAATGTCCAAGCACAGTGCCCCGGACATGGTGGACAAACTATAAACCGTAGCTTGGAAGGGACGGAAAGAGCTGGGCGCATTAAGCTAGTCAGATTTGGAGTCTGGGTAGGGCCTAAGAGGATGGCTTCAGCGGATTGGGCCAGCCGAAGGGGGCGGGTCCAGAGGGAGGAGCCAGCCGCGTCCCGCCGCAGCCCCCAGCTTTGAATCAAGCGCGGTAGTTTCAGGCGGTGGCCAATCCTAGGACAGCATTTCCTTGCGTCAGTTGTTGCTGCGGTTCAGAGCCACGCGTCTCTCACCGATATCTGTTCTAGCCGTTGCTGGTATACACGTGCTCGGCTCTTGCGTGTCCATCCGTTACGACTGAGCGGACCGACAGAAAGTCTCAGTTAACTTCCTGAGCATCCGGCCTGGAAAGAGACTCTCGGCTACTCGCTCCGAACATGTAGAGCAGCCCCAGCTTCCCCTTCTCTGGAAGTCGCTGGCCGCCGTCCAGTCAGGAGTAGTAGTACCGAGATTCTAGTTCTTCTTACGCGACTTGCTAGGGAAGCAAAAAGTTGCTTTTTTCGAGGAAGCCAGGGAGGAAAGGTATCGCCCAGAACCAGGTGGTGCGGGTGGGGGATGTCCTTGGGCAGGACTGGGGCTGGGTCCTGGCCCTTTAAACTCGAGGGGGAGGATCCGGAAGTGGATGGGCGGGGCGAAGGGCCCTGCTATATAAGAGGGCCCAGCCGCGCGGGGTCTCCAATCTGCCATTTTCTGTCCACGAATAAGTCTCTGGCTTTCGAAATTCTCTCTGTTTTTCTCACAGACACTATCCCGTCTGCTGGTCCACCACCTCAGGCGAACGATGGCCGCAGAGTCCACAGCCACTGCCGCCATCACCGCGGAGCTGGTTTCCGCCGACAAGTAAGCTGGACCGTGGAGAGCTTGAGGCACTGGCCAGTCCGCAGGGAGGGGGTGGTGGACGGAGGCTCCCCGGGAGGGACAGACCGGAGGGTGGGAGGACTTTCCTTCTAGTGAACAACCGTCGCTGTTCGGGGAGGGCCGGACACTGGAGAAGCCCACTTCTTGCAGAGAGCCTCGCTCACTGGCAGTAACGCCGGTCGGCTGGCGCCCCCTGCCCCGCTTTTCGCGGTCGCCATCTTGCCGGGGGCAGCGGCGGCTGTCTCCATCGCCTGCCCCTCTCCTTCCTCCCCAGGCCCGGGGCTATCGGCGGGGAGGCGGGGCCCCGGCGCGGCAGTGTACCTTCACGTCCCTGCTGTCGCCGCACTCCTGGCGTGCGCCTCCGGTAGGATCCCCAAACACATCGGGAAAATAACCAACAGAGATTTGGCGCCAAAAAAAACCCCGCACGAGGGAGGAGGCTGGACCGGTGGGTCGGGATGGGCGGGGTCTCTCGGGGGCGGGGTCGTGCGCTCGTGCGTTCGCTTCCCTCCGCTGGCTCTGGAGCAGGGGGCGGGGCCCCGAGGAGGCGGGAAAACTCCATTGTTTGGGGCTGCGGCTCCCGAGCGCCTCGGACTTCCGCTGTGGGACGCGGTGAAGCTTGTTCCCCGCGGTCTCCTCGCTCACCTGGTATTCTCCTACCCCCAGCAAGGCCCATTTCTTTTGTCTGTGGTGGAGAGCATTGTGGTTCTTTTAGATTTTGGGAACGTTGGCGGGGGACTTGGCTGCTTCTGGGGGATTTTATCGGGAGGCGAAGCATCTTCTAACGCTGCGTTGAGGTCTTTTCATTTATAGCAGTGTTTGGTTGCTAGGAGAATGGGCAGTATTAAGCGCGAAGTGTAACAGAAGGACTGGAGGGAATGATAGAAGACATGATTGCTATGAAAACGGCACAGTGCCACTCAGACATAAAGATATTTTTTGAACAGTGAAGGGAAACAGGCCGTTATTCGAAGAAACAATAAATAACCCAAATTATTAAGTGGCAGACTCTAGGTTAAACCCCAGTATTTCAAGTTTTTATTCCTTCATTACTCATCCTTTCCCCCATGCCCAAAGCTTGAGAGGAAATTGCATGAAAATCTAATTAGCTAGTTGGAGAGAACAATAAAGGCATCATTCCTTAGTTAAGTAAGTTCCTGGGGCAATGCAGGGGTAAAGCGTTTCAGGCGTTTAAGGGGGAGGGTAAAGAAAATGTACGTGAGTTTAATAGACAACTAAGAATGCACATTATAATTCCCGTAGAACCATTGAAAGAATAAAAAACATGTTTAACTTCCAAACCAGCAGAGAGAGAAAATGGAATGAGAAATAAACCACAATTCAGAGTTGATTTTGATACCGCTTTTATTGCTTAAGTGGTGACTGGTTGGGCTACAGATTTGTCATCTGTAAAAAGCTACAATTTGGCTTCTGTCCCCTCATGCCATTAAACAACGTTGCTAAAGGTTATCAATGGTTGTCTAAATGTTAAATCAGTCTTTGTCCTTACTAGCTTTCTAAATAGTTCTAACTAGTTGTTAACGTTTTTGTTTATGTTACAAAAGAATATAGCAGTTTGTAATATAGTGGTAAGGAGGAATGAGAAAGCTTAGAAAGAGGAAGTCTTATGTGATGCATTGAATTTTACTTTAACGGTCTTATAATTTCTGAGCTACTTATTCGTACCTTTAGATGAGAGATGTCAAAGTAAAAATAAGTGGTTTAGCTCAGTAATCCTTAAAGTTCTGGGGTTTGTCGTTCCTATTTCCATAAGTGGAAGGTTCATCTGTGTTGGTGTGGGGCTTATTTTGGTGCTTAGTGTTTGGCTGTTTAAAATGAGATGGATAACCTCTTGTAAGTTAGCTTTATGATGAATTAACGTCACTGTAATTAGAATATATTTGTGTGAAAGATTTAGCTAACGTACCTGTGTACCTATATATTGGTGGGGTGAAGGAGTTAGGTTCAATATATTAGCTACAATGTGTAAATGAGAAAAGAGTCTCTCTTGGTGGACCTGCAAAAAAAAAAAGAACTATTTTCAGAAGATTTTTTTTGAAAAAAAAAAATTTTTTTTTTTTTTCCCGGCTGTGCCACACGGCATTATACAATCTTAGTTCCCCCCCAGGGATCGAACCCACACCCTCTGCATTGGAAGCACGGAGTCTTAACCACTGGACCACCAGGGAAGTCCCTGACCTTGTACTCTTAGGACAATTTACTCATCATCACATCCATTAATTAACCTTGGTAATAATCTTCATATGCGTGTCTGAAAGTATTTTTCACTTACCAGTTTAAAAAGCTGAGGCTCAGGGAGGGACTTCCCTGGTGGTCCAGCGGTTAAGACTCTGTGCTCCTAATGTAGAGGGTCCGGGTTCAATTCCTGGTCAGGGAACTAAGATACTGAAAGCCACACAGCCTGGCCAAACAAAAAAAATTGGTTAAAAAAAAAAACTGAGGGGTGGTGGTGGTGGGATGAATTGGGAGATTGGGAATGACATATATACACTAACATGTATAAAATAGATAACTAATAAGAACCTGCTGTATAAAAAAAAACTGAAAAAATATATACAGAGCAATGCAGAAATAAAAAGACAAATTCACAATTATAAAAAAAATTAAAATGCCAAAAAATAGTAAGATTAATTGCAATTTTACAATTTGGGCTTTAAACATACACTGTTTCTTGGGCTATGACAGTAGGGTAAAATGACCCAGTTTGTATAAATCTTACGAGGCTTGATAAATGCACTTAATAATTGTCAGCTCATGACAAAATTAAATGACTCAATGAATGTTAATGTCTCCTTTCATATATCTAGATGCCTTGGGACAGTTTCAATATCTGGCATATGTACTGTAGTATGATCTTATTAATAACATGTGAATCAGAGAGAAGCAAAAGTCAAGGACAAATGTAATTTTTTTGAGATGAACATTATTTTTTAACGTCTAGCTGATTACCTTTGGATGCCAATTAAACATTACACCCCCTTCAAAAAAAAAAACAGGTTCACCCTAAAGGTTCCACAAAAAAAATATATCTTATGTTCATCGATTGGAATACTTATTATTGTTAAGATGTTCATACTACCCAAAGAGATCTATGGATTCAACACAGTTTCTGTTAAAATGCCAATGGCATTTTTTGCGGAAGTAGAAAAATACATCCTAAAATTCATAAGAAATCTCAAGGGGTCCCAAATAGCCAAAACAGTTTCTTTTGTTTGTTTTTGGCCACGCCTCGAGGCTTGTGGGATTTTAGTTCCTTGACCAGGGATTGAACTGGGGTCCTAACCACTGGACCACCAGGAAATTCCCTGCCAAAACAGTTTTGAAAAAGAACAAAGTGTAGGTCTCACTTCCTGATTTCAAAACACTGTGCTACTGGCATAAAGATAGACAAATAGAACAATGGAATGTAATAGAAAGCCCAAAAATAAATCCTTGCATATGGTCAAATGATCTTTGATAAGGATGCCAAGACCACTCAATGAAGAAAGGACATTCTTTTTTTCTTTTTCTTTTTAAATTTATTTAATTTATTTATTTATGGCTGCATTGGGTCTTTGTTGCTGCACGCGGGCTTTCTCTGGTCGCTGTGCTCATTCAGGGGCTACTCCTTGTTGCGGTGGGCGGGCTTCTCATTGCGGTGGCTTCTCTTGTTGCGGAGCACGGGCTCTAGGTGTGCGGGCTTAGTTGTTCCGTGGCATGTGGGATCTTTCCGGACCAGGGCTCGAAGCCATGTCCCCTGCATTGGCAGGTGGATTCTTAACCACTGGGCCACCAGGGAAGTCCCAGGATATTCTTTTCAACAAATGGTGTTGGGAAAACAGGATATGCACATGCAGGAGAATGAAGTTAGATCCTTATTTTACACCGTATACAAAAATGAGCTGAAAATGGATTAAAGACCTAAATAAGACCTGAAACTATAAATCTCCCAGAAGAAAGCATAAGGTAAAAAGCTCCATGGGAATTCCTTGACAGTCCAGTGGTTAGCACTCGGCGCTTTCATTTCCATGGCCCAGGTTCAGTCCCTGGTTGGGGAACTAAGATCCTGCAAGCCTCTCAGCCTGGCTAAAAAAAAAAAAAAAATTCCCTGCCAGTTTTTCAGTACATTTTATTGAAGTATGGCATACTACAAAATGCACAAATGGTAAATGTACAGTTGAGTGAATTTTCACAAAGGGAAATTAGAAACAAAACATTATATGGAAACCTCCCCCCGCCAACCTTTTTAGTCATACTCCTCCCATCAAGCCTAGCTCTTCTGACTTCTAACATTACAGTGTCATAGGTGGATGTTGAACTTGTATTTATTTGTAAGGGTACCATACAACTTTATAGGGAGGGACTTCCCTGGCGGTCCAGTGGTTAAGACTCCGCGCTTCCACTTCAGGGGGCGCAGGTTCGATCCTTGGTGGGGGAACTAAGATCCTGCATGCTGTGTGGCACAGCCAAAAAAAACCCAAAAAACTTTATAGGGGGGATGATAGATGATGCTAAATTTCTATGATGACTGAGAGCCAGGAAAACTGGGTTCTGTTTCTGGCTGCTGCGGTGGACCTCAGTTTTCCCATTTGTTAAATGGTGGCAGTAGTGGGGAGATTCTACAAGGAAATTTTCTTTCAGGAAAATTTTGTGAAGCAGTTTTCTTTCCTCCTACTTATTGGCATATTTTCCCTATATTTATTGAACATTTGTCTTATCTAGTAGAGGCGCTGTGGTTAAGGAGACAAAAAAGATCTCTGCTTTCAAATGGAGCTTCGACTACTGGGATAGAGACCATGAATATATAGATTAGAGAATATCAGTGATAAAGTGCTATGCAAATAATTACCCTAGTTTTAAGGTGATGTGAGGTAACTGGGTGGTTATTTATTTTTAATTAATTAATTAATTTACTTATGTATTTTTGGCTGCACTGGGTCTTCGTTGCTGCGCACGGGCTTTCTCTAGTTGCAAAGAGTAGGGGCTACTCTTCCGTTGCGGGGCGTGGCTTCTTACTGCGGTGGCTTCTCTTTGCGGAGCATGGGCTCTAGGCACACGGGCTTCAGTAGTTTTGGCACACAGGCTTCAGTAGTTGTGGCTTGTGGGCTCTAGAGCGCAGGCTCAGTAGTTCTGGCACACGGACTCAGTAGTGGTGGCTCACAGGCTTTTGAGCGCAGGCTCAGTAGTTGTGGCGCACGGGCTTAGTTGCTCCGCGGCATGTGGGATCTTCCCGGACCAAGGCTCGAACCCGTGTCCCCTGCATTTGCAGGCGGATTCTTAACCACTGCACCATCAGGGAAGCCCTGGGTGGTTATTTTAGATTGGGCTATCAGGGATGGCCACAATGAGATGAATGACAAGGGGCCAGCTATGTGAAGTTTCTAACAGGGAAACTTCGTTCATGGAAATAGGGATAGCAGAGAATGTGGATACAGAGGCAAGCAGGTTGGTAGTTTTGGTGGTTGAGGAAGGGAGACTTCCTGTCTAATGGTTTCTATTTGCTCAATGAGGTGTGAAGCAAGATCTGCTTAGAAGTAAGGCAGAATGGAGTAGGGTGTAGGAGATTTGAGGAGAGATAGTAATTTTGGAGACTTGTAAGACATATTCTAGGGAATGTGGTAGGATTGCCAGTGTTGTCCTTGTTTCAGATTTGGGGCCAAAAATTTAAAGAGTGCAGTCAATGCTGTTGTTTCTTAAATGTTCATTCAGCTTCTGTGCTGTAGCAGGCACAGAATAGACAGCTAGAGGGTTAAGACCTCTTGTGGAACTTAAAAGTTTGCCAGAAGAAGAGCCTTCTTCACAGGCTGAGGGTTTATGTTAAAGAAAAAAAAATCTTTAAGATAAAACAACTGGAGATTTGTGGGGGTTTTTTTCATGTCTGGTTGTCTGCCAGCAACTACCTATTTGGTCTCTTGGTGCTTCCTTTCCTTCCCCTTAGATAGCACCATCTCTGCATTCAAACGTCCCAAGATGGATGCTTTTAAAAACATTTTCTCTGATATGTGCGTTCAGTTGCTTTCTTTGCTTCTTCCCTTCATAGCCAGGCTTCTTTAGATAAGAGTCTGCATTTCTGGTGTCCATTTTTTTCCCCGTTCTGTTTGCTTAATCATTTAACAAATGTATTCAATATATATTTTAATATGTTAGGTTTTAGAGATACAAAGATGAATAAGGTATCAGTTGCTGGTCATCAGATCACAATCTAATTGGACAGGTGTGTTCTGAGAATATACACATTTGTTCAACCTGTCTCGATCTGGCTTCTTCATGTCATTTAAACAACATTGCTAAAGGTGATCATGGATTGTCTAAATGCTAAAATAGTCCTTATTCTTAGCTTTCTAATGAGTTCTTTTTGCTGCCTTTTTGGCACCTCTGTGCTACCTCTGATACCAGACACTCCCTCCTTAATTTTGTCTTCTTTTGATGCTGCCTCCTTTTCTTCCTATCTTTCTGTTCTTTCATTGTTAATGATTGCTAGAATCTGTTGATTCCTTATGTGCCAAGCATTGAACTAAGCACTTTGTGAACTTTCTCATTTAATTTTCGAAACAGATCTTGTGAGATAGGTACTGTTAATAGTTGAGGAAACTGAGGTACTTCACATGGTAAGTGGCAAAGTCACTTGTCGTTAATCCTACCCTAGTGATTCAGAATTGGTCACTTTAACAAATATTGATTAGATACCAGGCTTTGTGCTTGGTGCTAGGATACAGTTTAGGATAAGATAGACATGGTTTCTTAGATCTTAATCCTGATGGGGAATACAGAAAGTCAGTAGGCAGTTGGAGTACAGAATGAGTTATGATGGGGTCGTGTAACTGGGTAAGTTACTTCTCTGGAAAATAGGATATTGCCACCTGCCACAAGGTTTTTTGTGAGAGGATTAAATGAGAATGTAGTAGGCACTGCTATGTCTGACAGATGTTTGCTCTGAATTGCCTATTGAATGTTATCCATTTATTTATTTATTATTTTAAAAATATTATTTATTTGGCTGCGCCGGGTCTTAGTTGCGGCAGGCAGGATCTTTAGTTGCGGCATGTGGGATATAGTTCCCTGACCAGGGATCAAACCCAGGTCCCCTGCGTTGGGAGCCCAGAGTCTTAGCCACTGGACCACCAGGGAAGTCCCTGAATGCTATCCATTTAGGTGTTCCATAAGCACCTCAAAACCAACTCAGTATGTACCCCCCAATTTTCACTAATAATCTTGCTCTTGTACCTTATTTTGGTTGGATAGCGCTCAGTTTCCCAATCCCAGAAATAAAAATTCTAGATTCCCCCTCCTCCTTTTTCAATTTCTAAACAGTTACCAATATTTAGCAGTTTGGTAATCTGTAACAGGGCTTAGAAATGTAAAGCTTAGAGGGCCAGATAGGAAAAAGTGAAGTGGTGGTGGGGATTGAAGTGAATTCTCCCTTAAAAGGCTAGGTCACTGTTCAACTTCAGCTGATTGGGGAGAATGTATGCCATAGTGGCAGATATTTCCAATATTTAAAGAATATTGTAATTATTTCTTTGACTAGGAAATACATTCCTGGTTCAAAATCCAGAAGGGGAAGTACACAGTGAAATGTCCCTCCAACCCTTATTCCCTAATCACATAGGTTTTCTCCTCAGAGTCCACCAGTGTTAGTAATTTATTATGTATCCCTCAATGATACCTTATGCATATACGAGCAGATTGTATGTAGTTATTAATTCTATATTATTGTGTAAATGGTAGCACACTTGACACTTTCTGAGCACTTAGCAGTATATCTTGGAGATGATTCCTCATTAGGGCATAGTTTCTTTCTTTTTCTTTTTTTTTTAACGGCTGCATTGTATTCTATTTTGTGGCTGTCTCATAATGAGTTTCCTATTGATGGACATTTGAATTCTTTCCAGAATTTAATTGTTACAAATTGTGCTGTAGTGAATAACCTTGTAACCATGGACTCATATATCTATAGGATAAATTTCTACAAGTGGAACTGCTGGATCAAAGAGTGTTCATTTGTTGTTTTTGATCGATATTGTCAAATAGACCGTCATAGAAGTTTTGTGAATTTAAACTTATATTAGCAATATATGCGAACACCTGTTACTCTTACATTCTTGTCTTTGACGATTTGATGGGTAAAAAATGCTTTCTCACTGTAATTTTGTGTTTCTCTGAAGAATCAGTGTGAGCATGTATTCAAATATTTGAGCTATTTGTGTTTCATTTTCTGTGAATGTGTTTATATCCTTTAATCTTTTACTGTTGGACCTTTTTTCCTGTTGATTTAATATTCTGTATATATTCACTAAGTTAACCTTTTGTGAAATGAATTAGATGGAGTAGAATTTATCAGTCTTACATGATTTCTGAATATAAAAGGCCTTCTCCTGATGAGTTACAATGTAATTTGCCTGTGGTTTTCTTTAATACTTTTCTGGTTTCAGAGTTTACATAATGATTTTTCAAGAGAAGCAGAAATCCAGATTTTTATGTGGTATCTTAATAGTTTTAAATGTAGTAACTACCATAATTAACATTAAAAAAATAATTGTGGATAAACATGTCTATGGCTCAGATAGGACATGAACATCAGTTTATAATTTTTTTTCTAACCTGGTGTTTGTTACAGTGTGGTCCCCAAACCAGCAGTAGCAGCATCACCTAGAAAGTTGTTAGAAATGCAAATTCCTGGACCTCATAATAGACCTACTGAACCAGAACTCTAGGGTTGGGGCTCAACAACGTGTTCTAACATGAGCTCCAAGTGATTGGTGTAGATTGAAGTTTGAGAACCACTGCTTTAATCCATCTTTTCTTCTGACTATGCTAGTACATGCCCTTTTTGTCTAGGCTACTAAATAAGAATGGAAGTAAGTTTATCACTGCTGAGTGCTTTACAGTGCTATTTAATAGTATCTTCAACTGATATCCTTTTTTCCTCATTTTATCCACTTCAAACTTTTGTACCACTGAGTATTTAAAGGTAAATTTGATCATATTACACCTTCAGTGCCTCAACTTAAGGATAAAAATATAAGGCCTTAGGTTGGCATCAAAACTGAACGATCTGGGACTTCCCTGGTAGTCCAGTGGTTAAAACTTTGCCTTCCAGTGCAGGGGGCATGGGTTCAGTCCCTCATCGGGGAACTAAGATCCCACGTGCTGCACAGTGCGGCCAAAAATTCAAAACAACAACGACAACAACAAAACCTTAAGAAAAAACCTAAATGATATGGTTCCAGCCTTGCTCCTAGGAAGTGGGGACATGGAAAGTGGGGTGAAGGAAAGTTACAATGGTAAAGTCCAGGGAATTCCCTGGCGGCCCAGTGGTTAGTACTCCGCACTTCCACTACAGGGGGCACGGGTTTGATCCTTTGTAGGGGAAGATCCCGCATGCTGTGGGGCGCGGCCAAAAAAAAAAAGTAAATTCCAGTCTTGGAATTTACATTATAGTTTAAGGAGGTATTCTCCAAAGTAGAGAGGAATTAAGTTTTAATAACGATACAGAGATTGACACTATGACAGTTGCCTTATTTATGACATTATCAAGGAGCTTTTCCAAAACAAACATGGATTCTATCTCAAGTTTAACAAATAAAATCTCTAAGGGTGCAACCCAGGCATCTATCTTTTGGATAAGCTTTCTAGTGAATTAATTAATATGCTCACCTCCGGTTAAGAACCATGGTCACATCAAAATGGGGAAGTTACATGGAAGTACGTGTGAGCTCAATATAAAATTTAAAACTTTCAACTAGAATAACAACAAAATTGAAAATGGCAACCTTACAAAACAGAGATCTAAATCAGTAGAGGTATTCAAAGAAAGACTACTAGGTTAGCATTTGCCAGGCATGTTTTGTACTGAGTAAGGAGCAGAATTAAGTAACTTTCAATTCTAATATTTTAATCAAATGCAAAAAACCTGAAGATAACATTATCAGGACTCCATGGTTTAAATTACAGACTGGCTGATGGGAGTTATTTATTCTAGACCCTGTGTGATTTCCAAGGATTGTTTTGCCTATTCCTTTTCTGGGTTGTTCTTTCCCGGGTCTCAGTAGTTTTCTTATGCATAAGCTGATCAGCACTTAAACAAAGACTGGGGGGAAGCGTCTACAGATCTCTGAAGCTTGCTTTGTCTACAGCTCTCTCTCTCTAGTCTGTCCTGTAAATTCTAGCTACCTAGGCCACCCCAAACCTCAAATTCTGTCTTCTCAATTCTGTGAGATGGACTTTGTTCAGGGTCCTTCTCTGTCCTGTGGACAAATCTCTCCAGATAGTAACCTGGGGATACTCATAGGACTCACCTCATTTGTTTCCCTTCTCTCAGATTACTGTCTTGTGCTACTAGTGTAAAACTGGTGTTTCGTGTATTTTGGCTGTTTTTTTTTTTTTTTTTTTTTAGTAGTTTGAGTTGTTTGAATCTGGTGCCTGTTAACTTGCATTATGGCTAACCGTGAAAGTTTAATAGTATTGCACTTCATCTGTCACCTATGTGGGGTGCAAAACATTTTGTGTATTATTGTTGCTACTAGTGCCTGAATGTAGCATGTATGTACAGTGTTAATGTGTTTGTTTTTAGTACTCATACTCTGGACGTTTGTGTTACTACCACTTTTTGAGTGCCACAGACTGGTATTGGTTTGTGAACTGTTTGTTACTGGTCTACAAAGATATAAGTATAGGGAATTCCCTGGTGGTCCAGTGGTTAGGACTCCACGCTTTCACTGCTATGGCCCCTGGTTCAGTCCCTGGTTGGGGAACTAAGATCCCACAAACCATGCTGTGTATATGTATAAAAATTGGGAGTAAGCATTTGGGAACAAAGAAATTTTTAAAAAAATTTATTTATTTATTTTTGGCTGCTTTGGGTCTTCATTGCTGTGCGCAGGCTTTTCTTTAGTTGCGGTGAGCGGGGGCCACTCTTCTTGGGAACAAAGAAATTTGATGTTACTCTGACATTTCTGTTAATACTTTGTAAAAACCCATGTCTTACACATTGAAATTAAAAGTCTGGTCCTTCAATCACAGGTAATTTGAGAAGCTCTGTGCTAGAATTTGGCCAGAATAATCCCTTAGTTAAACTATTTGAACATAATTAGCTATGACAGGAGGTGTTTAGGAGATATGGATCCAAGGCCATTCCAGCATTCTGGTCAGATCATCGGCTTGCTTACCTTGCAGCTGAAAGCATTTAAATTGTGCTTCATTTCTGTCACCCTGTGAAGTCTCTGATTATTTTCAACCCCATTTCCCTGCCTCCCCTCCCCCCAGGGCTTTTCATCAAATTTGTAGACCAGTATAACATTCTCAAAAGGATTAGGAGTTAGGAGCAAAGATTTTGGATCCTGCTGAAAGTAACTGACAACTTTTCATCTCTAAAGCATTTTCTAGGACTCAGACTCCAATATAGTTAGTCCCTGCCTGTCATTTAATCTCTTCTGCCTTTCTCAAGTTGTCCCCTCTGCTTTTTTTTTTTTTTTAGCGGTGCCCTGCACCTTGTGGGATTTTAGTTCCCCAACCCAGGCCTTCGGCAGTGAGAGTGAGGAGTCCTAACCACTGGACCGCCAGGGAATTCCCTGTCTCCTCTGCTTTAACTTTTGTTGGAGACTGTGTCCGATGCTTAGCATATAATGGACTAAAATGTCTATTGAATTTAATTTTTTGAATTAGTATATTTATTTATTGAATTGAGCAAGCTATTTTTTAATTGTTCATTTGTTTCGTCCATACTGTGTATATTACACTGCTATTTTAATAAATTTGTTATCGCTAAACAGGAAGAAAGTCCAGGTGTGAAAAATTAGTTGACTCAGTTCTATTTATATGTATGTTTTAACCTTTGCAGGAATTTTCAGTAATGTCTATATAGGAAAGCCTTTTTCTCTCGTACAGCTTCTTGTGTTCTCTCATACTTCTACGTTTCTTGCTGTACATACTTCAATTCTAATTTATTGCTCCTGAGGTGTTAGTACTCAGTAGCAAAGTTTCCTGTTTTCCCACTGTTCTTTCTTTTTTCCATTTCAGCACAGCTAACAGCAGTCTCAGCTCTCATGGTGTGCTTTGGGGGCACATTTATAAATGATGTATGTCTTAACATAGCTGAATGTTGCCTTTGACATACAGGTGAAAACTGATGATGGGGCAGGTAAAAGAGACAAGGATTTAAATTAATACCAAGTGAATGGTGTCAATATATAGGGTTCCTAAGTAATAACTTAAGTCGACTCTGTCTTGAAACCTACCTAAGGTATAACTTTATTGTAAAGAAAGGGTAAGTTCTTTCCCATTATTTATCAATTTTCAAAATAATGCAGTGGTCTCCTATCAGTCTCTAAAAATGACTAACGAGTTTTTTGTTTTTTGTTTGTGTCATTGTGAACTCATGGATTTAAACACATTTGGAGTTTTTCAGTCAATTTAATTATTATCTTTAAAAATTTTTTTAATTTTATATTGGAGTATAGTTGATTAACAATGTTGTGTTGGTTTCAGGTGTACAGCAAAGTGATTCAGTTATACATATACATGTATCTATTGTTTTTCAAGTTCTTTTCCCATTTAGGTTATTACAGTATATTGAGCAGGGTTCCCTGTGCTATACAGTAGGTCCTTGTTGGTTATGCAGTTATTATCTTTGTTGATGCTCATATTGTCCCTTCTTCTGGCCAGTGAGATTTTATTGGGGTTGGCTCCTAAGTGTGCTTTTGTAATATTTTTGTAAATATGAAACATCAAGTTTGTAGAAAAGTGAAAAAATAGTACAAAGAACTCTTCCCATGCTTTACCCTGGATTCCCACCTTTCCTTTATAATTCCTTTTAGCATGACCATAAGTAGATATGACCCTAAATAATACTAGATATAGTTTTGTTGCTTTCTGGCATGAAATTGTCCCAGATTCACCTATGTACTTCCCCTGCCCTGGCTTAGAGTCAATTATTTCTCAATGGAGTCTTGGTTATTTTTAGTGGGAAATGGATTTTCAGGAGCACAGTCTAGGTGCTAGGGGGGTTACTCATTGCTCCTGAGTTGGTCATTATTTTTAGACTTTATTAGTAAACACAACTATGAAACATTTATATTAACATATTTCCATACAAATAACCCAATGAAAGTTTAGTATTAGTTGTTTTGTTTGTTTTTTTATACTGCAGGTTCTTATTAGGCATCAATTTTATACATATCAGTGTATACATGTCAATCCCAATCGCCCAATTCAGCACACCACCATCCCCACCTCACCGCAGTTTTCCCCCCTTGGTGTCCATATGTCCATTCTCTACATCTGTGTCTCAACTTCTGCCCTGCAAACTGGCTCATCTGTACCATTTTTCTAGGTTCCACATACATGCATTAATATATTTGTTTTTCTCTTTCTGACTTACTTCACTCTGTATGACAGTCTCTAGATCCATCCACGTCTCAACAAATGACTCAATTTCGTTCCTTTTTATGGCTGAGTAATATTCCATTGTATATATGTACCACAACTTCTTTATCCATTCGTCTGTTGATGGGCATTTAGGTTGCTTCCATGACCTGGCTATTGTATATAGTGCTGCAATGAACATTCGGGTGCATGTGTCTTTTTGAATTACGGTTTTCTCTGGGTATATGCCCAGTAGTGGGATTGCTGGGTCATATGGTAATTCTATACTTAGTTTTTTAAGGAACCTCCATATTGTTCTCCATAGTGGCTGTATCAATTTACATTCCCACCAACAGTGCAAGAGGGTTCCCTTTTCTCCACACCCTCTCTAGCATTTGTTGTTTGTAGATTTTCTGATGATGCCCATTCTAACAGGAGTGAGGTGATACCTCATTGTAGTTTTGATTTGCATTTCTCTAATAATTAGTGATGTTGAGCAGCTTTTCATGTGCTTCGTGGCCGTCTGTATGTCTTCTTTGGAGAAATGTCTATTTAGGTCTTCTGCCCATTTTTGGATTGGGGTGTTTGTTTCTTTGATATTGAGCTGAATGAGCTGTTTATATATTTTGGAGATTAATCCTTTGTCCGTTGATTCATTTGCAAATATTTTCTCCCATTCTGAGGGTTGTCTTTTCGTCTTGTTTATGGTTTCCTTTGCTGTGCAAAAGCTTTTAAGTTTCATTAGGTCCCACTTGTTTATTTTTGTTTTTATTTCCATTACTCTAGGAGGTGGATCAAAAAAGATCTTGCTGTGATTTATGTCAAAGAGTGTTCTTCCTATGTTTTCCTCTAAGAGTTTTATAGTGTCCAGTCTTATATTTAGGTCTCTAATCCATTTTGAGTTTATTTTTGTGTATGGTGTTAGGGAGTATTCTAATTTCATTCTTTTACATGTAGCTGTCCAGTTTTCCCAGCACCACTTATTGAAGAGACTGTCTTTTCTCCATTGTATATCTTTGCCTCCTTTGTCATAGATTAGTTGACCATAGGTGTGTGGGTTAATCTCTGGGCTTTCTATCTTGTTCCATTGATCTATGTTTCTGTTTTTGTGCCAGTACCATATTGTCTTGATTACTGTAGCTTTGTAGTATAGTCTGAAGTCAGGCAGCCTGATTCCTCCAGCTCCATTTTTTTGCCTCAAGACTGCTTTGGCTATTCGGGGTGTTTTGTGTCTCCATACAAATTTTAAGATGATTTGTTCTAGCTCCGTAAAAAATGCCATTGGTAATTTGATAGGGATTGCATTGAATCTGTAGATTGCTTTGGGTAGTATACTCATTTTCACAATGTTGATTCTTCCAATCCAAGAACATGGTATATCTCTCCATCTGTTGGTATCATCTTTAATTTCTTTCATCAGTGTCTTATAGTTTTCTGCATACAGGTCTTTTGTCTCCCTAGGTAGGTTTATTCCTAGGTATTTTATTCTTTTTGTTGCAATGGTAAATGGGAGTGTTTCCATAATTTCTCTTTCAGATTTTTCATCATTAGTGTATAGGAATGCAAGAGATTTCTGTGCATTAATTTTGTATCCTGCAACTTTACCATATTCATTAATTAGCTCTAGCAGTTTTCTGGTGGCAGTTTTAGGATTCTCTATGTATAGTATCATGTCATCTGCAAACAGTGACAGTTTTACTTCCTCTTTTCCAATTTGTATTCCTTTTATTTCTTTTTCTTCTCTGATTGCCATGGCTAGGACTTCCAGAACTATGTTGAATAATAGTGGTGAGAGTGGACATCCTTGTCTCGTTCCTGATCTTAGAGGAAATGCTTTCAGTTTTTCACCATTGAGAATGATGTTTGCTGTGGGTTTGTCATATATGGCCTTTATTATGTTGAGGTAGGTTCCCTCTATGCCCACTTTCTGGAGAGTTTTTATCAGAAATGGGTGTTGAATTTTGTCAAAAGCTTTTTCTGCATCTATTGAGATGATCATATGGTTTTTATTCTTCAGTTTGTTAATATGGTGTATCACATAGATTGATTTGCGTATATTGAAGAATCCTTGCATCCCTGGGATAAATCCCACTTGATCGTGGTGTATGATCCTTTTAATGTGTTGTTGGATTCTGTTTGCTAGTATTTTGTTGAGGATTTTTGCATCTATATTCATCAGTGATATTGGCCTGTAATTTTCTTTTTTTGTAGTGTCTTTGTCTGGTTTTGGTATCAGGGTGATGGTGGCCTCATAGAATGAGTTTGGGAGTGTTCCTTCCTCTGCAATTTTTTGGAAGAGTTTGAGAAGGATGGGTGTTAGCTCTTCTCTAAATGTTTGATAGAATTCACCTGTGAAGCCATCTGGTCCTGGACTTTTGTTTGTTGGAAGATTTTTAATCACAGTTTCAATTTCATTACTTGTGATTGGTCTGTTCATATTTTCTGTTTCTTCCTGATTCAGTCTTGGAAGGTTATACCTTTCTAAGAATTTGTCCATTTCTTCCAGGTTGTCCATTTTATTGGCATAAAGTTGCTTATAGTAGTCTCTTAGGATGTTTTGTATTTCTGCAGTGTCTGTTGTAACTTCTCCTTTTTCATTTCTGATTTTATTGATTTGAGTCCTCTCCCTCTTTTTCTTGATGAGTCTGGCTAATGGCTTATCAATTTTGTTTATCTTCTCAAAGAACCAACTTTTAGTTTTATTGATCTTTGCTATTGTTTTCTTTGTTTCTATCTCATTTATTTCTGCTCTGATCTTTATGATTTCTTTCCTTCTGCTAACTTTGGGTTTTGTTTGTTCTTCTTTCTCTAGTTTCTTTAGGTGTAAGGTTAGATTGTTTACTTGAGATTTTTCTTGTTTCTTTAGGTAGGCTTGTATAGCTATAAACTTCCCTCTTAGAACCGCTTTTGCTGCATCCCATAGGTTTTGGGTCGTCGTGTTTTCATTGTCATTTGTCTCTAGGTATTTTTTGATTTCCTCTTTGATTTCTTCAGTGATCTCTTGGTTATTTAGTAACGTATTGTTTAGCCTCCATGTGTTTGTCTTTTTTACGTTTTTTTCCCTGTAATTCATTTCTAATCTCATAGCGTTGTGGTCAGAAAAGATGCTTGGTATGATTTCAATTTTCTTAAATTTACTGAGGCTTGATTTGTGACCCAAGATGTGATCTATCCTGGAGAATGTTCCGTGCGCACTTGAGAAGAACGTGTAATCTGCTGTTTTTGGATGGAATGTCCTATATATATCAATTAAATCTATCTGGTCTATTGTGTCATTTAAAGCTTGTGTTTCCTTATTTATTTTCATTTTGGATGATCTGTCCATTGGTGTAAGTGAAGTGTTAAAGTCCCCCACTATTATTGTGTTACTGTCGATTTCCTCTTTTATAGCTGTTAGCAGTTGCCTTATGTATTGAGGTGCTCCTATGTTGGGTGCATATATATTTATAATTGTTATATCTTCTTCTTGGATTGATCCCTGAATCATTATGTAGTGTCCTTCCTTGTCTCTTGTAACATTCTTTATTTTAAAGTCTATTTTATCTGATATGAGTATAGCTACTCCAGCTTTCTTTTGATTTCCATTTGCATGGAATATCTTTTTCCATCCCCTAACTTTCAGTCTGTATGTGTCCCTAGGTCTAAAGTGGGTCTCTTGTAGACAGCATATATATGGGTCCTGTTTTTGTATCCATTCAGCCAGTCTATGTCTTTTGGTTGGGGCGTTTAATCCATTCACATTTAAGGTAATTATCGATATGTATGTTCCTATGACCATTTTCTTAATTGTTTTGGGTTTGTTTTTGTAGGTCCTTTTCTTCTCTTGTGTTTCCCACTTAGAGAAGTTCCTTTAGCATTTGTTGTAGAGCTGGTTTGGTGGTGCTGAATTCTCTTAGCTTTTGCTTGTCTGTAAAGCTTTTGATTTCTCCATCAAATCTAAATGAGATCCTTGCCGGGCAGAGTAATCTTGGTTGTAGGTTCTTCCCTTTCATCACTTTAAGTATATCATGCCACTCCCTTCTGGCTTGCAGAGTTTCTGCTGAGAAATCAGCTGTTAACCTTATGGGAGTTCCCTTGTATGTTATTTGTCGTTTTTCCCTTGCTGCTTTCAATAATTTTTCTTTGTCTTTAATTTTTGCCACTTTGATTACTGTGTGTCTCGGCGTGTTTCTCCTTGGGTTTATTCTGTATGGGACTCTCTGCGCTTCCTGGACTTGGGTGGCTATTTCCTTTCCCATGTTAGGGAAGTTTTCGACTATAATCTCTTCAAATATTTTCTCTGGTCCTTTCTCTCTCTCTTCTCCTTCTGGGACCCCTATAATGCGAATGTTGTTGCGTTTAATGTTGTCCCAGAGGTCTCTTAGGCTGTCTTCATTTCTTTTCATTGTTTTTTCTTTAGTCTGTTCCGCAGCAGTGAATTCCACCATTCTGTCTTCCAGGTCACTTATCCGTTCTTCTGCCTCAGTTATTCTGCTATTGATTCCTTCTAGTGTAGTTTTCATTTCAGTTATTGTATTGGTTATCTCTGTTTGTTTGTTCTTTAATTCTTCTAGGTCTTTGTTAATCATTTCTTGCATCTTCTCAATCTTTGCCTCCATTCTTATTCCGAGGTCCTGGATCATCTTCACTATCATTATTCTGAATTCTTTCTCTGGAAGGTTGCCTATCTCCACTTCATTTAGTTGTTTTTCTGGGGTTTTTTCTTGTTCCTTCATCTGGTATATAGCCCTCTGCCTTTTCATCTTCTCTATCTTTCTGTAACTGTGGTTTTTGGTCCGCAGGCTGCAGGATTGTAGTTTTTCTTGCTTCTGCTCTCTGCCCTCTGGTGGTTGAGGCTATCTAAGAGGCTTGATGGGAGGCTCTGGTGGTGGGTAGAGCTGACTCAACTATGAAATATTTTTAAGATATTTATTAGTACTTTTCAAAAAAATGAATGTTCTGGGAAACTGCTTCTTCCTTTTTTTTTAAAAAAAACTTATTTTTAGTGAGCAGTTGCAGAATGTGAGATTTTCAGGATTGCACATACTGGGTTATAACAAATACTGCATTCTCTTCTGTCTGATCGTAAACTCAAATCTAGGATATAACTGTCTTGTTCACTGTAGTATACTTCATGTGTAGCAAATAAGCATACAACGGTTATTTGAATGAGTAAGGATTAAATTTGATAATGTAAATAAATATTATGTAAAACCTTAATATTTTGAGAATTTAATAAATCGCTCTTTTTTTTATAAATTTATTTATTTTTATTTTTGGCTGCGTTGGGTCTTTGTTGCAGCGCGCGGGCTTCTCATTGCGGTGGCTTCTCTTGTTAGGGAGCACAGGCTCTAGGCACGTGGGCTCAGGAGCTGTGGCTCGCGGGCTCTAGAGCACAGGCTCAGTAGCTGTGACACATGGGCTTAGTTGCTCCGCGGCATGTGGGATCTTCTCGGACCAGGGCTCGAACCCGTGTCCCCTGCACTGGCAGGCGGATTCTTAACCACTGAGCCACCAAGTAAGTCCCCTAAATCGCTCTTTTTATGGCTTTATATTTTCTTTTTTATAAAGTTTATTTATTTTTGGCTGCATTGGGTCTTCGTTGCTGCACGTGAGCTTTCTCTAATTGCGGCAAGCGGGGGCTACTCTTCATTGTGGTGTGCGGGCTTCTCATTGTGGTGGCTTCTCTTGTTGTGGAGCACGGGCTCTAGGCGCGCGGACTTCAGTAGTTGTGGCACGAGGGCTCAGTAGTTGTGGCTCACGGGCTCTAGAGCGTGGGCTCAGTAGTTGTGGCGCACGGGCTTAGCTGCTCCGTGGCATGTGGCATCTTCCTGGATCAGGGCTCGAACCCGTGTCCCCTGCATTGGCAGGCGGATTCTTAACCACTGCACCACCAGGGAAGTCCCCATATTTTCTTAATTTGTTTAATTTCTAGTCTTAAAATAGCCTTCATTTTTACTTTTTTCCCCTTAATTTTTTTATTACAGAATTGAAGAAGATGTCCCTGCTCCTTCTACCTCTACAGATAAAGTGGAGAGGTAAGATTATTTACATGGTACAGTTAGATTTATATCTGGAACATAGACTAAGAGCTATGTAACTTGAGGGCAGTTTGTTTCATTATTTTCAATAGGTAACGAATAAGACTGAATGTTAAAGTACCCGTCTAATTTAAAGTATGGAGTCCTGACAATGATGTTGTCAGGTTTTTTTGTATTTGATTAAAATATTAGAATTGAAAAAATTGTTTAATTCTTCTTCTTACTTAGTACCCAACATGCCTGGCAAATGCTAACTTATTTTTCTGTTGTTGTTATGGCATGCAGGCTCAGTAGTTGTGGCTCGCGGGCTCTAGAGCGCAGACTCAGTAGCTGCGGTGCATGGGCTCAGTTTCTCTGCAGCATGTGGGATCTTGCCAGACCAGGGCTTGAACCCATGTCCCCTGCATTGGCAGGCGGATTCTTAACCACTGTGCCACCAGGGAAGTCCCTAACTTATTCTTTTCTTAAAAAATATTTTTTTAATTTATTTATTGGCTGTGTCGGATCTTAATTGCAGCGCAGACCTCTCTCTAGTTGTGGCGCACGGGCTCTCTAGTTGTGGCACATGGGCTTATTTGCCCCACAGCATGTGGGATCTTAGTCCCCCAACCAGGGATCGAGCCCGCGTCCCCTGCACTGGAAGGCAGATTCGTAACCACTGGACCAGCAGGGAAGTTCCTAACTTATTCTTTCTTTGAATACTTCTACTGATTTAGATCTCTGTTTTGTAAGGTTGCCATTTTCAATTTTGTTGTTATTCTGGTTGAAAGTTTTAAATTTTATATTGAGCTCACACGTACTTCCATGTAACTTCCCCATCTGGATGTGACCGTGGTTTTTAACCAGAGGTAAGCATAATAATTAATTAACTAGAAAGCTTATCCAAAAGGTAAATGCCTGGGTTGCATTCCTACAGATTTCATTTGTTGAGTGTATGAGTGTTTTGGAAAAGCTTCCTGTTAAATCTTAAGCTCACTTAGGTTGAAAATTACTGTTCTAAATTCTGTTTAATCCTTTATGCAAAATACCTGCACCTTTTTTTTTTTTAAGAGTAAGTTGTTCATTTGTTTCATCATTTCACAGTGTGGTCTTAAATTCCATTGTTATCTTGGTTATTTAAACCGTGTCTTTTATAAATACTACCTACTGATTTGTGAGTCAGTCTCGTTTTTGGGTGCAAGGAGTACTGCTCAGGATCAGTCCTAAACACACATTTGAATAACCTTTTTAGAGTCTTGGTATATACCGTAGTATTAAATTTCTGGACTGAGAATAAGGTATAAATGTAGCTAGGCTACGTGACCCCTGGAACACTGCTGATATGTGATTATTTATATTCTAAGCATTGATGATCTTTTGAGGAGCATGATAATCTGATTCTCAGAGAAACTTGGAAGGATGGTTGGAAAAAACATGACTAGTCTCATAAATTTGTAACAGCTGATCTGAAATGGTTATTTAGTACTGCCTGGCAACTATAGCATGTTTCCCTGGCCAAGTTGTTCTCTCATTCTGCTGAGTAACTTCTTAACATTCAGTACCGTCACCTGTCTTCTTGCTCTTACTTGATGATTTTACTTTTTAAAAAAATTTGATTGGGGACTTCCTGGTGGCGCAGTGGTTAAGAATCCGCCTGCCAACGCAGGGGACACGAGTTCGAGCCCTGGTCCGGGAAAATCCCACATGCTGTGGAGCAACTAAGCCCGTGTGCCACAACTACTGAGCCGGCGCTCTAGAGCCCGCGAGCCACAACTACTGAGCCTGCGTGCCACAACTACTGAAGCCCACGTGGCTGAGCCCATGCTCCGCAACAAGAGGCCACTGCAATGAGAAGCCCATGCACCGCAACGAAGAAGTTGCCTGCGTGCAACTTCTGAGAAAGCCTGCATGCAGCAGTGAAGACCCAGTGCAACCAAAAATAAATAAATAAAATAAATAAATTTATAAAAAATTTGATTGTTCAGTAATAAGCAGTAGGAAGAGGAATTTCTTAATCACGCTATCTTAAATCTGTACCCACACATTCTTTTCTTTTCTTTTTTTTTTTTTCTTTTTATTTGTTTGCTCTCGGCCTTAGTTGCAGCCGGCGGGCTCCTTAGTTGCAGTACGCGAACTCTTAGTTGCGGTACGCATGTGGGATCTAGTTCCCTGATCAGGGATCGAACCTGGGCCCCCTGCATTGGCTGCACGGAGTCTTATCCACTGCGCCACCAGGGAAGTCCCACATTCTTTTCTTTTGGATGTTGGTCCATGCTCTTATTCAGAGGTTCTCAAGGTGCAGTCTGTATGCCCCTGGGATCCCCAAGACCCTTTCAGAGATTCCACAAGGTCAAAATTTTTCATAATTGGTAGACCATTTGCCGTTTTCACTGGTTGACATTGGCACTAATGGTGCAAAAGCAATGATGGGTAAACCTGCTGGCCCTTTATTTAACATAGGTCAAGGCAGTACAAGTAGTTCACTCCCAGTTTCACTTCTATTGCTTCCATGATGAAGCAATAGAAACTAATAAATTTATTCTCAGTCCTTCACTACATGGTTTTAGAATATTCTGTGTGACAAAATGGGAAATAGGAATGCTAATTCTGCACCCTGAAGTAGGTAGGTAAGATGGTTGTCTTTAGGAAAAGCATTTGTGTGACTGTTTGAATTAAGAATTAAATTTTTCGTGGAATTCTGGATTTGAAAGGATGACCAACAGACTGATTACTCAGACTTGGGTATTTATTTGGCAGACAGTTTCTCAAAAATTAATAAAGTGAGGCTGTCACTTTAAGGGAAGCAACTGAGAATATCTGTTGTCAGTGATAGAATTTGAGCTTTCAAATGAAAATTAAGATCTTAGAAGTTGTATTGACTACCTGAGCCTGACTCATGTAGTCCCAGTATTTCAAGACTCTTCTGATGAAATTGGTGGTGGTTGTTGTTGTTTTATATTGTGGTGTAATGCACATAACATAAAATTTACCATCATAGGGACTTCCCTGGTGGTCCAGTGGTTAAGAATCCGCTTTCCGATGCAGGGGACTCGGGTTCGATCCCTGGTCGGGGAACTAAGATCCCACATGCCACGGGGCAACGAAGTCCATGCGCTCTAGAGCCCGCGCTCTGCAGCGAAGATCCTGCATGCCACAACTAAGACCTGATGCAGCCTAATAAATAAATAAATATTAAAAAAAATTACCATCATAACCATTTTTAAATGTACAGTTCAGTAATGTTAAGTACATGTACGTTGCTGTGGAGCCAGTCCGTTCTTGCAGAACTGAAACTCTCCACCATCCATCTCCAGAACATTTTCATCTTTCCAACTGAAACTCTACCCTTTAAACAACGTTCCATCTCTTCCCCCAGCCCCTGGCAGCCACCACCATCCTACTCTCTGTCTCTGTGAATTTGACTACTCTAGGTACCTTATATAAATGAAATCCTACATCGTTTGTCTTTTTATGACTGGCTTATTTAACTTAGCATAGTGTCTTCAGGGTTAATCCATGTTATAGCATCTGTCAGAGTTCTCTTTTTAAGGCTGAATAATATGCCATTGTATGTATAGACCACATTTTGTGTTTATCCATTCATCTATCAATGGATACTTGAGTTGATTCCACCTTTTGGCTATTGTGAATAATGCTGCTTATGTACATGAGTGTACAAAATCATTCATGAATAGGCGATCTATTCAGAGTACAAGATAGACCAATGATTTTTATTTTATTTTAAATAAATAAATGAATTTATTTATTTATTTATTTTTTGCTGCATTGGGTCTTCATTGCTGCGTGGGCTTTCTCTAGTTGCGGTGAGTGGGGGCTACTCTTCATTGCTGTGTGCAGGCTTCTCATAGTGGTGGCTTCTCTTGTTGCAGAGCACAGGCTCTATGCGTGCAGGCTTCAGTAGTTGTGGCACACGGGCTCAGTAGTTGTGGCTCGCAGGCTCTAGAGTGCAGGCTCAGTAGTTGTGGTGCATGGGCTTAGTTGCTCCGCGGCATGTGGGATCTTCCTGGACCAGGGCTCGAACCCCTGTCCCTTGCATTGGCAGGCAGATTCTTAACCACTGCGCTACCAGGGAAGTCCCAGAACAATGATTTTTAATGTAGCAGTATGAAAAGTTCGTCAATACATCTTCAGATTCTGCAATGCAGATAACCTTTAAGGAACTACCACTCATTGAGTTTTGCTATAGTATCAAAGAAGAATATCCACAGCCATTTACAAGATTATTCAAGGGAATTCCCTGGTGGTACAGTGGTTAGGACTCCACGCTTCCACTGCCAGGGGTCTGGATTCGATCCCTGTTCGGGGAACTAAGATCCCACAAAAAAATTTAAAAAGGTTATTAAAGTACTCCCTTTTCCAAACAGGTATCAGTGTGAGGTCAGATATTTTATACTTCATTGGAAACAACAAATCCCAATGGGTTAAATGCAGAAAAGTGAATATGAAAATCCAGCTTTTCTATTAAGCCAGACATTGAAGAGATTTGCAAAAATGTTCAATAGTGCTTCTCACTAAATTTTTTATGTTTGGGAAATAGTCATTTTTCATAGAAGTCATGTTAACATGTAACATTTTAAAATATTTAAAAATTTTTTTAGTTTTAATTTCAATATGGTAAATACCAATAGATATTACTCACATACACAAAGGCTCTTCGAGGACCTTCTGTAATTTGATAGTGTAAAGAGTCTGGAGACCAAAAAGTTTGTGAGCCATTGCTCTTCTTTTTTTTTAATTAATTAATTTTTGTCTGTGTTGGGTCTTTGTTGTGGTGTGCGGGCTTCTCGTAGCGGTGGCTTCTCTTGTTGCAGAGCACGGGCTCTAGGTACGCGGGTTTCAGTAGTTGTGGCTCGTGGGCTCTAGAGTGCAGGGTCAGTAGCTGTGGCGCACAGGCTTAGTTGCTCTGCAGCATGTGGGATCTTCCTGGACCAGGCCTCGAACCCGTGTCCCCTGCATTGGCAGGTGGATTCTTAACCACTGCGCCACCAGGGAAGTCCCCATTGCTCTTATATAGAAACCAACATTTCCACTTGTTCAGTGGATCCCATCCTCAGTCATCTATCTACTCAAGAACAGAGCTCTTGTAGTTCTCTATCTAGCAGTACTACTCCATTCCTCTCCTATGAGATTATTTGTACCGACCTACTAAGTATCGCATAGTCTTCCCTTGGTGTTCATGGGGGATTGGTTCCAGGATACCCCTGCCCCCTGCCCCCAGTACTAAAATCTGTGTATTCTCAAGTCCCTTATATAAAATGGCATAGTATTTGCATATAACCGAACACATACTCCTGTATACTTTAAAATTGTCTCTAGATTACTTATACTACCTAGTACAACGTAAATAGTTGTAAATATTATGAAAATGCTATGAAAATAGTTGGCCAATGTGCAGCAAATTCAAGTTTTGCTTTTTGGAACTTTCTGGAATTACCACACACCGCCCCCCTCCGGAGTATTTTTAATCCTTGGTTGATGAGGAGGGCCAACTGTATTCCTGTTCTTAACCCTTCATTGATCCCCCACATCCCCTTCTACCTATTACTTCATTTCTGTTTCTTGGACAAGAAAACATGAAAGAGTTGTCATTACTTTGTTTCTTTACTTCCCCTTTTTTATTTCCTGAACCTTCTTCAGGTTTTTCTTTCACCATTCTAAAATGGTCTTGCTTAATGGTCATTAATGCCATCTATATTATTCCTTAATCTAGTGATTAGTTAATCTTGTCAGTAACATTTGATCCAGTGGATCACTTCTTTCTTTACATGTCTTCATTTGGCTTCAGGGATACTATATTTTTTTCCCTTACTAGCTATTCTTTTTTCAGTAGGGGGAGTGACAGGGGCTTGTTCTTCCCCATTTCCCCTGCCTCTGACATAGGAATGCTCTCAGGGCTCAGTCCTATGACTTCTTTATTAATAGTCACTCCCTAGGTAATCTCCCCCAGTTTAGCTCAGGCCTGTGGCTTTAAGCGCATGACACCCCGTTTGTATCTCTAGACCCTACATATTTCCTGAATCTCTTCCTTTCAATATCTTGGAGGTTCAGTAGGCATCTTACAATTAACGTGTCCAAAACTAGATTACCCTGCCCCTCACCTGCTTTTCCCTCAGTTGGCTATCTCAGTAAATGGCAATGTTGTATAAATCTTGATCTAGATCGTCTAGATGATCTAGAGATCTAGATGGTCCCTGCCACTAATTCTCAGTTTTCACATCTGTAAAATGGAGATAATAAGTTACAGCCTTATGAAGTAGATACCAAGATTAAATGTAAATATAGGTATAATTATCACGTGGCACATAGTAAGTATCCATTGTTATTACAGTTGCCCAGGCCAGAAAGCATTGGCTTTATTACTTTTTCATTCAAGAAATTATGTATCCAGTACATTAGCAAATTCCAAAATAAGTATATTGAGAATCTAACCATTTCTACTATTTCCTTGGTCTTAGCCTAGATTCTTTCTAAGTAGTCTTCTCCTATTACTATTTTTTTTTTGAAGGTTTTTTTTTTTTTTTTTGGTTGTGTTGGGTCTGTGTGTGGGCTTTTTCTAGTTGTGGCGAGTGGGGGCTGCTCTTCGTTGTGGTGCGCGGGCTTCTCATTGTGGTGGCTTCTCTTGTTGTGGGACACAGGCTGTAGGTGCACGAGCTTCAGTAGTTGTGGCATGTAGGCTCAGTAGTTGTGGTTTGCGGGCTCTAGAGCGCAGGCTCAGTATTTGTGACACACGAGCTTAGTTGCTCTGCGGTAAGTGGAATCTTCCTGGACCAGGGCTCGAACCCGTGTCCCCTGCATTGGCAGGCGGATTCTTAACCACTGCGCCACCAGGGAAGTCCCCTAAACTGCACATTTTTGAAGTGAGCAATTTGATGAGCTTTTACATGTGTATATACCTGTAGACCAATATCATAAAATAATGACATATTTATCATCTCAAAATTTCTTTATGCTCCTTTGTACTTCATTCCCTCTCCAGGCAACCATTAATCTACTTTCTGTCACTGTAGATGAGTTTGCATTTTGTAGAACATTACCTAAATCGAATCATACTGTATGTACTTTTTTTGGTATGGCATCTTTGATTCAGCATAATCAAGATTCATCCATGTTATGTGTTTCAACAGTTCATTCCTTTTTATTGATATTCCATATTGTGGATATATCACAATTTATCCATTTGGGTTTCTAGTTTTTAGCTACTACAGATAAAGCTGCTATGAATATATGTGTACGTGTCTTTTTATGGGTATATGCTTTCATTTCTCTTGGGTTAATTCCTAGGAATGGAATGGCTAGATATTATATGATGGGTATATATCTAACTTTTTAAGAAACTCGCCAGCTGTTTTCTAAAGTGACTCTCCCATTTTACATTCCTGTCAGCAGAGTATGAGAGTTCTAGTTGCTCTACATCTTTGCCAACACTTGATGTGGTCAGTCTTTACATTTTTGCCATTCTAGTGGGAGTATAATAGTATCTCATTATGAGTTTAATTTGCATTTCTCAAATGACTGATGTTGTTGAGCGTCTTTTCATGTGCTTATTTACCATTCATATATCTTAGTAGTGAGCTTTTTTAGTGATAGGTAAGTGTGGGTTAGCTAAGCCTTGCCAGAGTAGTTCAGAGGTTTAAAGAAATTAAAGAAAGTATTGTGGTTTAAATGTAGCAGGTATTCCAAAAATGTTGGTTCCAAAAGTATTTGACGTTTGAAAAAAATCTTTCTCTTGCAGTCTGGATGTGGATAGTGAAGCTAAGAAACTATTGGGTTTAGGACAGAAACATCTGGTGATGGGGGATATTCCAGCAGCTGTCAATGCCTTCCAGGAAGCAGCTAGTCTTTTGTAAGTACTGTGTTTTGCTATGATGGGCTATTGTGTTCCTAATAAGCTTGAATCATAAAAAGTTTAACGGGATAAAAAGAATAAAGAGCAAGAATTTAAGAAGATTTGATTATTTTTCATGTGTAAATTTATTCCTATAACTATAAAACTTACGTATCACTGACTAATTTCAGCCTTTGATTTTCCTGAGTTAAGGTAATTTGTTTTCTGTTCATCACTAACTAACTAACTTGTCCTGGTTTTGGTTCAGGGTCATATTTGTCCATTTTTTCCCACAACCCTTACTCCCTCTAGAACAGAATCTTATTCCTGGATGTCTGCAATAATCTCGTCAGATTATTGGCCTCTGGCCTCTGGCCTCTTCATCATCACCTGAGTCTGAAGAGCTGAGGTTCTGGTATTCAGTGGTGTGCTAAGGGTAGGGCCCAGATTTCATCTGATGCTGAGTATTTAGGTATTTTTATATAAAAATGTGTGGTTATCTTACAATGAAAATGTTAAAATCTAAGTTTTTAAGATTAAGCACATAGAAACACGCTTCTTAGCTTATTCCTTATTCCTGGAAAGTTCAGTTTTCTCACTGTCCTGCCATTAAGGGTATTTAGGAGGAAAATTTGAGATACATTATTCTAATCTAGTAGGCTACCCTTAAACATGACCTTCATCACAATAGTTTCTTTGTTTAGTTGCTCTGTTTACTCTCACTAATCTCTTAGGCTATTAGTTGGCCTGACTTAGCATGATTTCTGCCAATCCTTTACCCCACAAAAGCTGGTCTCCTTACTCCACATAAAGTACCTCCTCCTTACCATTTATCACACTTGTGATTTTTTTCCTCTTCTTCTTCCCTGTCTAGATATTAATAGCTTGAATTTGTATATATAGTGCTATCTGTATTTCTAAGCATTATTTTAAATGATTTTATATACATTAACTTAATTAGTTCTTGCAATAGCTCTGACCGGTTCTTAACATTTCCATTTTACAGATGAGAAAGCTAAGGTACTGTGAGATTAAGTAACTTGACTAAGGTTAAAAGTTAGAGGCAGGATTTGAACCTAGGCAGTCAGGCTCCAGAGAACATGCTCTTAACTCTTTATCATCATGCCTTTCCATGGACCTTATTCATGCTTTAGGTCCCAGCCAAAGGCCCTCTAACAATATTCTGGCCCATATTGACCCCTATCTTATACCAGGAGAAACGCCTATTAATGTAATTTGGCTCTTAGATTATATAGTATAACTGTAGCAAATGGATGTCTTTTAGAGTATATATTATATTCTAATTATATAATGTATATTATATATCTAAATTTGTAATTATATACTATATAGATGAAGAACAGGCAACATTAATTCATTCATTCTTAAAGTCCCTTGGACCTTGACTTCAAAGCAAGAGGAGTGGAGCATTGGTTTCCTAGAAGGATGGGTTACAGAAGAAATGTCATTTTATAGCTAAAGAAATAGGGGAAAAAAATTTTAGACTAGATGTTAATTAGCTGTTTATTCTCTTTGTAGAGGTAAGAAGTATGGAGAGACAGCTAATGAATGTGGAGAAGCCTTCTTTTTCTATGGGAAATCGCTTCTGGAGTTGGCAAGGTATGTCTTTCAAGCCAAGTTTTTAAGTAATATGTTTTGTATCATAGTAGTCTATTTAAAAACTTGTTTCTTTGTTTGCTAAGATGGTTTACTAGCTTTGAGATTTCACATGAGCTAAGTGAGACTGGCTTTACTGGGGGGGGTTTAGAAGGAACATGAAAGATTGATGGAAGTTTTTTTGGGGGAGGGGGCATGCCGTGGGCTTGTGGGATATTAGTTCCCCGACCAGGGATTGAACTCGTGCCCCCAGCAGTGAAAGCATGGAGTCCTAATCACTGGACCGCCAGAGAATTCACTTGATGGGAGTTTTGAAAGGCACTTGATACAAAGAGTAAAGTTATACTTAGGTTTTGACTTTTGCAGTAATTAGAAGCAGAGGTCTTTCCATTAGTGAATAGTCAGTAATTTATCAAAGTCCAATTTAGAGAGAGAACCTTTGAAAGCACTCTCAGCTAGCCCAAAACAGTCATCCATAAGAAGGACTGAATGAAGGACAATTTGAAAACACTGGCATGTGAAAATGTCTTAAGACTCACAAGTAGTCTTAACTGTTGGAAAGTTGTGTATTTTCCACCAGAATTTATTAATCAGAATAAAATATATTTAGGGTACACAGAGTAGCAAATATTCTGTAATCTATTTAATCTTAGTTCTGCTAAGTTTTCTAATTTTGTAGAGCATTCTAAGGATTTGTCATGAAAACCTTGCCAGAATGTTTTTGGCCATCTAGAGAAATGTAGGTGGAGGAGAAGTTTGGGAAATATGGCCCTTTTGATAAGAGTCATCAGTGCTTTTTCAGGTGGCTGGATAAAAAGGGTATGTTTATTTCTTTCAGTGCTCTTACAGCCTTAATTTATATTAGAAGTTTTGATCATTGTATTTCTTTCATGAGTGCTTATAGTTTATATTCTCTGTACTTGCTTACTCTTCTGTTGCTTTTATAATACAGGACTACAGTTTCTGTCTTACAAAGACTGTTAGGTTCTAGCCATCATACCTTTAGTGCTTTCTCCTTTTGTTCTGCTAGAATGGAGAATGGTGTGTTGGGAAATGCCCTGGAAGGTGTGCATGTGGAAGAGGAGGAAGGAGAAAAAACAGAAGAAGAAACTCTGGTAGAAAATAATGATAACATAGATGGTATGTGGAGTTGCATGTGACATTCAAGAGATGCGACGTTTATTTCTTGTGTACAAGTGATGGAAATAGGGCTCTCCTTATCCTGAATGGTCTCTCCTGGGGTGACACCTGCATCTGGTGGAGACTGCAGGGGAGGTGGCTGATTACTGAAACTGATAGCAGGCTTTTGTAAGGGGATAACTTAATTTCCCAAATAAATCTGGTTATTTAAATTGATGTTTTAAGTATTAAAACAACCTTAAATATTTTTCTGATGTGAATTTTAAAAAGCTTTGCAGCTCAGTTATTTTAATGGCTGTGCTTTTGGAGCCCTTTTACATTTTTTTGTGTCTAAGAAAATTAAATGTTAATTTCTAATTTGAGTTTGGCTGCTAGAATTTTACATATCAGATGGAGGTCTATATAGTGTTTAGAAGAAAATGTAAAGCTTGGCATCTCTTACCTAACTGATACCAGAATGCTCAAGTAAAATAATATCTAATTTAAGGAGCTTGGGTTTCTTTTGCAGTAAGTTGCTCTGCTAGCTGGGAGTTTCCCTTTGCTTTTCTCAAGGGGGCAGATAATTTGCAGGCCATCTGCTAAAACATAAGCCAGGCTGTTTGAGGGTTTAAAGGGAATGTATTTTTAGTTTCCATTTATGCCTTTATCATTAAACTCGAAGACATGTTTATGCTTCATGTTCTTTAACCATGTAGAGGAAGCAAGGGAAGAGTTGAGAGAACAGGTTTATGACGCCATGGGAGAAAAAGAAGCCAAAAAAACAGAAGACAAGTCACTGGTAAAGCCTGAAACGGATAAAGAACAGGAAACTGATATGGAGAAGGGTGGAAGAGAAGATATGGATATAAGTGAGCCTGCAGGGGAACTACAGGAAAAAGTTGAATCAACTCCAGATCAGTTAACTGAAACCACTAAAGAGGGAAAAGGAACAGCAGCACCAGAAGGACTGAATGAAGCTGAAGTCACTTCTAAGAAGCCAGAACAGGAAACACCAGATGCTGAGGAAGGAAAATCAGTTTCTGGAACTGACGTCCAAGAAGAGTGCAGAGGAAAAGGAGGTCAGGGAGAAGTAATTGTGAGCATAGAGGAGAAACCAAAAGAAGCTTCAGAAGAGCAACCTGTTGTGACTCTAGAAAAGCAGGGCACTGCAGTGGAGATAGAAGCAGTCAAGCCAGTGGATGTGGGTGGGGATGAGCCAAAGGAGCAGGTAGCTGTCTCTGCAAGTGAGCCAGGAAAGGCTGTTCTTGAGCAGTTGGTGGGGCAAGAATTGCCTGCTGCTGAAGAGTCACCAGAGGTGACAGCACAGGCTGCAGAGGCCTCAGCTGCAGAAGCTGGATCAGAAGTCTCTGAGAAGCCTGGGCAGGAGGACCCAGTTCTCCCTAAGGATGGTGCAGTCAACGGACTATCAGCTGCAGGGGATCACACTCCCAGTGAACCGAAGACTGATGCAGAAGGGTGGACAGAAACAAAAGATGTCTCAGGACTAGAGGAGAAGGTCAGGGCAGAGTTGGTTCCTAGCCAGGAGGAGACTAAGCTGTCTACAGAAGAGTCTGAGGCAGCTGGAGATGGGGTTGAGACTAAGGTAGCCCAGGGGGCTACTGAGAAATCCCCTGAAGACAAAGTTAAGATAGCTGCTAATGAAGAAACACAAGACAAAGAAGAACAGATGAAAGAGGGTGAAGGTAACCGGGACATGCAAGAGCTGCAGTGGGTGGAGTACATTCTGGATTTGACTCACTAATCATGGGTAAAAAAGTCAGCCTTCCATTCAGGATTTTCCGTCTGCCTTTGGATTAGGAGAGGGCTAAGTGAAAATGGGGATAGTTTAAGAAGGTGGTGATAAGTTGAGCAAGTTAAAGCAAGTCTTCTTTAGCTGGCTTATAAACTAACGCTTTACTAACTGCAAAATAGGCTTTTCTGTGATATCTGAGACTTGGCTAGCTATCAGTAACTTGTTGTACCATACTAGCCAATAAAGGTGGGTGGGAAGTGGGGTAGATAGGGAAATAGTGGGCTAGGCTGGCAGAGAATGCTGAATGGATGTTCACTTGCATGCCTCTTGATTTTTAAATTTACTGTTCACTTGGTTCCTTTTTCTCTGCTTTAGGAATCAGAATTAGAGCAGTAGAATCCACTGAATTGATACACTTAAGCAGGCATGCCGTTTAAATGAAGGCAGTTAACCCTTGAATGGTCTATCGCCAGAGTGGAAGAACTCTGGTAATCTTTACTTTTAGTCTTCAGTAAGTGTTTAGAGGCTTATTCACATTAGTTAAATTAGCCCCCTCCAAAGATAACAGAAAACCTAACAGTTAAGCCCTCTTGCTGCTTTCCCCCCTCATTTCATGCTTGCTTTGGCTGCTAAACTGAATTTTTTGTTACTTAGAACATTATAAAGTGTGGATGCTTTATATAGTATTATTGGTCTAATTGTGATTCAGTTTCATCAAGATGTATAAGCCTCTAATTAGCAACTCCATAACTGGCACGTCTGACTTGAGTTATACTATCATTTGAGGATTCTACTGTCCATAAGATTTATCTAACGTTGTTATTAATAACCATAGGTATATTCCAATTAATCATTATTACACATATATATTACTTACATAATTGACAGACTACTTCGAGTTCTCTTAAGTTTTAGATGTTCAAAGACCCATTATCAATATGTGTAGCTAATTCTGGTAAACTTCCTTCTACCTATGTGCAGGTCCCTGTACTCCAGCCAGCACAGGCATGGTAACCAGAAGTGAATTGGCTAAATGGTAGAACCATTGGGCTGCTTATTGGGCTTTAGGAGAAGATATCTATGGAAAAAGCACAGAACTGAATTCCTCAATTTAAAAAAACCTCCCATGTCTTAATCTTTAATGATAATTAGCTAGAGTAGTAAAAAGCTCTGCTGGCTCTCTGAAGTTGGAGTTTGAATAATAAGCTACAGTAGAGATGTCATATTTCTCCACAGTTCAAAAACTATTCAATTGAGTCTCACAAGTAACATTGTTAGAGCTCTCTCACATACATTACTTTTGATTCCAAAATACAGTACTGTGTAGTAGGTAGTATTACTCCAGTTATAGTGATAAGGAAGCTGAGGCTTAGGGGTTATGTGACTTGTTTAGGGTCAAACAGTACATCATAGTACTGGAATCTGACCCTAGATCTGATTTGAATGTATTGTTCTTCCCAAGATACCTCACACTGAGGAAGGCAACTTTCATCCCTTCCCTTAACCCACCTCTTGTCAGAAATTTACGTGGTAACACTAGCCTGCAGAAATCTTAAAAGAGGTTTTCTCTTAAAACCTCCATTTCCTGCCATCTCTTGGGCTCTCTATATCCCTAAAAAAAAAAAAAAAAAAAAAAAAAGATAATAAGCCTATTCTTTTCTAATTGTCACCCTAGATATGATTGGTAAGTGAACAAAATTTTAATGTTGTAGGCATAAAGCTTGGCCATGCTCAGATAGACTGTACCGGTCAATTTGTAGTGTTTCCTGACTATCCTTTGGGAATGCTAGAATAACCAGAGAATCAGCAGATTGCCTTTACTTGGCCTTTGAGAGTCATTCTTCTGGTTTGCACAACTCTCTGCCCATACTGTTTTGAAGATGCTACAAGATCAGAGAAATGGTATGTTATAAAACATTGTTTCCCTTTCTCTGAAGGATGGCATACCACAAAAAAGACTCCATTTTCAAAGAAGCTTAGAAAATATTTTAACAGATCTCTCTACTGAGGCCTTCATTGCATTCCTAGTAATATGTGGGTACAGGTTACCAGGTTGGAAAGTGTTATTTTAAAGTAATGGCTTTCTCATTAACCTAGCTCCCTCTCCACCATTCCATGAAGGTAGTGCAGATTCCTCAAGAGAAACCAATATTTTTCTCAGACCATTATAAGAATTTTAATTTAAAAATTTGATGTAAAACTCCAAATAACTAGATATTTTATGCCAAATTAGATGTCAACTTTTAGCATTTTGGTATGAGTGGAACAGATACCAGATAAATAAGAAGAATATAGAATAACAACATTTTGTCAAATTTTCCTACAAATTGGGAAGGTAAGGCGTTTGATTTTTTTAGTATTGTGAGAAATACAAAGATCTGCTTCACCTGTCATATATTCTGGTGGAGGATGGGCTTCATTGTCAGAATCAGTAAAACCACCCATCTAGTCTAACATCAGGGAACTAAGTACACCACTTCGAAATTTGCGCATGGAAAGATAATGGTGTATGGTGGTGTGGGTACTTATTTATATTTCAGGAGCACCAAATTACATAGTCAACAGGAGAAAAGAGAGGCACTTGATAAAACGGGGTTTGTTTGCTGTAGAGGTTAACTGTAATTAGCTTGTAACTTTAACTGGTTCTTAAAGGGCTTTAGTTTGTCCTTATAGGACTTTTCTGTGCCTATTCCCATCCTGAAACAGTATTGTTAGATAAAAGTCCTTTAACCTGACTTCATGGCTCTAAGGCCTAGTTTTTAGTTAGGAGACAATATTTGAGTTTTTCTGCTGGTGTTAAATGCTTAATGAAAGATGGCAGAGATAGGCACATTATACGCATTTCATGAATTGTGAACCCCCCAGAGGTTCACTTGTTAATCACTTGACATTTTGAACCTTAAGTGATGTGTAGAGCTATTTATCAGCAGCCTGTCCTTAACAGGCAGTTAACTTGTGAGTGTTTGTTAATATGGTGAAATATGGTGTTGATATGGCTGGAAATTTTAACATGGTACTGCTCACTCAAATTCTGTACGTGCTAGAGCTGGCTGGAGTGTGTGGCATGCTCATTGGTGAGAGTTGGTAAGGGCTATGCTTTTCCTTCCACAGTTCTGTTGTGGGAAAGCTAGTCTCTTGAGTATTCTTGCTTTGAATGGACTGGAGTAATTTAACTTTTGGTATTTTCTTGGCCTTATTAGTATTAACTGACAATTGGCTTAAAGACCCCAGGAATACTGGCTGAGGCCTCCAACTGATTCTGGTTGAGTAGATGGGAGCTTCTAAGCCCATGAATAAAAGTCAGCTAATCTGCTTTGATCTGAACGGTCCAGGTTGACTTTTAGAAGAGAAACACAGCCTGTTGATCACTGAAGCTCTGAACCATAGACACTATAAGATTATACAATCTAAGTCTGTATTAGACTTGAATTAGACTGTTAACCACTGGCTTTTATTATTTATATCCAGTTCAGATGTTAACTGATTTGGCTTAGTATCTGGCCTGTCCTACCTCAGAATATAGGTTATTTGACAGATGTTTATTGGAATTTTTGACTTGTCAGATCCTTAGTATTCTCAATACTGAAGAATTTTTACTTGCAGAAACGGAGGGCTCAGAAGAGGAGGATAAAGAAAATGACAAGGCTGAAGAAACACCAAATGATTCAATTCTTGAAAACAAGGTGAATGATTTGTTCAGTATCATTGTCTACTTTCTTATTGTGGTACTTTGGTTTACTAGTGTAGGCATGATTATTATAGGTAGCTGTTTCTTGGTTAGGGATTGGGGACCCTTTATTCATGCTGGGAATAGACAGATCCATTTGAACCCAGGGGGTCCTTTCAGTTAGGACATGACCCAACATATCACTGCTAACTATCACTGACATAAGGTGATATGGGGTAGACTTTGTAGGGGTCCATTCTGTAGGTTTAGGGAGAAAAATACGAACTTTGAATCCTATATCAGTCTCTCCCCATCCCACGCCCCCAAGCTATACTAAATTATACATTTAGATTTGTAATCAAATGATGCCTGTCTTGTACTTCTGCCTAATATTAATGATTTGGATATACTTCAGTCTCTTCAAGAAAATGAAGAAGAGGAGATTGGGAACCTAGAGCTTGCCTGGGATATGCTGGATTTAGCAAAGATCATTTTTAAAAGGTAAAACTCTTGGTGCTTCTAGGCTTAGGTTGGGAGCTTGGTGGTTGAAAACAGAAAGCAGTTAGGGGTCGACAGATGCTATTAAGGTTTCTGACCATCTTTCCTTCTTTTAGGCAAGACACGAAGGAAGCTCAGCTTTATGCTGCACAGGCACATCTTAAACTAGGAGAAGTTAGTGTTGAATCTGGTAATACATTTTCCATTTTACTCTCTTCTCTAACACATCCCTTGCCCCTGCCTTAATCTTCCTCTAATTCCTTAAAATCCAGCTCAATTGATCATAAATTGTGGGCAATTAGCTTTAAAAGGACAATAGGTTTTTTGGGTTCTCTATGGGTCCTAGAACAACGAACAGTCTTTTAAATGGTACTCTAACTGAAAGTCTCTCAATAGGGTTGGTTTTTTTTTCTTTTTGGCTGTATCGTGCAGCATGTGGGATCTTAGTTCCCCAGCCAGGGATTGAACCCGTGCCCCCTGCATTGGGAGTGCAGAGTTCTAACCACTGGACCGCCAGGGAAGTCCTTCTCAGGGGTGTTTTTTTTTTTTTTTTTTTAATTTATGGCTGTGTTGGGTCTTCCTTGCTGTGCGCGGCTTTTTCTACTTGGGGTGAGCGGGGGCCACCCTTCGTTGCAGTGTGCGGGCTTCTCATTGCGGTGGCTTCTCTTGTTGCGGAGAAGGGCTCTAGGCACGCGGGCTTCACTAGTTGTGGCTCACAGGCTCTAGAGCGTGGGCTCAGTAGTTGTGGCGCACGGGCTTAGTTGCTCCATGGCATGTGGGATCTTCCTGGACCAGGGCTCAAACCCGTGTCCCCTGCATTGGCAGGCAGATTCTTAACCACTGCGCCACCAGGGAAGCACCTCAGTAGGTTTTTAAAAGTCATTTTGATGGTTTTTAGTCAAGGGTCCTGGAGATGCTACAAAGAAAAATGAAATATAAGATGGGAGCACATTCCTGCAGCATGGTCTGAAATTTTAGAAGTACTATATATTAAATGTCCATTTGCTTGCTGTTTTTCTCTTCGTTAGAGAATTACATCCAAGCTGTGGAGGAGTTCCAGGCTTGCCTAAACCTGCAGGAGCAGTACCTGGAAGCCCATGATCGGCTCCTTGCAGAGACCCACTACCAGCTGGGCTTGGCCTATGGGTACAACTGTCAGTATGATGAAGCAGTGGCACAGTTCAGCAAATCTATTGAAGTCATTGAGAAGAGAATGGGTGAGTAAGCATCAGCTGTTTCCACAGTGATTTTGATGGATCCAGTATTGACAGTTTAAAAAAAAAAAAAGGCTTCTTTTGTGTTATCTATTACTGATCACTTCAGCCTGTTCTTCCTAGCTGTACTTAATGAGCATATGAAGGAGGCCGAAGGATCACCTATTGAATATGAGAAAGAAATTGAGGAGCTGAAGGAGCTGCTACCTGAAATTAGAGAGAAGATAGAAGATGCAAAGGAGTCCCAGCGTAGTGGGAATGTAGCTGAATTGGCTCTGAAAGCAACTCTGGTTCGTTTGGTTTCCTTTTGAAGTTTTGATAATAGTATATTCGATATTGTTGAAGGCCCTTTATCATGGTATTAGCGTGCCATTTGCTTAGGAATTTTACTTATGACTTGGTTTCCAGGGAGTTGGAGGTCAGAGGGAATGTGAGAACTCATATACTGTTTCTCTCAAATAGTAAAAATGCTTAAGACAATATGCTCTGGAGCCAGACTGTGTGGGTTTGAATTCTGTCTCAGCTACTTACTATGTGTGACCACGGGTATGAGTAGAGGAGGTGAGTGATGTTGCTACTGTATGGTGGCCACTAGTATTTGAGGTCTTAAACAGTTGCTTGTAGGTGGGTGACCTGGTGGGCTCTAGCCTGGGACCCACTTGGGTTTGTCATCTCTCAAACAGGTGGAGAGCTCTACTTCAGGTTTCACGCCTAGTGGAGGAGGCTCTTCAGTCTCCATGGTGGGTATTCAGGTGGTTTTTGTCACTTAATATTAGACCTCAGTGTTTGTCTAGGAGTACATTGCTAACGAAGGTTTCTTATTGCCAGATCGCCTGTAGAAAGCCAGCAGATGGTGCTTCCTCATCAAATTGTGTGACTGATATTTCTCACCTTGTCAGAAAGAAGGTAAATCTATATGTGGTCATTTCTTTTCTGTCTTCTTCTCACTCTGCATTTTTTTTCCCTCCAATGACACATGAGGACTACCTTTTCTATAAACACCCCTCATACTAGGTGCAATAAGACATTCGTTTTGCAAAAACGGGTGAGGATTTGAATGAAGATCGGTCTTGAGTGAATATGTCTTCTAGCAAAACTTTCCTGGTTTTTAGCCCAAGGGCTATCAGGAAAGGTGATGAGGAGCACTGGTCAGATCAGCCCATCTTGGGAAGCTGGCAGGTTTACAGTACTCATTCAGCAGCAGATCTCTTGATACTTAAACTTGTGTGAGTCTGCCTTCTGCCTGTTGCAGTAATTTTTTTCTCTTGTGGAAGAGCCTGAACTCTTGCTTTGTTTCCTGACTCAAATGTAGGAATTCAAATTTGTGGGTTGGTTACTGTTCAGATCTATTCCTCATCCCCACCCCACTCTTCCATTAGAGAGGCTGACTTGGTATGTTTGGGCAGACCAATCTATTTCTGCAGAGGACAGGTTGTGGCTAGGGAGACCCTTAGAGCTGTGAATCCTGGTGTTGGGATCTTTGCACCATAGGGAAGAGGGGGGTGTTAAGGAATTGTTTTACAGTTGTCCTTTTGAAAACATTAAGCACACTTGTGAAGCCTTCACAATTAATTATATCTTTAGAGAAAACCAGAGGAAGAGAGCCCCCGGAAAGATGATGCAAAGAAAGCCAAACAAGAGCCGGAGGTGAATGGAGGCAGTGGGGATGCTGTCTCCAGTGGAACTGAAGTTTCGGAAAACATGGAGGAGGAGGTGGGCAGTTAAGCAGGGTTTGGACACTTGCCTCATTTCCCCTTGTTGTCAGGGCCTGGGGAAACAAGTCCTGCTAAGTGCATGTTCCCCAACTTGAGCCTGTTTGGATTACTTGAGTGCAACCCTCATAAAAACAATGAGGTCATACAGGAAACAGTTTGGTTACAAAATATAGGGCGTCTCATTGACAAATGGAACCTATATACATACCACCGGTCCCACTCTAATGAATGTATGAGAAGACACTTAATTGGCAAGACCATTCAGTCTTTTTTTGCTCCTCTTTCTAACATATGAACACTGGCTCTGTCAGCCCTGTTACAGAGAATTTAGGAAATGGCCTTATATCTTGTGGTCATTGCCCTTTTAGTGTAGAGAGCGAAGCAAAATTTAAGGGACCTGTGTTTATTTCCTCTGACTGAGGCCTGCTCAGTTGTGTAAGAAAGAATGGCTTAAAGTAGGGTCACTTATGCCCAGGCTCCCTGTTTATCTTCCAGGCTGAGAATCAGGCTGAAAGCCGGGCAGCAGTGGAGGGGACAGTGGAGGCTGGAGCTACAGTTGAAAGCACTGCATGTTAAGAGAGGGAGCAGAGCCTTCCTCCCAATGGAAAGTGTTTTTGTATATAATGTATTTTTTCACTTTTGGGGGATTCTTTTTGTATAACTTCAATAAAGATTGTAAGCAAAGGTTGAGGCTTTGATGATTTTTTTTTCCCCCCTTAAATATTGGCTAAATGTGTGCCTTGGAGCACTCCGGGTTTTATATGGTGGCCAAAGGTTTTTGTGGGTTTTTGTTTCCTCCTCTGTGCCGATCTCTGTGTTGGAAGTTCTAAACCAGATTCCTGTCTGTCTAATGTGGAGGTGATGAAATCAAGTGTGGCTGTAGGCCCTTATCTTCCAATGGTGCTATATTTTTTCCATCATAAATACTCTGAACCCAGCTGTCTTGCGAACTTTGAATGGTGCTCTCCCTGGACAGGGGCTATAAAAGACGTGGTGAAGATCTTGCTCTTTGGTGCTGATACTGTTTGATGGACTTTGACTGTGAACTGATAACAGCTTCTAAGCCAGGCCTTAGGTGGCACCTGTCTTATCCACCTGTCTCCAACTGGGGCCATAATCCTGTCCTGGAAAAAAGAACTGAAGAAAACTTGGGGCTGGGGAGCGGGGAGTGATCCTTGAGGAAACTGGTGTGCTAATTGTAGAAAATTGAGCTTTCTGGTTTGAAAGTGACTAAAGGAGTGATTGACTGATGGACACTCTGGATGTGGTTGGAAGAAAGAATCTGTGGGGAGAACTGGCTGGTTGAGTTATATTTGTTATAACAAAATATCAACAGTTGGAATTGTTACTTGTCCACAGTTTTGACTTCTTAAATAAAGATGCTAAAAAGCTCTTGGTTTCTGGACTTGTGTTTAAAGATCTTAGAGTGGGATCCTGGGCTGCCTGGAGCGTTTCAGTGGGATGTGGGGTTGAAAGGTGGATAATGGCTCAGCAATTCTGGCTGCCCAGCGTAATTGACTACCAGGCCTTTGACCTTTGGCTGACACTGGGGTCTAGGGCCATGCCCAATATAACAATTCAGGTTTCACTTGTGACCATCCCCGCTGCCGGCAACTTGGGAGGAACATGACTGGGTTGTCTTTCTGTAAGTATATACGGCTACAGGAGCTCCCTGTTTCATGGTGAGCTTGAGAACCTGGAAGGCTTCCTGGACGATGTCCTGAAGAAGCTTGGATTTGGATAAAGAAGTGGGCGGTAAGATGCTTTAGCAAAAAAAACAGGAATGAGTTCATCAAGTTCCTTTAGCTGGATGAAAGACTGTCTTGAAGTCACTTTTCAGAGAATTTTCTTATATGCCAGGCAATACTGTAAATACCTGACATACCTGTTTAATCCTCACATCAGTCTTTTTTACAAAAGGATAAGAAAGGCCAAGTACTTGTGGAAGGTGGTAGAGCTGTGATTGGAGCTCACGTTATGTGTTCACATCTGTATTTCCTTCCAGACCCTCTGTCAGAACACGGAGTAGTAAAGCTGCAGATGGGAGAACAGGCCTCAGTCTAGGCCCCAGTCCTGTGCCTGTGAAGCTACTCATACGCCCATTCTTCTGGACTCAGAAAGCCAGTGGGGGTGGGTCAAAGCTGTGCTGAGGGCCCAAACCCTCCTCTCTGTGCTTGACTCTGCCGCTGGTGGGGGTCTTCAGGAGGAGGGGGGTCAACAAAGCCAGCTGTTGGGGCCAGGGAGCTGGCCTCCAGTGAAGATGAGTTGGGCACCTGTGGAACAAGGAGAAGGTAGATCTTTAGCAAAAGGTTTATGTAGAGGTTAACAGCACAGGTTCTGGCATCAGACCACCTTAGAGTCAACTGCTTACTGTGAACCAAGTTAACCTTGTGCTCTGATTTTCTTATTTGTTTACACAGTAGTACATAGCGAATAGGATATGTGAGGGTCACATGAGTTAATCCACAGAAAACATTTAGTAGTGGGTTGGCACATACATAGCGGTCAACAAATGCTGGTTATTAACCACATCAGCCACACCTGTGAGGTCCCCAGCTATAGTTGGGCCCTCACCAGAGGTGGGTACTGGTACTCGTGGGCACTTGCTGGATTGATCTCTGCCAGTGTCTGGACATCTGCATCTCTTGCATTCACCAGCCGCAGAAAGAGCTCGGCCTGACCTACCTGGGAAGAGGTGAAATGGTACTGCATCTGTACTGTGGAGGACCCAGTCCCCATCCTCCACACTCACCTGGGGAATCCCATTCAGCTGCCCAAGGCTAAGGCTGGGGTCCACAGGAAGGGTCCGAAGTGGGAGACGCCAACGACCACTTAGCACCCTCTGATCCCGGTCAAATAGCACCAGTGAGGCCCAGGCTTTTGGCTGTGGTGCCTTAGCCCATGCCAGCCCCTGCCAGGCCTGCAGCTCACAGACCAAGGATACTGATGGTGAGGGTGGTAGTCTAGAGCAACCAAAAACAGGTGTCAAGAGCCAGAAGTGGCTCTGCTCCCTTCCTAGGACTTGGCCCTCAGGGCCAGTGGCCCTGTATACAGATGAGAAAATGTAGCAGAATGAGGGACAAGCCTCAATTGCGGCAAAAAGCACCAACATCATAAATCCCCACCTACTGACCTGGGTATAGGCTGCCTGCTGGCAAGGATGGCACAGTTGCCCATGGGCCCAGGAGCTGGAGGTGGGGGCAAGCAAAGGGCTGGGGGCAACGCTGTGGTCCCTCCTGTATCCTGTCCATCTCGGGCCAAGCCAGTCATTAGTTGCACCCAAATCCAAGAAGCCTCAAGGCCCCGCAGGAAGTCATAGAAAATGACAAGGCCAGCCCTAGGAAACACAGGCCTTAAGTGCACACACACCCAAGTCCTCTCACCCTCCCAACCCCCAGCCAGTCCCCCCACCCTAGCTGGCCCTAGTGGGTCTCTTTAACCAGCAGTGGTGACCAAGTCACAGAGGATGTCAAAGGAGGGAGCAGGCCTCACCCAGGGTCGTAGGGTGCAGGGCCCAGAACGTCAGTTGTGGGCAGGAGGAAGTGTGGATCCAGGCCCAGGTTCCTGGTCATGGTTCCAGAAAGCTGCGACTGCAGGGGAAGAGTCAATTCCTCCAGAAAGCCTCCTAGGTGTTCTATGCTCCCCCAACCACACAGAGCAGAACTGCCCCTGTCCCAACCCCTGGGTCCTCACAGCCTTTTCAGCGCCACCCAAGAATAGGATGCCTGTGGAGTGTGGAAGCGGCGGCAGCGGGGGAGCCACTGGAGGCGGGAGCCTTGGGGGATCTTCCCTCCTCAGGCATGGGCTGGGATTGACCACAAGTCTCGGCTCCTCGTGCCCTAGGTGCAGGGGAAGAGTAGGGCGCCCTTGAGCAGGACGCGGCAAGTAACTGGGCTGAGGTACCCTTCCCCCAAGAGCCAGACACCTGGAGATCGGCATGGACACGGACTGATGGGGCTCAGACACAGGTCTTATTCCCCGTGCATGGTGCCTCTAACCCCTTCCTCTGAGCCTGGCCTGCTGGGGAGGGCTAGGCGGGGTGGAATTGGGTGCTCACTGACCCCAGGGCACCCGGCCTGCACCCCTCTGCGTCTGCAAAGCCAGGATTTCTGCCTCCAGGCGCCGATTTTCAGCCTCCACTGCTAGAAGCTCCTTGAATGCGGCACCTGCCTGTCTTCCTGCGATTGAACAAGTTTGACCTGTCACCTCTGACAACTGGTGACCAGCTGCTCTGAGCAGCTCTCCAGCCTTAGGACTCTCTGGACAAGGCTGGACTTGTCGGCTAACATTCCAGGCACCCCCGCAAAGACAGGTGTTCTACTTCGGGTTTTTGCTCAAGTGGTTCCCAAGCCAAAGACGTCCTCCCTCATCGCCCTTTTCTCTCCCCAGGGCTAAGGCCCTCCTGGCTGGCCCCCTCATGTTCACCCCTGCGGGTCCGCGACCGCCGAAGCTCCAGAGCTGACGCCTCCACTTGTAACTGCCATATCCAGCCCAGAACGCCGGTGTCCCGGCCCCCGCCTCGAATGTAGGCCTCACGCAGGGCCCTAGGGAGTAGGGGACAAGAAGGCAGAAGCGTTTTTCCCGGATCGATCAGCGCTTTGCCCCGTGCCCGCCTCGGGGCTCGGATCTTACCCGATCTCCGCAGCCAGAGTCCCTGGGTTTGCCTGTAGCACTGGACCACAGAGTTCTGCCTCTCTTAAGGCGTTCAGCCGGGTCCTGGGGTGGAGGACGGCCGGCGCGGGGGCGGAATCAAGAACCTAGACCCAGGGCCTCCGGCAGCGCCGCCCCTTCCCGACCTCACTCGCGCGGCCTTCCAGCCGCGACCGGGCGCATACCTCGCGCGTCCAGCCGGGCCAGGCCCCGCCCCCCGCTCCGGCCCCGCCCCCCCGCCAGCCGGTGACGCGGAACTCCTGGGATCCGGCTCGTCGGCCTCACCCGGGGTTGGCCTGTAGCTGCTGAACGTGCGCCCCTAACTCCTCTAGAGCACCCCGCGTTCGCCCGGCCTCTGCCCGGAGTTCTCGGAGCTCCCGCTCCAGGCTGAATATGCGTGATTTCCCGTCCCGGGTCCAAGCCAAACCTTGGAGGTGCCGGCTCAGTTCTGAGGGGGTAAGAGATCAAATCAGAACGGGTCGGGCGACCTCAAGCCAAGGGGGAGGGTGGGCCCTTGTCCCCCTCTTTTCCCTTACCCTCGCCGCGTCGCTCGAGGGCACAGCTCTGTGCCTTGGTCTCTGCCAAGCGCCTTGCGCGAGTCCGGTGCAGCGCCCGCAGCCGCTCGCCGGGGCTCCCAGCAGCCTCGTAGTTGGGACCCTGAGTCGGTGCCTCTGACCGCCTCCAGGGCCCCTGTGACCCGCTGGGGACCTCTGTTATGCTGGGTCGCATTTCCTGCAGATACAGCCGCAGCCGCTGCACCTGGAGGTAACAGTAACCCGCAATCTCTATGTTGGGGTAATCTGACCCACACGTGATCTATAGGTTTGGGGGGGATGCTCAGTGGGGCAATCCAGGTGTACCTCATCTGTTAGCCTCTTCAGAGCCGATTTGCTGGCCTCCTGGTCTGGGAGGCCCTGGTGTTCTTGTGGCACAACCTGGGTACAGGGTGTGGGGTGAGGAATCCTCTGAGAGTTGCAATCACTTCAGTACCCTCTCATGGCCATGGAGGAGGCCCTTACCCTGGGTACCCGTGGTTCAGTGGCTACTGGGGGCTGTTCTCCAACTGTCAGCTCCCGGGGCTGACGGCCAATGCAGAAGCGCTGAGTGTGGGTGGCCAGCAGGGCCCAGGAACGGAAAACCATGTCACAGGACCCACAGGGCAGGAGCCCTGGTTCCCTGGAGTGGGAGGCCATGGGATGGGACTCCTTTCCTGATACCAGCCAAGACCTGCAGAAGACAGGACAGAGGGGCAGAGGAAAGGGAAAGGAGGATGAAACAGCCAAAGGCAGAGAGGAAAGGCCAGGCTTACCGGGTCAAGTTTATGTTTGGGGAGGAGCTAAAGCTCCCTGGGCAACAACCTCAGGTCTGGGCAGGTCTGGAGAGTGAGCAGGAAGGCTTGGTCACCTTAGGGAGGAGCCCCTGGCTTGAAAAAGATGTCATGAAATCTGTTCCACCTCATTGCATGAGTATGGGCAAGTCTCTAACACCACACCTTGGTTTTCTTGCCTATATTAATAAAGGGGAGCAAAGAGCTGCCTCCTAAACTAGCTGAGCCCATATCACATACTCCGTCTTGGTTATTTAATAGCCTCTGGCAGGGAGGTGTCATCTTGTTCGTTCTAGTTTTGCCCAACTGGACGTAACCCAAGTTAGTGTCATTCTCCATTCCAAGGAATACCTGAGAGAGGAGGCATTCTGCCTGGAAACCATGTCTTTCCCGTAGACTAAAAGCTTTTCCTTGCACGGTGCCTCTCTGGAAGTAACATCTTTTGCATAACCAAGTCACACCAAGGCTCCCTAACTCCTAGTTCCTGCCCCTAGGCGCCGCCCTGCCGCCCCCCCAAGATAATCAACACAGCCGAAGGAATGAAAGTTCTGGGAGAACACAATGAATCAGCAGAGGGAATCAAATACAGAAAGGTAGCTCTTCACTCAGGACTAGCCAGTGGCCACACAGGCCCCGTTCCTGCTGACCAGATTTCCCTGCCACCCCCCCAAATATATGAATCCAACAGACGCAGGAGCTCTGACCTAGCCCCATGTTTCTAAACAAGGCAGGTAGTGGTGCCCCCGCTCCCAGGTATGTTAAGGCCAAGCTATGACTAGCAGCAGGTTACAAAGTGTTTCAAAGTATGTAATCTCAATTGTCCAGCTCAATTCCAAGTGGAAAAGAGGTACATTTTTAGAAATTTGTTCTGAGAAAGCTACTAAGTGGCAAGCCGAAGACCAAACATACAGGATATCTCTATGTCAACCTACTTCTCATTTCCAGTTTATAGTTCATTTTATAGTATTTCATTGATCCTATGATGCATTTTTTCATATTTTAACACTAAAATCAGGATTCACAATTAATGGAGTGTCGTAACTGTCAAGTTTTCTTATTAGTACATAAAGTGTCTTAAAATAGATATACTCAATGAAATATGATATAGTTCTTTCTGTTCTATCTCAACCACCATTTCCACAGTTCACATGTGGACTGCTTATACTACTAGCAGGAGAGACTACAGTACGTTATGGCACATAAGGTCTCTGCCTTCCTAGCCTTCAGAATCTAGCAATTATCATGCTGGTTTCTCTACCTCTAGTCTCTACCCCTTCTGGAGCCTACACTACAAGTTAGTTTTACCCTTCTAACAAGTGGTCAGGCCTGTTACTCCTTTGCTTGTCTCCCATTACAGCATGATCTCGGACCTCTATATCCACTAGGGACCATGTGCTGTAGGGCTGGCCGAAGAGTGCCAGTATCAGTATCTGTTGTTTAGTTTAACTTCTAATTGTCCATCAGATCTTGGCCTAAGGTTCCATTTTTTATGTAACCCTACTGAGCTGGATGCTCCTTGCATTCCCAGGGCCTTGCACAATGCCCGGGACACGCTATGTTCTTTTTTTTTTTTTTTTTTTAATACATTTATTTTATTTTATTTTATTTTATTTATTTATTGGCTACTTTGGGTCTTTGTTGCTGTAAGGCGAGCGGGGGCTACTCTTCGTTGTGGTGCGTGGGCTTCTCTTGTTGCGGTGGTGGCTTCTCTTGTTGCGGAGCACACGTTCTAGGCGTGTGGGCTTCAGTAGTTGTGGATCGCAGGCTCTAGAGCGCAGACTCAGTAGTTGTGGCACTCAGGCTTAGTTGCTCTGCGGCATGTGGGATCTTCCTGGACTAGGGCTTGAACCCATGTCCCCTGCATTGGCAGGTGGATTCTTAACCACTGCGCCACCAGGGAAGCCCAACGCTATGTTCTTATTTAGCAGAAAAATTGAGGCACAGACTTCCTTAAAGTAGGAACACTGGTAAATACATGGGCACTGAAAAACAGTTTCAGAAAGGAAACTTGGGTTTCTGATTTTATTACTGGTAGTTTATTGCACAGGTTTTTCTGCATCAAAAACATATCTGCTAAAAGGAGAAACAGGTGTGTCTGAATTCAGATTTTTTTTTTTTTCCCCTCAGACCTCTAAAAGTAGTATTTCCCCTAAAAAAGAATCCACTCATCTAATTTTAAAGAAAATATACTTCTTACACAAGACAATCCAAACTGATGCAAAATATTTATTCCAAGTTAGTTATTTTATGCAGTAGTTTTCCCCCTCAACAGACTTGTGATAACCACATCTTTTAAATCTGTAAATAATGTTATCAAAATAATCTTAATCTTTGAAATCTCACAAAAATGTATATTTTACAATCCACCCTGAATATCAAGGCTGCAAGAATAACACAACATTTCCTATATCCAAATATTTTACAGCTGTACCCAGAAAGAAAAAAAAAAAAAAAAAGTGAAAAAACCATATATGCTGGGTTAAGGGCTAATGTTACCCGAGCAGCCAGAAATAAAATAAAATATCCAAATTATTAGCATTAATTTAATACAATTATAACTTCAATAGTCACTTTGTCATTGACAATGATTGCTTGAGCACGGGGGTGAGTGCCCCAAGGGCTGGTAGTAGAAGCTGCTGCTGCAGACCAATGTCTCCTCCTCTCTGCCCTGCCAGCTTCCACCTGTGCATCGCCCCATATACACTGTGTGTATGTGTGTGTGTTTTAAAAATCTTTCCCACCACACGAAGTTCTATTAAGCAGATAACAGGGAAGAACAACAACAAAAGCTTAACAAGCCAATCGCTCGCTCTCTCTTTGGGATATGATTATTTCCCTTGTGCATGAAGTATTCAACAACAACATAAGAAAAGGAAAAGGAAAAGAACGATTTCTTCTGTATAACCCCTAAACACACAAGCTGAGTTTACTGGGTCAGATTTAACAGTAAGCATTTATATGCCTACTTCCAGGCATCGTCATCAGATGTTTCACTGCTACTTGTTTCCGTGTCTGAGTCCTCAAACTCTGCTTTGTAAGTGTTTCTCCAAGGGGAGAATAGGCTAGAACTTCGGCTCTGCAAGAAGCCATTCTTCCCAAAGCCATTTCTTCTCAGCTGTGGTTGGCATGGGAAAGAAAGAAAAAGACAACTATCAGTAACTACACTGGCCCATGGGACCTGGGAAAGGCCAGGCCTCAATTCAATTCTAGGCAGAATGTAAAGGGGGACCCTTCTAAGAGACTGAAGATTTCTTACAGCAGTGCTTTTCAAACTGTAATGTGCCAATGAATCACCTAAGGATCTCTTCAAAATGCACACTGATTCAATTATGTCTGGGGTACAGTTTGAGATTTCCTATTTCGACAAGTTCTCAGGTGATGGCAATGACAGGGGAACAGAGTTCTGAGTAGCAAAGTCTTTATGTCAACCTATACTTTTCTTTATAGGATTTTAACACCATTGTTATTTATGCTTTAAATATATACCACCAGAACGTAAGTTTCATGAAGGTTGTGGAGACCTGGAAGTGTTTTACTCAGAGAAAGAATCCAGGCATCTGTTGAAGAAATTCAGATAGGCTATTTGGCTTCTTGGCTCTGGCTGGAGTACCAGAGGTAAACCACAGCGCTGGAAGCAGAGGGTTAGCCTGCTTAGCCACAGACCAAGGGCTCAGCCCATAACCTTGGGAATACAGCCTTGTGGTTCTGATAAGGAGTTAGAGCTTCCAGGATGAAATAACATACTGCTTTCTGAAATCTGCTAACTACTGACCTGGTTTTTGTGTCCACCACTGGCCTGGGCAGAATGAGATGCTCCTCCATATTTCTACAATGGCAACTTATTAAGTAACTTTTCTTTTTCAAGGTCTTTCTCACACCCTAAACTGGGGCTTCCTAAGGGCAATGATTGTCCTAACTCCTTTCTCTCCTAGTCATTAACTGGTCTCCAGCAAAAGTTTATGACATACCTCCTCTGTCTTCATGTGGAACTCTTTGAGCTCATCCTCTGTGAGGGGAAGGCAATTCTCATCATTTTCAGGATACTCCTGCCATCCCATCGCTTTCAATAACCTGGTGGAGGCAGGTCAGGCAAAGAAAATATACCTTTAAGTGTAAGTGAGAAGTCCACAACTTCCCAGCCCAGGGGCAATGGTACCCACTTAGATGTTAGAGAAGAAACTTGGGTTTTTCTTTTCTTCCCAGTGGGATAAGCTTTAATTATGACTACTTAGGTGCTTGGAATTAGATGGAGGATCTCCGTAGTTGCTCTTTGGAGAGCATAAGAGCTATAGAGAAGGGACGGTAGAGGTAGCAGTATAGAGTCAAACTATCCCACAGACGAAACAGAAGAAATCTCACTTTGTCTCCTGTGAGCAAATTAGCACATAGCCACATGTACCTAAGTTCTCTTTTAATTTCATGGCATTGTGGACTCCATAACCTTGTGATCTTGTTGACCCCTTTTAAAGTTCCTCTGGAGAGGAGCCCCTTTTCAGGAAGGTACTTGGCAGGCCCCATCTGCCATCCAGTTGCCCACACAGCTTGGCTGGCTCTGTGTTCAAGGCCCTCATTTAAAGAACAAGCTCCATTACCTTCGGGCCTCATGAATCCCAAGGCCCCTTAAAGGGGTCTTGTGGTAACTGCTCACTTGGGCCAGGAGGGGCCAAGGGGCCACCACAACAGCACCAGGAAACAGGTCTCACCCCGCCCCACCCCTTCCAACTGGAGCCTTAAACTGAGCCTGAAACTAAACTACAAGAAAGCCTTGGAGAGGAGGGTGTGAAAACGCTAGCTGAGTCTGTAAAGGAATACCCGGTGGGCAACAGGCCAACCTGCGGCACACAGAGAGAACAAGGTGTGGTGCTGGGGGCACTTCTCTCTGTACTGGACTCTGAAATGTCTTAAGTATGTTGAAACTCCTTGTAGGCCATACACAGCATGCCTCGTGATCTGATCCTCACTTACCTGTGCTCTGCTTCCAAAGAGTGAGAGAGGACCTCCCCTTCGTCTTCTACGGGGAGAGCAAGACCATTCTGATGACAGCCTTCCTCTCCATTTTCTTTTGGTTCAGGTGTGCTGTTGTCCTCTGACTGCAATAAGGAAAGGAAGGACATATTTGGTTTAATACTCCTTTGGGGCAAGATAAGCAATCTAAGAGATTAAGAAGTCAGAACCCAGGAAAATGCTTTCTAGAAGAGGATCTCAGCCAATAGTTTTTTCCCACTTAAAAACGAGAACTTGCTCACCTTGCTAATAAGATTTCCAAAGAATACTAACTGGCTACCATCTTAACTTCAGGTTATGTCAACTGTGGCAGAAGCTACTAGATGCCTATGCAATATCAATTTTCTATTCTTCCTTACTGATTTGGACTAAGGAACCAATGCGCTCAGCTTTTAAAAAGTTCACTTTCCTAGGCTCCCTTGCAGCTAGGAGTGGCTATTTGACAGTTGGCCAATAAAATGTAAGTGGAAATTGCAGGGGTGGCTTTTAAGAAAGCATTTAAAAAAGGGACAGACATCCCTTTTCAGGTTTTTGGCTCTGTCCTTTCCCTAACTAGAATGTGGACGGGAGCACAACTACCCTAGTTCCAAGGCGACCAAAACTTACAAGTTTCCTGATAATACGAATGAGCTGCCATTACCCTCTTGGACAGGGAACTCTAACCTTCCTGTTGCAGGATACCAAAAAGAAACCCTCTTGTTTTACGGTTCTGTTCGTCAGATTTTCTTATATTAGAATTAAATATAATCCTTAAAGGGACTTCCCTGGTGGTCCCATGGGTAAGACTCCGTGCTCCCAATGCAGGGGGCCCGGGTTCAATCCCCGGTCAGGGAACTAGATCCTGCATGCATGCCGCAACTAAGAAGTCTGCATGCTGCAACTAAGAGTTTGCATGCCACAACTAAGACCTGGAGCAGCCAAAATAAATAAATAAATATTAATATATATATACACACACACATATATATAAATATATATATAAATATATACTATATTTATATTACATTATAATATACTATATATTATTATATTTTATATATATATAATATTACACATATATATAATCCTTAAAAAAGCTTCTATAATTTACCAACGTCAATTCAAGGCTTAAGCAGTGCTGCCCTGTTTAAGAGCACTAAGTCCCAAGGCAGCTATCATTGAAATGAGCCCTAATTTGAAATATGCTGAACAAAGAACTGAACTCACTTTATCACAGACTGTTACTCCTCCAGACAAATCTCTGTCATTTTAAAAATGTACCACATCTTTCTCCCTTAAGAACAAAAAGTACATGTATAACATAGAAAAACACTTATGTTGCCCCAGAAAAACCCTTTGCTCTTACATCCTCCAGCTTCTCACAGTCTCTGCTCTCTGAGAAGTCTCCATTCCGGTCATCCTTCAGAGTCTTCAGGAACTCACTCTTCCTGTCAGTAGTTCGGCGGGTCAACTTGGTCAGACGAGAGGAGCTGATCTCAATTGGAGGAGTGGTGCTGGCGGGGCTCTGGGCAAATACCACAAATAGGTTGCTCTTGACAGCAAAGAGTAAGTACTGGGATTCTCTAGGCCACTTCTACATGGTACTGCTTTCCAGAATCTCGTAGCCTATTTATCACTCTTTTACCAAAAATAAACTATCCTTTTCATTTAAACAGACTTCAGCTCTGCAGAGTTCTTACAGTTAAAACCAGATGGTTTAAATAGCACCTCTCCGATCTTTCTCCAGACGCCAGCATAACGCCAGTCAAACACAGGCCAACCCTGGTTTACCAAAGGGCAATGACCCCACCCAGCTACTGCCCATCTTTGGATGCTAATGGGAATCACCAGTAAAAAAATGACTTTGAGCTAAGCATAACTACAAAGGAAATGGAGTTAGAGCTGTACATGTCACAACACTTACCTCAGTTTAAGTAAATGGGAAATGGCAACTTTAGAAAAGGCTACTTAGCTTTATTCTCACTCACCTCTTTGGGAGAGCTTAAAACTATACCACCAGCCAGTACTACTGGTTTGGTAACAGAGATTGGACTGGTAAAAGCAGACTCCCGGCTAGAGGAAAGGGATCCTGATTTGTGTTCCATTCTGTTAGATTTCCACGCACTGGGCTACATGGGAAGAAAGAACAAATCAGTCAGAACAGCATGCAAACAGAAGCTCAGCCTGTAAGATCATAAAGAGTGAAATGTTGTGTGCAAACATGAATTCCAAGAGTTCACCTGTCTCAACACGATTGGGAGGTATATAACCTTGAAGGAAAAAGGCAGACAGGAACCAGAAAAGCCATGGGATATTAACAGGTATTTCTCAAAAACAGAGCCCTAGTCCAATAAGCCTGGGAGATGCTAGGCTGAATATAGTTCAACAACAGGTTTCTTTTACTGTGCTGTTTCTCAAAGCACTTAACTATATATGTGAATTGAGAGGCAGATACACTACACAGCATTTTCTAAACTTATTTGACCCCCCCAAATGTTTTCTTTTATAGTGTGCTGTTAACCTCTGATGTAATCCTGACAACCCCCCACCCCTGCCTCCAAAGAGCACATCAGAAAAATGATGTTTTCTAGGAACACTGATGGCAGGAGGCTAGTTACAGGCCAGGGTGGGCAATATAAATGGCTGGACAATCCTGGTTTAGTCCAGAGGCCCTTCTTTTGCTCGGCCTTGTGGGGTCTGGGCCCATTCTGTCACTCTGGCCCTGACCCCAACTATGATGGCAGCATAGTGTAAATGGAATACTCCATTTTTCCTGAGTCAATCACTCTTGTCTGAGGCACATCAATGGAGTGAGGCTAAAGAAAGTAAAAAAGTCTGTTTTACCAAAATGAAACAATTAGAAGCAAGAGACCTCTAGGACAAAGGAAGGGTCTGAGTGAAAAGGATTTCTTTCTTGTTATTAAAGAAGATACTATAGGCTAAAGAAAGGAATAAACTTAACAGAGTTATCTACTATGTACCAGATGCCTGATCTATTTTATTTAATTCTTAACCCAATCAGGTATAATTATGTCAAATTTTTACAGAGAATTACACTAACATTAAGAAAGCTATGTAATTTGTCCAAGGTCATTCAACTAGGATACAATATTGTTTTCCACAATGCCTCCAAAAAGAGCATGCCCGCAGATAAAAGAGACAACGACCTAACTGGAATGGAAATTAATTTTTTTCTTGCACTGATGAAAATCTAAACATGGCTGCTTATTCAGGCTAAATATCAAAGACAATAGTTTCCCAGAGTTGCAGAAGGTCACCAGATGCCTTGTCTTTCTTTTAATATTGCCACCTCAGGGCGCAGAAACAGGTGAGTACGATACAGTAGTACGTAGTACAATAGTTTTACCAGACAGTGTTACGTGCAACAGGATACTGACATCTCTGTCCAGCTTTATTCAAACTTAATTTTCAGTAATTCAAACACTATATTATATAGTGTTTGGCTGCTCACTAGAGAAAACCATTATGCCCTGTACCCCCTTTATTAGAGGAATTATATATGTAGAAATCCACTAAGGTGAGGCACAAACCATTATGTATAAAATAAGCTACAAGGATATATTGTACACCAGGAGGAATAATGGAGTATAACCTTTAAAAATTATGAATCACTATATTGTACACCTGTAACTTATATATTGTACATCAACCACACTTCAGTCAATAAAGGAAGGAAAAAAAAGGAATCCACTAAAGTGAATCATATATCAGCTGCTGTTTTCTTTTTAAAATATCCTCTCCTTTTCTCCTAACTCCAAATCAACCTCAACTCTCCACCTCAAATGATCCTGTCTTCTCCTACTGGACTGACGTCAGAAGTCACTGGATCCGGGCCTTCCCTGGTGGCGCAGTGGTTAAGAATCCGCCTGCCAATGCGGGGTACGTGGGTTCGATCCCTGGCCTGGGAAGATCCCACATGCCATGGAGCAACTAAGCCCGTGTGCCACAACTGCTGAGCCTGCGCTCTAGAGCCCGTGAGCCACAACTACTGAAGCCCGCGCGCCTAGAGCCTGTGCTCCGCGACAAGAGAACCCACTGCAATGAGAAGCCTGCGCACCGCAAAGAGTAGCCCCTACTTGCCGCAACTAGAGAAAGCCCACGTGCAGCAATGAAGACCCGATGCAGCCAAAGATAAATTAAAAAATAAAATGAAGTTATAAAAAAAAAAAAAAAATGTCGTCACTGGATCCAAATTCTCCCCAATTCTCTCCTTTGCATCTCAAGTTCCTTTGATAGGTCCCCCTCCCTTTCTACCATTCTACATCCATTTGTTCTCATTCCTTTATGAATTTATCAATTATTTCTCCTTTGTATCTTTAATCTCCTTCTCTCTAGTAAGTTCTTCCATTTTATCTACAAACATGCTAAGCCACCTTACTGAAGCTAAGGGGGAAAAAACCAAAGATATATTTTCCCTTTTACTACAATTCTTTTATTTCCAAACTTTTCTGCATAAGTCAGTATCTGCTTTCACTTGTTCATTCTTACTATTTAATTCCCTGCAACACTCAACTCTATCCCCATTTTAATGAAACAGCTCTTTCAATAAATAAGCAAAAATCTTGTCTTCATATTACATTCAATGGCCAGCTTTAAAAAATCTGTTTTTGTAGAAGAAGAGATTACTTGTTACCTATCTTTTCTGAACCTGTCCCTCTTTCCCTTCTCAATTCCCTGATGCTTCATTCTCTTCTCGCCTCCTGAATTCCTTTCAGTCTATTCAGTGGATGTAGGCATACTCAGTGCTCTTCTACTGCAATCTGTTCCTAGGTGAACTTCATTAGAAAAACTAGTTATTTGTAATTGTTTAATCAAATTGTTAAAATCATGGAGCTAATATGACCCCTAAACTCTCACCTGAGCTTTTTATAAAGACCTCCAACATTTGGCTTTAGTCTTACTTCTCCCCACCACTTCCCAACTACCAGCCATCCACTTGTCTTTTCCCAGACATGGCATGTTTTGCCTCCTTTTTTTTTTTTTAAATTAATTTTATTTTATTTATTTTTGGCTGTACTGGGTCTTCATTGCTGCGCGTGGGCTTTCTCTAGTTGCGGTGAGCGGGGGCTACTCTTCGGTGCAGTGCGTGGGCTTCTCACTGCAGTGGCTTCTCCTGTTGCGGAGCACGGGCTCTAGGCATGCGAGTTTCAGTAGTTGTGGCACGCGGGCTCAGTAGTCGTGGCTCGCAGGCTCTAGAGTGCAGGCTCAGTAGTTCTGGCGCACAGGCTTTGTTGCTCCGTGGCATGTGGGATCTTCCCAGACCAGGGCTCGAACCCGTGTCCCCTGCATTGGCAGGTGGATTCTTAACCACTGCGCACCAAGGAAGCCACCCCCCCGCTTTTTTTTTTGGTAACAAATAGTTCCTCTGCCTGGAATGCCCCACCTACTTGCTCCCTAACAAACTCCTACTGGTTTTTTTTTCTTTTTTTTTCTTTTGGCTGCTCTGGGTCTTCGTTGCGGCGCGCAGGCTTCTCTCTAGTTGCTGCGCGTGGGCTTAGTTGCCCCGTGGCATGTGGGATCTTAGTTCCCCGACCATGGATCAAACCCGCATCCCCTGCATTGGAAGGCGGATTCCCAACCACTGGACGACCAGGGAAGTCCCACTCCTACTGTTTTAAAACTACCATTTGTTGACTAGTTAGGATACGTCAGTACTATATTCCAAGTACTTAGAGTGGCATGAAGTCTGACTCTAAAACTAGAATTCTCATCCTCCTCTCTCCTTTTTATCCTTCAAGATGGGGAGCATTCTGGGGCAGTGGAAAGAGCCCTAGTTGAAGTTAGACAAACCTAGTTTTAGAGTCCCAAACTCCATAATTTTATTAGCAATGTAACGTCATATATGACATAATTTTCTACATCCTAGGATTAAGGTAAATGTTATACGTAAAAGGCCTAGTGAATGTCCTGGAACATAGTAAGATGTCAACGAACGGTAGTTCTCTTTCCTTTGCCGCTTCAAAACCCAGTTCAGGGCTTCCCTGGTGGCGCAGTGGTTGAGAATCTGCCTGCCAATGCAGGGGACACGGGTTCGAGCCCTGGTCTGGGAAGATCCCACATGCCGCGGAGCAACTAGGCCCGTGAGCCACAACTACTGAGCCTGCACATCTGGAGCCTGTGCTCTGCAACAAGAGAGGCCGCGACAGTGAGAGGCCTGCACACCGCGATGAAGAGTGGCCCGCGCTCGCCGCAACTAGAGAAAGCCCTCACACAGAAATGAAGACCCAACACAGCCACAAATAAATAAATAAATAATAAATAAATAAATAAAATTAAAACAAACAAACAAAAAAACCCAGTTCAAATATGACCTCATCTGTAAAGGCTCTGAGGACCCTCTCCAGGCAGGGCAGTACAATTATTTTTTATATGTGTCTCTTTACTGGACAGCAACTCTTTGAGATTATTTTTCTGACTCTAGTGGCATACAGCTTTTAAAGACACAAATACTCGATGTTTAATAACTGTTGAATGCGTAGAGAAAATGAATGAATGGATAAATCTACATCTGCCTACTAGTTATCTCATCTCTGCTTTCCTCTAACATCTCACATTCAAGGGTCCCAGAACCACTCTCATCAACTTTTCCTGAAAACTCTGCTTTCTCTCTTCTCTAACTTCAGTGAAATGGTGCCACAGTTATCCCAGTTTCCTGGGGATGAATGCTCAGTGTCCTATTTTCCTCCTCTGATTTGCTTCCCACTGTGTGCCATCACCACCTCCCTTCTCTGCTCACTTGCATCATCCCTGTTCAGGCTTCACTACCTTTTGCAAGGATAGTTAACAGCAGACTTTACATTAGTTTTCCTATCTTCATTCTATCCTCAACTCAGTTCTACACAACAGGGCTAAACTGATCTTAAGCTCTGTGTTATGACTTTTATCCTTGTCACTTCTTCTCCCCCAAAAGACTTCTAAGATCCTTGAGGATATGACTTTGTCTCACTCATTATTATACTCTTCTTCTATTGCCTAACAGAATGCTTGCAGACATTTCACATGAAGTTAACACTTACGAAAACTTTATAAACTCTAAAGGAATGGAACAAACAAAAGGTATGCTGCCATGCTGATAATAATAGCCACCATTTATTACCACTTACAAGTACCTCATTTACTCCTCAAAAAACCCTTAAAAGACAGGCACTACTACCTCCATTTTATATGATGAAATTGAGACTCAGAACGTTAGAAACTTGTCCAGGGTTGTATCACAAAGAAGGAGCAAAGTGTCACATCTGTCTACTTCAAAGCCCTGCTGTTAATTTCCATGCTACAGTTTCTTTCTTTATAGGAGTTGCTCTCTTGACTGAATTCATATTCTTTTCCTTCTACATCAGAGGAACAAGTATCCTAAACCCCTTTCAAAAATAAGTCCACTTGTCAATCAGTTTATTCCCATTCATTTCTTCTTGGGCCATGATCCTTTAATGACCTTTCAAGTATATTTCAAGTTGTCCCCAGCGACTTCTTCCTACAGATTTTCTTCACCCTTTCACTTAACTTTACCACCACCTATATTCTGTTTCCTTTTACTGTCAAGTCTCAAAGGTGCCACTACCTCCACTTCCACTCACATAATTCCAGAATCCTCTGAAATCTTGTTTTTCAGCCTTACACTACTCTCCTAAAACCTCAACTCAAAGGTCACCAAAAACTTTCCAACTGCTAAGGTCCAAATCCCCTCTTTTCAGTTATTTCCCTCAACCTATTGGCAGCAACTGACAAGTGCTGACAACCCCGGCTGCCATCTTAAATTCACCCACCCAGATGTGTGATAGCACACGATTTTTTTTCTATGTCGGAATTACAATTTCTTAATCCTGTTGACTATGTTGTTATTTTCCTAATATTTATGAAATATTAAGTATTTCCCCAAGTCTTATTGTCCCATTCTTTACTCTTCTTCTATCCTCTTTCCCTCAGAGATCTTATCTACCCTGAAAGCTTCATTAACACTAGGATAATGACCCTCAGTCCTGATATTTTTCCAGTGCTACCAGGTAATCAGAATGGTTCATTCCCTATCCCTCATATATGCCCAGTGTTTTCTATTTTCAGAACATTTTATTTAACCACCTCTTCTAATCTGTAATACTCTCCAGACTTTCCCTGACTATCCAAATCTGGACCATCCTCCAAAGATCCGTTCAAATTAGTTTTTCAGTAAAATTTCCCTTGATGGTCATAGTCTAAGCTGAACCTTGCTCCTCTGAACTGTGTAAATAAATAAATAGTGTTTCATTAATTTAGTTATTCCAAATCTGTTTAAGATTTGTTTTTAGGATTTGTTGTTATTTTATTTCATACACAATCACATGACCTTATATTGTTATATCTTGTCATCCCTATTAGACTTTTAGCCCATGGAGGGTGAGGACCAATGTTGTACTTTGTGTTGCTCTTAAGCACCAAACAAGTGCTTGCACACACAGAAAAGTGAATTAATGCTCACTGTTTTTTTCTCACAATAACACAGTAAATCTAATTGTTTCCTTACAGTGGCTGGAATTCATTCAAGCAATTATTGTGTGCTTTTGTGAGGGTGCTAGGGATACAAATATGAAAAAGACCTGAAGCCTTTAAGGAGATTACAACCAAATGAAGAAATAGATGCAATAAATATTGTGGTTAGAGACAGAGTGCTATTCAACCAGATACAAGGCTTAATTAGATCTTTAGATGTATGTGACAGAAAAGGATTCACAGAGAGGATGACATAAACATGAAGGAAAATCTCCCAGGTAAGAAAAGAAAGGGCAGTAAAAGACAGATTAGGCTTAGGCTATATAGAATTATACACACCAGTGCTCAGGAGTCTGGACACCGTATTATAACATCAGGGGTTGCTAAGTCATGACCCTTGGGCCAAAACTGGCCTGAGGCCTATTTTTGTATAGCCCATGAGCTAATAATGTTTTTTACATTTTTAAAGGGTTGAAAAAAAAAAAAGAAAAAGAATATATTACAAAAAGACCATATGTCATATGTGACCAACAAAGCCTAAAACACCTATCATCTGACCCTTTACAGATAAAGTTTACCAACCCCTGCTATACAGATGGTTTGGAATCACTAAAGGGACTTAATGGGAGGGGATGTGATATATTCAAACTGTTTTAGGATAATCATTCTGGCAGTTCTGTGGAAGATAAATACAGAGAAATAAGGAAATAGAAGGGTACACTACAACAGTAAATGTGAGATGACAAGGGCATATCATAGAGGAAAAAACTGACGAGGATTTTATAACTGCTTGGGAGAGGGGAATGAGTAAGGAGGAGGAAGAAAGCAGCAGCCGTGATACTCAGCTACGTGACCAGATGAATGTTGGTGTTATTAACGAAAACAGCAAATCAAGGGAAGCAGGTTTATGAGATGAAGCTAATGAGTATGAGAGGCCTACTAAAAATGTAGTTGGCAGCAGAAGAGAGTTTGGAGACAGTAAAATGCTATACATATAACTTAATGGCACCAAATGAATATCTGGTGAGTGACTCAACAGGAAAAAATAAATTTACTAAATTTTTTTATTTATTCTCCCACCTCTGCTGTATAAGGTTCTTACACTGATTACAAATCATACCTTGGATGGGGGTGGTACAGGCTTAGGAACCAGGTTCTTATAGACACTTGGAACCATGGTTGACAATTTGTTTCCGTTTGCATGGTGAGATCCTGGTGAGGTGAATGCAGCAGAGAAGGCAGCAGCAGGATCTTCTTTGGAAACTTTTTTGATGACTAGCATTTTGGAGGGCTGCTTGGCACTAGGTGGGTTTTCTGTGAAATACAATAGTGGAGAGACAAAAGAATGTCAAACCTATTGGTTAACACGAAGCATAGTTCAAACAAAGGCCTCACTTTGAACAAAGAGCTGACAGTTGAGACTAAGTGACAAACATTTCCTGGTGTGCACTTAACAGATACTCTCAAAAGTGACAGTACCCAGGAACCGTAGGAAAAAAGGCAGCATAAGAAAACACTTGATTCTAAATTCATAATCAACCAAAAAGCCCAAAGATGTTAGAAGTCTTTCAGGGGTATAACATGTCTCATGCACGGTGTGATCACTCAGGCATAGACCAAACAAGAATATATCCAAGGGTAGCTACTCCTGTCAGCATTAGAACACAGAGAGATGAGGAAATTGGAGAAAGGAGTCTGCTATGGGACCTTCTGATGAGGCAAACTGGGGCAAAGCTATACATTAACAAAGGGGAAATGGTACAGCAATTGCCCTTAATCCTGTAACTCAAGATCCAAACCCAGTATTTAGATACACTAAAGCCTTCCTAATAAAATGCCTGGCTACTGAACATATCTAATGTAGGAACTAGGAGAGTACAATTTGTAAATGCCAAAGATCCCAATGCCACAGGATCAGGTTTCGTTTGAAATACACTGATTTGTCTACTAACTTTTTATAAGGCTAGTTATTAGAAACATATACATATAAATGTGTATATTTATAGGTTTCCCCCTGCCCTATACAACAAACATCATTGATAACTGCCAAAAACAAAAACAACACCCCACTCAGCTAACAGAACCTGGTTGAACAAAATGTTCTCTGGGACGTGGTATTATTTAGCCTTTCAAAGAACACTTTAGAAGAGTATTTAGTAATAGGAAAGAATGGTTAGAATATAGTTATGTCTTCCAAATATTAAGGAGACAACTATAATACATTAAAATTCAATTTAATTGTTATAAGCAAATTAGCAATATTAAAAATTACTTATGAGCATATTATATTATTCTCCCTTTGCTTAAAATCTGCTTTCAAATTCAGGGCTCTACAAGCTCTCCATTGTCTGTATTCTGACTCTACTACCATTACATTTCAATGGTATTTTGGGGGGCAGAGTAAGAGCTAGGCAGAGTTAGTTACCATGTGCAAATGATGAGATGAGAAACCAGAGATAAAGAAACAAAATAAAAAAACAGATAAAGAATTTTTTCTCCTCTCCCTGCTAAGAAAAATCTAAAGTTGTGCCTTTAAAAATGGCAAAATCTACCTACCCCACACTCCAGAAGGGGTCCCAATAGGTCTGCATGGCTGATTCTGTTTGCCAGCTTCTGGATTCAAAGAAGGCTAGGAAAAAAGGGGTATTAATGGTTGATACAGAAAACTAATCATTTCAGCACTTTTTGCAAAGTAGCATTCACCATGGAACCTACCAATTATTGATAACTATATATCAGCAGCACTCTAACACTGTATTCAGAATTAACAAATAAACAGACGATGTTGAAATGCAAAATCAATCTCAGGTTCTCTTGGCTTTCATTTCCTTTAATATAAGAGGATTAAAAAAAATTTTTTTAAATAAACAGAATAAGTGTGCGAGTTCTCATCTTCCTGTAGGATATGTATGCCAACTAAGGAGGCACAGAAAGCTGAATGAACAAGAAAGTGAATCACTTTTCTCAGATTTAAGGAGCATAATCTGGTCAGTGAAATTTGAGTATTCATAGCATTTCTAATGAGACTGCTTTGGGGCAGAGGCACACCATGTGCTAGGAATACAAAGGCAATTAAGACAATTAAGAAGAATCCTTATCCCCACAAGGGTCACAGTCTTACTACAAAGATAAACTTGTAGACAAGTAAGTATAATAAAAGGTTATGGGGGGACTTCCCTGGCAGTCCAGTGGTTAAGACCTCACCTTCCAATGCAGGGGGTGCAGGTTTGATCCCTGGTCAGGGAGCTAAGATCCCACATGCCTCACGGCCAAAAAGCCAAAACATAAAACAGAAGCAATATTGTAACAAATTCAATAAAGACTTTAAAAATGGTCCACATCAAAAAAAAAAAAAAAAGATTAGAGGGACTATGATAAAAATTCACATTAGGGAAGAAGGAGTACTAAGGAAGGAATAGTCAATTCCACTAGAAAAAGAAGTGCTATCAGAAAAGGTTTCATTAGAGGAGACTAAGAAGAGTCCTTAATGATGAATTCCAAAGCTGGAAAATGGGTGATTCCAGGAACAGAATGCTGAATGAACACCAAGACAGGAAAAACATGAAAAAGAGATCTGCAAATAGTTCAGCATTAGTGCTAGGGAATGAGAGGACCTTTCTTTGGGGAAACAGATTTCTGGCAAAGTAGGTAGGAGCCAGATTGTGGAGTATTTTTAAGGGAGGTTGAATTTTATTCTTTAGGGATGGGAATCCATCTCTCATGCAGAGTTAACATGATCCAACCATTAGTTTACAAGTCTGGTAGCAGCTTGAAGGATGTATTTCAGGGCTATAGACAACTAGGAGACTATTAGGAGACCAGTTTCCTAGTACAGGAAAGTACAAAGGCGACAGGAGTAGAGGAAGAGATGATGGGAAGGATCGAGAAGTGTTAAGAGTAACAGACTTAATAACGAATTGTATGGGGGTGTGAGGATGACACTGGTGCCCAAACCCAAACTTTACAATCTGGTACAGAGTAGGAAAATGGCTTTTCAGCACAAATGACCATGGGACATTAAACAAGAAATAGAAAGATGCACAGACTCGACTGCAGCGCTTCTGAATCAAAACCTCCAGAAGAGGGGCCCCAGCAGGTGTATATTTTCAACCTGTCAAGAGGAGAACCACTAGCATAGAGCAAGCACGGATACAATCTGAAATATTAATTCAGTATACAAATGGACAAATCTGTGACAGAATATGGACAGGTAAATACACTCTTCTGGATGGAATAGTAAAGGCAAAAGAATTCTAGATGAATAAAGTGTGACAGAGTATAAAATCCTTGGCTCACATTTTCTTTGCTTGAGTATTCTAATTGTTATACCATTGACTTGTGTTATACAGCTTTGTTGTCAAATTGTGTCTGATTTTCTTTCTTTTATAAGTGACTTGTTCTTTATGTCTGGATGTCCGAAGGATATTTTTCTTCTAAGTGTTGGCTGTTCTGGCTGTCCTTTCAATTTGTAGTTTCAAGTCTTACTGTATTTCATGAAATTATTCTTGAATTATACTTTTTAGCACTTAAGCTGTTCGTTTTTGTTATTTTATATTATTATTATTATTTGCAGGGGAGATCTTTTGGATTTTTTTTTTGCCAAATTTCTGTATCTTTTTTTTCAATTCTTAATTTTAATCTATTTGTTTCTTATTCATTTAAAAATCTGCCTTTGTCTAAATCTTGAAAAACACTAGTGTTTATTGTCTTGTGCTCTTTCTTGTTTAGTCTTCATTTTTCTGAAATCTTTTATTACTTCTTTCCCAAGTTCTAGCTCTGTGAAATTTTCTGGTTATGTCGTTCTTGTACCATTTGTTCAATTTTTAAAATAACAGGTTATGGTTCTTATCCGTTTTGTGCACGTCTCACAGGTGTACTTTGCATTGTCTGTAGAAATGTTACTCTGTTCCTTATTCTCTTGATCCTTTTATGTTGTTCATTTTTATGTAATCAATTTTTGTGAAAGTGGATCAAGATAGCTTTCTAACATCACACTTTATAGCTCTCTTCTGTTGTCTTCATGGAGTGCTCAAAAAGATGGCACACTTTCTTTGATGTCCCGGCTCACCTCCTCCTCCCCATGCCTTGTACCTGAACCTTCTCTTCCCTTTGTCTCTATTGTCTCTGTCCCTGCGGCTCAGTCTGGATTCTATTTCCAACAGTTTTGTCCTCAGTGAGGGGCTTTGTTCTGGATGGGAATATTGGCTAGTTAGTATTAAATGTGACAGAACTCTGTGCTGAACTTTATTGCCTCTTGGTTCCAAAGTCATCCTTTCTGCTTGCTCTGTGTAAATGTATCTGGGCACTTTAAAAACTTTCCCTTTGGGGCTTCCCTGGTGGCGCAGTGGTTGAGAATCTGCCTGCTAATGCAGGGGACACGGGTTCGATCCCTGGTCTGGGAAGATCTCACATGCCACGGAGCAACTAGGCCCGTGAGCCACAACTACTGAGCCTGTGCGTCTGGAACCTGTGCTCTGCAACAAGAGAGACCACGATAGTGAGAGGCCCGCGCACAGCGATGAGGAGTGGCCCCCGCTTGCCGCAACTAGAGAAAGCCCTCGCACAGAAACGAAGACCCAACACAGCCAAAAATAAATAAATAAATAAATTTATTAAAAAAAAAAAACAAAAACTTTCCCTTTGTTAATTTGCTGGCATGTTAATTTTGTCAGTAGAGCGCAAGGAGAGACTTTTGCTTCTTGTTCCTGTGTGCTTACTCAGCAGGTTCCTGCAGCACTCTGCTCCTGCTAAGCCAGGTTCTAAAGTGCAAGTGGGCGCTGACTTGAGTGGTTTTGTAGCAGTGACATATCCCATGAACAGCTTTACGAGGTACTCTAGAGGGCAGATTTCCAGCATGTTCCCTGGAGAAGCACCTTAGCAACTGCTCTGCCATTCAGTGAGCCACAGCTAAGCCCTTTCCGATAAGGTCTGGATCTCAATCCTGGGGTGGTGATGGGGCAACAGGGGACTCTTCCTTGGGCACTGTCTTAGCCCGAGGGTTAGTGGCTGCTCCTTGTATCTGCCAATTCTTTATAGAGTTTTTTAGAACTCTATATTCTTTATAAGTTCTTTATATTCTTTAGAGTTCTCTTTACTATTTACTAGCTAATCACTCATTACCCCATCCTGTTACAGTTAATAATTCTTTATATTAACTTTCCTTGTTCGAATTATTGTGTGATTTCTCTCTACTGATTGGTCCAGTCAGACCCTTTATACCTTATCCCAGAACATCTCTGTATTTACTAGTTTTGGGAATATGGAAAACCACTCCTAATTTCTAGCTGCTCTTCTTAAATGTTCTCTAAGCTTTCTAGAACAATTACTGGCTCTTCTGGAAATCCTGGGGTTGTCAGATGCCCTGTTGCTTCCTTCAATTTCTCCTGCACAACTGCTAACACAGTGCCAGTCAGGTCTTAAAGCTTTTAGTGGTTTGTCTCTATGTTGTGATACCTCATTTTATTTTGTTGTAGATGACATCCATGGATTTTCTGAGTATAATTTAAAAAAAAAATCTATCTATCTATCTATCTTCTATCTACCTATCTACCTACTTACCTACTCTTTCATTTGGCTGTGTTGGGTCTTAATTGTAGCACGCAGGATCTTTTGTTGTGGCTCACGGGCTCTTCGATGCAGTGCGTGGGCTTCTCTCTAGTTGTGGTGTGCAGGCTCCAGAGCACACGGGCTCCCTAGTTGTGGCGCTCGGGCTTAGTTGCCCTGCAGCATGTGGCATCTTAGTTCCCTGACCAGGGATCGAACTGGCATCCCCTGCATTGCAAGACTGATTCTTAACCAATGGACCACCAGGGAAGTCCCTGTCCATGGATTTTTTTGGTTCTTCAATCCCAGTTGCTTTGTGTTCTTTCTTAACTTATTCCTTAATTTCAGACTTACAAAAAAGTTGCAAATATAATACAAAGAATTCCTGTATATCGTGCATCTACAGTCTCATGTCAACATTTTACCACATTTGTTCCACAATTCTCTGTAAATATATATTTTTCCTGAACTATCTGCAGGCTGAAGGACTTGAAGGATATTCTCTTACATAATCATAGTACAATTATAAAAATTAGAAATTAACAATAAATACTATTACTAATACTAATACTATTATCTAATCTACAACTCTTATTCAAACTGTAACACTGATACTTTTACAGGAAAACAAAGTTTAAAATCACTGTTTTTCCCTCATCCAGTATCCAGTCTAGGTTTACATGTTGCCTTTAATTGTCCTATCTCTTTAGTCCTCTTTAATCTGGAACTTTTCCCACCATGTCCATAACTTTTAAAAAGAGTACTCAGCCTAGTTCTTTTGTAGAATCTTTTAAAATTCTTTTATAGAAACCTCAATTTGAGTTTGTGTGAATTTTCCTCATGGTTAGATTCAGGTTATGAATTTTTGGAGGGCACTCCTCAGTGAATCACATCAGGAGGCTTGTGTTATGTTTGTTCCATGACCGGTGACATAAATCTATTTTTTAATCAAATAACATTTACGCACAATGAAATGCACCAAGTATACCATTCCATGAGTTTTGAAAAATACTTATACCCACCCCCCAAATCTACAAAGATAAAACTACTTTCTCCAACCAGAAAGTTTCCTAATGCCCTTCCCCAGTCAATCTCCACTCCACAAAGGCAACCACTGTTTTTCTTTCTCACCATAGATTATTTGCCTATTCTAGAATGTCATATAAATGGAATCATACAGTATGTACCTTATTGTGTAAAGCTTCACTGAGATTCATCATGTTGTTTTCTCAGTCATTCTTTTTTATTACTGCATAAGTAGCCCATTACATGATTATACCACAATTTTTCTATTCCTGTTTTGATAGATATTTAAATTATTTCCTGGGAATTCCCTGGCGGTCCAGTGGTTAGGACTCTGTGCTTTCACTGCTGAGGGCCCGGGTTCAATCTCTGGTCAGGGAACTAAGATCCCACAAGCCATGCAGCACGGCGGCAAAAAAAAAAAAGAAAAAAAAATCCCAGTTTTGGGTTACTATGAATAAAATTACAATAAATGTACACAGACTTTCATTTCTCTTTAGCAAATACCTAGAAGTGGAAGTACTGGGTCACAGGGTAAGGTTTATGCTTAGTTTTATAAGAAACTGTCAGACCTTCCTTTTCGCAAAATGGTTGTACTACTACACACTCCTGCTAACAATGTATGAGACTTCCAAGTGCTCAAAAATGTCACCAAATTTAGTATTTTCGGACTTTTAAATATTAGCTATCCTGGTGGGTGTGTAGCAGTATCTCATAGTGGTCTTAATTTGAATTTCCACATTTCCCTTATGACTAATGACACTGACCATTTTTTTCATGTGCCTACTGGCCATTCATATATGTTCCTTTGTGAAGCATCTGTTCAAATCTTATGTTTTTAAAAAAATTGAGTTGTAGGAGTTATTCACATTATGGGAACAGGTCCCTTTTCAAATCTATGTTCTGCAAATATTTTCTCTGAGTCTGTGAAATAAGCAGAAGTTTTAAATTTTGATGAAGCCTGATTTATCAATGTTTTCCCCTTTATGGTTATTGCTCCCTGGGTCCAAAGAAATCTTTTTTTCTTTTTAATCCCCTATATGAGAAAGATATTCTCCTAAGTTTTCTTAGTTTCAGGCCTTACATTTAGGTCTATAATTCATCTCAAATTCATTTTTTTGTATGCTAGGTGGTAGGGGTAGAGAAGAGATACACACACACACACACACACACACACACACACACATCTATATCTATAGATATAGTTCCAGCACAGTTTGTTAAAAACACATTTCTTTCTCCATTAGCCTGCTTTGGTACCTTGGTTGAAAAATCAAATGATCATATAAATGTACGTTTATTTCTGGGCTCTCTATTCTGCCCTACTATCACTCTGTCCTCATAATAATGTCATTATTTTGATTACTGTAGCTTTATACGAAGTCTTAAAGTTAGGGAGTATAAATCCTCCGACTGTTCTTTTTCAAGATTGCTTTAGATATTCTAGGTCTTTTCATTTCAATATAAATTTCAGAAAAAATGTCACTTTATGTAAGAAAGCATGCTTGTTGGGCTTGTGCAGAATCTATAAAATTGATGTCCTAATCATTGAGTCTTCCAATTCAAAGCCTTCCATTCAAAATGTATCTCTCCTTTAATTTAGATTTTTAATTTCTCTTGGCAATATTTTGCGGTTCAGTATTGATGTCTCTCACATCTTCTGTTAAATTTATTCCTAAGCAGTTTTTAAAAGATTTTTAAAAAAATTAATTTATTTATTTATTTATTTTTGGCTGTGTTGGGTCTTCGTTTCTGTGCGAGGACTTTCTCCAGTTGTGGTGAGCGGGGGCCACTCTTCATCACGGTGCGCAGGCCTCTGTTGCGGCCTCTCCCGTTGCGGAGCACAGGCTCCAGACGTGCAGCCTCAGTAGTTGTGGCTCACGGGCTTAGTTGCTCCGCAGCATGTGGGATCTTCCCAGACCAGGGTTCGAACCCGTGTCCCCTGCATTGGCAGGCAGATTCTCAACAACTGCGCCACCAGGGAAGCCCTATCCCTTAAAAGATTTTTAAAAATTTTATAAAAAGCATTTTATAAAATGCTTATTTCTAGTACAGTTGACCATCAAACAATGCAGGGGTTAGGGGCGCCAACCCTCACTCAGCACAGTGGAAAATCCAAGTATAACTTACAGTAAGCCCTCTGTATACATATAAGCTGTTGGGTTCTGCATTTGTGGATTCAATCAACTGCAGATCATACTGTAGTATATACTACTAAAAAAAAAAATCTGCATACAAGTGGACATGCTCAGTTCAAACCCCTGAACAACATGTTGTTCAAGGGTCAACTGTATATAAAAACACAAGTGACTTTTTAAAAAAATATTGACTTTGTATCCTAAAACCTTGTTAATTCTTTACAGAGTCCTTAGGATTTTCTATGTAAGCAATCATGTCACCTGTGAATAGAAACTTTTATTTCTTCCTTTTAATTTGTACATATTTTATTTCTTTTTCTTGCCTTGTTGCACTTGCTAGGATCTCCAGTACAGTGCTAAACATAATTAGTTAGAGTAAACATCCTAATACTGCTCCTGATATTTACCGGAGAACTTGGGAAGACTCAAAGCTATGGCTACACTGTTGCTACCTTTTCAGAATCCCTTCTCTCTACAAATTTCTTACTCCTCAGATTGCATACACATTAAAGCTTCAATCCTACAAGACTCTACCCTCACTCCTGGCTCCTCCTTCTCCAAGGAACAGTGTACCACTCATCACCAATTCATTCTCTAATTCTTGGGAGGGCATATCAAACTGCCAAATACACAGCTCTCACCCACGTTTAATAATAGCTACCATTTAAAAACCTATGTGTCATGGGACTTCCCTGGCAGTCCAGTGGTTAAGACTTCACCTTCCAATGCAGGGGGTGTTGGTTTGATCCCTGGTCGGGGAGCTAAGATCCCACATGCTGACGGCCAAAAAACCAAAACATGAAATGAAGCAATACTGTGACAAATTCAACAAAGACTTCAAAAAAAACCCCCCAAAAACGAAAAACACACTTATGTGTCAGACTTCCCTGGTGGTCCAGTGGTTAAGACTCCACACTTCGACTACAGGGGGCTCAGGTTCAATCCCTGTTTGGGGAACTAGGATCCTGCATGCCTCCCAGAGTGGCCATTTTTAAAAAATAAATAAAAATAAATAAAAAAATATTAAAAACCCTGGACTTCCCTGGTTGGTACAGTGGCTAAGACACCACGCTCCCAATGCAGGGGGCCCAGGTTCGATCCCTGGTCAGGGAACTAGATCCCACATGCCACAACTAAGAGTTCACATACCGCAACTAAAAAGAGCCTGCGTGCGGCAACTAAAGATCCCACGTGCCGCAACTAAGGCTCGGCAAAGTCAAATAAAAAACAAAAAACAACTCTGTCTGTCAAGGTCTGTGCTAAATGTTTCACATACATCATTCAACATATATGATCTTTTTTAAAAAAAATTAATTTATTTATCTTTGGCTGTGTTGGGTCTTCATTGTTGCGCATGGGCTTTCTCTAGTTGTGGCGAGCGGGGGCTACTCTTCATTGCGGTCGCGGGCTTCTCATTTCGGTGGCTTCTCTTGTTGCGGAGCATGGGCTCTAGGCTCACGGGCTTCAGTAGTTGTGGCACACAGGCTCAACAGTTGTGGCACACGGGCCTAGTTGCTCCGCGGCATGTGGGATCTTCCCAGAACAGGGATCGAACCTGTGTCCCCCACACCGGCAGGTGGATTCCCAACCACTGTGCCACCAGGAAGTCCCAACATATGTGATCTTTATTCCTTACTACAGTGTTGCAAGGTAGACATTACCATCCAACAACTCAGGGGAAATTAGGGTTATTACTTGTCCAAGGTACAAATACAGGACTGTTAATTACATTAAACTAATACTATTTTAAAACAAAAAATAACTTTCTAATTATACAATGTAGAGTATGGGGAAAAAACAAGAAACATAGAAAACCTACTGTAAACAATTAGGTCCTCAAATACCTTTTGTTATTTTTGACTAACTCCTCTTTCTTGATACACTCCATTCTTTTTCAACCAATCACTTCTTAATCTCCCTTACTGCTATGCCACAGGTTCTGCTCTAAGCTTCCTCTCTGAATATATTACTTTCCTTGGGTGATTCTTTCCAATCATAAACCTCAACTACTATCTCTATTTCCATGTGCACACCTCTGGTTGATCTCACCCATCTCTTTGGTACCAAGACGTCTTTATCTTCTATCCTCCAATTCTGCTCCTCCTGTTTTTCCTTTTCAAATTAATTACTTATTATTCATCAATTCCCTTTGGATAAAAATCTTATTTTTGACCCTTCCTTCTCTAGTTACAATGCCATGGTTCCTATCCTTTAGATTTATCTCCAAAACAAGATCTTTAACAACCTAAATGTCTGTCAACAGGAAAATGGATAAATAAACCTAGTATATTCACACCACAGAATATTTACTATACAGCAGTGAGAAAGATATAGAGCAGGGTTTCTCAACCATGGCACTACTGACATTTTGGGCTGGTTCTTTGTTATGGGGCTGTCCTGTGCATTGCAGGAAGTTTAGCAACATCTCTGATCTCTACATACTAGATGCTAATAGCACTATCCCCAGGTCTGACAACCAAAATTTCTCTAGATATTGCCAAATGTGCTCTGAAGGAGGCAAATTTGCTCCTAGATTGAGAACCACTGATCTAGAGCCCTATGTAGCAATACAGACAAATCTCAAACAATTTTAAGCAAATAAAAGAGAACTACAATATGGCAGTATTCATATAAAGATCAAAATCAGGCAAAATGATATTATAGATTGTCTATGGATACATTCATATAGTAAAAATTTATCAAAACATACATGAGGATGATAAAACATTAAAATCAAAATGGTGATTACCTCTAGGGGAACATTAGGAGAATATGATTAGGGAAGCTTTAACTGTATCTATGATATCTTGCCTCTTTTGTAAAAGAATGGTCTAGAGCATACTGGGCAAAATGTCAATATTTCACAAAGCTAGGTTGTGTGCGTACTTGACTGTTTTCTCCAGACTTTTATGTACACTTAGAATATTTCATAAAAGCATAAACACAGGGCTTCCCTGGTGGTGCAGTGTTTGGGAGTCCACCTACCAATGCAGGAGACATGGGTTTGAGCCCTGTTCTGGGAAGATCCCACATGCTGCAGAGCAGCTAAGCTGGTGCACCACAACTAGTGAGTCTGCGCTCTCGAGCCCGCGAGCCACAACTACTGAAGCCCGCGCGCCTAGAGCCCGTGTTCCGCAACAAGAGAAGCCACCGCAACAAGAAGCCTGTGCACTGCAACAAAGAGTAGCCCCCGCTCTCTGCAACTAGAGAAAGCCCGTGCGCAGCAACGAACACCCAACTTAGCCATAAATAAATAAATAAATTAATTAATTAAAAAAAAGCATAAATACAAAATAAACCTGCCCTTAATGACCTTGTTCAGGTTTGATGTGACAGCAAACTTCCCTTTAGATCACTTAGCAGGTGGATAATGCTGCCTTAACATTTTTCTTTCCATTGTCAATTTCCCACTGGGAATGCCACAGAACTGATAACTTATAAGTTTACTGAATAAATAATCCATGTTATAATTTAGTGTTGTAGTCATTTTTGGACTACTGAGTACTTAGGACATTCTGGACAAATATTTAATATATTGGTGTATTACAGACTTTTCCATGAATAAAATTTTAAAGGATAGGCACCTGGGGATAGGAATTTACTTTGATAAATGACATTTAAATTAAGAGCCGTCAGGTCATTTGCTAGACTTGGGAGAAGAGGGGCTGATGCCTAATTTTACTCTTTAGTTGGCTTTGATAACATAAAATGGCTGTCATAAAAGTGATTGGCTTATCTAATGTGCTACTTAAAAATAACAAGTTGCACTATGTAATAGGACTGCCACTAGCCACGTGTGGTTGCTGGGCACTTGGAACGTGTGCCGTCTGTATTAAGATGTGCTACAATTATAAAATGCACAAAGGATTTTGAAGATGTAGTACAACAAATAATGTTAATTATCTCATTAATTTGAAGATAATGACTACAGGTTAAAATAATAATAATTTGGACATATTTGGTTAAGTAAAATGTATTATTAAAACTTTTTTAAGGTGCACAACAACTCTACTTTTGGTTTAGAGGTCAAAAGGCATATAATTCAACACACAATAGCATCAAGTTTTACTGAATGTACAGGCAACAGCTAAAATACTCCTAACTGCATGTTTCTGAACTTACCACAATTGTTTTATATAAGAGGGCAAAATCAAGACAAAAAACCCCCTCTTATGATAGTTGGAGAAAGCAATTTAACATTCAAGAATACAGTTTTACATAAATACATCTGAATACCGAACCTTATAAAGCTTAAAGAAAAATAAGAATTCCAAAGGCAAAAAGATGAAAAAATATGAAGATTTGCTAAAAGTTACACAGGAATTTTGGTCATCATCGTCATACTAACCAGCTCCTTCCTTGTCTTTCCTAAAAACACTAAAAGTCTAAACTTAGGGACTCCCTTTTTAGTACTTTCTGAAATGTTCTCATTACTAACACAGTTTTATATATAAGAATCATTTGTCAGGTTTTAGGTATACAACTAAATCTTCATACTTACAAAGTCGTCTTCTTCAAACTGCAACTTTTCCACCTTATCATCTTTCTTCTCTTCCCTAATCTCTGTAGGTGGCTTTTCCTGAAAGGCACAGCCTTTCCGGGAGTGGAAGCTGCCATTCCAGTGGCGATGGTTCCCTGTGCCACCCCCACTACGCTGGCTCATGCCATCGTGACCTCGGGAAGAGCCGTGCCAACCAGATAGGCTCCCTGTGATTCCAGCATATGCTCCCTTAGAGACACCAGAGTCCACGGAATCGTGCCGGAACAGGGAGGGCTGGTGCCAGGAATCTGAAATAGTAAGGAAAAGTAACACACTAGAGTCTTTGCTTCCTGAAAATTCAGAAACAACTGGGCCAGATGCTTCCTGATATAATTTAAGGTATTGCCAAAGCCTTTCGGGGGACCTTTTTAATAAAAGAGTAAGTCCACGTACAAAAAAGGCACAAGATACAACTTTCTGTTTTAATGTAATTTCTGTATGAGTTCTTCAACTGAATAAATGACTTAAGAGAACCTAAGAATGTTAGACTTAGAAAGCCAATATAGTTGAGTAATGACTACAGGAGGACCTAATTGAGTATTATGTTTACAAAAGATCATTATTCCAAGATTATGGACATGCACCCTCAGCTTGGGCTTGCTCTGAGTAGCTTATATAGAGTCATGGAAGTTGGGTATGTCTTACCTCCTGTCGTTCGTAGAGGTCCATTGTTAAAAAAGCCATCAGAGGAATTATGTCGACGACGGCTTACTCCAAATCTACCATCTCCTCGGGGCAGGTGCTCTCCGTGTTTTTCGAAGGTGGCTGTAGGTGACTAAGATGATAAAGTACAGAGAAGCAAACAGGTAAGTACATATCAGTCTCTTTCAGCATCTTAAGTTTTGCATCGGGTTTTTAGAAAACAGGTAATATTGATGGCAGAAGCCCCTATTTTGAGCATATGGGACACAGTTAAGGGTACTGCAGTCCTCTGAGTTAGAGAAGCCCTATGTTACATAGTCAATCATTAACTGAATTAATAGGGAGAAAAAGCAGCTACTTCAATTATTTGCATGAAAGAGGGGAAAAAAACCCTGTCAATATCCAAAAGAATAAGCTCCAAAACTTTACACTTAAAAATGTTGTTAATCTTGAAAGGAAAAGCAAGATGCTTGCTCTAAATAGATTTATTATTTGTGTAAATTACTCTCGAACAGAAGAGAAAGGAACAGTTAAATCCCACCTTGGCAGGCCATTAACAACCCCACAGGAGTTTTTATAGTTTTATAAAACACTTATTTCCAAACATTAATACTCATAACAAGACTATAATTTGGCATCATCCCTATTTTACTATTTCCATATGAGGAAAGAGGTCAGGGAGAATAAGTCTCTGAGGTTACACAACTAAAAAGCAGCACTTTGAGAAACACTATTATAGATGAATTCTGATGTCCCTTCCTATTCCAAATAGTTGCATTCTATAACAGTCTTTAGTCTCATATGATAGAAACCAAAGTCTAAAAAAACCATGAAAAGTATGGATACATTTGACAAGGGCTTACAGGAGAACTATAGGTTGGGGCAGAGACATCTTCACATCTATTTCCTTATTATTAATAACCTCACCAACGCGTGGTCTGTCAGTCTTTTTTATTTCAGCCATTCTAGTGGGTTACAAAGATTTTCTTCTTTCTTCTGAAAGTTTTATGGATTTCAGCTCTTTAATTTAGGTTATAATCCATTTCAAGTTAATTTTTATGTATGATATGAAGTAAAGGTTGAGGCTCTCCCTCCCACCCCCACATAGATACCCAGTTCTAGAACCACTTGTTAAAAAGACTATCACTTCTGCATTGAATTACCTTGGCACTTTGGTCAAAAATCGACTGACTATATGTATAGGACTATTTTTGAATTGTCTATCCTATTCCATTGCTTTATCTGTCTATCCTTATGCTAATACCACACAAATTTGCTTATTGTAAAATGGAAATATTTAAATCATATTTTCTAATTCTTTTTACTGAGTTCATTGTGCTACATCAATTGTTCACTGTGCTAAATCAATTATCCTTTGCAGGTATAAGATGTGCATACTTTTTTTTTTTTAAAAAGATTTATTGATTTATTGATTGACTGAGTGATTGCTATGTTGGGTCTTCATTTCTGTGCTAGGGCCTTCTCTAGTTGTGGAAAGCGGGGGCCACTCTTCACCGCGGTGCGCGGGCCTCACACCACCGCGGCCTCTCTTGTTGCAGAGCACAGGCTCCAGACGCGCAGGCTCAGCAATTGTGGCTCACGGGCCTAGCTGCTCCACGGCACGCGGGATCCTCCCAGACCAGGGCTCGAACCCACGTCCCCTGCATTGGCAGGCAGACTCTCAACCACTGAGCCACCAGGGAAGCCCCAAGATGTGCATACTTTTAAACGCTTTCCTAGGATCCCACACCGAATCCCTCAGGCCCACCACCCCCAACGCTTGGGTCAGATTATGTCAATTATGAGATTTGGGGAATTTCACAAGGGCAATTCAAAATGAAGATTAGAGCAAAGGGTTGTGGGTCTAGACAGACCAGGAACATCTTCCCAAAATACACATCTAAAAATAGGGAAGGTATGCTCTTTTTTCTGAGACTACCTATCAACTTTCTCCCTCCTCTATTAGTTGGCAAAATGGGAAGCAGTTTTAAGTTTACTAGCTTCCCAAAGGTTTCCTTTATCAATAATATATTCCATTTGTCTTTATCCTTAATGCAACATACATTTTCCCTGAAATCATTAAGTAGATTATTGTCTCTAAAAAAGAATTTCTAGGATTTAATCTGAGAGCCATGTAGTAGTCAGTCAATCACTGTCTATCTTTTTTCCTACTCATCTACTACTTTAGACAAATGTGCATTCATCCTGAAGATCCATTTCCCCCCAAACTGAAGTGTTCCCGCAGCTAATATATGAAGTCTTAAGTGTGCCACACGATGAGAAAAGCTTAACATGTAATGAAATAAACAGGACACCTGGCAGTAGCAGGGTACACACTGACTTGCACTGCCTAATTATTTATACCCTATTAAAAGAAAGATAGTTAAGTTTATTGAAAATGTATGTAAAATCCCCAGGCAAGGCTGAATACACAAGAAAACAACTAGACTGTAAAACAGAGGCCACAGACAAGATGGGCATGAAAAGAACTGGTATTTGGATAATTACTAGAATGGAGAACAGTACCTTAGCTGACTGTGGTGTTGAGAAATTTAGCCAAGCAGGAACAAAGTCATGCTGCGCCATTTAGGTCCAGTGTCTCTTTTCAACAAGGTGAGGCATCCAACCTCATGGCCAGGATCTGAAAATGAGAAAACTGAAATCACTTATTCTTGCAAGAACCTGATATCAAGTAAAGAGTCTGTGATTACTTTAAGGTCCCCCTTTTACAGAAAGACTTGCTCTCTGAGCCTTTCTAGAGTACTCATCAGGCCCCATACATCAGAGAAGTTCTAAACAAAAACAACAGTCTGTGAATATATAACCATGAAAAACACAAACAGAAAAGTGGGTCACAGACCTGGAAGGTTATATGACAGAAGCTAATGAATTCTTGTGTTATAGCAGAAGAACCTTAAGAATAAACAACTATTTAAAACTATAGATACTTATGAAAAAAGATTAATCTGCTTCAGGTAACTTCAGGCAGCAGAAAAGATCTTCCTAGATAGAGAAGGAGGATACAACCTCTCAAGAGTTTTTCTATTTAGTTCACATTAATTTCTTCAAACACCAGTTAGAATCAGTTTTCCTGAGAGATCCATCTGTTGGTGTCTCCAAACCACCCCACTGATAGTCTCCAAAGTATAATACATAAGAAAGCAGTAAATATTTTCCATGATACATATACATACACAGTCTTCTTCCAAGTTAGACACAGGAGAATACTCACCCCAGAGCGTAACCTCTGTGGTCCTGTTTCCTGAACTCCTTGAGTCTGCCAGCTGGATTTCCACAAGGTTCTCTTGTTAAAAGGGTACTTAAAATTAGGCTGGCCGTCAGCACACCTTATGATGAAGCACAAAGAAGCCAGGCTCTGTGTGGATCAATTTCTCAGTCCCCTCAACTGCTCATCTTAAACTATCTAGATCCTGACACGTTTCCAAAAGGGGAAAGGGGAAAGGGGAAGGGGGAGGGGAACATAAAAAGTATTTGTTACATTTAAAAATAGGGGGAAGGGGAAGGAGCTATATCAATGTTCACCTCATTCAACTTCCTTGAGTGATGGCCCTATGATGTTGCTTAAATAGATAATACATGGACATTTGCACATTGAATGCAAACACTGTTCACAAAAAGGTCATAGCTTAGAAAGACAGATGGACTTTTGTTTGGGCAAATAATGTCATTGAAGTGATAGATCAAAAATAAAACACTGAAGAGCTATAAAAGATCTTCTGAGTAGTCAACTCTAGTAGCAAAACATCCACATTACTTTCAAAGCCCTTAATTTACAAATCTCATTATTCTTACACAGCTGCTAAAAATAGTGTGCAGGTATGTATTTATACTTGACTTATCCTTCAAAATCTAAGGACATAAGAAACCTGTTTAAAAACAAAAAAAATCAGACAGGAACTTGATATGCTTTTCCCTCCGAAGAATAGCAGCTCTCAAGGCAAATTTCTTGGTATAAAGCTCTCAAATGTTTCTTCTATTTCTTTGGTCTTCACTATTTATAAATCCACAGCAAAATTAAAATAAGTAGAAAGATAGGGCTTAAGGAACAGTCATGGAGAAAGTTCCAAAGTAAGGTTTTCTTCTCTTCAGTTTTCTGTATTTCACTCGTTCTGCCCCTTCTTGAAGCCTAAACTGAGTTAATGGAAGGTAATAAGAATCTTCTGCTTCAGGTAAAGAAGTCACTTTGCATCCATGTCCATCGTTATTCAATCATTTTAAAGGCCACAGGAATCTATCACTATAAATGAAAAAACAAAACAACATATATCACAAGAAGCAAAATTACTATATATAAATGCTAAAGTGAGACATGGTCAAATGATCGATCTTGGAGACAAAGGTCTAGGAGACAAAACTCTTAAGTCCAATTTAGACATTAATTTAATGTGTCACCAACTATAGCAACAACATAACTGGCTAAAATTATTTTAAAGATTTTTAAAGGATTTTAAAAAGTCATCTGAAAAAATATACTTTTTAAATAACAATTTCTCCAGTTAGCTATCAAAGGTAATTCAGACATGTAAATTAGAGTCTGTTAGATTTTCTCTCATATATGGAATAGCTTGCCATAAGTGGTCAAAGAGTCATAACTTACTGGTTTATTACCACAGTCAACTATCTAATTGTTTAGTACTAACCACAGCCAGATGCTTAAAAACAAGACATCCGTCATAGCATTCCTCATGTATTTACATATTTTTAGATACCTACTTATCAATTAAGAGACTTAAGTGCTTATGCTCTGACTTAAAATATGCAGTAAGAGATGACACAAATACTTCTTTGGCAAATTCCCAACATTGTTCCAAAGGCTAGGAAGTTTTCTTTCTTTCTTTTTAGTAATAGATTTTTAAAAAAATATTTATTTATTTGGCTGCGTCAGGTCTTAGTTGCTGCACGCAGGATCTTCACTGCGGCATGTGGGATCTTTCATTGCAGTGTGCGGGCTCTTCGCTGTGGCGCACCGGCTCCAGAGCGGGCTCAGTAGTTGCAGCACACAGGATTAGTTGCCCCGTGGCATGTGGGATCTTAGTTCCCCGACCAGGGATCAAACCCGTGTCCCCTGCATTGGAAGGCGGATTCTTAACCACTGGACCACCAGGGAAGTCCCTAGAAAGTTTTCTGATATGAGAGAATGCTTGCATCTGTGGGCAATTCTGGTGTACACTGGTAAATTCTAGTTTACAGAGTATTTCTCATATAATTAATTCATGTTTAAGAAATACTAAATTCAGAATAGTAAATACCTCTTTGGGGAAACAATGGGAAAGGAATCAAAAAAAAGTTCCGGAGGGCTTCAATTGTATCTGTAATACCTTATTAAGCTGAATGATGGGTATATGACTATTCACTTGTTCTCTACATTTTTTTATATACTTATAATACATACATATATATATATACATATCAACCATGCAGAGTATATATATTCCTTCAGCGCACATGGAATAGTTTTAAAAACTGACCTTATACTAGTTAAAAGAAATCTCAATTAGTTCCAAAGAAGAAAACAGTCTATGTTCTCTAACTATGCTACGTTAAATCAGGAAACGACTTTCTCTTGCAGTGCCCGCTCTCCTTCCCCTTCTTGAAGAAATCCTGTCCAAAGCCACTAGGTGAGGTCAGGCAAGGTAAAGTCCTCAAAGGGGGAGCTCAAGGCCAGAGCAGGGTGCTGGGGCATAACCAGGGTGCCTACACGGGGTGGAAGGATAGCGAAATGTGTGTATGGCAGCAGTCCTGTGCGGGATGTCAGACCTCATTAGGCAATGTAAGGTGAGTGTCCCAGTACGAGGGCAGCCCAATGCAGAGTGTGAGAGCCTCAAGTGGAATGAGGAGGACACCCTGGCAGAGGGACACAGCCAAATAGGTTGAGGGCTTCCACGCAGCAAGGTGCCTTGCACAGTTGTTACAACTTAGATGTGGTTAGGAAGGAACACATGCAAGGGAAGAGGTGATAAATGGAGGCTGGTTACATACTGGGATTTGATCAAAAAGTAAGAAATATTAAGGAAAAATGGGAGTCAGATTTCTTACTGTGAGAGAAATGATACACTGATAAAGAAAAATTCAAAATCCTTAAACAGAATGACAAAAACCCCTATGAATAAATTTGCACTGTAACAGCTACAGCAATACTTAATAGAAAATAAGCTTTAAAAACTTAAAAAAAAAAAAAGACTAAAACCAAACTGATCTTTATTGCTCTTTTCCCAACATTTTTATTATGATGGGAAGAGAGCAACAAAGCAAATCTAAAGAAACAGAAAGGAGAGAAGAAAAGGTCAGAAAAAATAGAGAAGATGTTTAAAAACGATAATTCTTTTGAAAAAGATTAATAAGAAACAAACTCACGGGACTTCCCTGGTGGCGCAGTGGTTAAGAATCCACCTGCCAATGCAGGGGACACGGGTTTGATCCCTGGTCCGGGAAGATCCCACATGCCGCGGAGCAACTAAGCCCGTGTGCCACAAGTACTGAGCCTGCGCTCTAGAGCCCACGAGCCACAACTACTGAAGCCCGCGCGCCTAGAGCCCGTGCTCTGCAACAAGAGAAGCTATCGCAATGAAAAGCCCCAGAACAGCAACAAAGAGTAGCCCCTGCTTGCCACAACTAGAGAAAGCCCATGCACAGCAACGAAGACCCAACGCAGCCATAAATAAATAAATACATAAATAATAAAAAACTTATATATATATATATATATATATATATATATATATATATATAAACAAAACACTGGTTTCACAGGCACTACTAGTCTCTTCCACCCTCTACCTCAGCCTCTACTCTTGGCTGCTAGATTTCTCTTCCAGAGTCCAGGTTCAAATTATATCACTATCCTGCTCAGAAGTTTTCTGGCTTCCTACAGAATAGGATTTAAGTTTCTTGTTCTGATAGTCAAGAAATAAACCTTTCCCCACAAGTAAACTCCCTCTCTGAAATCCTCAAGGTACCTTAATTGTGCCTTCAAATTAAGTGTTAAGGAGCACTTAACACTTGCTCCTTCCAGGACAGTTATAAATGTTGATTCTAACTCCCAGCAGGCCCCAAACCTGTTGCTTCTAGAAAATCTTGCCTTGCCCTTCTTTGAAATTCACATAGCATCTAGCATGGTGCCTTGCACTCAGTAAGGATTCAAAGGTTTAATGAACTAATTTTTACAAATTATGATAAAGCAAGAATGCAGAGAAACTGTAACCCTCATACATTGCTGGTAGAAATATAAAATGGTGCAGATGCTGTGGAAAACAGTTGGTGGTTCCTCAAAAAGTTAAACACAGAGTTAGCATACGATCTAACATTTCTATTCCTAGGTATACAGCCAAGAGAAATGAAAACACATGTAAGTGAATGTTCACAGCAGCTTTATTCACAATAGCCACAAGAAGAAGCAACTCAAATGCCCATCAACAGATGAACAGATAAGCAAAATATGGTATATCCATACAATAGAATATTATTCAGCTATAAAAAGGAATGAAGTACTGATACATGCTACAACAAGGATGACCCTTGGAAGCATTAAGCTAAGTGAAAGATGCCAAATATACAAAACAACACATATTACATGATTCCATTTATATGAAATATCCAACCCATAGAGAACAGATTAGGGGCTGGGGGGAAGTGTGGCTGCTTAATGCATTCGAGGTTTATGTTTGGGATAATGAAAAAGTTCTGGACAGTGATGATGGTTGCATAACGCTGTGAGTGTACTTAATGCCACCAAACTGTACACTTAAAAATGGTTACAGGGCTTCCCTGGTGGCGCAGTGGTTGAGAGTCTGCCTGCCAATGCAGGGGACACGGGTTCGAGCCCTGGTCTGGGAGGATCCCACATGCCGCGGAGCGGCTGGGCCCGTGCGCCACGGCTGCTGAGCCTGCGCGTCTGGAGCCTGCGCTCCGCAACAAGAGAGGCCGCGACGCTGAGAGGCCCGCGCACCGCGATGAGGAGTGGCCCCCGCTCGCCGCAGCTAGAGGAGGCCCTCGCACGGAAACGAAGACCCAACACAGCCAAAAATAAATAAATAAATAAATAAATTTATTAAAAAAAAAAAAAAAAATGGTTACAGTGGTAAATCTTATATGTATTTTGCTACAATTAAAAACAGTATTATAAAGCAGTTGTTAAGTCAATATAAACAGTCAATATTAAATATAAACAATGTTCTACATCATCCATTCTTTTTCAGGTTTTATCTAAGTGCTTTTGCTCTCTTCCTGCACATGTGTATCAGAACTGCCTATTTGAATACTTGATCCAACCATTCATTCATAAACATCTGTCAAGTATCTTAGCTTTACAAATCCTATGACTTCCTGGCTACTCCACATATACCCAGCAATCTACAAGATACTTCACAACATGGTCTAGTTTTTTTTTTTTAATTTTTTTTTAAGTACATTTTTAAAAAAATTTATTTATTTATTTTTGGCTGTGTTGGGTCTTCGCTTCTGTGCGAGGGCTCTCTCGAGTTGTGGCAAGTGGGGGCCACTCTTCATCACGGTGCGCGGGCCTCTCACTATCATGGCCTCTCTTGTTGCGGAGCGCAGGCTCAGTAGTTGTGGCTCACGGGCCCAGTCGCTCCGCGGCATGTGGGATCTTCCCAGACCAGGGCTCGAACCTGTGTCCCCTGCATTGGCAGGCGGATTCTCAACCACTGCGCCACCAGGGAAGCCCCCATGGTCTAGTTTTATACCTTGTAATTAAGCTGCTAGAGAGGATGTCCCTGCCAGGGACCTTACCTCAATCTCCTCTACTTCAGGCTCCCATTACCACTCCACATGTGTTCATGATCTCATTAACTTTCATTTTCTCCACAGTCCAATGGTGTCACCAGCTACTACTCCTGGTAACTCCAACCTCTATCTACACTGGTTTCACTCAATTAACAAAAAAACCACACCCACTTCTCCTCTGACTTAAAACAAAACCCCTTCCTCAAGTCTGAATATCCTTCTAGGTATTTAGGTTCATTTCCTTTCAGCTTTTTTTTTTTTTTTACAATTAGTTTTTATTTATTTATTTATTTTCAATTTTTGGCTGCCTTGGGTCTTTGTTGTTGTGCGCGGGCTTTCTCTAGTTGTGGCGAGCGGGGGCTACTCTTCATTGCGGTGTGCAGGCTTCTCATTGCAGTGGCTTCTTTTGTTGTTGAGCACAGGCTCTAGGTGTGTGGCCTCAGTAGTTGTGGCACGCGAGCTCAGTAGTTGTGGCTCACGGGCTCTAGAGCACAGGCTCAGTAGTTGTGACACACGGGCTTAGCTGCTTCATGGCATGTTGGATCTTCCCGTACCAGGGCTCGAACCCATATGCCCTGCATTGGCAGGCGGATTCTTAACCACTGTACCACCAGGGAAGTCCCCCTCCCTTCAGTCTTAACAAAACTTCCACAGAGAGCAGTGTACTCCTAGTGTCTTCATTTTCTCACTCCCCCATTAATTTCTCAATCCACAGCAAATTTAATTTCCTCCCACAACTCCAAAGAACACTGATCTGTCCTTTTAATTCCAAAATTTGATGGGTAACTCCCAGGTTCTTTACCTCTAAAATGAAAGTTGTGCTACTTCACATGTTGAAGATTAATAAACCAACAAATATAAAAACGAGCACATTACTATTTTATTGATTCTTAATCAAAGAGTGGGTAAAACAATACAAAGCCAGATGGGTTATTTAGTCCTATTCTGGGAGAATTCTTAATTAAAACACTGATCTGTGCAACTCCTAACATACATTTTATCCTTCCTTCCTTCCTCCCACTGACACTGGGTTAGCCCTCCATTTCAGAGATTAAAAAAAAGCTGAGGCAGGCTATAATATGTTAAGGGACTTATCCAAGGTAACACATCTAATAAGCAGCTGGGTGAGGCCTGGAACACAAGTTTTCTTCACTGCTTTCTGAATTACACTGTGGTTGTTACTCTCTAGTCATGAAATGATACCAATAGTTAGAAAAGTAGAACAAATTCCTTAAAATTTTATGGAGCAAGAAACTAAAGAGGGATGTTAATTTACACACACATTTTTTTTTTTTTGCCTTTCTTTTTGTATTTCTCTCATTATTTGTTTACCTGTATTAGCCAAGACTGGCTGGCTTCCAGGCAAAACTGAAAGACTTGAAAAATTAAACCCTTCTGTGGTAAGAAAAAAAACTACAATAGAATGTGGCTAGTATGTACATGGTTCCTGATCTTAATAAAACTGCAATCTCATGTCCTTAGCCATGACAATACCTTAAAAAACATGACCATAAATCCAACTCCATCATAGGGAAAAATAATTCAGAACATGTACTGCTGAGCCATGAAGTTCCAAGGAGCTGTCATATCCACAGCTAGCCAAGGGAAAGAATGCAAAGAAGCCACAAGAGGTTCTTTCTGCAAAACGTTATCAGGCTTATACCAACTGATCTTGGCTAAAAGGGGTAAGTGGACATAGAGTTTGAAAGGAACTTCCCTACCTTCTACTTCCATATGCTCGCTTCTCTGAAACTGATCTGCATAAGAAGGCACCTGCGGTCAAGACATCGTGTTAATTCTTCTTTCCCATGGATGGGTTCATAAGTGCCCTTCTCCTTCTCACCCATCTTACTATGGTGTGCTACCCCAAGTGGATTAAGAAGAAAAATTACAAGTCTTTTCATTCATGTCGGAGTGTTCTCATTATAGAATGTGGTGACAGGAGTGATGACAATTTTTGTTTAACAACCTCACTTTCTGGTCCCCTTACTAACATCAAAGAATACTTCTGTAAGCAAGTATGATGACAGCACAGAGGATGTGGGTAAGGTACAGAGCATTATTTCACCTAGGTGACAGAATCATAGCAATGTTCCTGGTAAAGCATTTTGGGAGATACCAATCTATTGTGAAGCTCAGTGAGGACTCATTCACTTGTGCCTAAGATCATGTCCTAGCTGCATTAAGAATGTGTGTCCCAGCTACATGCTTTGCACGATTCCAAGCTGTTGAGGGTGAAAAGGTCCTAAAAATTTACTTCCAAGAGATCAACACTACATCTTTGAATACACATATGTTGGGACTTACATTCTGTTGAATAGTTATTCAAGACATGAAGAAACATTTTAATTAACTTTTGCTGAGAGATTTGATACTATAAATCCATATTCATTTGTGCACTATCATACATCAGTATTTCACTGCACATTTACTCATTCCTACCATCTACTTATATTTGATTAATTTACGAACTCTTTAGTTCTACTGCTTAAAAAAAAGTTCCTAGCAAAATAAATTGCACTCTTAAAAACAGAACACCTACATCTACATATTAGGTAATACAAATGTTCTTGAAATGCAATCTAGGATATAATGGCCTAAACTTATAAACAGCAAAACAAAAACAAAACAAACAAAAAAACTTCTTTCAATTCAAATAATTTCTCCCTCTCAGATGTTGACATGCCATTTTAATTCTGTCAAAAGCATAACCTTCAACCATGAAATGAAATTTCTATTCCATCTACACTACATACAACAATTCAAAAGTTACCTCTAATAATGCCACTGAGGTTTGGCTCTAATATTTTTTTAAATAACCTGTGGGAAAACCCCAAAATATGCAGTGTCTAATTTTTAGCCAATCTTGTTTAATTTTGGCTCCATAAAAAAAGTGCCTTTAAATACAAGAGTAATAGATATAATTTAGTCATTTGATAAGCCTTCTTTGATAAAGGCTTTTGGCATATCGCCTATAAAGTGAGAAATTCAATGACTAGGTAACATCATCTCATAAATTAGGTAGTTTACAATCTGTGTATACCACAGAATTGAAAAAGGATGTAACCTAGTTCTCAGCTAATAGATCATAAAAATAAGTTTTGATGATGGATTGATTAATGATTTTTGGTAAGTAACTCTAAAAGGATTCAAAGAACTGAGTGGCACTGATGTAAAAAACCGTACGTAGCATTTTTGGAACTTATATCCATAAAACTGAAAAACAGGAAGTGACATGATATTGAACTATTTTCATTCTGTTAAGTAACATTTTCCTATAGCAATGATCACCTATATAATTTATTTTTAACTGTCTCCCATTGAACCAAGGCACAAGGAACAGTCTTGTATAGTTGGTACTCAATAAATATTTGCTGAATGAATGCATAAATAAATGAAGGAATTGCTGACTAATAGGTACTACATCTTCAACTTCACAAGGTAATGCCATATTGCTTTCCAATCAGGTCACCAGTTTATACCACCAGCAGTGGTTATTTTTAGATTTCCATCTGCTCCACACCCTCACAAAGTTAGGTATGGCCAGACTGGCAGTTATTCTTTGCTCTGCTGGTGGGTATAAAATGATGACTTAATGCAGTCTTTGTTTGCATCATTTAATCTATTTATCATCTCTTTGTGTTTCGTTTTTTGGTAAAACATCTATTCTTATCATTTTACCATTCTTTTGGTAGCTGATCTTTTCCTTATCTGAAGTAAGAGAATACAATAGACCCCAATCCTCTGATTATAGTGTTGCAAATATCTTTTCCAACTTCATGGCTTTTTTAAAAAAACATTTTTAATATTAATTAATTAATTAGTTTATTTTATTTAGGCTGCGCCTGGTCTTAGTTGCGGCATGCAGGATCTAGTTCCCCGACCAGGGAATCAAACCTGGGCCCTGCCCCCTGCATTGGGAGCATGGTGTTTTACCCACTGGACCACTAGGGAAGTCCCCGTCGTTTTTTTTTTTTTTGATGAACACAAGTTCTTACTTTAAATGTAGTCGATACACCTGAAACTAACACAACATTGTAAATCAACTACACTCCAATAAAATTTTTTTTAAAATGTAGTCAAAGCTGTTGATCATTTCCCTTTATGATTTTTTTTTTCCGGCTGCATCACGTAGCATGTGGGATTTTAGTTCCCCAACCAAGGATCGAACCCGTGCCCCCTGCAGTAGAAGCGCGGCGTCTTAACCACTGGACCGCCAGGGAAGTACCTATGATGCGTATTTTTGCATCTAATGTATATAAGCCTTTCTTCTCCAAGGTTCAAAGAAGTTACCTATATTATCTTCTTAGTTTTATAGTTTTGCTTTTCACATTTAAGACATCAATCAGTTGGAACTGATTTGTATCCGGTATGAGGTCCAGGTCCAATTTCATTTTTTTACCACGTGAGTAACTAATTGTCCCAAACCATTCTTTCTCCACTGATTTATAAAGCCAGCTCAGGGAGTTCCCTGGTGGCCTAGTGGTTAGGATTCCGGGCTTTCACTGCCGTGGCCCGGGTGCAATCCCTGGTCGAGGAACTGAGACCCTATAAGCCACACCCCCCCTGCCCAAAAGGCCAGCTCAATTATAAATTGTTTCTATATACGTACGGGTCTGTTTCCAGACTTCTGTTCCCTTGGTCTATTTGTCTATTCCTATGCTACAACCATGTGTGTCTTAACTAAATTATGGCTTTATAATAATATCTTGATATATAGTATGGCAAAGCCTCCCCACAAACATACACCTTAAAGGCCTTGGCTATTTTGGCACTCTGCCCGTTCATATAAAATATAAAACAAGCACGTCAAACTGGGGATAGGAGGCTGTTATGACACTGCTTGGAATACCAATGAACCCATCTAGATCAATACAGGAGAATATTTTTATGATAAATCTTCTAAATCATAAGCATGGTCAATATCCGACTTAGGTATTCTTTAACATCTTCGAATAAAGTTTAAAATATTTCTCCCTAACGACCTTATGTACCTTTTTTCATAGGCTTACTCCTAAATATTTTATATATTTTATGCAATTGTGTTATTTCCTTTAAATGATAATACTGTTTACTATTGGTATAAATCATATCAAGCCATTTTGCTAAACTCTTAGGAATTCTACTAATTTGTAGATTCCACAAATAATGACGAAGAAACTCTTTTCGAACATGTTAACTTTTCAGTGCCTATCAGACATCTAAGTGGAGATGTTAAGTAGGCAGCCAGATATGAATCAACAGTTCATGGTAGAGGTATACACTAGAAATAGAAACTTCATTTAAATCCATGGACCTAGATGAGATCACCAAAGAAATGAATGTAGACAGAGAGGAACTTTGGTGTATTATAACTTTAAAGAGAGTGTGGGGACTCAAGCTAAGCAGCAGAAATGTATTTCAAGAAAGTAGGAATGACCGGCTATATCAAAGGCCATTAAATGAGATGGAAGACTGAGAACTGACCACTGGATTTAGCAACATGGAAGTTCTCAGTGACCATGTTGGATAAGGGCAATAGTGAGAGCCTGGTTCGGGGGGTTTAAAAGGAAGGAATTGCAGACTGCAAGTACAGAAAATTCTTTTGAAGCGTGTTGCTACAGAACCAAGAAATGGGGTAGTGGCTAGAAGGAGATGTGTGGTCAAAAGAAAGAACTACTTTTGGTACACTGATGGGAATGACCCAGTAAAGAAGAAAAACCTGAAGCAGTTGATGATGCAGAAAACTGCTGAAACAATGTTCTTAAGGAGATGAAGAGGAGAGGGATCTGATGCATCAGCAGAGATCAGCTTTCAGTAGGTTTGCACATACTTCGTTTATGGTGTCAGTTGGGAAGGCAGAGTACCTGAGTACTGCTGCAATGAGAGCTTAGAATGTCTATTCTGATTGCTTTAATCTTCTCAAAGTAAAAAGTCTTCAGCTAAGAGTAATAATGGGTAGGTGAGGGAAGGGAGGGAGTTACAGGTTTGAGGAGAGTTAGGGTACGAAATGGGAGCTGCAGTTAATGAAAAAGGAGATATCATAGTTTCCCAGCACAATAAGGGTTCACACTTGTAAGTTATCATGAATTTAAAGTGAGACTAGTCTGCAGAGTTCTGTAGTTTAAATTACTCAGTCCATCACTGTAACTCCCTCAACTCTGGCTCTTCTCTCCATGACCTGTACCCAACTCCCAAAAGTCCCACCTCAGTTAAATCCAACCGTTGCTTATGCCGTTCATCACCCATGAAGCTGGTTGCGGTTGAAGAACACACAAAACCATGCTTTTAAACATTTTAGTTTTCTACAACAAAGAACCCTGACCAATATACTCTTAAAGGTTAGTAACTTATGAATCACCACCCACGATAGCTTACACCGTTTACATGTTCCTGGGCCAGTCCTATCTTAAAACCCTTCTCCTGGTTTCCATGACATTACATCATTAGAGCAGTAGTTTGCAGACTTGGACTGCATCAACTATAAAATTTCAAAATATGTTTCAAGGGCTGATACAGGTTGGCAATTTTATTTGGATAAGTAGAACATTAAAAAAAAAAATCCTAATACTATCATTTCATACGAGAAAAGGTAATAATGCCGTAAAAGAAAATCTTGAGAAAAAGGACAACTCATGTTTGGAAGGAAGGAAGGAGGGGAAAGAGGAAAGTTGGCATCCTTATACTGATAATATTCACAAAGGGCCGGTATAATCTTTGTCAGGGAGCAACAAGAGTGGTAACCATTGCATCAAGATATCCTGGTGATCTTCTTACCCTTGATTAATTCTTTTCTGACTCTTTTCTTTGGCTCTGTAAATATAACGGCTACCTAAACGCTTTGATGCAGCACTTTTGTTTCCTTGGAATCTCTTCACCACCTCATTCATTTTCAGGTCTTTAGTTCTCACATGGAATTTCTACTTCAAGAAGCATTATATCATGCACATACCTATACTCAAGCATCCATCACAATGCATTATATTTACCTGTTTACATATTTATTTCCCCTATGCTTGGTAGGGATTAAATTAATAGCAAATGGGGTAATCTCTTACTACAGACAGGATGACCATTAAGTAATAATTTCTTTTCTTTTCTTTCTTTTTTTTTCCCCTAAATTTTATTTATTTTTGGCTGCGTTGGGTCTTCGTTGCTGCACGCGGACTTTCTCTAGTTGTGGTGAGTGGGGGCTACTTTTCGTTGCGGTGCGCAGGCTTCTCATTGCGGTGGCTTCCCTTGCTGCACAGCACGGGCCCTAGAGCACGTGGGCTCAGTAGTTGTGGTGCATGGGCTCTAGAGCGCAGGCTGAGTAGTTGTGGCGCATGGGCTTAGTTGCTCCGTGGCATGTGGGCTCTTCTTGGACCAGGGACTGAACCCGTGTCCCCTGCACTGGCAGGCAGATTCTTAACCACTGCACCACCAGGGAAGTCCCAAGTAATAATTTCTTTAAGAGATGTTGACAACTCTATCAATTAGTATCTCCTTTAACTGTTCCTAAGAGCTCTCCTTGAACATTCCTTATTCCTTTAACTGCAGAGTCCAAGATTATTAACTCTGGATAAATTCAGATATTCACTGGCCCTAAAATTTCCTTTCCAAATCTCATGATTTGAAAAGAATATTACTATGTCTATCACTTTCACTGCCTCTAAAGGACGGAGGAACCCTACAGTAATCTATACTCGTTTCCTAACTGCGCATCAGTTTCCCTCCCAAGTCCTCAATAAGGAGAACTCCAGGGTTACTGGTGCCTTGCTTAGTTTATTTTTAACCTTCACACTGATACTTCATCACAGAAAAGAGCCCAAAGCCATATTCTACCTTGTTATTTATTTTAATTTCAGGAGATTAATTTGTACCTAAGAACTTCTAAAGGCTATGAAATTTGATGTCTTTCAATGAACCAAAAGAGGACATAATATACCTTTAAGATTTCTTCCACTACAATTCTTTCTATTAAGAAAACACTTAATATTACTCTGAATCACTCATAAACTCATACATACTTTTAAAACCTGAGTAAAATTATGAGATACTATTCCACACCCACCAAACTGGCAAAAACAAATCCTGAAACTATCAAGTGCTGATAAAAATATAAAGCAACAGGGAATCCTCATATATTGCTGGTGTGAGCGTAAACTTACACAACCATTTTGGAAAACAGTTTGACAAATTACAAAGTTCAAGCTGTGAAACCGCCATGACCCACCAATCTTTCTTCTTTGTTTTCTGAATTTTTTTTTAACATCTTTATTGGAGTATAATTGCTTTACAATGTTGTGTTAGTTTCTGCTGTATAACAAAGTGAATCAGCTATACGTACACATATATCCCCATATCCCCTCCCTCTTGCATGTCCCTCCCACCTTTCTTATCCCACCCCTCTAGGTGGTCACAAAGCACTGAGCTGATCTCCCTGTGCTATGTGGCTGCTTCCCACTAGCTATCTATTTTACATTTGGTAGTATATATATGTCAATGCCACTCTCTCACTTTGTCCCAGCTTACCCTTCCCCATCCCCGTGTCCTCAAGTCCATTCTCTACGTCTGCATCTTTACTCCTGTCCTGCCCCTAGGTTCTTCAGAACCATTTTTTGTTTTTTAGATTCCATATATATGTGTTAGCATATGGTATTTGTTTTTCTCTGACTTACTTCACTCTGTATGACAGACTCTAGGTCCATCCACCTCACTATAAATAACTCAATTTCGTTTCTTTTTATGGCTGAGTAATATTCCATTGTATATATGTGCCACATCTTCTTTATTCATTCATCTGTTGATGGACACTTAGGTTGCTTCCATGTCCTGGCTATTGTAACTAGCGCTGCAATGAACATTGTGGTACATAACTCTTTTTGAATTATGGTTTTCTCAGGGTATATGCCCAGTAGTGGGACTGCTGTGACCCACCAATCTTAATCACACATGAAGGTAAGACAAAATATATAAGAATGTTTGCTACAGAACTGTATATAGTAGACAAAAAACTAAATTACCCAAATGTCCACCAATAGACTGATTAAATTGTGGTGTATGTGTACAATGCTGTACAGCAGGAAATAATTAGAGATATGTATAAGCAAAATGGGTAACTCTCACAAAGTAGAATAAAATAGTTGTAAAAAAAGTTGTAAAAATTAAAAACTATACAAGGTTTTAACAAATGAGTAACAATATTAGATAGTTTTGAGATATAGTCATATAAAACAAAATTATTTAAAAATGCAAGCGTATTATCAATACCAAATTCAGGATGAAAGACACAAAGACATGCAATTAAAAAGGAATATATAAAGGGCTTCAATTCTGCATACTGACATAAGGACAAACATAGAGATTACTGGAGCAGAACCAAGAATCCAAAAATAAAACTAGTAAGTATGGCCAACTGATTTTCAACAAAGAAGCCGAGATATATCAATGGGGAAAAAATGGTCTTTCTTTTCAAAAGATGGTGCCACGATCACTGGATGTCCACTCGCAACAACAATGAATGTGGACCATATCTTACACCACACACAAAAATTAACTCCAAGTGGATCAAAGGCCTTAGTGTAAGAGCTAGAAGTAAACACAAGAGTGATTTTAGGTTAGGCAATGGTAAATTAGACTTCATCATCAAAATAAAACATTTGTGCTCCAAAGGACACCATGAAGGAAGTGAAAGGACAACCCACACTGAGAGAAAAGATCTGCACATTGTATACCTGATAAGGTAACTGTATTCAAAATAAAATCACAATGAGATATCACCTCACACCTGTTAGAATAGCTATTATCAAAAAGACAAGAAATAAGTACTGGCGAGGATGCAGAGAAAAGGGAACCCCTGTGCACTGTTGGCGTGAATGTAAATTGGTGCAGCCACTATGAAAAACAGTATGGAGGTTTCTCAAAAATTTAAAAATAGAATTAACATATAATCCAGCAATTCCACTTCAGGGTGTTTATCCAAACCAAAGGAAAATACTAACTTGAAAAGATATATGCACTCCCACGTTCACTGAAACATTATTACAATAGCCAAGATATAGGAAGTGTCCACTGATGGATAAATGGATAAAGAAAATGTGGTGTGTATGTACACATACATACACACACACACACACACACACACACACACACTGGAATATTATTCAGCCATAAGAAAGAATGAATTCTTGCCATTTGCAATAATATGGATGAACCTTGAGGGTACTATGCTAAGTGAAATAAGACAGAGAAAGACAAACACCATATGATCTCATTTATACGTGCAATCTAAAAAAACACCAAGCTCATATACAGAGAAGAGAGTGGTGGTTGCCAGAGGCGGGGTGGGGTGGGCCAAATAGGTGAAGGGGGTCAAAAGGTACAAACTCCCGGTTATAAAATAAATAAGCTATGAGGATGTAAGGTGTAACATGGTGACTACAGTTAATTATACTGTAGTGCATATTTCAAAGTTGCTGAGAGGAGATCTTAAAAGTTTTCATCACAAGAAAAAAAATTTCTGTAACTATATGGTGACAGATGTTAACAAGACTTACTGTGTTGATTATTTTGCAATATATGCTATAATTATCAAATTATTATCATATACACCTGAAACTAATAAGATGTATGTCGATTACAACTCAATTAAAAGAAAAAAAGAACCTGTACAACTCAATAATAAAAAGATAACCCAATTAAAAAGTGGGCAAAGGGACTTCCCTGGTGGTGCAGTGGTTAAGAATCCACCTGCTGATGAAGGGGACACGGGTTCAAGCCCTGGTCCAGGAAGATCCCACATGCCGCGGAGCAACAAAGCCCGTGCGTCACAGCTACTGAGCCTGCGCTCTAGAGCCCGCGAGCCACAACTACTGAAGCCCACGTGCCTAGAGCCCGCGCTCAGCAACAACAGAAGCCACCACAATGAGACGCCCGCGTACCGCAATGAAGAGTAGCCCCCGCTCACGGCAACTAGAGAAAGCCCACGTGCAGGAACGAAGACCCAAAGCAGCAATAATAAATAAATAAATAAATAAATGAATAAAGTGGGCAAAGGAATAGATACTTCTCTCAAGATACACAAGAGACCAGTAAGTACAGGAAAAGATGCTTAACATCATCAGCCATGAGGGAAATGCAAATCAAAACCATAATAAGATACCATTTCACACCCACTAGGATGGTTATAATCAAAAGGCAGACAATAACAGGTGCTGCTGAGGATGTGGAGAAAATGACACCATCATACACTGACTACTGGTGGGAATGTATAATGATAGGGTCACTTCAGAAAATAGTTTCTTAAAAAGTTAAACAGTTAACCCTATGACCCAGCAATTCTACTCCTAGAAAGATCCAAGAAAGATGTAAACATATATCCACACAAAAACTTAGACATGAATGTTCACAGCAGCATTATTTTTTTAAAATTTATTTATTTGGCTGCACTGTGTCTTAGTTGCGGCACGCGGGATCTTCCTTGTGGCACAAGGGATCTAGTTCCCTGACCAGGGATCGAACCTGGGCCCCCTGCATTGGGAGCACGGAGTCTTAACCACTGTGCCACCAGGTAAGTCCCAGCAGCATTATTAATAACAGCTGCAAAAAAATAAAAAATAAATAACAGCTGCAAAGAGGTAACAATCCAAATGCCCATCAACTGATGAATGGAAAAACAAAATGTGGTATAACCATACAACAAAATATTATACGGCAAAAAAAAGTACTGAAACATATCACAACAGGTATGAACATTAAAAGCATTATGCTAAGTGAAGGAAGCCAGACACAAAAGACCACATACCGTATAATTATATTTATAGGTAATGTCCAGAATAGGCAAATCCACAGAGACAGAAAGGAGATTAGTGGCTGCCTAGGGTTGAGGAGGTGAGTGCTAACGGTTATGGAATTTCTTTTTGGGGTGATGAAAATGTTCTAAAACTAGACAGCAGCAATGGTTGTACACCTTTGTGAATAAACTAAAAAACAAAAAACAAAAAAACATTAAATTGTACATGTAAAGTGGGTGAATTTTATGTTATGTAAATTCTATCTCAATAAAGCTGTCTTTAAAAAAATTAGGCCAGTGATTGATAAGAAACTGGGAACGCAGTACAAAGTAGCACCATCCAAATTAACTTCTTGTTGCAAGGGGGGAAATCTTACTGTTTAATGTATGGACCCAGCTATCACCACCTTAATCCAAGGATCAACCTTAGCATTACTAAAGTAGGTCAACCAGGTATTATGTGCTTTATAACATGATGCAAAATGAGATAGAGCTAGGATGTATTCTCGACAAAGTATTTAGATATAAATCCATCAAGCTTTTAGCTGTAAACTTTAGAGAAAAATACATGAACGAAAGAAACGAGCTAAGAGATACCACAAGAATGCAACTGTACAGAAGCATTCTCAGGACAACCAGTCCAGTCTCAAAGTCAGTGTCACTGAAAAATAAGTACTAAGCTAGATTAAAGAGACAAAAAGAGGGCTTCCCTGGTGGCACAGTGGTTAAGAATCCACCTGCCAATGCAGGGGACACGGGTTTGAACCCTGGTCTGGGAAGATCCCACATGCTGTGGAGTAACTAAGCCCGTGCACCACAACTACTGAGCCCGCGCTCTAGAACCCGCGAGCCACAACTACTGAAGCCTGTGCACCTAGAGGCCATGCTCCACAACAAGAGAAGCCACCGCAATGAGAAGCCTGCGCACCTCAACGAAGAGTAGCCCCTGCTCACTGCAACTAGAGAAAGCCCGCGCGCATCAACGAAGACCCAAAGCAGCCAAAAAAAAAAAAAAAAAAAGACATAAAGAAATTAAACAAAGTGGGATTGATTGATTGCTGCAAGGCTTGCGGGATCTTAGTTCCCCAACCAGGGATTGAGTCCGGGCCACGCAGTGAAAGCACTGAGTCCTAACCACTGGACTGCCAGGGAATTCCCAAAACAAAGTGTTATATGTGAAAAAGTCCTAGTTTAGATACTATCAACAGTTTGGATAGCCAGTGGTAACAAACATTTTTCTGGATCAGCTGGGGAAATTTGAATAATAGAACCTGCATACTAGAGGAAATGAACATGGACTGTGGGCATCACTGAGCAAAAAAAGCCAAGTTGTAAACTGATCTCATTTTAGTAAAATAAAAATAAAAACCTACACATATGTGCTTAGAGAAAGATCTGGGGAAAAAATGCACCAAAAGTTGTTAACAGTGGTGACTTCTGAATGATAGGAATGTCAGGTTTTTATTTTTGCATACCTGTACACTCTATCTACACATCACAACACTGTTTTTGTAATAATAAAAGAATTACTTAAAGACAGAATTACATGGGGAACTTTAATAAACTAATGGTGCTCAGGCCTTACCCCAGATATATTTTAAAAGGTTGAGAACTACTGCTTTTAAGAATTGGGAGTGGATAAAAGGAAAAATTCTTCTCTAAGTTTGTCTTTAAAAAAGACACTCATGGAAGTTTTTTTTACTTCATGAGTTAGATCACCCTAAACAGAGGCAGTAACTAAATCTTTTCCAAGGAGCAAATTATATTAGTCAATTTTACAAATCAGGGTCCTTGGTTGAAAAAAATAAACTGTATTTAGGTAGATTAAGCAGAAAAGGAAATTTATCAGCAGGATATTGGGAGTTCAAAAAATGAATGATTTGGCAAACCTGTAAAAATTCAAGTAAAGCTAAGCAGTCAAAACCACCAACCAAGGTCACATCACAGGAACAGTCTCTCAGGAAACTGCCCACTAGCTAGCTCTGCCACTGCCACCAGACAATAGAATTAATTCTAAACTGTCCTTGCTCCTTTGTATCTCTCTCACTCCAGATTCAAGTCCCCAGTCAAGTGTATTTGATAGGCACAGCTTGGGTCACAGCTACCAGGGGCAGAAAGTATATGTGTGCATGCATACAAGTTACGAGTTACATGTCCTTTCCAGCTTCCTCTCCCACTAAGATTCACAGAAAGGCAATATTGTTTCAAAAAACATTTTGAAAATGAATTCAGTTTCAAAAAACATTTCCTGAAGCTAATTTCACAAAGTATAAAATTTTTGAAGACTAAAATTTATAAACTTTCTCAGGTAGTTATTGCCTTTCCAATATTTTGTCATTTAAAGGGGACAAGCACCTGCTGCAACCATACCTATATACTATCCCACTAACAGAAATGGAATTTACTTAAATCACAACAGTTCCAAATAAGCATAGTATGTTACAAGAGTACATTTATCACCTGATGCAATCTGACACATTAAATTCTGGCTGTAAGTTTCATATAACTAAGTGGATTAGATTTATTAAAAGTATCTGAAACTATAAGATTTTAAAAACAGCAAAAATGTTTTTTATAGTATTTGCTCCAAAAGTCACTACTATCTGGGACTTCCCGGGCAGTCCAGTGGTTAGGACTCCATGCTCTCAATGCGGAGGGCCCGGGTTCAATCCCTGGTTAGGAAACTAAAATCCCACAAGCCGAGTGGCATGCCCACCCCCCCACCCCCGCCCCAAAATCAAAAAGTCACTGTATCAACTACACTACAGACAAGCCATTCAAGTAGTGACAACTTTTATCAAATATCTGCAGCTATGCTGACTCTGAAAGGCTTCAATTTCCTATGAATATAAGTAAATAGGCTATTTGTCACATTTAAAAAACTATACTTTTATAATTGAAACATTTAATAGTAGTGACTACTATATTACAAAACATACGTTTTACTTCAAGCACATTTTACTTACAAGCATATCTAAAAATCTCTTCTCAAGAATAAACTGTGCTTCTAATCCAAACATTACTTTTAAGTTAGAAGAGCAGACTCTGGATCTAGTTGGCTCTGCCATGTACTAGCTGTGTGACTTTGGAGTGGAGAAGTCACTTCACCTTTTTTTTTTTTTTTTTTGGATCAATTCCCATACTTTATGTAGCTGCCAACAGAAAAGTAAATCCTCTCTCCAGGAAATCAATGTCATCCAGAGCCTCTAAAATTTTCCATACACAACACTGGGCACCTCTTTTTGCTTCAAATCATTACCTGTAATTTGGAGATTGTTGGAAAGTTGATTAAATGAGTGAATATATGCAAAGTGTTAAGAATAGTGCCTGGATATTTTTCCTAGGGAAAATAAAAAAAACAAGTGTCTGGTCTATAGTGAGTACTCCATAAGTGTTAAGAATAAAATGCTTATAAATAGTTGGGGGGTGGGGGGGATAAACAACAGGAAAAAAAAATGCAGTTTTGAAAAATTTTCAGACCAAATACGCTGAGGAAACCATTCACTAGTAACCAAAACAAGAAAACAAAACCACTACAAACCCAGCATACTTAACTCAATTTTATAATACAACAAATATATACTATGTAGAAAAAAAAAGGACAGGAAACAAACTACCTAGAAAAGTCACTGAATTGGGCACAGGACCAAACCGAACACTCCATTTTACAAGCATACTGAAGGAGGATAAATAACTCATACAATTATTCTATGCTGCTCAATAGAGAAATTGTGAGAAAATGATACAGATGAGAATCACTGAACAAACCAGAAAAAAAAACTACCAATTTACAGGAAATCAGGAAAATCTAGAATGTGGGAAACTGCAGGACAAATGACCCGGTTTCTTCAACAAAGTGCAAGGAAAAAATCAGAAGAAACATACAAACTAAGAGGCTTGAAAGAATATCAGTCAACTACAGTGTGTGGGACCTGGATCCTGATTCAAATAAACAAGAGAAGTCAACAGAAAATACCTAGAAAAGGAAAAACAAAAACCCAAAAAGTCCACGTCCAACAATCTGTTCAGATTTCACAGAATTTCACTCAACTGGTAAAAGGATGTTCATTAAAGACAATTTCAAACAATTTACTTGACAATTATGAAGTGCTTACAATGGGCAGGCATTGTATTAAAAACTTTACAAATATTATTTCATTTGTTTACCACAGAAACCCTATGAGAAGGTACTATTATCCCCATTTAACAGAGAAAGAAAAAGGCAGAAATCTTACGAAAACTCCACCAAGGTCTCAAAGCTGTAAGTGGCAATGCAGAGGTTCAAACCCAGGCTATAACGCTGGTGCCCTTAATTACCGTACCATGCTATCTCTCTACCATGATGTGGTGAAAACCCAGCTTTGGAATTGGAGAAAGCTGAGTCCCCACATCTCACTATGTTATATAAACCACTTAACTTCTTGGATCCTCTGTATACCCACTTATAGAAGAGTTAATATCAAGTATGTTAAACAAGTGTTTTAAGGAATAATGATTGGACTCTGTTACAAGTCTTTGGCTTATGAAGCCCACAATAAATGGTTCCTATTATCCTTCCACCATACCTGGTAAGACTAATTAAAAAGCAGAGTTAATAATTCATAAACACATAGCTGGAACACTGGAATAGCTCTACCTTTTAATTAACTAACCAAAGAACCCCCAAACCAACTTTTCAACATACTTGTAAACTTCAAGGATAGCAGTAATTCAGAAGAGAACTTTTTAATATAATGACATTTAAACATATAATCAGCAGAAACAAGAGTCTGCAATATAAAGAAGAGCCAAACTTAAATTAATTCAATTTTTTCTTTAAAAAAAAACAAACAAACTTCTTCAACATAAACAGACCTGCTGCTCAGAAAAGTGCACTAAAACTTTGTTCATGCTGGTGATGCTCTAGCCTGACATCTGACTGATATATGGCAAAGTAGTTTTATTACAGAAAAGGAAGGTAAGCTTAATGAGTATGTTAAAAAATCAACTCCTTTAAGAATGACAGCTTTCTGTGTTGTTATCTTGTGAATATTTTTGTGCTTATCTGTTAAACTACTAAGTTCTTGGGTGGCAGAAATGTTTTATAGTCATCTAGGTATTCCTACTCCTTAACAGGCAGGAACAACAGTACAATAGTACAGCCTCTAGCATTTCTTAAAAGAAACTGTTTCTTAAAAGAATGATTGAACCATTTTGTCTGAAAAATGAAAAATAATTTTTCCAACAGATTAAGGCTGATTATCATTATTTATTTTAAAAATTATTATTTATTTATTTATTTTTGGCCGCCCTATGTGGGATGCAGAATCTTAGTTCCCCAACCAGGGATCGAAGCCACGCCCCCTGCAATGGAAGTGCAATCTTAACCACTGGACCGCCAGGAAGTCCCAAAGGCTCCTTATTTGCGTTAGTAAAGAAAAACAACTATTAGACTCCTTTAAATATTTGCCTCGTATATTTTAAATCACCTACAAAAATTCAATTTACATAACATTAGCAATATTTTACCTCATTAATTAAGATATATACCTGTGGACAAAAGAAGTTCAGCTCATCTCACTGAACTATTTTTCAAGTTTGATTGTAGCCAGTTTTGTTTTGAGCAGACTTCAGTGGGAAATAAAAATCAGAGTCTGATTTTGAAGTGACTTGGTCAGCTAGCTCTCAGCAGAACCACATATCAAATTGCAGACAATGGCAACTATAGTCAGTTATGAAGCAGCATGTTTTCTATGTATCACCTAGATATCCAATCCCACCCCAATTATTTGAAAAACCATAAATACATACACCAAAATTTGCCTTTTCCATGAACTACTTTTTCAGTTGGGATACTTAAAAAACTGTGTTGTGTCTCACCTTTCCAATAGTCTTATTTTTATTTTCATGGTTAAAGGTAGCAACCATAATGGTTAAGCACAGTGACTTGGAAACAGATTGCTTAGGTTTAAATACAGGGTCTGCGACCTACTAGCTGGATGAATCTCTGAACTTATTTTCCTTAACTAAAAAATGGGGATAAAACAATATCTATCTGACAGAAATAAACAAGTTAATAAATATAAAGCCCTTCGAGCAACTGTCAGCCTCTGGTACATTAGAGTTATTACTAAGTGCATACACTGAATCATAAAACAAAGATATGCAATCTGCTGAAGTATGATTCAGAATTGTAGGTTTTATCTTTAAGCATTTAAAAATGAATTATAAGCAGAAATGTGTCCCAGATTTCTTGTCATTCCAAACTTATTAAAATGGTTGCATGTGCTCTCCTCAGCCAAGCTACTAAACAGCCACTGATGAGAAAACTGGTAAGAGGGAATTCATTCAAAAGAAAAATGGCTTCCTAACACCCTACCACCACCACCAAATTTCAAGAGCTCTGGTAAGATACTATTCAGAATCAACTGAAAGAATATTTATATCAATATGTACAAACTGTTTTGAGTATCCTGAAAAAAAATTAGAGTAAGGTCTCACCCAAGTTTACAGGTCCAGTAGTCAACAACAGCAAAACACAAAGCAACTGACTTGTAATTTCTATAAAGCACTTTAAATGTTTGTCCTGTAAAACCACCAAAATAATTTAAGAACAACAACAAATCCTAGGGGAGGTGACAAAAGTAAACTTTTGTATTGAAAGAATGTAGAAAGGTAAATTGAAACTGACTCCCTAGGGAAGGAAGATGACACTTTATTTTACTATTAATTCCAACCTTCTCATTCACAATTAGCATTTTACTATTTTATCTTTTAGACAGATTGCAACTTGAAACTCAAGCATCTTCCCAAATACTGAAGTTAACTGTTTTTGGTTTCCATTCTATGCCTTTTTGTTTTCCGTTAAACTTCTGGATCTAAAGGTTTAAAAAAAAAAGGAAACAAACAAAAAGACAGCCTTTTGTTTGAAAGGGCACAACAATCAGGCACTCCACATATAAAACTTGTTTTCACTTGTTGTCTTACACTTTTCTAATAAATGTCCCAAACTTAACAGCACTCTGATTCTCTTTCAAGTATTACACATAAAAGACCTTAGAAAAGGCCAGCAATCGACCAAACTATAAATCTAAGTGTACTGAAGACTACCAATCACTTTACTTTTGGAAGGGATTTACAAAGAATGTGACTTCTAGTACTAAACTAAAACATGAGCCACCATAAACTTTGTTTATTCCAGATAAGCTATAAATATCAAAGTTAAGAGCAAGTATTTCAACAAATATGGCAAACCAATCTCAAAGCACAAACTTGGCTGATAAAATTAACACCACAGCACAATTTCAAAACTATAAGCAACTACCAAAAAAAAAAAAAAAAAACCACCCAAACCGCACCCACTCTTATGTAAACTTTCGGAGTAAGCAAACTACTTTAGCCTCACCTTTGTTTTCACCTAGCAAAGACTCTTCAACATAAGGCACAAACTGCAAAAAGATAAAAGATCCAGCTATTGTCCCCGTAGGAAAAACAACTAAGAATTTAAGACATGTTAACGTATTTAAGTTACCAAGCTCAGGGCACTTCCCCAAGCTACAGCCATTTTAGATTCAGCCTTTCTTTTGAATTTCACGGGGGTGGGGAGAGGTAGATGTAAAACAGAAAAAAAATCCTCACTAAAACACTTCAAGATCGACCAGCCTTTTTTGTTTCCAGGGAGGGAGGGGTCAGTAGGTGCTGGATAGACAATCTAAATCAACGAAAACACCTCGCTACCAGGGGGAACCGGAACGCTGGGAACAGGGGTGGGGGGTTAAAGCTCTTCTTTTCCCCTCAGATACCCCACATTTGACTTACACGCGTTTTTCCCTTAGATTTTCCATCATTGAAAAACAAAAGCCCTTGGATCTACTTTAAGAAGGAGAAAGAAAAACCCGTAAACCAAGCTACTCAACCACCAACAAGCCGGAACGCCTGGAGAGGAGCCAGAGAGCCGCAGGTGAGCGTTCCGACCCGAAGACCAAAGTTGAAGTAGGAGCGCTCCGGCGGAGTCGCGGCGACGCTCATGTGCAAAGCTCCACGCGCGGGGGAAGGTGCCCCGTCCGAACCACACGACCCGTGAGCTCTGCTCCCGGTCCCCGGCCCAACCTACACCCAACCACCTGTGTGAGAGCCTCCTTCAACTTGTTTCAACAGCCGGTCCGTCAGGCACCGGGCGGAGCCCTGCGCCGGACCACTCAAGATCCCCTACCGCACCGTCGTCCGGAACTCCCACTCACCGAGCAGCGGCGGGGCTACAGCTAGGGACCAGTCGCGGCGTCTGAGGGCGCGTCCCCAGCTTCCTGATCCGGCAGAGGTGTAGAGCCCACAACCATAACAAAGCTCTTCCCAAAATGGCTGCCCGGCCCACACGGCCCAGGAGGGGCAGAGCGGGTGGAGGGGGAGGAGCGACGACCAGTCCGGCCCTCCCCCAATCTGACCCCGCCTCACACACGCCCACCCTCTCGCACCGCCCACAAGGGCGCACGCGCACGCGCGTGAGCCCTGTTCAGGTGACCCGTCCGACGCCCCAAGCTGCCAACGTTTAGCCGCGTGAACGGCGGTTATTCCCTGCCCTGCCCCCAGCTCCCTCCACTGCGGCTCGAGGCGGCGCATGGTCAGCCCCCGCCCCTCTGCAGAGTTGAACACTGCCTTTCCTCGCGCCGCCTCAGAGGCGGAGACCAGCTGGGTTTGGTACTCTCCTTCACATCCCCTCTCCCGACACTAGGGCCTGGGCGCGTGTGAATGAGTGGGTGGGTATGTGTGTACCCGTTTTTCCCCGCCCCTTCATTCTGCACCCTCCCACACCCCACCTCTCGGCAAGCACGCGTCTCCAAACTACCTCTACAAGTACTAACAAACCGGTTTCGTAGGCTCGTGTGTTTTCCGACCCCTTCCCACCTTCGGCTCCTTCCTTCCTTCACGTGCACGCGCCGTTAAGACTCCAGCCCCCAGCGGGCCGCACGGCCGGGCTCTGGAGGCCTGCGCGGCTGTTCCCGACGCGCTACACGCTGGGAGTGGTAGTTCCGCCCGACCGCTGGCGACACGCCCCTGCCCCAGCGCTGGGCGGATTTCTGGCCGGAGCCTGCTCCTGTGCCAGGGTGGATAAGCTGTTTCTCCGGCCCAAAGTCTCATTGGGTATCGCACAACGGGAAGGGGTGGCGCTGCCATGGCAGAGAAGGAAATAAAAGTGAAAGCCTATCACGACTAGAAGGTGTTACTACTAGGAAGAATTCTCAGAGACCATTCTGCACGCGAGGCTAAACCATGTGATGGTCGGCAACCAGGAAGCTAGACTACCTAGAATCCTGAGGAATGGAGGAACTGGCTAGCGTTCCTGTTGTTTTCAGATAAACGCGCAAATTGCCTGATGGCGTTTCCTTTGATAGACTGTGAAATGGAGGCCCAGAGAAGGGAAGAGACTTGCTCAAGGTCACATAGCCCACAAACAAAAGTTAAAGCGGAGGGTGCCCCAAGGAATCTAACTTCCGGGTCACCCTAAAGGCTCTTACCCTCATACCTTTCATGGAAATGAAAGTCCTGCCCCTTGTGCTGTTTATTTCTTAACGAAGTTTCTAGTTACCAGCAAAGAGAATGAAGTGAAAACAGTTTTTTGTTTTTTCTTAAATAGTATTAGTTCAGGACCTTAATGAGGCGTGAGATGTGACCCGTCGCTCCTAGAAACCCTGTTATGCAAAGTAAAAAATGAGTTCCAGAGACGGCAAGCAATTTGGCCAAGTCATACTTGGCCTAGACTCCAAATCTCTCCTACCTTCCTCCACCACCATCACTCTGAGATGGTTTCAGTAGTTGCACTCTACCTTCCCGAACTCTGCGAGGCAGATTCTGCTGGTTGGGAAACCTGGAATACAAAGGCAAGGACCGTTCAGGTACCCTACAGACTTCAAAAGCTGGCTTCCACTAGAACTAAGATTTTCCCCGGTAGGAACCAGTTAGCGCTGGTCAAGTCTGCACCCGGACTCATTTTTTTTCTGCTCTCAGGAAGTGGGGAGGGCTGTCTAACCCCACTTGCCGGAAGTGCTTTTCCACAGTACCAAGCTGTTCTTGCAGTTCAGCTTTCCACCTCCCCGCGCGACGCTGGCAAGTGAGTAGTAGGGCTGTTGTCACAGGTGCAGGTTGGGAAAGCGGGGCACCAAGGCTTTGGAGTTAACTGAAGCCGCGGGTACTATTGGGCAAAGTTTCCCGGGGATCGATGCGTCCAGACTTCGTCCCCTTTTCTCATGTCTGCTCTAAGGCTTGCAGTTTGCAACTCTTTTATTTGGCGCAGTGGAAATATTGAGCGTTCTCACTCAAATTGAGCGGATTAACCCTTGGGTCTTTGTCCTTAACCCCCTCACCAGTTGCCGTCCCCGGCCTTTAGGCTGTCACTTTTCTCTTTAATACTCTTGAGCTGGAAAGCACATGTCACAGTGCCTAGGGAGTTTGGAAGGTTGAGGGAGCGTTGAGCTTTTTGAAATCCCTTACGAAGGTGATTTTGAACAAAGGTGAGTGTGTGGGCCCTGCAGATATGTGTGTCTGGGAGTCAGTAGGTGGATGTGGGTGTCATCTAACATCTATTCAGAGACCCGGGATAACTTAACTCCCAACTTGCTTCCTTATACATATATACAGAATGAAGACACTGACGGGCTGGTATACAGGATTTCTTGAACCAGCCCTAAGATCTGTAATCAAGAAATTAGTTCACTACGTTTTTAAATTAAGCAGCAACTGTGGGTTTTAGATTTTTAGACACCTTATTCTTTTGGTTAAGAATGGGACTTATGTAAACATGACAGATCTGGATTCATAATATTCTCACTCAGCCACTTACTGGTTGCTTACATTGTGTGAGGTGGGAATAATAGCTAGTAACTTTTGAGTGCCTACTTTGTGTTAGGGACAGTTCTCAGCTTTTTACATGTATTAACTTACTTAATTTTTACAACGACCCTATGTAGTTATCATAAGCCTTATAGGTGAGTGAACTGCACCATAGCCAGGTTAAATAATTTGTCCAAAGTCACATAGCTAATACGTGGTGGAGCCAGGATTCCAACCCAGATTGTTTGACTCCAAAGTCTGCACTCTAACTTAACAGGCTATTACTGCCTTTCAGCACCAAGTTGATGAGGTTATTCAATAGTTACAGTAATTACATAGTTACAATGCCTGATTCACAGCTAATTGTATTGATTGCTACTATCATAACTTTAAGCTAAGTCCCAAAATAGATAACTAATAGACCAGACAAGCTATGACTTTCAGTGTTAAAGATAAGAAAGCTGGCACTTCAAGGAAGCAATTTACCCAAGGTCACAACAGCTGGGAAATGATGGAGGCATTTGTAAAAATCCAGATCTGTTGTCTCTGTGCATTACTCTTTCTGTTACACCAAACAGCAAAAGCTAAAAGAATGGTTCAGAGAAGAAAAGGATCTATTTACTTAATGTTACTGACTTTTTGAAAACATTAATTATTGTTTTCAAAGGAAACTGTTATATGGAAGAAATTATCACAAATTACAACTTTTTAAAAGTTATGTATAAAGTGAAGAAAATTAAATGACATCTTGTTTTGTACACAGCAACATGCTTCTGATTCAGATGCTCCACTGAGCTATAAAAATACATTAATCAGAACTGTGTGGCATCTTCCTAAGCAAGACTTTCAATGGGGCCCACTATGGTTTACTTCATCCAGAAGTTTTCTCGAGCATCTTCAAAGGTTGGTTTATTCAGCAAATATTTGAGCACTACTTTCCAGGCATTGCTTGGCTGGGCAATAGTGAAAAAGAAGACAAAAATCCTTATCCTCTTATATTCTGGTTGATTGGGGGAAGAGTAAAATATAAATAAGTGAAATTTAATATGTCAAGTGGTAAGTGCTGTGGAGGACTATAGAGCAGGGAAGAGGAACAGGGACAGTAGACTTAAGGATTGCATTTATAAATAGGGTGGTCAGAAGTGAGCCCATGAGCCATGCAGGTACCTCAGGGAAGAACATTCTAGACAAAAAGGAACAAAAAAAGCCTCAAGATGGAATCATTCCTAGCATTTTGAGTAACCACCAAGATTCTTAAATAACTGTTTCATTTTTTTCTTTAATCCAACATTTTTTGAGTTAATGTTGATCTGCTTAACTGTTGAAGTATGTAATCTACTCACTAAAGCACAGAATCAGCAAGAGAGGTTATTGCTTTGGCCATGTACCATGAAAGGCACTGGGGATTTTTTTTTTTTTTTAAGGCAAATAAAAATATATGGTCCTGGCTCTCAAGTCTACTGAGACAGACAAGTAAACACATGATTTTAATTCACTGTGAGAATTATGATGGAAGTGTGTATATGGTACTTATAGGAGGATTACATCAGATTGGAGAAAGCTTCAAGCCGAATTTTGAAAGATAAGTTCCCTAGATAGAAAAATGGTAATCTAGAATTCTAGGCAGACATATGCAGAAAGGCGTGAAGCTATGAAAATTATGCAGTGTCTAAAACTTAATTTTCTCTACATGAAATAGCATTTCCACAGTAATTAGTGCTGCTTCTTTTGCAATTTATAAATAGAAGAGGCAGTTTAGAATGCCAAAAACTAAAGACCTAGTCTTTAGCTTTTCCTCCTTCAGATATTTCTTTCATGGGATAAGTTTAGTGGTAGGCCAAAATATATCACTGGTTTCTATTCAGTAGTTTCTTTTGCATGTTGTATAGCTGTTTAATAGTCTTTGCCAGCAATAATAACATCACCCTGTAGTCCAACCTTTTTTTAAGTTCGATGTGCTAACAGAAAGCAGGCGGTTTGTTTTTATATTGTCTCAGATTGGGACTAAAACATTTGGTGATTTCCTTTTTAAAAATCTGTTTTTTGTCTTCTCGTTCTGTTTTCCCTATAGATGCTGAAGTACCCTTCCACAATCAGACTAGGAGCCAGAAGGAGAATAGAAACATTTTCTCTCAAAACATGCCTCCAGCAGAACTTTTCCCCCTTGTTTCCAAGGCCTTGGCTTGTCTCATCATTTCCAGTGTGTATGAGCAAGACACAATATTATCACACTTCCCCATGCAGCTTTAAGAAGAAGCAAGAGCAAGCAGTACTTCCAGCCAGGCCACCACAAACCATCAGTTACCTGCCTGACAGCCCAAAGCCAGCATTATACATAACTCTGGCAGGACTAATCCCCTTCATTGCTCCACCACTGGTCATGGTGATGACAAAGACTTATATTCCCATATTAGCTTTTACTCAGATGGCTTATGGAGCCAGTTTCCTATCTTTCTTGGGAGGGATCAGATGGGGTTTTACTCTGCCACAAGGTAGTCCAGCCAAACCAGACTTCCTCAATTTAGCTAATAGTGCAGCTCCTGTTGTGTTTTCATGGCTTGCGTTCTTTGTTTCTGAAAGACTCAGTGAAGCTATAGTCACAGTAATAATAGGTTTGGGGATAGCATTACACACTGAACTTTTTCTCTTGCCACATTATCCCAATTGGTTCAAAGCCCTGAGGATAGTAGTCACTTTAGTGGCCTTTTTTTCATTTGTAATCACTTTACTAGTTAAAGATTTTTATCCAGAGAAGGGACCCAAGAGACTTAGGCAAGTAGAATAAATATAAAACTACTCTGTAGATGACATTAGCATGTTGGCTAGAAGCCTTGTAAGGTTGTGTTTTGGCATCACCTTTTTCTGCCTCTCCAGTTTAGCTCTTTTTTCCCACCAATGGTGATTTATTCTTCCCAAATTATTTTTCATTTCTAGAAATCTTTATTTTATAAGGAATCACTGAGAAACAGCTTGAAAACCCTTAACAAGTCCTTTTCATGTTATATTAGGTTATAGTTCTTATTCAGTCTTTATGAACTTTATAGTCATCCACTTAAAATTTTCAATGTTTGAATTATTTTGAAAAATGTAAATTAAAAGATGAAAAACCTTTGTGCTAGAGCTTTAGGATCATTGAAAACACACACACACACACCCTCAGAGGAAAACTTCGTATCCATGAGTGTCTGAAAATAATACGTGGCTCTAGTGTGGAGTTTTCATTGCAGTTGCCCCTGGGAATTGCGTTTCCAAGCTCTTTTTACCTGGCACAACCTAGTTATTTGAACTGAAAGGATCTGTGGCTCTGAAGTCAGTAGGGAGCAGTGTCACGAGGGAAAACTATGTTCAAAGAAAAGCTAGACACATTTTCCAGGTTTTACCAGGATATTTGGCTGAGTATAGATGCAACTTATCTCCAAACATAACACCAGCTGGTCAAAAATAGTTAAATAGTTAAAAGAATAAAGCCTCTAGGACATACAAACTAGGAAAAGTCAAGCTGGAGACATCTTAATGTTCTATCTAGTTTTGCATGTCAACTCACACAAAAGCTTTTTTAAAACAGCAGAAGCAACACCTTGAATTCTAACATTAAAACTTAGTCTTTTGAGATGCTTAGTCTCATAAAAAAGGAGAAACATTTTCAATGTTGTAAGAATTTAAATCAGGAAATGGTATCATCTGGTATACGTTACCTTTGTATAAGTATTCGAATATTAGGTAACTTAAATTTCATAAGTAAATTATATACATATAATTTTCACTTTAATGATTCTTGCTGTGGAAAGATCATAATCTAGAGTGGTAACTTGTTTACTTTGTTACACACCTGTTACAAGATTTTTTTATGAATTGTGTGTTCAAGTCCTAATCCACAGCATCTCAGAATGTGACCTTACTTGCAGATAGGGTCTTTATAGAGTTAATAAGGTTAAAATGAGATTATAAGGGTAGGTTGTAATGTAATATTACTGGTGTTCTTATAATGGAAAATGTAGAGATAAACACATATACAGAGAGAATACCATGTGAACATGAAGATCTACATGCCAAGGAGAGAAGCCTTGAACAGATCCCTCCTTCTTAGCCCTCAGAAGGAACCAACTCCACCAACACCTTGATTTCAGACTTCAGGCCTCCAAAACTGTGAGACAATAAATTCTGTTGTTTCGGGCTTCCCTGGTGGCGCGGTGGTTGAGAGTCTGCCTGCCAATGCAGGGGACACGGGTTCGAGCCCTGGCCTGGGAGGATCCCACATGCCGCGGAGCGGCTGGGCCCGTGAGCCACAGCTACTGAGCCTGCGTGTCTGGAGCCTGTGCTCCGCAAAGGGGGAGGCCGCGATAGTGAGAGGCCCGTGCACCGCGATGAGGAGTGGCCCCCGCTTGCCGCAACTAGAGAGAGCCCTCGCGCAGAGACGAAGACCCAACACAGCCAAAAATTAATTAATTAATTAATTAAATTAAAAAAAATCTTAATAAAAAAAAAATTCTGTTGTTTCAATTTCTGTGGTACTTTGTTAAAGCAGCCCTAGCAAACAAATATAACACTATAGAGCTAGAGCTTGTTCTGATCATTAAGAAGCTTACCAGTTAAAAGCCTGTGGCTGAAATCACCACACGATCCTTCTTTATTAATGTAAAGTTTGCTACAGCCTGATACTGAAGGAAAGAAAGCTCATACTCTTCAGAAGATCCTTCTCAGATCCTACTCAGATTGTTTCAGTGAGGAAAATTACGTCTCTGCTTCTCTTAAATTGCATGAGGACTGCACAAACTTAAAACTTTTCTCTGATCTCAATCTTTCAGAATAGGGTCAAGTCATATTTTTAGGCTAACTGCCCACTTTTTTTTTTTTTGGCCGTGCCACAAAGCATGCGGGATCTTAGTTCCCCGACCGGGGATTGAATCTGTGCCCCCTGCAGTGGAAGCTCTGAGTCCTAACCACTGGACCACCAGGGAATTCTCTACAGTGTGCGATTTTTAAGTACATTGGACAGGATATTTAGAAGTACATTGAATTGTTAAATATTTTGAAGGAAGATCACATTAACAGTTGCTCAGAAAACAGACTTACATGTAAAACTAAATGTGCAAGTCCCTAAAGTTGAAACACTAAAAATCATGGGCAATCCTACTACACTTTGATAATCCAGGAATGCTGCTAATAAACTAAATTAATTAGTAATACAAGAAAAAGCAAAGAAATCAAGATACTTTATTAGTACATTCTTTTTAAAACAATCTGTCATTACCTAGGAAATAAGCATATTTATAATTACTTATTTTCAGGCATCGTCTGGACCTATTAAGCCCAAACACTGATTGTGTGGACTACATTTCTGCCACAGCAGTACAAAATGCCTCCCTTCATAGTGCCATTTTAGGTTGGCATCAGGCAATAATGAAAATTAAATGATAGGAAAATTCGTAAATCTCTTGAACCAGAATGCAGATTCTCTTTAACTAGAAATATTAAAGGCACATGAGTTACAGCTTAAATAGTTTACATATTATCTTGATACTTCATTCCTTGACATTTTACAGATCCCAGCCAGGCATCTGTGACCCTTCAGACTTTCAGGGTACCCCAAAGAATGGGACACAGAGCTTTCTGTCTGCACTATGTAAGCTTTTCTTAATATATGCATATGGTTAAGTTATGAAGGAAAGTATCTTTGTGAGTCTATCCAAATATTTTGGATGTGAGTGCTGCCTGAGTCTTTAATGCTTACCAAAGGTTTTCTATCTAAATAAGCCACTAATGCCTATAATATACTGGAGGACTTTTGTACAGAAAACGGGAAATCAGGGATATACAAATCAAATCCTGGAACAGCTAGGTAAACCTAAATGTATAAGACCTTTAATATATATGGCTCCAACTGACTAGTAGAAATAATTTAAAAGTGATGATCATGTACACAAAGAATCTTCGTCTCAGAAATGGACAGAAAACAATTCTTTAGAATGCTTCTCAGGGAAAATGAGAAGTTTTGAGAAGCAGTTTTGGGTTAGAGGCCTTTCAGCGTACACTTATGAGTTAGTGTCTGTAAAAAGTTTTACAGGTACCTACAATTCCATCTTCTCCAAGCCAGGCAGTAGCTTTGTACTAAGCTCATATTTAGGCTTGCCCAAGTGTGAGTATGCTTTACAAAGCTTGATAATCTAATAAATTCCCTCTTCCCAAAGCTAAACGTATTTTTGGTGACTATTTAGAAAAAGGTGCATTCAACCTGCTGGGCTCTATCACCCATTACATCATCATATTGCAATAAAGGACTGTCACTAAGAACCTCCTATTAATTCCTCACCTGCATTCCAGCATCAAGACAAAACCATAAGCAAGCAAAAGCTTTTTTTATGCTGTTATCAACAGGTGAAAAACTTATATATATAAATAGCTAGATATTTCCCACATGTCCCTCCCAGTTTTCCTGCTGTTAATAAAAAGTTTGGGACTAGTGAAAACTCCTGGAATAAAATAAAAGTAGGAAGTTGCTTCATTGGCTTTTCTCTGTAGGGTAAACTATGGCCATGGAAAATTGCACTCTGGATTGAATCATGAATGTATAGATACCTTTAAACTGTCTCATTGATATTCTTAAATCACATAATGGTCATGTTACAGCTTAACTGCACTGGAGAAGCAGCTAAAGGGACTATTTGCCAAGAAGCTTCTAGCAAATCATTTTTACAAATAGGACTCTACTCCCAATTGGACAATTCTAGAGCATAAACAGCATATCTACTGGTAAGCTTGGCAAATTTGTGTGAACTCTTTATTGATTTAGGATATATTCCATATCGCTTCTCACTCAAATTCTTTTAAAAAAATCATTTTGTACTCATTTATCTACCAAATTCTCAGAAAACTCAACAGATGAAAGGGTCCTATCACCAAACACAAGTGTGATTTGCAAAAGGTGAGATCCTGTATTTTCAAAATGTTTCCTCTGCTCTCTTACGCTTTCTATTTCATAGTACAGCAACACCTCCTTCACAACGACTGGTGATCATGTTACCAATTTCTGTCCATGTATCTGAATGAGGGTTATAAACTTCAACTGAGTCCAAGGTACCTGGGGCCAAGAAATCGTGGCTGGAAGATCGACCTCCAGAAACATACAGAAGCCCGTTGACTGCCACAACACACATGCCTGCTCTAGGCACTTTCATTGAAGCAACTTCAACCCACTTTTCCTGGATAAGAGAAAAAAAGAAGTTAGCAGTGCCATAACATGGTAACAAAGAAAAGTGCTGAGAAATTAGATACTCTGGTTCTTTTTTAAAATTTTAATTTATTCTTTTAATATTTATTTTTATTTATTTATTTATTTAGGCTGTGCCGGGTCTTAATTTCGGCACGCGGGGATCTTCGTTGCAGCACTCGAGATCTTTTAGTTGCGGCATGCGAACTCTTAGTTGCGGCATGCCTGTGGGATCCAGTTCCCCGACCAGGGATGGAACCTGGGCCCCCTGCATTGGGAGTACTGAGTCTTACCCACTGGACCACCATGGAAGTCCCTCTGGTTCTTTTTACATGTTTAAATTTCAAACTCACAATCCAGTCATATAAGTATACAGAACATTTTAAATTGAAGTTTTTAGTAGGTGTAGACTAGTGAATTTAGAGGAAAGTAATGAAAAATATATCTGTGATTAATTATAAATTATGGTCACCAGGAGATAATCTAGAAATTTACCAGGGAAGTCTGGAAGGACTTTTTAAAATCTTTAATATAATAGGTCTTATAAATCTCCAAGAGAACAATACAGTAAACAACACTGGGCAAATTTATTTGAACATGGATTCCTTTTTTCAAGGACCATCTAGTGCAGTTAGTGATTTGCAAAACATATTTTCAGAAAGGTAGTACAGATCAGGGATTGGAAACTAGGGCCTATTTTTGTAAGCCTACAAACTAAGAATGATCTTTCCATATTAAAAGGTTATTTAAGGGACTTCCCTGGTGGTCCAGTGGCTAAGACTCCATGCTCTCAATGCAGGGGGCCCGGGTTTGATTCCTGGTCAGGGAACTAGATCCTACATGCCGCAACTAAGAGTTCGAATGCTGCAACTAAAATCCCGTGTGCCACAACTAAAGAACCTGCATGCCTCAACTAAAGATCCCGCATGCTGCAACTAAAGATCTTGCATGTAGCAACAAAGATCCCACGTGCCACAACTAAGACCCAAAGCAGCCAAATAAATAAATAAATAAATAAATATTTTTAAAAAAGTTTATTAAAAAAAACAATATGGCAAAAGAAGAGATTGTATGTGGTCCACAAGGCCTAAAATGTTTACTATCCGACCTTTTAATAGAAAGTTTGCTAACTCCTGGTATACATTATTCACTGAAGAAATTTCAATAAGCTGCTATATCCAAAATGACTGTAAAGTCTTACTCCAGGGAAAATGTCTATATCCAGAAAACAGGAAAGCTAATAAAGGTCCTGAGAAATAATCAAGAGAGAAAAGAAAAAGTTTCCAGATTAAAAAAAAAGAATCTGAAAATAAAGCATATGATGAACAAAGTTTATAAAGTCATAAAAGATGAAAAAAGATTATTCATCAGTGCTAGAGAGTGAACTTTTTGAGGAGAGCAACTTAATGAGCTTCACATCCCGGTACCCAGTATAGAACCAGCACATTACAGATACTGATCTGAACTTAAATGAAATTCTGAAATACTAACACCAGGGACAATCCTTTGAAATTGAAGCACCATATTAAACTTGAAGGCTATTTGATTATATGAAATTATAGAATACATCACAAAGTTTTCACAGCTGAGAAAATACTCATTTTAAAAGATAGATATGTTCACAAAAATACCTACAGCTGGTTAAGATAAATCAGGATGTTCGGTTTATGTTTATCATTAGGGAGAGCTAACCTTTGCTCCCCTACAAAAATGGCTCTGGACAAGAAGAGTAAGGGAATCATGGGGCTCATTCAGTAATGTTTATCTTTCATTTCTATCAGTGTATTAACTACAATTTCCTTTTTATTTTGAGTCCCCTCAAAATAAACTCTGTAAAACCAGAAACATGTTTTACATTATCTTTAGGGTTTGAATCTATAATGTAGGACTTTAGTAGACAGTAAATAACAATAACATTTCAGATTTATGCATGAAAAACCAAGGTAACATTACTGATAAGCACTTAACTTTGGAATGAAAATCTATTCATTTCTAGCCATATAGAAACATTAGCAAGAGAAAGCACCCTCAGAAAGTTCACTTTCTCTATTCCCCCCATATAATAGAGACCACTTAGAAAGTGAAAGGAACCTGAAATATCACCAAAGTTTGAAACTTGTCACACATGAGAATCAAAATTATGCTTTACAACAAAACAAAAATTCTACTTTTGCCATTTCTATTCAAGATTATACTGGAGGGTCTAGCCAGGGCAATTAGAAAATAAAATGAAATAAAAGCCATCCAGATTGGAAAGGAAAAAATAAAATGATCTCTAATTATAGATGACATGATCTTATACATAGAAAATGCTAAGGAATCCACAAAAACATATTAGAGTACAAGTGCTGCAAGGTTTCAGGATATAAGATGAATATACAAAAATCGATCAAATTATTATATACTAGGAATGAAAAAAGCTGAACATGAAGTTAAGAAAATTCAATTTACGATAGCATCAAACATAATAAAATATTTAGGAATAAGTTTAACCAACAAAATGCAAGATACTGAAAACGATAAAACAGTGTTGTAACAAATTGAAGACCTAAATAAATGGAAAGACATCCCATGTTCAAGATGAAAAGACCTAATATTGTTAAGATGGCAATACTCCCCAGATTGACCTCAGATTCAATGTAATCCCTATCAAAACCCTGCTGGCTTCTTGGTAGAAACTGACAAGCTGATCCTAAAATTCATATGGAATTCAAGGGACCCAGAACAGCCAAACCAACTTTTAAAAAGAAATTCCAAGTTGGAGGACTCACAATTTCTGATTTCAAACCACAGAGCTACAGTAACTAAGACAGTGTGGTACTGGCATAAGGATAAACATATAGATAAATGAATAGAATTAAGAGTCCAGAAATAAACCCTCACATTTATGGTCAACTGATTTTCAACAAAGATACCAAGACAATCAAATGGAAAAGAGTCTTTTCAACAAATGGTGCTGGGACAACTGGTTACCACATGCAAAAGAATGAAGGTGGACCTCTTCCTCACACCATATACAAAAATTAACTCAAAAATTAATTAAAGACCTAAATATAACTGTAAAACTTTAAAAAAAGAGTAGGCATAAATCTTCGTGATCTTGAATTAAGCAATGGTTTCTTAGTTATAACACCAAAAGCACAAGCAACAAGTGAAAAAAATAAATTGGACATTAAAATTAAAAACTTTTGTGCTTCTAAGAATACCATCAAGAAAATGAGAAAACCATAGGATGGGAAAACAATTTTGCAAGTCATATATCTGGCAAAGGACTTGCATCTAGAATATATAAAGAACTCATATCTCAGTAATAAAAAGACAAATAATCCATTTTAAAATGGACAAAATTAGAACAGATTTTTCTTCAAAGAAGGATAAATGACCAATAAGCACATAAAAGATGCTCAACCTAATTAACCATCAGGAAAGTACAAGTCAAAACCACAATGAGATACCAATCCACACCTACTAGGTCAGCTATAATAAAAAAGATAAATAATAAGCATTAGATGTAGAGAAATTAGAACCCTCATATACTGCTTGTGGTTATGTAAAATGGTATAGCCACTTTAGAAAACAACCTGGCAGTCCCCCAAAAGGTTAAACATAGAGTTACCATATGACCTAGCAATTCCACTCCTAGGTGTATACCCAAGAGAAATGAAAACATTCAGTCCACAAAAAAAACATGTACACAAATGTTCATAGCAGCACTGTTCCTAATAGCCAAAACACTGAAACAACTCAAGTGTTTGGTTTGTGAATTATATTTCAATAAAAAAAAATAAAAATAAAAATCCTTTCTACTTAAAAAGAGAAAAAAGTACATTTAAAAACCTTTAGGTTTTGAAGGTTTTAATAACCAAAACTAGTTTAAGAACCATAAAATTCAAATAACACTAATCCATATTTCATAAAATATGTTCCCTGAAACACTTTTCTCCCCCAAGATGTTTCACAAACAAAAGCAAGGGTTGTGTGGTCAATTAAATTTGAGAGACTTAGCATAAAGATTCATGAAGTACATTATTTAATAAATTGTGTAAAGAAGTCCTGTAAGAAACTTATTCAACTTTGTTTAATCCAACTTTCCCGAAGTATAATTGACCAGGGCAACTTGTGTTACCAAATTCCTATTAACAATGCAAAAAAATAGTATTCCATGGCAATTAATTTAGAAAAAATTTGTCTAACCTATAAGTCTATGGCATAACACACCTTGTACTTCCACTATCCCAGCACTTAATAAACTGTAATGCAATTGTTTGTCTATTTATTTCTCTATATTCCCCACTAGAATGTAGGCTTCTTGAGAGCTGGGGCCTTATATATTTAGTTTGCCTTTGTTTCCCCAGGTCTGTAAGTATTTGTGAATGAATAAATGGACTAATAAACAAATGCATGGTAGAACAGTGACTCAATGAAGATACAACCTACTTTCTCTTCTTTTCCTAGCATAATTGCATCAACCTAGTAACTGAGGGCATGAGAGAATAATGGGGCACTCATATGGGCAATGATAAGATGGGTAATATGCAGAGGTGGCAGGTGGAAAAGACAGCTAGTATGGTAGGTAGATTTGTTTCATTGAACAAATAAGTAAATAGAGAATACCAGGAGCCAAGTTTTTAACTGATAGAGAAGGTATTTACAAACATGGGAATGGCGAAGGCCTGAAAGAATCTGAGGTATACTGGAATTGGTGCTATCATTGTGAATTCATGGTTTTATAACACATACGCACAGATATAGAAATACTTATAAATGAATATGTGTGTGAATACATATACACACATATATACATTTACTGTTTACTGTTTATGTTTAGCTGTTTACTGAGAATGCATAGAAGTAGCAATACCCCAGTAGCAATGAGTACTCTGCCTAATCTTGGTTTCTAAATACTGTCCTTCACTAAGAGGAACTAATGCTTCTTGGAGAAATGACTGATTCCAGGGCCAGATCAGAGAAGTATAAGCTTTCTTGTACTTGAAATATTTTATTATGCCAGATAGTAAAGAAATGCTCAGTGAATGATGGAATCATGTTAAAAGGACGGAAACAGAATGGATTTCTACTTTCAGTCATGATAGAGTAATTGTTACCAAACTTGCCCTCCTGCCATAAAGACCTAGAAAACTCAACAAACTATATGAAATAAAGTTCTCAGACAATGGACAACAGGCAATGAAAAACTGTGATTCAGAAAAAGAAACAAACAAGGTGAGCTCCATGGTTGTCCAGGCTTTCTGCCTGGAGGGCTTTGTGAATAGCAGTACAGGGAAGGGAATCCCAAGCAGAGTATGACAGTCAGCTGATCTAGGAGACAGAAATCAGAGTTTAGAGAGGATGATGCCGTTGAGATTTGCAAGGAAGAGTGCTAGAGGATATAGGTTCCCCTGAGTCTGGCTGAATACCCCTAAACTATGCATGCATAAAATGAGACTCTATGAAAGAAAATAAAAATAATAAAAAATAAAAATAAAAACAACAAAGAAAAAGTTAAAAAAAATTTTTTTAAAGTGGAAAAAAAAGAAAATAAAATGAGACCCTATGAGAACAGTCAAAAAACAACTAATAGGAGGATGTGACATAGTTAGACATATATTTGGTCTCTGACTCCAGTTCTTGACACAGAGCTACTAAATCCCTTGGAATTTCCTGGGTGATAGGAATGTCTCCTCCTTAATAAGGCAACTCTTGGTAGGATCCTGTATAACCTCAGGATGGGAGCCTTTTACCAGAAAGATCAAGCCCAGATTAGAAGCTTGGAATGTTCAGTCCATACCCTATCATCCAGGGAGGAGAGAGGGGCTGGAGGTTGAAATAATAATTGATCATGCCTATGTGATGAAGCCTCCATAAAAATCCCTAAACTATGGGGTTTGAAGAACTTCTGGTTTGATGACCACATCCCACATGCCAGGAAAGTGATACCCCAAACTTCACCAGGGCAGAAACCTGTAATCAAGACCCTTCTGGATCTTGCCGTATGTACCTCTTCATCTGGCTATTCATTTGTATCCTTTATAATAATATAGAATATAAAAATTATATATTCTATATTATATTCTATTATTCTATATTTATAATAATATATAATATCCTTTATAATAAACTGGTAATAGTTAAGTAAAGTGTTTCCTTGAGTTCTGTGAGCCATTATGGTGAATTATTGAACCTGAGGAAGGGATCATGGGAACCCTTAATTTGTAAACAAGTCAGTGGTTAACCTGAGGACTGGTGTCTAAAGTGAGGGGCAGTCTTGTGGAACTGAGCCCTTAACCTGTGGGACAGTTAGTGTCAGAACTGAACTGACTTGTAGGACACTCAGTTGGTGGTGTCCACAGAGAACTGGAGAAGAGCTTGGTGTGGAAAACCCACACATTTGGTGTCAAAATATTGTGAGCAAAGAAACAGTTTTCCTTTAGAGGAGTTGTAAGCTTAACAATTCTCAGAGCTCACACAAGACTGGATGATATTCTAGTTGTTTTTTTTTATATCTTTATTGGAGTATAATTGCTTTACAATGTTGTGTTATTTTCTGCCGTACAACAAAGTGAATCAGCTATATGTATACATATATCTCCATATCCCCTCCCTCTTGTGCCTCCCTCCCACCCTCTCTACCCCAACCCTCTAGGTCATCACAAAGCATCGAGCTGATCTCCTTGTGCTATGCTGCAGCTTCCCACTAGCCATCCATTTTACATTTGGTAGTGTATATATGTCAATGATACTCTCTCACTTTGTCCCCGCTTCCCCTTCCCCACCGGAGTCCTCAAGTCCATTCTCTACGTCTGCGTCTTTATGACAACTACTGAAGCCCGCGCACCTAGAGCCTGTGCTTCGCAACAAGAGAAGCCACCACAATGAGAAGTCCGTGCACCGCAACAAAGAGTAGCCCCTGCTCACTGCAACTAGAGAAAGCCCATGTGCAGTAACGAAGACCCAATGCAGCCAAAACAAATAAATAAATACATACATACATACATAAAAATTCTTTAAAAAAAAAAAAGTGAAGTGGTAAATCAGAGAAATGCAAATCAAAACCACAATGAGGTATCACCTCACACCAGTCAGAACGCCCATCATCAAAAAACCTACAAACAATAAATGCTGGAGAGGGTGTGGGGAAAAGGGAACCCTCTTGCACTGTTGGTGGGAATGTAAATTGATACAGCCACTATGGAGAACAGTATGGAGGTTCCTTAAAAAACTAAAAATAGAACTACCATACGACCCAGCAATCCCACTACTGGGCATATACCCTGAGAAAACCATAATTCAAAAAGATACATGTACCACAGTGTTCACTGCAGCACTATTTACAATGGCCATGACATGAAAGCAACCTAAATATCCATTGACAGATGAATGGATAAAGAAGATGTGGTGCATATATACAATGGAATATCACTCAGCCATAAAAAGGAACAAAATTGAGTCATTTGTAGTGAGGTGGATGGAACTAGAGTCTGTCATACAGAGTGAAGTAAATCAGAAAGAGAAAAATACCATATGCTAACACATACATATGGAACCTAGAAAAATGGTACTGATGAACCTAGTGGCAGGGCAGGAATAGAGACGCAGATGTAGAGAACGGACTTGTGGACACAGGGTGGGAAGGGGAAGCTGGGACGAATTGAGAGAGTAGCATTGACACATATACACTACCAACTGTAAAATAGATAGTGGGAATCTGCTGTATAGCACAGGGAGATCAGCTTGGTGCTATGTGGGGTGGGATGGGGAGGGTGGGAGGAAGGCTCAAGAGGGAGGGGATATATGTATACATATAGCTGATTCACTTTGTTGTACAGCAGAAGCTAACACAACACTGTAAAGCAATTATAATCCAATAAAGATGTAAAAAAAAAAAAGTGAACTGGTATGATATTATTTGAATGTAGATGTAATGCATTAAAATACCTATTATATATAATGCAAACCCAAAAGCAACCACTAAGAAAAAGGGTGAAGAGATATAGTTAATTGGACAAAAGAAATAAAATGGAATACTAAAACAATAACAATATAAAGACAGAAAAGGGGACTTCTCTGGTTGTCCAGTGGTTAAGACTCTGTGCTTCCACTGCAGGGGACGTGGGTTCAATCCCTGCTTGGGGAACTAAGATCCCAACATGCCATGTGGTGCGGCCAAAAAAAAAGACAGAAAAGAGGAAAAAACAAGGATGGATTGTGTAAATAGAAAAACAGCAAAATAAGAGTCTAAAAACCAACTGTATCTATAATTACATTATATATAAATAGTAAAAATTCTAAAGACCCCATTTGAAAGTCAGAGATTGTCAAATTGTAGGAAAAAACAGACCTCAACTATGTGTTATCTTACAAGAGATGTAATTTTTAAAGACATAGATTTAAAGTAGAAAGAAAGAAAAAGATATACAATGCAAATACTAGTCAAAAGATAGCTTGGCTACCTTACTATCAGACAAAATAGACTTCAGAGCAAAGAATACTGCCAGAGATAAAGAAAAACATTTCATGGCTATAAAAAGATCAATTCATCAAGAAGATATAATAATCAATGTATACACATTTAATAACAGATTCAAAATATGTGAAGCAAAACCTGACGGGAATGAAGGGAGAAACAGGCAAATTCATAATTACAGACAGAGATTTCAACACTTCTTCCTTAGTAATTGACAAAACAATTGAACAAATTAGAAAAACTAGGGAAGAGAATTCCCTGGTAGTCCAGTGGTTAGGACTCTGCACTTCCATTGCAGGGTGCATGGGTTCAATCCCTGGTCAGGGAACTAAGATCCCACAAGCCTCACCATGTGGCCAAAAAAGAAAAAGAAAGACTAGAGAAGACCTGAATGCTAACCAACTTGGCCTAACTGACATTTATAGAACACTATTCTCAACAACAGCAGAATACAAATTCTTTTCAGGTGCACGTGAAACATTTACCAAGACAGAAATCACATAAAATATACTCTTTGATCACAGTAGAATTATATTAAAGCAATAACATAAAGATATCTAGAGAATCCCCAAATATTTGGAAATTAAATAAAATACTTGTAACAGCTCATTGGTCAAAGAAGAAATTACCAGGGAAATTAGAAGTTATTTTGAGGTAAATGCTAACTAAAATACAATATATCAAAATGTGTGGGATGCAGTTAAAGCAGTGCTTGAAAACAATTTATAGCTTTAAAGATTTATATTCTAGAAAAAGAAAGGTCTAAAAATCAATCATCTGAGTTTCTACTTTAAGAATCTAGAAAAAGAAGAGCAAATTGAACCCAAAACAAATAGAAGAAAGGAAAGAAATAGTAATAGTAACAGAAATCAATGAAATAGGAGGTGGACAATGAATAGAAAAAAATCAATGACACCAAAAGTTGATTCTTTGAAAAGAAAAAAAAAGAGGGAAAAAACCTATAAATAATATCATGAATGAAAGAATACACAGCACTACAGATCTTACAGACATTAAAAGAGTAACAGGACACTAAACAATTGAAATCATCCAACCTACCTCTTCAAAGGAATATTTTTCTACAGTGTGAAGAGCATCTTGTGTCTCATTCCACCCTCCAATAGAATAGATGCAGTCATTGAGTGCAGCCACCCCGAGATATGCTCTTCTGGTTCCCATTGGAGGAAGTGGAGACCAACGCTTGGAAAGTGGATCATAAACTTCAAAAGAACGAAGCTCTATTCCTTCATTGCTGATGCCCCCAATCACATAAATTAAACCTGGAAATGGAATATTTTTGCTCAGATGCTATAGAAAATAGGATACAAATAATTATAAAAAGTAATAATTGTGATTTAAGTTTGCTATCTGATATTATACTTAATGCAGGGCTTACAATATTCTTTCAAGAGAGAAAATTGACTTCTGTCTAGTTTATCACAGCTCTCATTTAAGCATGTTACAAAGAATTAGGGGTATGAATTTAAAGTGGCACTGAATTTTCAAAGAATTTAATGATGCTATAACAAAACAATTTGTCAGACAAGGATTTCCGATCTTATTGTTTGCTTAATGATCTCAAGTTCCAGATCCACTGCTACCACATATAGGTAAAAAAGGATGGGGAGAAGGATTTGTTCCCCCTTAAAAACTGTCATATGCTTAAACTGGGAATGACATGACCCTGTTGGTGACAACCTAACGGTTGCTCAGATGGACATAAAATGAATTTAAATTAGAATAGTTTATGGCTAGATTAAGGTATCAGATACTGTACAGTAGACTGTAATTCACAGAGTTCCTTATTAAATTTAACTTGAAAATAATGGTTCTGACAATCAACAATTATTTTTTTTGAGTGTCTACTGTTGTTCCTAGAGGTCTAAAGTGAGAAGTTATAAGGAATGGCATTCTTAAAAAATTTATTTATTTGGCTGCACAGGGTCTTACTTGCGGCACACAGGATCTTTGTTGCCGCGTGTGGGATCTTTGTTGTGGCATGCGGGATCTTTAGTTGAAGCATGCGGGATCTTTAGTTTCAGCATGCGGAATCTAGTTCCCTGACCAGGGATCGAACCCATGCCCCCTGCATTGGGAGTGCAGAGTCTTAACCACTGGACCACCAGGGAAGTCCCAAGGAATGGCATTTTAAGAAACATGAGCTAAATGTTAGTAAACTTGGGTTCTAGCTCCAGCTTTGCTAGTAACCAACTATGAGAAAAGACAACTCACAGCCTCCTGATCTTCAGCTTCCTCATCTAAAAATAAAGCGGTTGAAATAGAGAATCTCCAAGATGCCTCTCTAGCTCTATGATTTTAGATGGGAAGATAAAAATAATAAATAAACAATTAGAGAACACTATAATATTAAACAATAGAACATAGTCTGCACCATGTAATTTGATCATTTAGCAGAAATCTGAGAAGGTACTCAGAAGGCAGAAAGAATTTCAGCTGGGAACAGAGCAGGCTGAATTGTCACATAACAATGGGCAGACTGCTTCCTACTCTACAGGTACATGTAAATCTGTTCTCCAATTCTGGACAGAGAATCAGGTTCTATTTGAGAGTGCTTATTAATTACCTCTCAGTGTATAATAGACAATTACAATTAAAATAATATCTGTATACCACTTTAATATGTAGTACAACATTTTTCAAATCTGTGATAGCATTGTGTGTGTACTGAATCACAATGTACTCTATAAAAAAACACTGAAGAAGCCTATGACACTATGAAGATGGTTTTTGATAATCTCTCCCTACTTAGAAATACATACTAAGGCCTACAAGGGAGAGAAAATAACAATAATGGATGACAGTTCAAATGCTTATTTTGCTAATTAGGTATTTTTGCCCATCTGGAATTCTTAATTCTAGCTTTGTTTATTTTGGGAAAAAATGATTATTTTGGCAATACAGAAATAAAGATATAAGAGGTTAAAAAATATAAGAGATTAGAAGCAGAATTTCCACAGTGTCAATTATTCAAAACTAACAGACATAAAATATACTTTTGTGAAAATAAAGCCTCAAGCTCAAACAGTTTTTAAAAAATATATATTTTCAGGAAAAATATTTTATAAAGCAATTACCTTGCATTTCACAACACCCAAAGTAGTAGCGTGACATAGCCATGTTGCCAACTACTTCCCATTTATTTTCATCGGGATCAAATCGTTCAATGGTGTTCCCTATCTCAGCTCCAATCCAACCACCTGAAATCAAACAGAAAAATATTATTTTTGGAATAAAGGAATTTTATTTATGAAAAACACCTTAGAGGGACCTCCCTGGCGGTCCAGTGGTTAAGTATCCGCCTTCTAATGCAGGGGATGCTGGTTCGATCCCTGGTTGGGGAACTAAGATCCCACATGCCGCGGGGCAACTAAGCCCGTGTGCTCTAGAGCCCGCGCGCTATAGGTAGAGAGAAGACGGCCGGACTAACGGAAGAGCCCGCGCACCGCAACGAAAAGATGCCGCATGCCGCAGCGAAGGTCCCGCGTGCCGCAACTAAGACCCGATGTAGCCAAATAAATAAATAAATACTTAAAAAGAAAAACACCTTAGAAAACATCTAATCTGACAACTTTATATTATGGATGATTATCATATGGACCAGAGAGGTTATCTGTCCAAGATCACATGAAAAGTTAGACTTTGATTGCAAGTAGAACTTGGGTCTTTTAACTCCCTGCCTAGGTTTCACAAGAGATTTTTTTTTTTTTTTTTAATTTTTGGCTGCGTTGGGTCTTTGTTGCTGTGCGCGGGCTTTCTCTAGTTGCAGTGAGCAGGGGCTACTCTTCATTGCGGTACATGGGTTTCTCATTGCAGTGGCTTCTCTTGTGGAGCATGGCCTCTAGGTGCACAGGCTTCAGTAGTTGTGGCACGTGGGCTCAGTAGTTGTGGCGCACAGGCTTAGTTGCTCTGCGGCATGTGGGATCTTCCTGGACCAGGGCTCGAACCCGTGTCCCCTGCATTGGCAGGAGGGTTCTTAACCACTGCGCCACCAGGGAAGCCCTCACAAGAGATTTTTAAAAAATAAAGCAAAACAAACCAAAAACTTCAATCTATTGCATAGGAAATATGGTACTTTGCAAAACAACTTTTTGAAACAATGTCTGTGTATTCAGAATGGTTATCCTAACCATGAAATTTAACTAGTCAGTTAAAATGCTCCCCTAGACATCTCATCTATATTTTATGTCCATCTCCTTCTAAGAATTCCATACTTGACAGTATCTCCCAAGTAATATAATTTTGAGAATAAGAACTTTTAAAGCTAAAAAGACACAAGTTTCTTATGGAAGGGAAGGAAAATTTCTAAAGTAAGCAGAATTTAACTAAGAATTTAAATAATATTAGATATCCTTAAATTGAAGAGTATAATTACCCAAAGCATAGATAGCCCCATAACACACACACACTCCCAAGCCACAGCGGGGGTGATTCATTGAAGCTACAGTTGTCCACTGTTTAGTAACTGGATCGTAGCATTCAGTACAGTCAAAAATCATTGAATCCTTTTCACCTGAGTTAAATAAAAGAGACACATATGAGAAGATTTAGTAATATTAATAGCCTAGAACCACAATACAATATTCAGCAGCGTTCTGTGTTGTCAGAAATTCAATTATTATGTCTAATTTTATACTATTCTTTAAAATTTATTTGCCCACCAAGTGTTATTTTGAATCCATAGCACTGTCATTTATTAAAGCCCACTTAATGAAGCAAAGTGGGCTATTATCTATTTCTAATTCTACCACCCAAACAATCCAATTTTTGAGGATACAATTTGCATTTTAACACTTCTATATTTTCATAGTTTAGATAGTTGGCTCTGCTACAATTTGAGGTTTTTTAAATTAATTAATTAATTAATTATTTTTTGAATTTGAGTTTTAATGCAATGCTTATCTAGCAACAAATAGAAAATAAGAAAACATTTAAAATATCACTTAAAATAGAATTTTAAAATATACTATACCTAGGAGTAAATCTAATCAAAGATTTATAAGAACTTTATGGATATAATTTATAAATTTTATTTGATAAAGTTTTAAATTAAGGAATATCTAAATAAATGAAGAGATGTATCATGTTGATGAGTTACAAGTGTCAGTGTAAAGATGATTATTCCCAAAACGATTTATAGATTTAACGAAATCCCAGTTTTTAAAAAACCCTTTCTTTCTTTTTTATTGTATTTAAATACACATAACATAAAATGTACCATGTAAACCATTTTTAAGAATACAGTTCAGTGATGTTAAACACATTCATATTGTTGTACAGCCATCACAACCATCCATTCCCATAATCCTTTTCATCTTGTAAAACTGAAACTCTATACTCATTAAACAATAATTCCCCATTCTCTCCTTCGCCAGCCCCTGGCAACGACCATTATACTTTCTGTCTTTTTGGTTTTGACTACTCCAAGTATCTCATATAAGTGGAATCATACATTATTATTTTTAAAAACAGATTTGATGAACTAATTCTAACTTTTATATGGAAGTATGAAAGACCTAGAATAGCCAAGCACTCCCAAAAAGAATAATAAGGAAAGAGAAAATGCCCTATTAAATAAGCCTATCAGACTTAAAATAGAGCTTTAATAACTAAGATAGGAATAGACAGAGAGACCAGTGGGAAAGAAAGGAAATTCTAGAAACAGATGCACACATATATGATTACCTGGTATATGACATAGTTTGCATGACAGAGCAGTGGGGAAACAAAAACGCTGGGAATCGGTTATATATATAGGGGGGGAAAAATGAAACTGGTTCCTTACTAATACTATCTGTAAAAATTCAATTACAGGTGAATTATAGACATAAATGTAAATGGCAAAACTATAAAATTTTAGAAAACAATAAAGGTATATATCCTCATGACTTTCGAGTAGACAAAGGATTTCTTTAAAAAGATATAAGAAATACTAACCATAAAGGGAAAAAAATAATAGAGTTGGTACATTAAAATTAAAAACATTCATTTATCAAAAGATACCATAAAAAGAGCAGAAGATGAAGCAGAGGAGTAGGAAAATATATTTGCAGCACATATAATCTTATGAGGGCCTAGAATCCTGAATGTATACAAAACTCTTACTGTGCAGAAAAGAGTCACCATCAGGCCTAAAACTGCCTATTGTTAGAAAGGCTTGCTCGCAAGGTTGACCCTTGCCTGGAGTCTGGGAACATGGCTAGTAAACAGTTCCCTACACTCACATAAAAATTTCCCTAAATGATAACAGTGGCTTTTTGCAGTGGTGAAAATGTTCTGGAATTAGTGGTGATGGTTGCACAATTTTGTGAATATACTAAAAACCACTGAACTGTACACTTCAATGGTGAATTTTATGATATGTGAATTATATCTTAATTTTTAAATATAATACTTAGACTATTAACCCAGATATGAATGTATCTAAAAGGAAATAAACTATTGACTGTGATTATCTCTGGGTGGTATGATTATAGTATGGGTGATTTTTATTTTCTTTTTCATATGCTTCAGGTTTACCAAATTTTCTACAGCAAATCTGAATTACTTTGATAACAAACATTTATTTAAAAATTATATATTAAGTAATATGTTAAGATAGTAATGTTTATAGTATTAATAATGGCTAGTAAAGTCATAGCAGTTTTGACAGGCTCCCATTTGTACTTCTGTGGTATCAGGAAAGGGGATAAGTATATATGGAAGTGTCGCAAAGGACACTGTGACCCTAGGTTAAACAGGAGAGAGTTCACGCAATGCAACTGCCGAAATGTACATAAAAAGAACTATTAGATTTCTAGCCAAAGATTATATAGAGTTACAGTCTTTATACTGACAGATGGTTATTGCTCAAAACTCTAATTTCTTTGTTAGGATTTTCAGATGCACCATGACATTTAGTGATTTAATAAACAGTTTTTGAGTGATGATTATGTTCCCTCCAAAAGATAAAAATCATATATTCCCTATATCTCTCTCATTTTAAACTGACGGTATCATAGTTGGAAAATAATAATATGATTTTTGATGTACAGCTTTCAGTATTTTAGAATGACCCATAGAAATAAAGCAAAAAAATTGGCTGTAAAGGTTAGAGATGATCTACCTAGGCTGGTTGCTATAAAGACAAATTATTCAGAAGTAAATATTGATATCAAAGGTGTTAGTATTTATTTCTCTTTAGATCCCTCTCTGATAATTATTTCTCTCCCACATTCAAATCCCCTTTTAATTTTATTCATTAATCATTTTAGAATTTATAATAATAGTTTCAGAAAACACAGTGATTTTAATCAAGAAATATATCCCAATGTCTAGCTGACATGGTTTCTATACATCCCACTGCCCAGATACTTGGTTAATTTAAAATGATTCATAATGCAGCTCTCAGAATTTAAAAAATTTTTATCACAAATGTTGATCTAAATTTTGGCGTCACATTTTCATAAACAACTTTTCATTAAAACCAAACTTAAGTATTTGCCTTGTAATAAATTATCGTGTCCCTCTGGTATGAAATATTCAATATCTTGTGTTTCCTTTTTCTTTCATTCATTTATTCAATAAATATTTATTAAGCACAACTGTATCTACATATACCCCATAGTATCTAGCAATATATATAAGGCATATAAGAATGCAGTCAACTTAGAGCTAGAGACTAATAAGGGAAACAAGACATTTTCATTATTACCTCCAATTGCGTAGACCATCCCTCCCAGAACTGCTACTCCCAGTCCACATCGAGCCTGATGAAGTGAAGACACAGTGGTCCAGTACTGGCTAAAGGTGTCAAAACGTTCTACACAACTGAGGGCTCTACTATCACTCCAACGACCCCCCTGCAACCGAGTATATCCACCTGAATAAAGGAAGGAAAGGAGGTACACAGCAAATCCCTTACTGCTAAATATGGAAATGGTAGTAACAAGAAAAATCTAGCCCTCTATATCTAGACATTCAATATAACTACTGCACAGTAAGGAATAAGTGCTTTAGAGTCTGCCATATATACATCTATTATTCTTAAATGTGCCAGGTCCTGAAAGATTATGGTTTAAATGCAATGAGGTCTACCACAATGTTCTACCACCTGGTCTTGGTTATAATCAAATGTTAGATAAAACATAAATCTAGGAACTGGTTATCTGTCTAGTTAGGAAGTTTCATTGTGACTTCTATTAATGTCTTTTTCAGTTAAATATAGTGAGTTGGGGCTTCCCTGGTGATGCAGTGGTTCAGAATCCGCCTGCCAATGCAGGGGACACAGGTTCGAGCCCTGTCCCGGGAAGATCCCACGTGCCGCAGAGCAACTAAGCCCGTGCACCACAACTAATGAGCCTGAGCTCTAGAGCCTGCAAGCCACAACTACTGAGCCCACGTGCCACAACTACTGAAGCCCGCGCGCCTAGAGCCCGGGCTCTGCAATAGGAGAAGCCATGACAATGAGAAGCCCACGCACTGCAATGAAGAGTAGCCCTCGCTCACCGCAACTAGAGAAAGCCCACGCACAGCAACGAAGACCCAACACAGCCAAAAAGTAAATTAATTAATTAATAATAAAAAAAAATAGTGAGTTGAAATCCTTGTTTGACTGCACATCCCATCATTAAAAAAGTTTAGCAAGCACTCAAAAATTACACATTTATATATTATAGTATATATAAAATTATACAATGACATACATACTAAAAATTATACTATACATAAAGTTTTTATATATAATAAATTATATTATGTATATAAATCTGGACAATCTGTTGACATATATATCAAATATTGATAAGGTTTAATGCTTTTTTCAAAAAAAAAAAATGGAGGGAATTCTCTGGCGGCCAGTGGTTCCGACTTGGCACTTTCACTGCTGTGGCCTGGGTTCAATCCCTGGTCGGGGAACTAAGATCCCGCAAGCTGCGCGGGGTGGCCAAAAAACTACACAACACTACACTACACTACAATAAAATAAAATAAAAATGGAAAGGTTCATACGATATTCCTATGGGTTATCCTGCATATCCACACTTTGGAGACCACTAGTTCCTATCATCCCTAATGACCATCTAAGACGCTGTGAATAGTTAAAATGTGTGAGATTTATTTTCCTATTTCTCACTAGAATTCAAATATTTAATTTTTAAAGCAGTATATCTTAGGCAGTTATTTGATAATAATTGGGTATATAAGAACCCAAAGATTTAAATCACAGAATAACAGAAGTCAAATAAATAGCTATTTATTCTTAGATGTGTCCACTGTACTATATAAATACAATTTCTAAATCTGTAGCCTGTATGTGAAATTAAATATGCCTATCTGACATACCTGCACATTCTGACATGTATGATAACAACAAAAATTTAAAAGGTTTTTATCCTGAAAATAAAGATAATTTCTATTACTTTTTAAAAGGTTCTCACCTACTGCATACAGGTACTTTCTTGCTTTCTTCCGAGGTCGAACTTTAGATGTCTGCAGAAAACTAGAAAATTTGTTCTCTTTGGGAGATTTGCACACCTCACAGTACTCTTTCAAAAGTGTTTGCAGTGCAACACGAAGATTAAAATCGGATATTCCTAAAGCAATGTTGAAAAAGATAATGTTTTAATCAATTTTTAAATAATATTGAAAAGACATGTTTCCATGAAAATAAAATACATTTAACAATCAAAAAATGAAAACTCATCATCAAACAATGGAGTATGTTTCCAACAATACCAAGTATTATTTTTCTCACTGCTACTAAAGAATATATACTTTCCTTAAATCAAAGATTGTTTTAAAAAACATGCTTCATTAGATCCAATTTGAAAACACATGTATGAGGATCTCTAAACAAAGATGCCAGGTAAAACAGGGGCACAATTATCTAACAAAATGAAAAAATAAAATTGCCCAAAATTCTATACTTACAACCTGCTAACAAAAGGATATAAAATTATGTCATATACTTTGAAAATGATAGTCAAAGCAAGAAACAGAAGATTCTGGTCGGATGAGGTCCATTTCCTAAAAAGACTTTGAGCATGATTGGGTAGGTTATTCTGCTCAAGGGTGCTTAGCTGAAAAGATGAATTGGGAACGAAAGCCAACCTGTGTCCCACTTGGCAAGCTATAAGAACTGGCCTCTGTGAAAGGGCACTATCTTCTAATTTGCACAAAAGCACCATATATGCTAGTAAGGGACTGTCTCTAAGCCTTGTCTCTATGTCCAAAAAGCAATATTGAGGAGAAAAGGTCAACTAACAAAATCTTGAGAAGTCTCACTAGTAACTTAAGAATTTGGAGAAAGGGCAAATAGCAGATAAAAAGCAGAACTGAGAAGTCAAAGAAAAAAACCATTAAAAGAAAAATCCTTTACAGGCCCATCAGTAAAGATAGAGAGGATCACCAGGATTTGCCATCTAACAGAGCTCAGTGGTAGCCAAAATCCACAGTAGTGAGATACAACCTTGGCTGGGTTAAGTAGGTCTTGATAACAGATCAATACAGTAGTAGGATCTTACAAGAGAGACCTCAGAGCCCAGGCCCCCAAGCAAGGACCTCAGCCTTAGCAGATCTCTATTCTTTCACTACCCTATGCCTCAGGCTAGAAAGATGTGGTGAGAACACAACACAGAGCCCTCAAATTTTAGATGGGAGAAACAAAGTAGTTACACTAAGGTAGAAAGAGTGTCAAAGAGAATTATCAGAGCAAGCAGGTTTGAACAGAGTTGCCCAAGTTAAGAATGAGCAATATATCATGAAAAGGCAATACAGCTATGTAAATATACCTCAGGAAAAAGAAAAGAAAGAGACTGAAGAATTCAGTCTGGAAGAAAACATTAGCCACAAACAGAAACAGACTCCCCATACACAGGATAGAATTATTTAAGAATACAGATCCTATATAAAAAAAAGAACTCAAAGGCAAAATGAGATGCATTGTGGGCTTCCCTGGTGGCGCAGTGGTTAAGAATCGCCTGCCAGTGCAGGGGACACGGGTTCGAGGCCTGGTCCGGGAAGATCCCGCATGCCGCAGAGCAACTAAGCCCGTGCACCACAACTACTAAGCCTGCACTCTAGAGCCTGTGAGCCACAACTACTGAGCCCACGTGCCACAACTACTGAAGCCCGCGTGCCTAGAGCCCGTGCTCCACAACAAGAGAAGCCACCGCAAAGAGAAGCTCATGCACCGCAACAAAGAGTAGCCCCCACTCGCCGCAACTAGAGAAAGCCCATGTGCAGCAACAAAGACCCAATGCAGCCAAAAATTTAAAGATAATAATAAAATAAAATGAGACGCATTGTTGAGGAAACAAAGTGAGAACTGAAATGACAGTAGTGCAGACTTAATAAATTGGAAACAAGAAACTCATCAGAAAAAAATCAAATTAGCGATTTGGAGTAAAGACTTGAGAAAACTGTGAATATAGAGCAAAAGACAAAATATTTTAACATTAGAAGATAAATATGAAAGACAAAAAAGTTCCAGTGAAAGGATGAAGACTACCAAATGAAACATTAAAAGTGTTCAGGAATTTCATACAGGAAAAATTTCCCAAAATGAAATTAAAATTGAACCTTTAAAAGGAAAGGGCGGGACGTCCCTGCCGGTCCAGTGGTTGGGACTCCTCGTGTGGGGGCGTGGCTTTGATCCCTGGTTGGGGAACTAGGATCCCGCAAGCCGAAAGGCTCAGCCAAAAAAAAAAAAGGAAAGGGTATATGATATAGTCTAAGGAAAAATGGCAAACTTTAACACAAATCAAGAATAATGGAAGATAATTCTTTAGGCATCCAAGCAGAAAGAGAAAGTCATAAAAAAAAAAAAAAGAAAACCATGCCTTACAAACTTGGGGTGGGTTGGGGGAATCATAAATTAAGAATATTATGCCCACCCAAATTTCTGTTAAATTAAAAAGCAACAGGCAGAACTTCTCAGATGTGAGGGAAAAAAATCAGGAAATAACAGTTATCATGAGCCTTCCTTGAAAAAAATACTTAGTGATGAAATCCAACCAACCAAATGATGAATCAAAAAAGAAAGCTCAGGGAATTCCTTGGCGGTCCAGTGGTTAGGACTCGGTGCTTTCACTGCTGTGGCCTAGGTTCAATCCTTGGTCAAGGAACTAAGATCCCACAAGCCCTGCTGCGCCGCCAAAAAAAAAAAAAAGGTCAGGACTAAAAAGACTATCATTAAAAAACTGGTAGAGAGCATTAAATACAAAACAAAAGCACAGAGCTAGGGGAATCATGATTGAAAAAAATCTATGTAAAGGCTGTGTAAAACTTGAGGGGGGTAGGGAGAAAAATAACAATGCTAATTACCTCATTTTTCTTAGCAGAGAGTCTAAACTTTAAAATTGAAACACAAAATGAAACTATGGTTTCACCTTTTAATGATTTTCATCTTTTGTTTTTAACTCTACAAAAACTTTTTAGAATGATTATTTCTTGGGATAAAGAAACATTTATCTGAAATTAGTTATTACTTTAGTTTCTTCTTTGTTAATTTCAGTGAGATTTAAATACTTTTTTTTTTAAACAACAGCTCCTGTTTATTTATTTATTTATTTATTTATTTTATTTATTTTTTTTATTTATGGCTGTGTTGGGTCTTCGTTTCTGTGCGAGGGCTTTCTCTAGTTGCAGCAAGTGGGGGCCACTCTTCATCGCGGTGCGCGGGCCTCTAACTATTGCGGCCTCTCTTGTTGCGGAGCACAGGCTCCAGACGCGCAGGCTCAGTAGTTGTGGTTCATGGGCCTAGTTGCTCCGCGGCATGTGGGATCTTCCCAGACCAGGGCTCGAACCCGTGTCCCCTGCATTGGCAGGCAGACTCTCAACCACTGCGCCACCAGGGAAGCCCTAAATACATTTTTGTAGTATAAATAGTATGATAGAATGATTCTTATTCTTATAAATTTTTTTTTCTATCTATCCATGCAACCATACACCCACCTATCATTCATTCTCCTATACAGAGACATCTAGAATGATGTTTAATGAATGTTAATTATAACTGGCTATTTCTGGGTGATGGACTTTGGGTGATTTGTTGGTTTTTTTTATACTTTATTACCTAAACTTTTCATAAGAGTATGTACCATTTTTAAAAAGTAAAATCATTCTCTAAAATGCAAGAAAAATATATGTTATACTAATAATATTAAATTGCCTGAATTATTCCTGTGGTAAATACAAAAAATATACACCAGGGGGAAAATCTACACATTTCACATAACATAATTTAACCATTTCAATTAAGTCTCTTGCTCCTTCACTGAATTTTGTGGTAGACTCTCATTATTTTTCTGTATGAATTGTCCATCTTTTCTCCAATATGATCAAAGAGATAAAGTTTCAAAAATAGTGAAAAATATTAAGGTTACCTTTAAAAAAAATCCTCCATTTATTTCTCCCTTGCCTCCCTGCAGTTTTACTCCAGTGAAATATCTTTAGGTGATAACTATTGGGCAGTGCAAGACTTAAACACTGTATTACAACACTAAAAAGCTGCAGGAAAACATGTCCCAATTCTAGGGAACTTTCCTTTGCTCCTAGCAGAGGAACTTTCCTTTAGCACTCTGTATCTGCGGCACTTGGGAAAAGCCAACTCAACCATGAAAGCCTTTGTCCCACTCCTAAATTCTCACATGATACATGCAAAAATGTGTCTGGATAATTTCTCTCTTCTTGTTTACCATTTAAATACAGTCAGTCTTCATTTTTTGTGGATTCCTTACTTGTGACTACATCTACTCACTAAAATGGATTTGTAACCCAAATCAACATTCACAGCACTTTCCTGGTAGTGAAACATGCCACAGAGCGGCAAAAAATTTGAATCACCTAACATGAATGTTCCCAGGTGAGACTGAAAGAGGTGACATCCTGCCTTCTTGCTTCAGCTCTCACTATAAACAAGTGTCCTTTTCACACTCTATTTAGTGTCATGGTTTTCACATTTTTGTGTTTTTTGCTGTTTTTTTCACTGTTTAAAATAGACCCCAAGCATACTGCTAAAGTGCTGTCTAGTGTTTGTAAGTGCAAGAAGGCTGTGATGTGCCTTACAGAGAAAATACATGTGTTAGGCTTCATTCAGGCTTGAGTTATAGTGCTGTTGGCCATGAGTTTAATGAATCAACAACATATAATATTAAATGAGGTAGTTCTGACAGACACACACATAAAACAAAGTTATGTATTGATCAGCTGACAAAAATGTTGTAACCAGAGGCTTGTAAGAACTTACCCTGTATTTCCCTAGGAACAATGGCTCAGTATTTGTCAATTCAGTGTTCTTGGCAAATTTATAGAAGATAACTACCATGAATAATGAGAACTGACTATATATGAATAATGAGAATTAACTGCATATACATTAATACAAGATATCACTCAGAAAAACCTACAAAATTCTGTTAACACTGTTAAGAATGGGAAAAAACTAAAAATCCACATTAAATATAATTCCTTTACAGAATTACAACCTTAATGCTAATATTATATTTAATTCATAATAAAATATTTGTAATTCAGTCACATCCTAAATCTTCAGTGCATGACAAGAGTAAAACCTTCAAATCTTGAAACCAGGTCCAAAGTAGTTTTTAAAAATAAATTTAGTTATCATTTTTCCAATATAAAGATAAAATTTATTTTATACTATGGTGAAAAGTATTTTCAAAGTGTAGAACCTAAATATATTCAAAGGCTACATAGAAGCTATATTATATCAATATACAATTCATTTTATAATGATAGGAGTTACAAGATTTATTGAGTTTTGGTTTTGTGTTTAGCATATATGTTTTCCTCAAATGCTGGGTTTTGGTGAAGTTTTCAGTGGCAAGAAGAAATCTTACACTAAAATAATTAGTACTGCCTAAAATAGCACCAGTATTTTAACTCTGTCAGTAATTTTATCTCCCGTGGTACTTAATCTCAAGAAAGTATTTAAAGATTTGATTAAAATACTGGGTAGAAATACTGAAATACTGGGACTTCCCTGAAGGTGCATTGGTTAAGATTCCATGCTCAATGCAGGGAGCGCAGGTTCGATCCCTGGTCGGGGAACTAAGATCCCACATGACGCATGGCGTGGCCAAAAGTTTAAAAAAAAAAAAAAGAAAGAAAGAAAGAAAAAAAAGAAATACTGAAATACTACTATCTACCCACAAAACACAGAAGTTGTATCTTGCATATAATAATCATTCAGTAAATGTCTGCTTATTGAACTGAAAAACGAAAACACTATCACATTTCAAATAGAGGAAAGGTCACTGGATAATTAACTGACTAACTTAACATGGAACAAAAAAATTACCTTCTATATACTTTAAAAGCCTCTGAGGAGGTAATAAAGGGAATCGAATTGGGTCTAGCACTTCCACCACATGTTTTCTTCTCTTTCCGAGATCTTTCAGAATCCACTGCATTGCAGCTAAGAAGACCTGGTATTCATCCTCGATGCTAAGCTCTTCACTTCGCAAAATTTTGATCAGCTGATCTTTTGTAAGTGCCAGGAACTCTTCCCCACTATGAACCTCCAAGAAATGGACATGAATGTAGTTTTCTGTAAATTCCAAAAGATCATGGCAGGCAATCTGCTCAGAGAACTGAAAGATCCCAATGCAGTTCAGTGGATCAATTTGTCCTTTCAGAAATTCACAGCAAAGATTAACAACTTCAGTCAACTGTAGCATGTCTGCTGCAACAATCAGCTCTTGGACATTATTCACTCCTATGTTCACTATACCTAGGGAAGTAAGGAGACAAAATAACCAATAAAATAAAATAAACATTTGACTTATATTCAAAGACCATTATATTCAATACTTGATTCCACTGATAGCTTAGGCTTTGCCGAGTAGATACTAAGTATAAAGGCAACAAAGAACTTGTAGAAAGGTGCAGAACTTAAATGATAATGGTACCCCACATTCATGTAACACTTAACAGTGAACCAGGCACAGCATTAATTGCTTTATACATTCACTTAACCCTCGCTACAACCCCATATAATAGGGTTTTTTCCCCTTATTATTATTTTTTAATTAATTAATTAATTTATTTATTTATTTATTTTTGGCTGCATTGGGTCTTCATTGCTGCACGCGGGCTTTCTAGTTGTACTGAGCAGGGGCTACTCTCTGTTGCAGTGTGCGGGCTTCTCATTGTGGTGGCTTCTCTTGCTGTGGAGCATGGGATCTAGGCGTGCAAGCTTCAGTAGTTGCAGCATGCAGGTTCAGTAGTTGTGGCTCACAGGCTCTAGAGCATAGGCTCAGTAGTTGTGGTGCACCGGCTTAGTTGCTCTGCGGCATGTGGGATCTTCCCGGACCAGGGCTCGAACCTGTGTCCCCTGCACTGGCAGGCGGATTCTTAATCACTATGCCACCAGGGAAGTCCCCACTTTCATATATGTTTATAATGACTTTGGGAAGACACCAAATACTCAATTATATTTAGAAGGGAAAAAAAACACTGTAAGTCTACCTAATAAGGATAAACTCTCCATTCAATCTTATACTTTCCCTTTACCCCTTTAAAACATTCAACTAAACTATGTGTCTAAAGTTTGTATTCCCAAATAGATTTATAAACTCTGTTGGGGCAAGGCTTGTCCTTTCTGTATTCCCAATGCCTAGCACACACTAGGTGCTCAAAAAATTTATTATATATGAATGAATGGCCAAAGACATTATGGTGAGAGGAAGACTATGGCTTGATGAATGCAAACAGGGGTTTTCTGAAAAGTATAGGAAATGGAATCCACCATGGGAATAAATGGTAGTGGCTGCAGAGAAAACTGAGATAAGACTTAATTGAATGAAATGAGAATTCACTACAAATTTGGAGAAGATAAGATCATGGGTTGTGATGGAAGGTAACTGAATGACTGCTACTGGATGAAACCAAGAGTTACTTGAAAGTACTAAAAAGAATGCCCTACAGCTTAATAAGGCTTTACAGATTATTAAAAGCACTTTTACAGCAACAAAAAAACTAACAACCCAATTGAAAAATTAGCAGAAGACCTAAATAGACATTTCTCCAAAGAAGACATACAGATAGCCATTAGGCACATGAAAAGATGCTCAACATTGCTAATTATTAGAGAAATTCAAATCAAAACTACAATGAGATACCACCTCACACCAGTCTCAATGGCCATCATAAAAAACTCTACAAATAACAAAGGTTGGAGAGGGCGTGGAGGAAAAGGAACTCTCCTACGCTGTTGGTGGGAATATAAGTTGGTGCAGCCACTATGGAAAACAGTATGCAGGTTCCTCAAAAAACTAAAAATAGAGTTGCCATATGATCCAGCAATTCCACTCCTGGGCATATATCGGGACAAACCTATAATTCAAAAAGATACAAGTACCCCTTTGTTCATGGCAGCACTATTCACAATAGCCAAGACCTGGAAACAACCTAAATGTCCACTAACAGATGAATGGATATATATACAATGGAATACTACTCATCATAAAAAAAAAAAATGAAACAGGGACTTCCCTGGCAGTCCAGTGGTTAAGACTCTGTGCTTCCACTGCAAGGAGCACGGGTTCGATCCCTGGTCGTGGAACTAATATCCCTCATGCCTCGAGGCCAAAAATAAATAGATAAATAAATAAAAATAAAAAAGAATTAAAAAATTTCATTTGCAGCAACATGGATGGACCTACAGATTATCATACTCAGTCAGAAAGAGAAAGACATACCATATGATATCACTTATGCATGAAATCTAAAATATGACACAAATGAACTTACCTACAAAACAGAAACAGACTCACAGACATAGAGAACAGATTTGTGGTTGCCAAGGGGGTGGGGGGTGGGGGAGGGATGGACTGGGAGTTCGGGATTAGCAGATGCAAACTATTATATACAGAATGGAAAAACAAGGTCCTACTGTATAGCACAGGGAACTATCAATATCTGCTGTATGGCAGAAATTAACACAACATTGTAAATCAACTATACTTCAATAAAATTAAAAAATAAAAATAAAAGAGTAAGCTACATGTAAAAGAATGAAATTAGAACATTTCCTAACACCATACACAAAAATAAACTCAAAATGGATTAAAGACTTAAATGTAAGGCCAGACACTATAAAACTCTTAGAGGAAAACATAGGCAGAACACTCTATGACATAAATCACAGCAAGATCCTTTTTGATCCACCTCCTAGAGAAAGGGAAATAAAAACAAAAGTAAACAAATGGGACCTAATGAATCTTAAAAGCTTTTGCACAGCAAAGGAAACCCGACACAAGACAAAAAGGCAACCCTCAGAATGGGAGAAAATATTTGTAAACGAAGCAATTGACAAAGGATTAATCTCCAAAATATACAAGCAGCTCATAAAGCTCAATATCAAAAAAACAAACAACCCAATCCAAAAATGGGTGGAAGACCTAAACAGACATTTCTCCAGAGAAGTTATACAGATTGCCAACAAACACGTGAAAGGATGCTCAACATCACTAATCATTAGAAAAATGCAAATCAAAACCACAATGAGGTATCACCTCACACTGGTCAGAATGGCCATCATCAAAAATCTACAAACAATAAATGCTGGAGAGGGTGTGGCAAAAAGGGAACTCTCTTGCACTGTTGGTGGGAATGTAAATTGATACAGCCACTATGGAGAACAGTATGGAAGTTCCTTATATAACTAAAAACAGAACTACCATATGACCCAGCAATCCCACTACTGGGCATATACCCTGAGGAAACCATAATTCAAAAAGAGTCATGTACCACAATGTTCATTGCAGCACTAGTTACAATAGCCAGGACATGGAAGCAACCTAAGTGTCCACTGACAGATGAATGGATAAAGAAGATGTGGCACATATACACAATGGAATATTACTCAGCCATAAAAAAAAAACGAAATTGAGTTGTTTGTAGTGAGGTGGATGGACCTAGAGTCTGTCATACAGAGTGAAGTAAGTCAGAAAGAGAAAAACAAATACCATATGCTAATACATATATATGGAATCTTAAAAAAAAAAAAAAGGTTCTGATGAACCTAGGGGCAGGACAGGAATAAAGATGCAGATGTAGACAATGGACTCTTGAGGACACGGGGAGGGGGAAGGGTAAACTGGGACAAAGTGAGAGAGTAGCATTGACATATATACACTACCAAATGTAAAATAGATAGCTGGTGGGAAGCAGCTGCATCTCACGGGGAGATCAGCTCAGGGCTTTGTGACCACCTACAGGGGTGGGATAGGGAGGGTGGGAGGGAGATGCAAGACGGAGGGGATATGGGGATGTATGTATACATATAGCTGATTCACTTTGTTATACAGCAGAAACTAACACAACACTGTAAAGCAATTATACTCCAAAAAAGATGTTAAAAATAAATAAATAAAATAAAATTCTAGCTCTACCCCAGCAGTATGACCTTCACCTTATGAAATCTAAATATACTTTCTGAGGGTTTAAAAAAAAAGTATTTTTACATTTATTAAAATTTATCTCATCTAACCTTCACGTGAATTAAAAAGTGCTACTATCCCCAGTTTATGAATAAGGAGAATGAGGCTCTCACAAGCTCATTTCTATTTTTTAAGTACCTACTTTACATTACCTATAAAACTCTGTAAACGCACAGGCCACACCTGTCTTGTTTACTATCATATCCCCAGTGCCTAGCTCAAAAAATATATTCACATATATATTGAAAGAATGAATGAATAATTGACTAAAGTTAAATGAAATGCTTCGTATCACACAGCTAGTTAGTGGCAGAGCTAGATCACAAACCCAGGTCATTTGATTTTAAGTGAAGTGCATAAAAATCTATGGTGAGAAGAATCTGTTAAGACCTATTAGAATTGTGAACGGTTAATAAAGAATGTCCAGAGCAGGACTTCCCTGGTGGCGCAGTGGTTGGGAATACGCCTGCCAATGCAGGGGACACAGGTTCGAGCCCTGGTCCGGGAAGATCCCACATGCCACGGAGCAAATAAGCCCATACGCCACAGCTACTGAGCCTGTGCTCTAGAGCCCACAAGCCACAACTACTGAGCCCACGTGCCACAGCTACTGAAGCCCACACGCCTAGAGCCCGTGCTCTGCAACAAGAGAAGCCACCGCAGTGAGAAGCCCGCGCACCGTGGTGAAGAGTGGCCCCCGCTCACCGCAAGTAGAGAACAGCCTGTGCCAGCAAAGAAGACCCAACACAGCCAAAATTAATTAATTAATTAAAAAAGAAAAAAAAATGTCCAGAGGAGAGAATAATAGAATAACAGGTTTTGCTGCCCCATCCCAAAAAAGGAAATGCTATTACAATGAAAATCAAAGATCATGTTTTTAAAGAACTAATTGTATCAAAGACTACAAAGTTCCCTGTCCAATAAATACCCAATATTCATTTTCATTTAATCCATACTAACAGAACCTTGATTTTGTTGTGAGTGGCAATTGTGCCCTGCTGAAAATTATATTTCTCATCCTCCCTTGCAGATGGGGGTGAATTTTTGACTGAGTTTGGCCAACTTGATACAGGCAGCAGTTATTGGGGAGGGTTACCAGAAAAGCTTAAAAAGGGATAGACTCAGCCGGCAGGTCCTTTTACCTTTTCCTCTTCTGCCTTCCACTGGTTAAAGTTCACTGATCATGAGATTAGAAGCTACAAGCTATAGATGGTGGAGCAAAATATTGGAAGAATAATGGGCTACTAATAACATCAAGAAGCCACCATACCAGCCTTGGGATGGCTTCTATGGATCCATTTTTGTTGGAAAAATAAACTCCTATCTTATTATTTTATATCTTTTACTAGTGGCCAAATGTTGTTCTTTACTGTTAACCAATTTTACCTTAAATGTCAATATTCTACAATGTTATTATCCCCCAGATATGCTCAGTAGCTTTTACTTCTCTAGGTTTTACCACTTTTTATTCCTTTGATGGAAGTGCGAATCATCAGCAATATGGAGATGATGCCATGAACATTCTCTTTCACTAGATATCTCTTGTTGCTACTGTCAGACAACAGAGGCAGAATAAGCAACTTGTGGAATTTCTTCTGTTTTTATGTTGTTCGACACTAATTGCATTGGATTAATCTGTGTTAATTTATACTTTGCAAATAAGAGAAGCAGGGGCATTTATGAAATAGTTTAATCAGCTCACGTAAGTCATTTAGAAAAGTGAGGTCAAGAACCCCTCAATGTTAATCTGTACACTAGTCAATAGGCAGAGCTGCACTGCTTTCAGCAGATAAAAGATAATGATTTTTATTTTTTTAATTTATTTTTTAAAAATATGATAATCATTTTTACAATCCCAAATTAAAAGCTATTTTCTGAAAATTTCCAAAAAGGAATATGAAACTACACAAGGAAAGAAATCACCTTGGGACTTCAGTGGTGGCGCAGTGGTTAAGAATCCACTTGCCAATACAGGGGACACAGGTTCGACCCCTGGTTTTGTCATTTTCCAGGTTTAAATAACATGCTTTAAATAAACAATACTTTATCAGGCCATATCCCACCAAGTAGTCCTTTAAGGAGAGCAAGGTATATTCTCAAAACTAGAGTATAAACAAACATAGTCTTTGTTTTCAAACATTTTTTCCTGATTGTAAGAGTAATATATATTCATCACAGAAAAAAAACTTTAGGGACTTCCCTGGTGGTGCAGTGATTAAGAATCCGCCTGTCAACAACGCAGAGGACACGGGTTCGATCCCTGGTCCGGGAAGATCCCACATGACGCGAAGCAACTAAGCCTGTGCGCCACAACTACTGAGCCTGCGCTCTAGGGTGAGCGAGCCACGACTACTGAAGCCCACGCGCCTAGAGCCCGTGCTCCGCAACAAGAGAAGCCACCGCAATGAGAAGGCCGTGCACCGCAACGAAGAGTAGCTCCTGCTCCCCACAACTAGAGAAAGCCCGTGCACAGCAACGAAGACCCAATGCAGCTAAAAATAAATAAAAAATTAAATCTTTAAAAAAAACTAAAACAAAGAAACTTTAAGGCAGAAAAGCATAAAAATGAAAATCACACATTTTCCCATACACTGACATACACTTTTTTTTTTTGGCCGCACTGCACTACTTGCGGGAAGTGTGGAGTCCTAATGACAGGACCGCCGGGAAATCCCTATATTAACATTAATACTTTAGTGTATCTCTTTCAAATCTTTTTACCATGTATATTTATGTTACATATGACTTATATTTTACACTATGGTTTTTGTTTACATTTTATGTCATTAAAACTCTTCAGAAACTTAAAAATAAAATTTTGTTTAAATTAATACATGCTGATTATAGACATTTTGAGGAAAAAACAAAAAAAAGGGAAAAATAAGAATCTTCCATATTCCATCATCTAGAGATAAACGCTTATAAATATTCTAGTCTTTTCCTGTGCACAAATACACAAATGAATTTTTTTTTTTACAAAATTGGGGTGATATTTATATACAGCTTTTTTTCCACTTAATATATTGCAAACATTCTTCCATGAGAATGTATATATGTGTGTGTGTACATATATACAAATATAATTTGTGAGAACTAAAAATTATTCCATTATATATACATGTACCATAGTTTATTTAACCATATAAGGTACTGAGGGACAAACTGTATTCCATTATATACTATTATAAATAATGTTACAATAAATGTAAATATTTGCCTGCATCACTAATTAATTCCTTAGGATTCCCAGAAAAGGAATACTGGGTCAAAAGATATGAACTTTTTGTTTTGTTTTGATTTTTTTGGCCGTGCCATGCAGCATTCAGGGATCTTAGTTCCCCGACCAGGGACTGAACCCGCGCCCCCTGCAGTGGAAGGTGAAGTCTTAACAACTGGACCACCAGGGAAGTCCCGATATGAACTTTTTGAAGGTTCATAATAACATATTGTCAAATCACTTTCTATACGTTAGATCAAGTTATATTCCCATAGCAGAACGTGAGTGATTGCATCATTCTTCACTCAAAGCTACAAGTTCACTTAACATACCTGTGTAAATGAAATCTAGAAGTATTTGAAAGATTCCAGCTTCAATTCCTAGAATCTGTACAACATCTTTTGAGGACTCTTTCATTCCTCCAGTGAACAAAGCTGCAAAGTAAGGACTACTGGCAGCCAAAACCAGCCGATGAACTTTGAAAGTTTCCTTTCCAACTTGCAGCTGCACATCACAGAAATGCTGTCCATTTCTCATTTTATTGATCTGGGCCAAGATGAGTTGAGCATGTTTATCTGATGAAAAAGGACTATCACCAGCCTTGGCACAGCCCTCATTAGCCATGATGATGACAGATTAATTAAAAGGACTGTTGCCCATAATCTGGTCCTACCCTGAAAAAAAAAAAACGAAAGAGACCAAACAATGCATTTTTGTGTTTAACATGTCTTCTATTCATACATGTATGAAACGTTCCCTATCCTCAAGGAGCTTACAATCTATTTAGGGACATAAAACACATATGAAATAAATAAGGGCTAAATTGTGTGGTACTATTTCTAACAGGGTTTCAAAGAAGGGAATAAATAATGGGGCCTAAAATAATTAGATGGCGCTTCACAGCAGAAATGGAACCTGAACTGGACACTGAGTGACAGTGTATTAAGGTATGAGGAGAGGGCATAAACCCTTTCAGGTGGAGTAAAGAAAATGAGGAAAGGCACAAAGGTATAAAGATATTTTTGTACACTGCAGTAAGGACGCACACATGGCAGCCAAAATCAACTTTCAAAAAGCAATTGTGATCAGGCCAACTGTCTGCTTAAAATCCTTCAATTTGTACACTTCCCTTAGCACACAAAGCCCTTCAAATTTCACCTCTACCTATCCAGTCCTACCTCCTATAATCCTCTTTGAACTTAATACTCCAACAAAACCTAACAATTTACAGTTCTCTAAACACATCTCTTTCATGGCACCCTTCCCCCACCTTTTCTTTCTGGATCTTTGTTATAAATCAAGACTGTTCAAACTTATTTTCCTCCAGGAAATCTTCCCTGTTCCTCTCTCCTCTGGGTTTGGTGCTCACCCTAACCTTACCTATTTTACAGTATACTATCACATTCTACCTTGTCAGACATTTTACCACCCTACTCCCTAGACAGACACACAGACACACACAAACACACACACACTCTGAAAGTTCCCTGAAAGACAACTCCTTAGGGACTATCTTTCATAGCTGTAGCACCAGTATCTAACATATCTTGTTTTCAAATGTTTGTGAAATAAATGGGCACAAAGAAATAACAATAATAGCTTAGGATGTTTTTGTTTAATTCTGATAACTTTTCCACACATTATGCCAATTGTAATTCTCACAATAATTAAGAGGCTGGAAGAAAAAGATATTGTTATTTGAAATAAGAGAAGGAAACACACGCTCAGTTTCCCAAGGTCACAGAGTTAGTATAATGACAGTCCTGGTATTTGAATCCAGGTCTTCTTACTCTAAATCCTTGTTTTTTCCCATCATATCATGTGCATATAGAGAAGGAGCTTTGAAACCCAAGCATAGCAATTTGAACATGAACCTTTACAGGTTTATCGAGAATAAACATGACAATAGTCATATTTCAGAACTGTTATTTGAGCTTTCAGGGGATGAGCTAAGAGGTAGCAAAGTCTTAGAAAACAGTCTTCCAGCTTTAACAATGAGAATCAAAGGGATAAATCCAAGTTACTTTTTGAATAAAGAAACCATGAGATCCAGTAATATAAGAGATACGGAGATGAAGCACAGGGGAAATCTAAGATGACTAAGGTTATTTAGGCATCAAGGAAAATTAGTAATAAGACTGACAGAAATGGTGTGACCTGATGTTAAAAATAAGGGGGGGCTAAATTTATAGCATTCAAACTTATTAAAGTAAAAATAACTAAGCTGATTATCACGATTATCTAGGAATTAACTTATTGAGAAATTTTATTGAAAAGTTCCGAGGTAGCTGCTAAAACTTCACATGAGCTCCAACATAAATGTCAACATATTACATTTAACTGGCATATAAAAGCAAACAGTGTATTTGTCTCTACATAGAAATTTGACCTGCAGATATTATTAAACATGGCATGGCTGTCAGGCTTTCTTCTGTTTTAGATTTCTTCCTATCAGCAGATTTTGGACCCCACTGGTTTGCTTAATTACAAGGTACCTCCTCTGCCCCCAACTTCAGGGCATCAAGCACAGCTACTGAACTAAAATGCTGCCTCCTGCTACAAAAAAGTTACTGAATTATCCATCCACTCTGGCAGCCAACAGCAGAAATCCTACTCTATTACTACTACGCTTCTTAGTAACTGCTGATACTATCCCACTGCCACTGGAGTACTTCATTCCAAAAGGCGGCACGTGGTATGACCCTATCTCCAAAAGGCAAGAGCATAATTCAGGGACATCGCATACGGATGTAAGCGACGTGCCCCAAGAGACACAAACTTGAAAGGCAGATTATTTAGGAAACGGTGGAGACGCCCAGAGTAAGTAAAAAGGACCTATGTTTAGTGGCCTCGAAGTCACTGCTGCGAGGATCTGGAAGCTGCTTCATTCAGCAAAGCGTGTCAGAAAGAATCCCAGGACGAGCAAGCGTCAAAAAAAATGAGGCTCTTTGTGCTTGACTTGGGGGCTGGACCTGGAGAGCTAACCCTAAGCTGCTGCGACACTAAAGGCAGATAAAACATTCCGGTGCTACCTAAACGGCGGGGAAGACATCTCAAATACTCCTGGTGACAACAGACGGGCCGGAGCTCGGCCTCGGATTCCCCAGTGGGGGCGGGGAGAAGAGAGGCAGGAAGGGACCGGACTAGACGACGTTCCGGGCGAAAACACTTCGATTATTAGAGGCACGCCTGAACGGCAGGAGGAAGCCGGTTCCAGAGGTTCCTCGCACTCTCCTCCTCAAGGGTCCCGAGAGCCGGAGAGAGCCGAGGAGGAAATTCCCAATCCCGTCATAGACGCCCCCGGGATGCAGGCCCTTCTTACCCGCCGCTTCCCCTTCCCGCTGGCGCCCGCTCAGGCTCTGCGTGCGCAGTCGCGATAAGCTAGCGCACAGACGGGGCGGGGAAAGTCCGGCGGGGTGACACGGCGCGGGTGACTGGGCAGTGCGGACTGCTGAGGGCTTGAGGCGAGGCCCGGCCGGCTGAGGGGGCCTCTCCACTCCGCTGGCAGGGCGGGTCTGCGCGTGCGCACTGCTCTTTCGCTCACGGGGAGCGGCGGCTCTTGGTGCGGCGCTGGTGTGGCGCTGGGCTTGTGCTTGACTCCCGGCGGGTAATGGCCTTTGCCAGCTTAAGCTCCCGCCTTCTGGGGCTGGCCGGCTTGCCCTTTCCACGCCGCCTACCCTCTCTCGATTCTTGGGGCGTCTCAGGCAGCCAGCGAGCCTCAGTGCTAATGAAAGAGTCGGGATCTGCTCTCCTCACACAGCCTATGACGCTGCTCCCCAGGAAGTCAACAACTGGCTGGCTAAAGGGCTTGCAGTTTCCACCTCCAGGCCCATCCATCCTTCCAAAGCTCCTGAATGCCCCACGGAGGGAAAACACAGAGTAGAATTCAATGTTACCCACACCCAAGATCTGGACAAAGTCATTTCTGCAGTGAAAGGAATTGCAGGTGTATATGTCACGTCTTTTTCTGCTAGGTACAATATATTTTCCTCTTTTTTGTGTGTATTAATTTGTAAGAATCTTTCTTACAAATTCTATAACACTGTTATTTAAGTTTACAACAAATCATTTTCCTAGGTCGGTTTATAAAGCAGCATACTTCTCATTTGCATGTGGGTCCCTGAGGAGGAGAACTATGGGATTTTTTCAAAACAAAGATGGTGAGTAACGCACACACAGACACACACACAAACACCCCCACATCACCGCACCCCTCACGCGGGGCTGGGCGCTTCTCTATTCCTTACCATTCACTCAGATCGTTTTGAGTCTCTGCCTGACTGAGCCCCGCGCTATGAGTGGATGTCTACTTTGAGTGAAGGGACAACTCAAAACGTCCAGTTATTTAAACTGTTGAACCTCATAATATGGCACATTTAAAAATGGCTTTCAAACTTTCGGACCCCAGCTCACAGTGAACAAAAACATTCTACATCAAACCGGTTACCACATACCTACCACATAGATAGATATACACATCTGAAACAAAAATTTCACAAAACTCTTGTTGGGGAGGGGGAAATTTCCCCCTCTACTCATCTTGATTTCTTGTGGCTGGACTAATAATAAAATTGACACAAGACAGTTTAACAGGAAAAAAAGGAAAATTTAGTTGTTCACAAGGAAGACTCATAGAAAGGGGCTTAAGAAGTGGTCAAAGCAGACAGCTTTTATAGTTTTAAACAGAGAAACAATTTATGAAGAATTGACAGGACAAAGAAACTAGGTTTTGGGAGTTCAATTAGCGAAAAATCTAAACAGAGTTTGGGCTTGGGGTAGTAAATGGGAGGAAGTAACAAGGTTTGTTTATACAGGCTTGTTGGCCTGAATTCCCTATCTCTGGAGATAAGAGTGTCCTTCTACCTCCAAAAGCAGGGAGTGCACCTTTCACATGAGAGATTTATTTCCTGCTTTCAGGGAGATAGAAAGGAGGGTTAGAGTGTCTCTCTTGCGTTGGCCATCTCTTAAGTTACTTTAATGCAAGAAAATTGGGACTTCCCTGGTGGTGCAGTGGTTAAGAATCCGCCTGCCAATGCAGGGGACAGGGGCTCGAGCCCTGGTCCGGGAAGATCCCACATGCTGTTGAGCAACGAAGCCCGTGCGCCACAACTACTGAGCCTGTGTTCTAGAGCCCGTGAGCCACAACTACTGAGCCTGCGTGCCAAAACTACTGAAGCCTGTGCGCCTAGAGCAGGTGCTCCACAGCAAGAGAAGCCACTGTGATGAGAAGCCCACACACTGCAGCGAAGAGTAGCCCCAGCTCACCTCAACTAGAGAAAGCCCACCTACAGCAACGAAGACCCAACGTGGCCAAAAATAAATAAATAAAATAAATTTATAAAAAAAAAAAATCAATATGCCATTGAGGTACATTTTGGGGCAACCTACCCTGGGCCCCAACACTTATTTGCTACCAGCAATGCACTAAATTTCTATTGCTTCTTTTTGATTTCATTACCAAAAAAATGCTGAAAGGGAACTGTTGTAAGGAAAAATTGTCAAAGACTTGGAAATGAGCAAAACTACTTTTCAGTGTAAGCCTGGGCATTGTCTAGCAGACACTGGAAGGATTTGAATGCATAGGGATGTCTTTCTGTTGACTAAGATCTTTTTTTTTTTTTTTAACAATTTTTATTTATTTATTTATTTTTATTTATGGCTGTGTTGGGTCCGTTTCTGTGTGAGGGCTTTTCTCTAGTTGCGGCAAGTGGGGGCCACTCTTCATCGCGGTGCGCGGGCCTCTCACTGTCGCGGCCTCTCTTGTTCCGGAGCACAGGCTCCAGATGTGCAGGCTCAGTAATTGTGGCTCACGGGCCTAGTTGCTCCACGGCATGTGGGATCTTCCCAAACCAGGGCTCGAACCCGTGTCCCCTGCATTGGCAGGCAGACTCTCAACCACTGCGCCACCAGGGAAGCCCGACTAAGATCTTTTACAAGAAAACTGGTAATATTTAGAATAATTCTTGTCCACGTTGAAGAAAAGATACCCCCAAACATTACATTTTATTGACCTATAGGGTATTAAACCACTTTGCCTCTGTTAGGGAATTCATTTCAATATTCTTGTTTCTTAGCAAATTCGTACAACATTCCTGTAACGTTTTACTGGCTCACTCATTAATTAATGAGATAAATAACATTTTGACATGTTTATTTTATATTTCTGTGAAAATCGTCAGTTTACCTTTTAGAAAATTATACCTCAGCACCACTAAAATTAATTTCACAATTTACTATTGTATTGCACCTAGCAATTTGAAAACTGGTGCTTTAGAGCATATACCTAGGAGCAGAATTGCTGGAACATAGGATATGTGCATCTTCAATTTCACTAGAAAATACTTATTTTCCAAACTCATTTTTCCAGTTTACATTTCCACCAGCAGCAAATGAGAGTTGCCTGGCTTCACATCCTTGCCAACATCTAGTATCATCAGATGTTTCAATTTTGTATGATCTGATGAGTGTAAAATAGTATTTTATTTTTATTATAACTTACATTCCCTGATTATTAATGAAATCAGGCAGTAAAAAGATGTTTATAAGCTGCTATGGACTGAATTTTGTCCCCCCACAATTTGTATGTTGAAGCCCTAACTCCCAATGTGATGATATTTAGAGATGGGGCTTGAGGGAGTTAATTAGGATTAGATGAGGTCATGAGGATGGGGCCCTCATGATGGGATTAGTGCCCTTATAAGAAGAGACACCAGAGCATGCTTGCTGTCCCTCACTCCACCCACACATGTATGATAGAAGACCACGTGAGTATCTAGTGAAAAGGTGGCCAACTAGCCCCCGTTCGCATAAAGAAGCAGTCATAAGAGTACACAGGGAGATGATGGCTGCCTACCACCAAGCCGAGAGAGAGAAGCCGCAGAATGAAACCTACCTGGCTGGCAACTTGATCTTGGATTTTCCAGTTTCCAGAACTGTGAGAAATAAATTTCTGTTGTTTAAGCCAGGGGTCCGCAACCCCTGGTCTGCGGAGCGGTACTGGTCCACAGCCTGTTAGGAACCCGGCTGCACAGCAGGAGGTGGGTGCTGAGTGAGCAAAGCTTCATCTGCTGCTCCCCATCGCTCGCATTACCGCCTGAACCATCTCCCCTCCCACCCCCGTGGAAAAATTGTCTTCCACGAAACCAGTTCCTGGTGCCAAAAAGGTTAGAGACCACTGATTTAAGTGACCCAGTCTGTGGAATTTTGTTATGGCAGTCAAAGCAAACTAATACATAGGCCAGTTAAGTTTCCTTTTGCGTAAAATGGCTATACATGTGTTTCGCCCAGGTTTCCATTGAATTTTTAGTTTCTTATTGATATTTAGGATGTTTTATGATTATATGTGTTGCCAATTTTTTATTCATTATCTCTCTCTCTTTTTTTTTTTTTTGGCCACACCGTGCGGCTTGCGGGATCTTAGTTCCCTGACCAGGGATCGAACCTGTGCCCCCTGCAATGGAAGCACAGAGTCCTAACCACTGTACCACCAGGGAATTTCCTTCATTGTCTCTTTTAATGAACAAAAATTTATAATTTTACCAATGTATTAGTCTATTTATTTATGTTTTGCACTTTTGGTATATTGCCTAAGAAATTCTTCTCCTCCCCAATGTTATAAAGATATTATATTTTCTTCTAAAAGTGTTATAATGTCTCTTTTCACATTTACTTCTTTAAGTCACTAGGAATTAATTTTTGAGTATGGATTGGGATAGGGATCCAATTTTTTTCCCCATATGAATAACAAATTGTCACAACATTATTTACTGAATATTTCATATTTCCTCACTAATCTTCAATGCTAGCTCTCTCCCATTTTATGTTTCCTTTTGGGCTGGAATCAGTTCTCTGTTCAGTTACACTGGTCTATTCATACATGCCCTGCTGCTTTAATTACTATACTTTTGTAATGAGTCTTGATATCTGGTAGAATAAGTTTCCCTGTCTTGTTCTTCTTCAATGGTGTCTTGGCTATTCTTGGAACACCTGGTTCTTCCACATAGATTTTAGAACCAACCTGTCAAGTTTCACACACAAATACATACAAGGGAGGAAGGAGGGGTTCTACTAATATTTCAATAAACGTATAGGACAATTTGGAGAGAATTAACACCTTCATAATATTGAATACTTTTATCCATTAATAAAATTAAATTTTAGAAAAGTTTAAAGTTTTATATTTTTATTCATAAGGGTCTTATATATCTTTTATTAAATTTATTCCTGAGTACTTTGTACTATTATAAATAATATCTTTTTAAGAATTACATTTTATGTTTGTTGGGGTACTTCTGTGTGTTGATTTTATGGGCAACAACATTGCTTAATTCACTTATTAATTAAAAAATTATCCATAGGGGCTTTGGGATTTTTCTGTGTAAATAATCATATCATCTGCACATATGACAGTTTGTTTCTTTTTTTCCAAACCTTATACCTTATGTTTATTTTTCTTGTCTTACTCAGCTAGCTAAGATCTCCAGTGTGAGGTTGACTGCAGATGCAGAGTAGGGTAGGAATTAATGCATAGACTTTGGAGCCAAATGCCTAAGTACAAAATCTAGCCCTGCCACTCAGTCCTTAAGCAATCTATTTAACTTTTCTTGAAACTCAGATTTCTCAAGTTGAACTATGCCTAATTATTGTACTTCATATCGTCGTTGTAAGGATTAATTTAACTATATAAAGCAGTTAGTATCTGGCAACTGTTAGCACTTTAAAATTATTAATAAAACAAAAATAGTAATAATAGGGACTTCCCTGGTGGTCCAGTGGTTAAGAGTGCATGCTTGCATTGCAGGGGACTCAGGATCTATCCCTGTTCAGGGAACTAAGATCCCTCATGCCATGCGGTGTGGCCAAAAAATTAAAAACATTTTTTTAATTTCAAAAAAAAAAGTAATAATAAATAAAGTATCCTTACACAGGTCCTGACTGTAAATGATATTTTACTGTTAAATATAATGTTTGCTGTAGGGTTTTTTTGGTAGGCATATTTTTATCAGGTAGTTCCCTTCAAATCCATCTACAACTACTACAGTTAGTACTACTACAACTGATAGCGATGATGATAATACTGAACACATATGGTATTTGTTATGCTTTTAACCCCTAAATTTATTGCATCTCCTGAGTATTTCATGAATTGACTTTTAGCAAACACTTTTTCTGTATCTTTTTTTAAAAACTGAAGTATAGTTGATTTACAATGTTGTGTTAGTTTCAGGTATACGGCAAAGTGATTCTCTCTATATATATTCTTTTTCAGATTCTTTTCCATTATAGGTTATTATGAGATATTGAATATAGTTCCCTGTGCTATACAGTAGGTCCTTGTTATTTATCTATTTCATATATAGTAGTGTGTATTCGTTAATTCCAAACTCCTAATTTATCTCTCCCCCTGCCTTTCCCTTTTGGTAACCACAAGTTTACTTTGTATGTCTATGAGTCTGTTTCTTTTTTGTAAATAAGTTCATTTGTATCATTTTTTTTTAGATTCCACATATAAATAATATCATGTGATATTTGTCTTTCTCTGACTGACTTCACTTTATGATATAAAGTATGATAATTTCTAGGTCCATCCATGTTGCTGCAAATGACATTATTTCATTCTTTTTTATGGCTGAGTAATATTTCATATACATATAATGGAATATATATATACTCCATTGAAATATATAGATATATATATTACATCTTCTTTATCCATTCATCTGTTGATGGACACTTAGGTTGCTCCCATGTCTTGGCTATTGTAAATAGTGGTGCTATGAATTCTGTATCTGTTTAGATGATCATGTGATTTTTCTTCTTTAGCCCGTTAATGTACTAAATTGCATTAATAGGTTTTTTAATGCTAAACTAATCTTCATTTCTGATGCAAATTTCACTTGGTCCTCATGTGTTTATCATTAATTTAACATTGCTGGATTTGCTTTGCTAACACTTTTTAAAAATATATTCATTTATTTATTTGGCTGTGCCAGGTCTTAGTTGCAGCATCTGGGATCTTTGTTGTGGCACGTGGACTCTTAGCTGCGGCATGCATGTGGGATCTAGTTCCCTGACCAGGAATCGAACCCAGGCCCCCTGCATTGGGAGCGCAGAGTCTTAACCATTGGACCACCAGAGAAGTCCTGCTGAGACTTTGCTTAGAATATGTGCATCAATATTCGTGAGTGAGCCTAACCTTTTATTTTCCTTTGTTATACTACTCTTTTCTGATTTAAGTATCAAGATTATACTAACTAACCCCCGACATGGTTTTAGGAGTGTTTTTCCTTTTTCTTTTTTTTTTTTCTCTGCATGAGTCTGAGTAAGATTGGAATTAAGACAGAAGCTGTTGAACTTGCCTGTAAAAATATATGGATCTGTTGTTTTCTTTGTGCAAAGATTTTTAACTGTTGATTCAATCTCTATCACATTTTCACTTTATTCTTGAGCAATTTTGCTAATTTATATTTTTCTATAAATTTGTTCTATTTAATTAAAATTTCAAATTCATTCACAGACAATGAAACAATAACGTTGTTAACAATATTCTCAAATTTTAATCTCTGCTATTATCTATAGTCATGGCTCCTTTTTTATTTTTAATATTTATTTATGACATCTTTTTTTCTTGATAAATCCTGCTACATGTTTCTCAATCTTATTATTCTTTTCAAAGAACTGACTTTTGGCTTTGTTGATCCTTTCCACTTTATCTTTGTTTCCTACCTCATTATTTTCTGTTTTTATGTTTATTATTTCCTTATTTTAGCTTTCACTGAATTTATTCTTTTCCTCTTTATCAGTTTAAGTTTTTCAGTTGCTTAGTTCCTGACTTTTCAGTCTTTCTTATTTTAAAATATAGGTTTAAGGCTAAAAATTTCTGTCTAAATATCGCTTATAATGTAAGCATGAATGGTACCCCTGGGAGTTAGGTAACAAAGTAGCCCTGTTGGTTATAGATAGAAAAGAGGTAGAACTGACTACTGAAACATTATTAAATTTCCTGGCAGTAGTGCTTAAAAGCTCAGGCTCTGAAATCAGAATGTCTGAGTTGAAAACTTAGACTCTGACTCTTACTAGCTGTGTGACTTTTGGCTAGTTACTTAACTTCTCTATGTTTCAGTTTCTTCATTAGTAAAATGGAATGAATATCTATCTGCTTATGGTGCTGTTATAAGTATGAAATGAGTTAATGCATGTAAAGTGTTTATGCCATTTTCAGGAAGAAACATTAGCTCTTACTTTTCTTACATGTCTTTGTTGGTTGAAATGAGTGACCATGAATTTAGAGTGGCATCAGTCTACCCAGCTGAATGATTTTTCTTCAGCAGTGCTCCACAACCTTTCTGGATGCAGAAAATCAACCATTTGAATTGATCTAGGGTTAAGGTTTTGCTATGTAGGTACCATGAAAAGAAAATCGGTCAAGGACCTTGAGAATTTTAATAAGATAGTGGTTGAATGGACTAGAAGAGTCCTTCTCAGAAGCCACAAGAAACTTGTTCATTGTAGCACAGCAACATACTCGAGGCCCCCAGATTAAGTCCTAGGTCTACCATTTGCGAAGATTCTCCTCTTGGTAATTTTCTATTTTTACTGAACTGAGGAAGGAAGAGAAAGGAGTCATGATAGCAAGCTTCACTTACTCATTTATTCAACTAGTACTTAATGAGAGTCCACAATGTGCCTGGCACTTCAGGTCATGGCGATATAGCACTGAACAAAACAAAGTTCTTGCTTTTGTGGGATTACATGCTAGTTGGGGAGGCAGAAAATAAACAAATAAATGAATAAATATGATATGTCAGGGGATGATAAGTGTTATGAAGAAGAATAAAGAAGGATAAGAGAATAGAGAGTGACATATTGAGGAAGGGAGTGCTGTTCAAGACAATGTGATCAGGGACAGCCTTCTAAGAAGATAACATTTGATCAGAGGCCTGCATGGAGAGAGAGACCATGTAGAGGAGAATTCTAGGCAGATAGAAAAGTAAACACAAAGGTCCTATGGTGAGAATATGCTTAGAATGTTTAAGGAACAAGGAAGCCATTGTTACTAGAGGAACATTAGCAAGGGGGAAGAGGCTCATAGGATATGAAGGCAGATGGGTAGCTAGGAGCAGTATCATGTAGTGCTCTGTATGCCAGTAGAAGACCTTTGGCTTTTCTTCTGAGTGAAATAATTATTCTATTGTGTTTAGTTTTGTTGTTGTTTGTTTTGTTTTGTTTTTTGAATGACAAATGGCTCTCACACATTTCTGTATATAAAACCCCAGTCAAGTTGTTTGACATCAGTCTTTTGAGTCCTTAAAGAACTAAGTGTGCCCAGAGATCTGATTGCTGGCAGTCAGTGGAGGGGACTATAAGGCCAGTTTCTCTGTCTAGCCTAGGTACTCTTCTCCCCTATGTCCAGATCTCTCACCTTTTCATTTCTCATTGGTTGTAAACTTTAGTCATTATGTCATTTTTGTCTCCAACTAGCCCTGAGAGACCAGGACATACAGATTTGGGGAGTAACTGAGCAAGCAAATTGCAAGGCTAGGTGGATGTGGTCATTGTGAGATGTGTAATTTCAGCAGTTCTAGGTGGTGACCTGAGCCAGGACGAGATCTTGGAAACAGATGCTTGAAGTGGAGTGGAGAAGAAACAGGCATAACTCACCTACTCTTGATAAATGTTTAAAACTAACAACACTTTTTTAAAAAGTCAAGTTTATTGAGGTATAATTTATATACAATAAAATTCACTCTTTTTGACTGTATAGTTCTAAGTTTTCACAAATGTACTAGTCCAGGTTATCCTTAAAGCAGATGCCAATGTGAGATTAAACATACAAGGTTTTTTGTTTTTTTTGTTTTTTTTGCTGCAGTGTGCAGCATGTGGAACTTCCCCAGTCAGGGATCAAACCCATGCCCCCTGTGTTGGAACTGCAGAATCTTAACCACTGGACCACCAGGGAAGTCCAAGGAGTTTTTGTTTTTTTTTAGGACAGTGCTTGTAATAGTAATGAGAAGGGAGCCAGGCAAGGGTGGGAGAGCTCTCTGATCACAATGCAAGCCTGATCCTGAGTGAAAAGAGAAGGAAAAGAGGTTGGGAGTGTCCTTGAATGCTAGGAAATCTAAGGAAAGATCAGTAAGCAAGGCCTTTGGGAGTCTTTGAGCTAAAGTTGACCTTCTAAGGACCTTTCCACAATAGACCTGCCTTAGTACCCTTGCTGTGCCCAGTTGTCTGAGAATAGCCCATTGAAATGTAGCATTGGTTCAAATATGGTGATGGATTTCTGGGCCCAGCAGCTAGGGCTTTGGTCAATTATGTTCCCTGTTGTTGAAAGTGTGCGAGGCACACTCGTGTCCATCACAAGTATAAAGTCATGTACCTGCCACAATCAAGATATTAACTATTTCCAACACCCCATAAACTGACATAACTTTTTTTTTTTAATTTTTTTTCTTTTAATTTTATTTGTTTATTTATTGGCTGTGTTGGGTCTTCGTTGCTGTGCGCAGGCTTTCTGTAGTTGCGGCAATTGGGGCTACTCTTCATTGTGGTGCGCGGGCCTCTCTTTGCAGTGGCTTCTCTTGTTGCAGAGCATGGGCGCTAGGTGTGCGGGCTTCAGTAGTTGCAGCACACAGACTCAGTAGTTGTGGTGCGTGGGCTTAGTTGCTCCACAGCATGTGGGATCTTCCTGGACCAGGGATTGAACCTGTGTCCCCTGCATTGGCAAGCAGATTCTTAACCACTGTGCCACCAGAGAAGTCCCTGACATAACTTTTGAAGTCTTGTTTTCCTTTATTTTCTAACCACAAGTATTTTCATTATCTCCAAAGTCCTTCAACAAATTGCTTGGTAAACTTCTGGGACCAGTTATCATAGTGGATCTCAACAGCTTAATATATGGTTTCCATTAATAACTGAATTCATCATGCCAAAGAGGCAGCTTTTCACTCCCACTGGGCAGTTCAAGGATCAGAATCTTAGTAATATATAATCCCTTTCGGTATGGTGAACAGGCTTTATACTCTCACACCAGTTAGTCATTGGCTTCCACAGGGATGAAAGTCATTTAACCTTCCAGACATCTCTGGATGAGGCAGCTAATGTCAATTGTCAAGAGAAGTGCAGATGTGGACTTCCCTGGTGGTGCAGTGGTTAAGAATCCGCCTGCCAATGCAGGGGACACGGGTTCGAACCCTGGTCCAGGAAGATCCCACATGCCACAGAGCAACTAAGCCCATGCACCACAACTACTGAGCCTGCGCTCTAGAGCCCACCTGACACAACTACTGAGCCTGTGTGCTGCAACTACTGAAGACCGTGCACCCTAGAGTCTGTGCTCTGCAACAGGAGAAGCCACCGCAATGAGAAGCTAGCGCACTGCAATGAAGAGTAGCTCCCGCTCGCCGCAACTAGAGAAAGCCCGCACGCAGCAACAAAGACCCAATGTAGTCAAAAATAAATTTAAAAAAAACAAAAAGAGAAGTGCAGATGTGAGCCATTATCAGCCAACAGCCACAGCAGTTGGGGGATGGTTGTACCAGCCTAGTAAAGAAGATCTGCAACATTATCTGCTGTGCCCAGTATCACATTCAATTGTCACGAGGTTCTGTCAATCCTATTCTCTCAATATCTCTTGTTATATTCTGATTACCATTGGGTTATCCCACCCTCTTTCATCATTTCTTGCCTGGAAAACTGCAAGCCATCATCATCTCTCACCTGGATTATCACAATAGCATCCTAACCAGTCTCCCTCTTTTAGATCTTGTTCAATTCCAATCCATTCTCTACAGAGCAAGTAAAATGATCCATTTAAAACATAAGGTACCTTTTCATGATAAAAACACACAATAAACTAGGAATAGAAGGGAACTCCACCTGTCTGATAAAGGGCATGTATAAAAACCCCCACAGCTAACAGCATTGATAGTGAAAGACTAAATACTTTCCTCTTAAGATCAGGAATAAGACAAGGATGTCTGCTCTCATCATTTCTATTCGACATTGTGTGGGAGGTTTAACCAGGGAAGTTAAGAAAGAAAAAGAAATAAAAGGCATCCAAATTGGAAAGGAAGAAGTAAACAGCTTCTATTTGCAGATGACATGATCTTGTATAGAAAATCCTACAGAATCCACACACATACACAAAAACTATTAGAACTAATAATTGAATTTGGTAAGGTTGCTGAATACAAGATCAATGTACAAAAATCAGTTGTATTTCCATGCACTAGAAATGAACAAAATTAAAAAAACAATTTCATTTATAATAGCATCAAGAATGATAAAATACTTAGGAGTAAATTTAACAAAAGAAATATGAATGTAACTGAAACTACAAAACATGGTTGAAAGAAATTGAAGGAGAACCAAATAAATGGAAAGACATCTGTGTTCATGGATCAAAAAACAATCTGTTAAGATAGCAATGCTCCCCAAATTGATCTCAGATTCAATGAAATCTCTCCAAAAAATACCCAGCTGGTTTCTTTGTAGAAACTGAAAAGTTGATCCTAAAATTCATATGGAATTCAGGGGACCCAGAATAGCCAAACCAATTTTTAAAAAGAAAACAATGTTGGAGGACTTACGTTTACCAATTTCAAAACCTGCTACAAAGCTACAGTAACTAAGACAGTGTGGAGCTGGCATAAGGATAGACATATAGATAAATGAATAGAATTGAGAGTTCAGTAATAAACCCTCATGTCTATGGTCAATTGATTTTCTTTTTTTTTTTCATTTTTTAATGACAATTATTTTTTTTGGCTGTGTTTGGTCTTCGTTGCCATGCGCAGGCTTTCTCTAGTTGTGGCGAGCAGGGGCTACTCTTCGTTGTGGTGCGTGGTCTTCTCATTGCGGTGACCTCTCTTGTTGCAGAGCACAGGCTCTAGGCACACAGGCTTCAGTAGTTGCAACACGCAGGCTCAGTAGTTGTGGCTCGCGGGCTCTAGAACGCAGGCTCGGTAATTGTGATGCACGAGTTTCATTGCTCCGTGGCATGTGGGATCTTCCTGGACCAGGGATCGAACCCGTGTCCCCTGCATTGGCAGGCGGATTCTTAACCACTGTGCCACCAGGGAAGTCCCTATTGTTTTCTTTCTAATTTTACAAGCAATATATGTTCACTGCAGACAACTAGAAATACATAAAAGCATAAAGTAAAAAATAACAATCACCCATAATCCTCACCCCCCCAGAGATAACCACCAAGCACTTTTAAAAAAAATTATTTATTTATTTTGGCTGCATGGGGTCTTAGTTGTGGCATGTGGGATCTTTAGTTGCAGCATGCAGACTCTTAGTTGCAGCACGTATGCAGGATCTAGTTCCCCGACCAGGGATTGGACCCGGGCCCCCTGCATTGGGAGTGAGGAGTCCTACCCGCTGGACCACCAGGGAAGTCCCACCACCGTTAGCATTTTGATGCATATCCTCTCAGTGTCCATGCATTTTATTTTTAATTGAAGTATATTGTATGGTCAATTGATTTTCAACAGAGATGCCAGGACAATTCAAAGGGAAAAGCAGAGTCTTTTCAACAAATGGTGCAGGACAACTGGTTACTGCATGCAAAAGAATGAAGGTGGACCTCTCCCTCATACCATATACAAAAGTCAGCTCAAAATGGACCAAAGGCATAAATATGAGAGCCAAAACTATAACATCTTAAAAGAAAACATAGGGAATTCCTTGGCGGTCCAGTGGTTAGGGCTCAGCGCTTTCAATGCTGGGGCCCAGGTTCAATTCCTGGTCACAGAACTAAGATCCTGCAAGCCGTGCAGCCAAAAAAAGAAGAAAGAAAGAAAGAAAACATAGGCACAAATTTTCATGACTTTGGGTTAGGTAATGGTTTCTTAGATACAACACCAAAAGCAGAAGTGGCAAAATAAAAAATAGATAAATTGGACTTCATCAAAATTTAAAACTTTTGTGCTTCAAGTGACACCGTTAAGAAAGTGAAAATAATTAGCAATGATGAGCTTTTCATGTGCCTTTTGGCCATCTGTATGCAAATGATGTATTATTGACAGTTTACATAATCCAGATCTATGCATCATCGTGGTGGGTCATGTGACCCCTTACAAGATCAAGAAGGAATGCTATCTTTTAAGGAGTTGTCTTGTTTATGCTAGGAGAATTTTGCTCTTTATGGTTGAATAAGTCTTTCTGTCATTGGGGGAGATTTGGTGATGCATAACGCAGGTACACAATGCACAGTGTAGGGAGAGAGGAGGCCGAAGTGCAGAGATTTTTTTGTTTAAATTTCTCTTGTCATGCCACAGAAATATGACTTTTATTTCACAGTACATTTTAGTATCATTATGACATCATAGATTATATATTTGATTTGGTTCAACTCATTGAAGTCATTCTTCTTTTCAATACTCAAATTATCCTATTTTTGGCTAGTGGGAATCCCTTTCTAGTTGGCTCCTGTATCATTTTGATGTACCACCAGTAGTCTTTGATAACTTTCTTGCTTTGGGGCACAACAAGATATTTCAGGCTCATCTTGACATTTCTTGTCCCAGGCCTGGGAATCAGCCACTTATCCAAGGACCTCTAGATCCTTTATTTTTATTTATTTATTTATTTTGGCCATGCTGCACAGCTTGCAGGATCTTAATTCCCTGACCAGGGATCTAACCCACGCCCTCAGTAGTGAAAGAGCAGAGTCCTAACCACTGGACCACCAGGGAATTCCCTCTAGATCCTTTTTAATGAGAAATGGTATTTAGACACCACAATCTTGGTATCAGAGGGAACTAACTACTACTGTTAGAACATACCTCATTTTTAAAAAAGATCCTGAGTTGTTAGTACATGGTTTGGATAATATCACTGTTCTCCTCACATGGTTATGTTAAAGACTAGAGAATGGAGACTTTCCAATAAAGCAATCTATTTCACATAGCCTGAATTTATTAACCAGAAGCTCACTATTGTTTGTTTTTCTCTTTTTCATTTCTCCTGAGAAGTAAAAATTTGAGCTGGAAATGAGGAGTAGGGAAGAAAAGTGTTTTGATAAAAAAGCTTGCTTTTAGGTTTCAACAGAAAATTTATTGTAGAATTACCAGAGACAGAGACAAGATGGAATTTCTCATATTAGCCAAAGAAATACATAACCTTGAAATGCAGAGGAGATCGAAAACATCTCAGTGGTTCCTTCAGGAAGAGGGGTATGGAAGAAAAGGTGTGTCAGCAAGTTATAGGAAGTACCTACTACTTCATTTTGGTGCCCAGTCCAGAAGTGCTCAATTATTCTGCAGAGTCATTGTATATACTAATTTGGCAAGCAAATTAATAGAGAATAAAAGAACAGGTAAATAGCCTATTTACACATGAGAATAGAACTGAACTCAAAGTTCACAGTCCACCAGTGTCCTTACTTGCCTCAAAACTTAAAACTTCTTGAATCTTGGTTGAGGACTACTCTCCATCTAAAACATGCATTGGTTTTGACCTTTATCTAATACTCATGGATTTATTTTGGTTAAGAGAAGAGATGAATGCTGGCTGAACATTTTGTGATCTGGATTACATTTCCTCTAGGGGTCAGTTTCAGGGCTTCCAGGGAGTTGGGTTTAGCCAGAGAATCACACCTCAAACAGGATGTTTTTCCAACTGGGTCTTTTTTCACAAAGTACTTTTCAAAGACAGTTGCTTATCTCAAAGGCAGCAGTTCTCAACCTTGGCTGCTCATTAGAATAACCTGAGGAGTTTTTAAAATGATACCATGCCTGGGACTTCCCTGGTGGCGCAGTGGTAAAGAATCCGTCTGCCAATGCAGGGAACATGGGTTCGATTCCTGGTCCGGGAAGATTTCACATGCCGTGGAGCAACTAAGCTCGCGCGCCACAACTACTGAGCCTGCGCTCTAGAGCCTGTGCTCTGCAACAAGAGAAGCCACTGCAATGAGAAGCCCGCACACCACAACAGAGTAACCCCCGCTCACCGCAACTAGAGAAAGCCCGCTCGCAGCAACGAAGACCCAATGCAGCCAAAAAATAAATACATTTAATAAATAAATAAATAAAATAAAAAATAAAAATTAAAAGCCCTTCCCCCAAAAAGCCATTGGGGAGTTTGGGTCTTTAAAAATAATAATACAAAATAAATAAAACAATACTATGCCTAACCCCCAGAGATGCTGATTAAATTGTTTTGGGGTAGCGCACAGGCTTCTTAAGTTCTAAAAAGTCCCAGGTGACTCTAATGTGCAGCTAGGGATGAGAACTACTGTACTAAACAGAGTAAAAAACCTGAAGGATTTTGGGTTAAAAAAAAAGGTATCTTTGATAATAGGGCAAAAAAGATATACACAGAAGACAGTATATTCCAAACTGTTTGATTATATACTCCATCAGTAAGATATTTTAAGTGCATTCCAAATATAGGTATATTTATTTTTGTGTCAATTATGTATAGCACAAACTATAAAATTAAAAGGTGATATGAATATGACAATTTTTTTTTAAAGTTTTCACTTCATTATGAATGGTATAAAAAACTCTTTAATTTCTTTCTATAGAGAGCAATGAAAGAGAGTAGGCTTAATTCTTCCTAAAAATCTTGACTGATTATCTTGTGCAACAGTAATTTGAAGATCTAGTTCTAAGTGTAATTCATTTATATACTTGATTTTAATGTATATTCTAGTTTAAAAAGTTAATTAGGAAAAGGATCCATGAGTCCTTTCAGTCCTGACACTAAAAGATGTGAATAACTAAGTGACTGTATTCGCTATCTGCTGCTATGTAACAATAGTGTCACGAATTTAGTAACTTAAAGCAACACACATTTGTTATCTCATAGTCCCAGAGAATCAGGAACCAGGGCATAGTTTAGTTGGATCCTCTGTTTCAGGGTCTCACAAAGTTATAATTAGCTTGCTTACCAGGGCTGCCATCTCATCTGAGGCTTGACTGGATAGGGACTCACTTCCAAGCTCGTGTGGTTGTTGGCAGCATTCAGTTCCTTGCAGGCTGCTAGACTGAGGGCCTCTGTTTCTGGCTGGCTGTCAACAGGAGGCCACCTCAGCTCTTTGCCAGGTGTTCCTCTCCATATGGCAGCTCACAACATGGCAGCTTGTCTCTTTCAAGTCAACAAAGGAAAGATACTCTCCAAGTAAGACAGTTACAGTCTTAGGTAATGCAATCACGTACAGATAACCTTTGCCGTATTCTGTTGGTTAGTAGCAAGTTACAGGTCTACACGCACATTCAAAGGGAAGGGATCATATAAGAGGCAAGGATCATGGAGCCCACCTCAGAGTCTGTCCACCACAGTAACTAAATACCTAAATACACAAGTGAAAGAGGGAAAAGGGAAAGCTATTTTTCATGGTAACAGGTGTCGACTGAAAAAAAATACACAACCTAAAAGTTGAGAATTATGTTTTATTTGGTGGACTTTCTAAGGACCTCAACCCTGGGAGGCAGCCTCTCAGATAGCTCTGAGGGACTGCTCCCAAGAGGTAAGTGAGGAGCCAGGATATATAGGAGTTTTTGCAGCAACGATCAGGTAGTGAAAACATCAAAGATCACTGTTAACTAAAGAAAACCAGATATCTCAAGTAAATGAATTTAGCACTTTTCTATGTATGGGAAGATGCAAGAGTCTGGACTCACTGAAATCATTCTCCTGATAGTCACCTTAGCTATCTAGAGCTAATATCCTGTTCTTGCCCATCCTGAGTCCACTCAGGGTGCACCCCTGGGGTGGCTGTGGTGGCTGAGGGCTGGGCAGCAGGGAGCCTGTTTACCTCCATCCTGAGTTCCCACAGGGCTCACCTTCGGGGGTGGCTGCTGTGATGGCTGCAACATCCTTTGTTGACTGACAGGGTGGGCGACATTTTTCATTCACACAGGCCAACTTATCAACGTAGAAGGAATAGTAGACAGGAAATCATTATTTTCCAACCATCTTAGCAATAAATGATATAAATAAGAATAATCAATGGAATAAGCATATAAAAAGATGTTGGAGAACAGGACATTTACATAGTCTCAAAGTATCTCCTCATAGACTTCTGCTTCCAACCATAATTTACCCTCTGGCATAAAAAAAAATCTAAAAATCTGAAGAAAATATTTGAAACAACTTTCAGGTGTTAGAAAACAGGCAGAACAGGAGAGTTATCCTTGAGAGAAAGGAAACAAATGTGGTGATTTCTATAATTGCCCCAACTTACTTCATGGAGTGCATTCCCTGCCACAGTTCAAGGAGGCAGAACCCAGAGTTCAGCATTCTCCCTGAGTTGAGGAGACAAAGTTGAGAATTTGAGGAGGCCAAGTTGGACAGAATTTTCAGGGTAAAGTACCAGAGAGGAGAGAGCAGCACAAAGAAGAAAGAGCTGAAAAGGGTAAGCAATTTGGAGATCTTCAGAAGGTTCTCCTCATGTCTTCATCTGGGTACTGATCAGTACATGTGCATAAGAAAACTATCCAAGTCTTGGGAAAGTAGGTGGAAAAATTCTGGCCTCACTTAGCCTAGAAACGTTTCATGTCCTCTAAAGCCAGAATACATCATCAGGTAGTGTACCCAGAAGAGTATTGCTTCACTTGTGTGGCAAAATTAGCCCTAGACTAAAAGTTGCTCTGGTCCCAAGTAACAAAGCTTAAAAGCAAGCCTTGAAAGGATCAAACTATTTCTTGGAAAAAAGCTCAAGAATATTTATAGGAATGCAAAAAATATCCAGTACCCAATAATTGACAAAGTTAAGGCATCCAACCAAAAATTACCAGTCATGTAAAGAAGCAAAGAATATAACCTATAATGAGGAGAAAAATCAATCAGTAAGCAACAGATCCAGAAATGACACAAATGATAGAATTAATAGACAAGGACATTAAAATTATTATAACTACATTTTGTATGTTCAAAAAAGTAGAAGGAAGCATGAGCATGTTAAAGAGAAACATGGAAGATATAAAAAAGTCCCAATAAACTTCTAAAGGCAAAAAAAGAATGAAATGGAAAAAAAATACATTAGATGAGATTAACAGCAGATATTGCAAATCAGTTGACCTGAAGACATAGCGATAGAAAATAGCCAAAAGGAAACACGGAGAGAAAAAAGGCTGGAGAAATAATGGCCACAAGCACAAGCTGGAGATCACAAGAATGCCTTGAAACCTGTGCCAGTTCTCATTGTCTCTGACCTTGATGGCATGTGTATCCTGCAGAAACCTTGAACAACACTGTCAATTCATTTGACCTAATTGACATTTATAGAACTCTAAACTCAACAGAATATAGATCAGCAGAATAGATATTGTTTTCAAGTGCACATAGAATATTTACCAAAGTAGACTATATTCTGGACTTTAAAACAAGTCTCAATAAATGTAAAATGGTTCTTATCATATGAAATATGTTCTCTGACCATAAATAAAATTAGAAATCAATAGAAGGAATCTAGAAAATTCTCTATTTGTTAATTAACACACTTCTAAGTAACACATTGTCCAAAGAACTCAAAAGAGGACTTCCCTGGTGGTGCAGTGGTTAAGAATCTGCCTGCCAATGCAGGGGACACAGGTTCGAGCCCTGGTCCGGGAAGATCCCACATGCTGCGGAGCAACTAAGCCCATGCGCCACAAGTACTGAGCCTGCGCTCTAGAGCCCGTGAGCCACAACTACTGAGCCCACCTGCCACAACTACTGAAGCCCATGCACTGAGAGCCCATGCTCCGCAACAAGAGAAGCCACTGCAATGAGAACCCTGCGCACCGCAACCAAGAGCAGCCCCTGGCTCGCGCACGCAGCAACAAAGACCCAACGCAGCCAAAAATCAATCAATAAATAAATCTACAAAAAAAAAAAAAAGAACTCAAAAGGGAAATTAGAAAACAATTTGAACTTAATGAAAATGAAAACACAACATATCAACATGATATCAATATGTGTGAGATACAGGTAAAGCAGTCCATATGGGGAAGTTTATAGCATAAATGTGTGTATTAGAAAGAGAAAAGCTCTCAATGACCCAGGCTTCCACCTTAAGAAAGTAGAAAAAAAAAAAACACAAATGAAACCCAAAGTAAGCAGAAAAAAGGAAATAAGTAAAATAAGAGCATGTGGGACTTCCCGGGTGGTCCAGTGGTAAAGAATCTGTCTTACAATGCAGGGGACATGGGTTTGATCCCTGTTCAGGGAACTAAGATCCCACATGCTGCAGGGCAACTAAGCCCGTGTGCCACAACTACTAAGCTCACATACCTCAACTAGAGAGCCTGTGAGCCGCAAACTACAGAGCCCACACACCCTGGAGCCTGCGCGCCACAACTAGAGAAGAGCAAACCCGCACACCACAACTAGAGAGAAGCCCGCGTGCTGAAATGAAGAGCCCGTTCACCGCAGTGAAAGATCCCACATGCCTCAATGAAGATCCCGCGTGCTGCAACTAAGACCTGACGCAGCCAAAAATAAATAATAAAATTTAAAAATAATAATAAATAAATCTTTAAAAAGAGCATAAATCAATGAAATAAAAACAGATAAACTGTAGAAAACTGATGAAACTAGAACCGATTATTTAAGATCAATAAAATTGATATGACTTTAGGCAAAGTGATCAGGAAAAAATAAGGTATAAATTACCAATATCAGGAATGAGAGAGAAGACATCATTACAGTTCTTATAGACATTATAATCATAATACTGTATGGAGATAGTATGAACAACTTTATGCAAAATTTTTGACAACTTAGATGAAATGTATAAATTCTCTGAAACACAGAAACTACCAAACCTCACTCAAAAAGAAACATAACACCATTCCATGGTGGTCCAGTGTTTAAGACTCCAGGCTTCCACTACAGGGGCCACAGATTGGACCCCTGGTCATGGAACTAAGATCCTGCATGCTTCTCGGCACTGCCAAAAAAAAAAAAAAAGGAAACCTGAATAGTTGTGTATCTATTAAAGAAACTCAACTTTTCATTAAAAACCTTTCCCACAAAAGAAACTCCAGTCCCAAATGGCTTAACTTATAAATTCTACCAAACATTTAAAGAAGAAATAATACTAATTCACAAACAGTACACAAAGTTTTCAAGAAAATTCTTCCTAACTCAGTCTATGAGACCAGCATTATTACACTGATGCCCAGACTAGACACTCAATATGTCTCTTATAGCTGTGTTTGTTTTACCAAACCAATATTGCATCAAAGTTCATGCATTGGACTTGGTTATGCCTCTTTAGTGTATTCCTATCTAGAAAAATTCTTCTACCCTTTTTTTTCTCTCTCATGACATCAATTCTTTGAATAGACTCATTAGTTACCTCATAAATGTCCTATGTTCTGGGTTGTCTATTTGTGTCTTACTGGTGTAATTTATCTTGTTTGTTTGTTTGTTTGTTTTGGCCACCTTGTGTGGCTTGCGGGATCTTAGTTCCCTGACCAGGGATTGAACCTGCGCCCTGGGCAGTGAAAGCACAGAGTTCTAACCACTGGACCACCAGGGAATTCCCTATCTTGCTCTTATATTTCCTATATTTCCTGTAACTGAAAGTTAGGGCTGAAAATTTGCTTAAATTCAATTAAACATTTAGGCAAGAATATTTCATAGGTTTTGCTGTGCACTTCATACTGTATCGCATCATGAGGCTCATCATGCTAGTTTATTCCATTAATCGGGCTTGGTTAAGTTAATGATTCCCAGATCTCTAAATTGTCAAGATTCATTTTTCTCTGTGCAATTAGCAACAAGATAACTTGTGGGTGATACTTTAGCACAGTGCAAATATCTTGTTCCCCAAAAGCCTTTCACTCAATGATTTCAGCATCCATTGATTTCTTTTTCCATGCCTTAACCAATTATTCTACGAGGAGTAGAAAAATGGCAATTTCTTAATCCTATCAATATTATCTTTTTACATTTATTATTGACATTCCCTGTAAAGAAAGGCTCCCCCTCTTCCACTGGGGATTAAACATAGCTCCTCCTAAAAAGGCAGGGTAAATGCTTAATTTCATTTAGTTGCCAGTTTTCAGAATATTGTATATAAAAGCTTATTTTCAATTAGCTCTCTCTCTTTTTCTGTCTCTCTCTCAGAGTCACTATGGACTTTTTAATTTTATTTACTCAAATATTTAAAAATCACAGTCATTATTCTTTTTTAAAAATTTATTTTATTGGGACTTCCCTGGCGGTCCAGTGGTTAAGACTCCGTGCTTCCACTGCAGGAGCTCACGGGTTTGATCCTTGGTCGGGGAACTAAGATCCTACATGTCTGAGTGGTGCAGCAAAAAAAAAAAAAAAAAAAAAATATATATATATATATATGCACATATATATATATTACTGAAGTATAGTTGATTTACAATGTTGTGTTAATTTCTGCTGTACAGCAAAGTGATTCAGTTATACATATATATATTCTTTTATGGTTTATTTTATATATATACATATATATATTCTTTTATGGTTTATTATATATATATACATATATATATTCTTTTATGGTTTATTACAGGATATTGAATAAGTTCCCTATGCTATACAGTAGGACCTTGTTGTTTCACAGTCATTATTCTTTTTGATTCTCAAATAATCCCAAAGTTGGTCAATGAGAATTCCTTCAAACTGGCTCCTTGTGTTTATGATATGTCTCCATTAGTCTTTGAGAGCTTCCTTGTTTTCTGGCATGATAAGATATCCTTGGTTCACCTTGTACTCTACCTGCCTCATACCTTTCATAAGCTATTTCTTTAAGGAACTGTGGCTAGTTTTAGTGAAAAATAATAATTAGTGATCACAATACGGGCTGTACTGATTACTATCAGGGTTTTTCTTCATTTGGATTCCCCTGAAAGCAGACCCTGAGACAAGGGTTTGAGGTCAGGTAGTTTCTTTGGAAGATGATCCCCAGAAATACAAATCAGGAAGTGGGGAAATGAATCAGGGAAGGGAAAAAAGCCAATAAAGCGTGTATTAAAGAACAAATTACTACTGTGAGCAAATGGGGCTCAATCCTGCTGAGAACCCTCTGAGGAACGACCTAGAATGTGCCCCAGAACTGTCCCACCCAGGGACAGAAATGCTGGGTTATTTACCCACCAACTCTCATTCCTCACTGTTTTAAAACTATCCCTAGATTTTTAAATCCCAGCACTTTCATCAGGAGCTTGAGTTGATAAGTGTGTACTAGAACTATTCACTTCAGGTGAACTTAGAGCAGGTGTAAGAGGATGTGTGGGACAGGGCATTCATAGAATCTACTACAGGTTATTGCTTGCAGGTGCTTTCAAAAGACAGAGCTCGGGGCTTCCCTGGTGGCGCAGTGGTTGAGAGTCTGCCTGCTAATGCAGGGGACACGGGTTCGAGCCCTGGTCTGGGAGGATCCCACATGCCGCGGAGCAACTAGGCTCGAGAGCCACAATTACTGAGCCTGCGCGTCTGGAGCCTGTGCTCTACAACAAGAGAGGAGGCGATAGTGAGAGGCCCGCACACTGCAATGAAGAGTGGCCCCCACTTGCCGCAACTGGAGAAAGCCCTCGCACAGAAACGAAGACCCAACACAGCCATAAATAAATAAATAAAATTAAAAAAAAAAAAAAGACAGAGCTGGAAAATACATTTTTTTAAAAAAAACTGAATTAATGTTAATATTTCCAATTCAAAATGAACATTGCATTTTTTCTTTACCTTAGAATTTAATATTGTATCCCCTTTCTCTTATACTGAAAATCTTGGTTCTTAATAATATTAACATTTACTTGTTTTATTCTATAATATACATTATTAAGATTTTTTTGCAGTTTTTTCATCCTTAGAATATAACCCCCTTTCTAACCAAGAGGTAGCATGCTTTATGCTTATTCTGTACCTTGCTTTTTTTCACTTAATATGTCATGGAGCTCACACCCTAAAGTATATTCTTTTTTTTTTATTGTGGTAAAATATACATAAAATGTACCATTTAAACTGTTTTAATGTGCACAGTTCAGTGGCATTAAGTTCATTCACATTGTTGTGCATCCACCTCCAGAACTTTTTAATCTTTTCCAGCTGAAACCTTGTACCCATTAAACAATAGCTCCCCATTCTCCTTTCCCCCCTAGCTCCTGCAACCACTATGCCACTCTCTGCCTCTATGAATTTGACTACTCTAGGTACCTTATTAAGTGGAATCATACAATATTTGTCCCTTTATGACTGGTTTATTTCACTTAGCATAATGTCATCAAGGTGCATCCATGTTGTAGCATGTGTCAGAATTTCCTTCCTTTTAAAGGCTGAATACAATTCCACTGTATGCACATACCATACTTTGTTTATCCACTCATCTGTCAATGGACACTTGGGTTTCTCCCACTTTAGGTTGTCATGATTAATGCTGCTATGAAGACAGATCTACATACATCCATTCAAGTCCTTGCTTTCAATTCTTTTGAGTATATATCCAGAAGTGGAATTGGTAGATCATCCTCATTCTTTTTTTTTCTTTTTTTGCTATTAGGAATATTATCACAATGAAAATAACCTTGTGCACATGCTGTGCATATATAGTTTTATATTTTTAGAGGCATGTGGGTCACTGTTGGGTTGTTCATCATTCCAATCACCCTGACTCCTTTAGGTTCAGCTCTTTCATACCACTCTCATACTCTACTCAGGGACCCAGGATCATTCTATTGATCTCATAACTAGCTAGAAGCTCAAGAAACTTGGGATTCTCTGTAATCATTTAACACTTATATGCCACTCTTGGGAGCACAGGAATCTTGCTACTGCCCCTTGCTGCACTGAGGAGCAGGGAGCTCTGTGCGGTAGACTCAGATTTGTTTGCCCAGCTATACCACCCAGCCATCTCCACTCTGGGGCTTGCTGCCTTTGTGGTCTCTACCTAGCAAAGGTTGCAAGGTTTACCTTGTGCTTGGATTTTCTCTAAAACTGAAGTTTCTGTCATAACCACACCTTATCAGTAAACTTCAGGTACAACATCTCCTGTATCCTCTTTTCTTCCCCTCAACTCTTTTGCCCAACTTCAACATACCCCAAGCTAGTCTTAGTCACAGGAAGCTTGCTTTTTATATCACATGCACTTGCAGCCTAAAGTTTTAACTCTCAAAAGCTAAGAAACAACTTTTTGGCCTGCTATGTCATTTCTTCCCTGAAGAACTAAGTGAAGCAGTAAGCCTGCTGAATGGTAGAAGAACAAAAAGTACAAAGAAATGCAGAGGAACAGACTCAATTCATTTATTCCTCCACCAATGAGGATTAATCTTTTTAGTAATCCAAGAATCTTCCTGGAGAAAATTGCTATTTTCATAGCCAGGAGTTAAGGGCATCCAGGTCTCCTTCTGAGGCTGAGGGGCTTGTACTTTGATTCCAGTGGAGGAGCCCTGGAGGCGTTTCTGCCTTCCTTCTCTGTGCCTGAGCTGAACCAGGCCCAGATGCATACTGGGCAAGGTTTCTAACACATCTGGACACATCCTAAGACATTCTGCTCCCAGGTCCCCTCTACCTCAGCTCACACAAGGTTCCCTGGGTGGATTGGCAGGAAGAGCATCATGTGGCTGAGCTGAGGACACTATCTAAGAACGACCAGGTTCTTGGGCTTTCTAGGGCCCGATAAAGTGGACTCTTGCTTTTCCAGGGGCCCCTGTATGTCTCCAGGAAGGGAGCAATGAGAAACCAATTGGAAAGGAAACAGAAGAGACAGAATTTTCTGGCTTTGGAGACAGACAAACCTGAATTCCCGTCCTAGCTGTGTCACTAACCAGTTACTGTATAACCACGGGAAAATCAGTTAACCTCTAAGCTTACATCGCTTCATCTATAAAACGGATATGACACTTTCCAAAAGGCCCAAATGAGGCTCAAATGAGATAATACCGTTAAAGGGCCTCATAAACTGTTTGTCCCTGTGCAAACACACGACACTGTTATTGTGAGGGCAATTGCTTCCTGTATGGCCAAAGTGGCTAGTGGATTTCCTGCACATGAAACACGCATCTACTCAGATGCTGGCTGCTGTGCTGGGTCCCAGGGAAACCAAACTGTGTTTCCGCCTTCATCCAGTTTGTTTTGTAACTTGGCCCTGCTTCAGCTTGGGCTGGCATTGAACACAGACTGTCCAGGAAGTTCTGCCTGGCCAATCTGGGCCTCCTGAGATAAGGGGTTAGAAAATCATTATCTGGATCCTGTACATCACAGAAAAGAGCTTCTCAGTTCTTGGCTCTTGGCTCTAGCTTTTGAGCTGCCCCATCCCACTCCTGTCCTCACCTCTCTCTGCTTTCTCTGTTTCCTGTCTCTGCTTCCCCTGTTCATGTTCACAAATGTGTTCTTTAGGCTCTGCCCTGGGCTGTGCCTGGCTGGACCATCAGTCATCTATTTAGCCCACCACTTAGTCTATATAAGGTTGGCCCCAAGCACTTGCTCCTCTAATTTCTCCCGGATCCAGGATCACAGGGCAGCTTTGAAGGAGAGACCACTGGGCTTGGTACAAGTTGCAGAGGAGAACATGGCAATATTGGTACCACCCCTCAAACCTCACAGACTGACATACATGCCCACAGACATACACACAATAACACATGTACATTGCACACACATCATTTACATACACAGAGACATGCACATGGATGTGATCACATATATACATAAATAGACACTGACACAAATACCTTAGATCAGAAAGTCTAGGTAGGGTAGGGAAAGTGATTGACTCTGATTCCCTTTTACTCCCCAAAGTCTGAGACAGACAGGTAGAACTTTACACAAAGAAGGACTTGGCATTCTGAGGAATGTGCCTTTTCTGTCTTTGATGACCCCTTTTATTGACTGAGATCACAAAAGTAACAAAAGTTGCCTTTTATTGAATGTGCCTCTGTGTTCAGTACTGCCTTAGCCCCTTTGTATTGATATATGCCATCTCATGGAGTCTCCCCACTGTTCTATGCAACCTGAATATTCTAGGCCTCACCAGACTATGGGTTCAAAAGAAGCCATCTTAATATTAATGTCCAATCACAGTGGTGCTTAGCCAACCATTTGCCATACAGGACCTTAGTCCCCCTCAAAAGTCTCCTCGGACATTCCAAGGAGTACTCAGAGGTGTCTCACAGGTATTGAGGGAAGTTGTTTATATTCTTATCCTCCAAACAAACACCTCTTCAAGGAATCTTCCCATTGCCTGGTACCCTCTGCCAGAATTCTCCAGCAAGCATCCTCCAGCTCTGACCTTGGCACTGTAGTTTGTAGTAGAGGAGGGGAAAAAAGGGAATTATCAGCTCCCTACCTTTGCCACTGAGGCCCCAAAGCTTCCCCAAATGTACCCCAAGTCTCACAAAGACATGATGTATACCATGCTCCAGCCCTTTTGTGGCAGATTCTTTTGGTGCTCTGCCCTTCACCTTAGGGCTTTATCACTAAGTGCTCGCTAACAAACTTCCACCTGCCTGCATCTGCATCTCTGCCTGAAGGTCACACAGCCCCTGTATCTGGCAGGCTGGAAATACAGTGGCAGGGGTGGCAGTGGAGGGAATTAATACTCCCTGGAGCAGTCCTCAACAAATGACTGATGGGAATTGGTGTATATAACCCCATTCTCTCACCCTTGACATGCAAACCCTGAGGCCTGTATTCGACACAGTTTCCCACAGTTTCTGCATGGCATTAAGCTCCAGTCACCTACAGTGATAGCTGGTTTGATCATTTGTTCATTATGGACCTCCCTCCCTTCCTTTCTCACTCCTCACTTCCCTTCTAGTGTTTCCTGCACCACCTAATAAACTACTTGCTCTTGAATCCCTGTCTCAGGGTCTGTTTCTAGGGGAATTCAAATTAAGGCACCCACTCCAAGGAGATCAGTACCTCTAGCATGTACAGGGACTGAGTCCCTGACAGTGCCTCCATTCATCTCCTCTTTCTCCCCAGGAACCTCCTCATGTGTGTTAACTCATGCATACACTAGCCCACTAATTCTACCACAATCTAGACTGAATTCAGTTTGCATTTAGCTGGGACATCATGCTATACCTGTAAGAGGAGGGAACTGAGCGTCAGAGAAGGAAAGTGAGATGCGTCCTTTTGGCTGTATCTGTGCTGAGGTTTGGCATATATGGGCTTAATGGAGAGCTGAGGGGCTATTTATAGCTGCTCCTGGGTGGAAGCTTTGAATGTGGAAACATAGATGGGTTGCTGTTTCGCAATGCTGCCCTTAATCCTAGCAGCATGGTGACGTGAGGCTGGGGCTTTCAAATAGAATTACTAAAGGCTTAGAGTTCCTTGGTGGCCTAGTGGTTAGGATTCCAGGCTTTCACTGCCGTGGCCTGGGTTCAGTCCCTGGTCGGGGAACTGAGATCCTGCAAGCCGCGCACGCCAAAAAAACAAACAAACAAAAAACCTGCTACATTAAAAACAACAAAAAAAAGACTTTACTAAAGGCTTGATGGTGACACAGGAAATAAACAGAGTAACATGATATTAGACCATCTATCTCACAAATAATAGTCTGTTTTCTTCACCCAAAGATATCCATTCCCATTCAAACTTTGAGCTCCCTCAATGCGGTGTTCTGAACATAATCTGTGCCTTCCTGACCTGCCTGAGGCTGGTCTACAGAGTTCCCATCTCCTGGATACTGAAGTGATTATGACTTACCAATGGGGTCACAGACTTACAGTCTCTATCAAAATATATATTGACTTAATACAGTACATAGTCACAATTCACTAGAGATTTCCTTATATAAGATGAGACCTCAATCAGATGTCTGCTTTGCCTTTCTTGATCCAGCTTCTTTGTCAGCTCTGCATACAATGGCCAGGGGTCTCTAAGAGGCTACTCTGGCTATTCATTTGTCTTGCCTGCAGGTTTGTCTCAGTTTCTCCTCTCCGTCATTGACCAAATGCCTGGATTTTCTAAGCAAAGCTGTAATTGGCTCAGCATTCCTGCCTATTCTATCTTTCAATCACCCTGAGACTTTGAGGAGATTTTATTTTGTAGCACATGAAGATTACAGAGTAATCTTTTCTACCTGTATAAGGTTTTGACAGGTTAAAGATTTCACCCTAGAAGACATAACTGCATGGCTGGTCAACCAGTGCCATTTGTACTCTTTTCACATTCAGAGCAAGGGCAGGCTTGAGAGTCCACACTGAGTTCTGGGGAGATATCAGAGAGCGCTGAATGCCCTTTAAAAGCACCTGAGGGGCTTCCCTGGTGATGCAGTGGTTAAGAATCCACCTGCCAGTGCAGGGGACACGGGTTCGAGCCCCTGTCCAGGAAGATCCCACATGCCGTGGAGCCCGTGCGCCACAACTACTGAGCCTGCACTCTAGAGCCCGTGAACCACAACTACTGAGCCTGCGTGCCGCAACTACTGAAGCCCGTGTGCCTAGAGTCTGTGCTCCGCCACAAGAGAAGACACCGCAATGAGAAGCGCGCGCACTGCATCGAAGAGTAGCCCCCACTCGCCGCAACTAGAGAAAGCCCGCGCACAGCAACCAAGACCCAACACAGCCAAAAATAAATATAAATAAAATAAATAAATTTATTAAAAAAAAAAGCACCTGAGACCTCTTAACTCTTATCAGCTGTTATTACTCAGAAAGTATTGTGGCTGAGGAGTGGCTTACTCTAGCCTGGGAAAACTGAGTTTAAAACTTTCCCTGACAGCAGAATAGAACAGAGATGAGGAAGCCCAGGGAGACTATTTCTTTAGCTTCACTAAGAAGTCATAGTTCTCAGAGATACCCTTGAACAGTTGACCTTGCTATTGGGCCTACCTTGCTATTGCTACTGTTGCTAAGTTATAGAAAAAGAAAATTGCCTGAAAGAAAATGTTTAGCTGGTAAGGTCAGAACCATTCAGCCTTGGGCAAGTTGAGCACATATGTATACATGTGTGAAGTCAGTTATACTCCACCTCCAGGAAAAAACTCCAGCCATATCTTCTCTAAGTCCCTAATTGTTTATATAGTTTTATTAACTTATTTCTTTGATTGAAAAAAATGTCCTGTATTTCTCTTGTGACTGAGTCAGAAAAGGATGGGTCAGGACACCTGGAAACCACAGCTGGTAAGTCACACCTGCCTTATTCAGTGTTCTGAAGACCTGGGAGTCAGGAAAAGTCTGGAAGGACTCAATAGAAGGCTTTATCTGGTCAGGCTGACATTTGCAGATTCAACCCTCTGCAGGCCTTCCATTCTTAAAGTTTTTTTAAGGTGCCTAGCATAGTCCTGGTACATAGATGGTGTTCAATAAAATTATTTTTGAAGGAATGGGTGAATGAATTTCAAAAGTAAGTCTCTTTCAAAAAGCAAGTGAAGAAAATGGCCAGAGGAATTTGAAGAGTCAAGTCATTATTTGGTGAAGGAGGACTGGGAATGAGGGAGGTCAAACAAATGGGTGTGAGAATGTTTTGGAAGCCCTGAAGACCTAATAGTGGGAGCAGATCCACCCAGAGGTGCTGATTATCCAGTTCTCTGCATTATTTCAGAACAGGCCCAGCATTCAAGGCTTGGCAGAAGTGCATGCTGTCTCTTAACTGGAGTCTGTAAAGGCCCCTTAAGATCTTTGAATCTACGTCTTCAGGGCACAAGAAGGCCATCCTTAGAGTATAATGGTTAGAGTGTTAGAGGAGAGGTTTTCAAGGCAGACAATTGGCTCCAATACGCTTTAGCCCTGGTAACTAATGCTCTCGGCTGTCCGGTAAGCTTTTCTATTCCCTTTGCTCCTCTTGCCATAGGACATATTATTTGGCCATGGCCTGTCAGAGTATTCCATCTCTCTGGGTCAGTGATTGGTCCACAGGGGACAGGTGACACAAGTAAAGCTAATCAGAGTCCTTTTTTGACTTTATATATAGGAGAGAAAACTTCTTTTTGGTGGCAGGTTCTTATCTGAGATAAAGTAAGCTTGGGGCTGCCGGCTACCAGGTTTCCTACAGTGCAGAGAGCCTGACAGCTGTAGGAGAGAAACCAAGTGAGTGAAAGAGTACTGAATAATACAAGTACCTAGCACTTAACAGGTACTTTAAAAATGTTAGTTTCCCTTCACCATAAGCCTTGGAAATTCAGTCCTCAGTCAAAAATCTTTTAGGCCTTTAGCTTTTTGAATAGCAAATGGTCCTTCTTGGGCCTCTACTCTAACTACAGTCTCTATTTTTTATTCTCCCCAGCCAGGGAGCTCAGAGGAAATGTTGGCAGAGCAAATCTAGCAGGGAAGTTTCATGCAACTGAAGACACAGAAATAATAAACAAGAAGACATAGACTCTGTCCTCAAGGAGTTGATACTTTAGGGAGGGAAAAAGTCACTAGCACAGATAATGACAACACAATACGCAAATGCAATGACAGAATTGTGCACTGGAGACTGTAGGTAAGATGGGTGAAACCTCATGGAGAGATGCAGGGCAGCAGAATGAAACTGCAGTCTTCATGAGCTGTTGCTTCATCTACAGGGTCAGCACAGGTAAGTTCTCTAGGTAGCTGGTTCTGGTACTGCATGTAAGTGCCCAGCTTCTGTGCTGCAGTAAAGATTGCTGCAGTGTTGACTCCTGCTAATGCGGACTTCTGAACTTTCTCTACAAACACTGATTTGCCAGAAGACAGAGCTAGGAGACCTGGACAGCCCAGGACTTCTATCCTAAAAGAGCTATGGCTCCTAGGGAGGAGAGGAAGACTGGGGGATCTGGTGGCAGGGCTGAAAGTAGAACCAGGCAGGAGACAACAGTGGCTGGAGAGCAGGTGTGGGCAGCCTGGAAGAAATGCAGACATTTGTGCAACAGCTGCAGAGGCCCCATCCATTCATCTGTCCTATCAGTGGGGGAGAATCTTCACTATCTTCACTAAGGAGTATGAAAGAAACTGTGTACAGGTCTGCCCTGCCCAGAAGGACTAGTCTATAAACATCTGAGAAAATACTCACCTTCAATAGTGATTAAAAAAACCCCACAAAATAAAACAACACTGAGATACCATGTTTTCTCTTTCAAATTGGTCTTCCTTTTCTTAGATGGATGAGGGCATGCAGGAACTCCCAGTCACTGCAGGTGAAAGTGTAGGTTGATGCTCTTTCTGGAAAGCAATTGGCCTTAAAATGCTCATATCATTTGACCTGATGATTTCACTTACCTGTCCATTCTAAGAAGAGAAATTGACATATGGAGGCCATAATAGACATCCTTGGGGGTGTATTCTCAGCTCACAGTGATTCATCTCTGAGAACAGAGGGACCTATTCGTGTTATCACCCTCCTTAATTCAGCCTCAGAAGTGGGACCTTGATCCACTGGCCACTGTTCACTGGACCAGGGTAGACACCTGACCAAACTAGGTCAATTATATTGTCTTTCTTACTTAGGAATTCCGGTTTAGGCTGATATCTTGAATGGAAGTAGTGTAAAAATTCTGGAACTCTGTCAAGGCTATTATCCTCCAGATGAACTGAAGAACAGAGAACACCACTCTGCAGAGAGAGGAGAATGAGGCAGAGCTGTGGAGAGAAGTAGAGATAAGAGACATAGACAAAACATTCCTGGACCATTACCTTGCACATTCTAGTTGCTTTCTGCATTCCTGCCTCTTTATTCTGAGAAACACGGTATTCTTATGACAGCTTATATATTTCCCTTAAGCTAACTAGGTGGGTTTTCAATTACTTGCATTCAAAAGCCTACTGTAGCTTTACAGTTAAGGGGATGGTTGAGTAAATGTACATTTTTTCTACAGTAGATTATCAAACTACCATTAAAAATGTTTTAGAGGACTATTTAATGACATGTAAAATGCTCAACTGACAATGATAAGTAAAACTATCAGGATATACAATTTTCTGTGCGTAGAAAAAAGTTTGCAAACACACAAAACTTTTAGCAGTGGTTACCCTGGAGTAAACTTTCATTTTTTACTTCATACACTTTGGTTTCATTTGAATTTATACTTGGAGCATTGCTTATATAATTAAGGTTATGTTAGAAGCATTTTCCATACTGCTATACAAATACTTTGTAAATGCTATTATTTTAATGGTTGTATAATATTGTGTTTTGAGAGGATATCATACTTTATTAAATAAGTTCTCACTATTTATTGTTTTTAATAATTTTTACTATTTTAAGCACTGCTGTGGCAAGCATCTTTAATGCATAAAGTTTTTTTTTTCTATATTTTGGATTATTTGCCTAGGATCTTTTTTTTAATACATTTATTTATTTATTTATTTATTTATTTATTTATGTTTGGCTGCATTGGGTCTTTGTTGCTGTGCTTGGGCTTTCTCTAGTTGCGGCAAGCAGGGGCTACTCTTCGTTGTGGTGGGCGGGCTTCTCATTGCAGTGGCTTCTCTTGGTGCAGAGTACAGGCTCTAGGCGCGCAGGCTCAGTAGTTGTGACACACGGGCTTAGTTGCTCCGTGGCACGTGGGATCTTCCCAGAGCAGGGCTAGAACCCGTGTTCCCTGCATTGGCAGGCGGATTCTTAACCACTGCGCCACCAGGGAAGTCCCTGCCTAGGATCTTTTTTCAGAAGTGGAATCATTAGAGTGGAACATTTCTATGGTTCATGAATAATTTTGGTCACGATGCTTACTCTGAAGGCTGTGCCTACTTCCTTGCCATCTGAAACACAGGTGAATGCCCAGGTCTAACTAACATATTGCCTCTACAGCCAGCCTTCTTGCAAATCTAATGGGTTAAAAAAATACTAGCACATCTCTTTGTTTTAATTTGCAGTTCTTTGGCTGCTAATAAGTTAGAACATTTTTCATGTTTGTTAATTCCTTTAATTTCATCCTTTGTGAATTATCTGTTCCCTGTCCTCTGCTCCTTCATTCATTGGAAATGCCGATATTCATATAGACTTGTATGGAATCTTTATGAAACTAAGGTAAAAATCTGGTGTTTAAAACCATGTGAAAATGTGTGCAGAGAAAAATCAACAGCATTCAGGCCAAAGTTACTCTTTATGATAACTCAATTTGAGTCAATCACCAATTCTTCTTTCCTATTTTTATAAATCTTTTTGACAAGAAACAAGAAACCTTGAAGTCATTCTCAGCCCCAAGTCAAGCCCCTGATTATTCCTTGAATCTCTCTTATATCTAACTCTGGTACCACCAGCCTAATTCAGTCTTTGTAGTAAACATCTACTGTTTTGTCTGTCAGACATCTTCTTTCTTGTGGGAATTGCCTCTCTTCCAATTCTATCCATGATTCCTGCTGGAGATTGCATGTTTATATTTGACCATGCCCACCTGTTTGTGGTTGATTTGTCTAGGGGCAGTCACCTGGCCCAAACTAGGCCAATGAGTTTCTTCTTATCTTTTTATATTTAGAACCAAGAGAGTGAGGTTAATCTCTCTTCAGTGACTGTAGATATTTAATGTAAAACATGAGCTGTTGTTGGCCATATTTTCTGTCAGATGAATTGGGGAATAGAGAAAACCAGATCAGAGCAAGAAAAGAATATTAATTCAATACAGAGAAGAGTAATGAGATAAAGAGGGAAGATCTATAGTACTGCAGTTTCTTTCAAGAACAGTTTGTTGAACTCTAGTTCAGTCTGTATAATCTGAGTTACGTTAGGACTCTTCCAATACACCTTCTTTATCAGTTAGAGATGTAGGCAATTGCAAGTAATTAACATGGCTTAACCACATACAAATTTATTTTCCTCCAATAAAAAGGTGCTTGGAGATAGGCGTGCCAGGATAAGAGCAGCTGTTCCAGGTTACAAAATATCATAAAAGACCAGGCTCTTCTGTCTTTCTGTTCCATTGTCCTTAGTGTGAGGCAAGATAGTGACTGTACCTCCCAAGCAGAGTCTGCTTTCTTATCATGAAGAGAAGGAAAGGACAAAGGACAAAGGACTGAAGGAATAAGCATACCTCTGGAAGCCTAACTCTAAAACTTTCTTTTATTCTCTCATTGGCCAGAACTGGGTCAGATGGCTGCCCCGAGTACATATTATCCCCACTTGCACTCTAGAAAGGTAAGAATTTTTAGCTACTTCTATATACACTGCTGCCCCATACAAAACTGGGATTCTCTTAGTATGGAAGACAGAGGAATGAATATTAGATAGGCAACTAGCAGTGTGGTCCATGTTCCTTTTTGCTTATCTGGTTGACTTAGGTTTTGATCACTTACAATCAGATAAGTTTTGACTAATACAGTCTTCATTGTCTCTCTCCTGGATTACTGTATTAGGGTCCCCATTAGTCTCCCTGTCACCGATTTCCACTTTGTTTGAAATGATAATGCTAATGCAACCAGCCTTCCCAAAGCACATCTCTGAGCCTGGCTATTCCATTGCCTATGTAACTTACTGCTCCAGGAACTCTCTAGTCCCAGTATTCTCCTTTCTTGTCCTTTGATGGATGATTCAGTGGCATTAATTCTCATGGTTTATACACACTACTTAGATTCATTGTATCTGTCAGGGTCCTGTCAGAGAAATAGAGCCCATGCCAGTAGTTAAATAGAAGGAATTTCATATAGGTAACTAGTTACAAATGGGTCCAAAGTGAAACAGGGGATGGGTAAGCAACTCATAAATTAGCAACAGCAGGAAACCTCTACCATCCCTAGGGCTGGAGGATCAGAGGAGGAGGTAGTGTTAACAGAGCCCACAAGCTGAGACCACTCAGTGGGAACTGAAACCATAGAGGGAAGGACAGCCCTCTGAAAGCTGAGATGGGGAGGAAGGGACTCTGGTGAGATGTGGAACCATGGAAAAGACACAGTCAATGTTGGAGATGCTGCCTGAAGCAGAGGTCCTCCAACATCCCTCCCACTAACCAAAAGTAAGTAGACTAGGAAATTTTAGAAAGATAATTTGCATGAGCTAATCCTCTGCAAGACAGAGCAAAGTAGAGGAAGGGCAAGAAATGGATTTGAGACTAACACAGTTAATGGTGGCTGAAGTTTACAAAGATGTTCCCAAGTCTGTTAGGATTTTAAAAAAAATCTAACTTCAAAAGTAAAAAACTTTAACAATAAAATAAGAAGTATCAAGGCCAAATAGATTTTCTTATCCTATTTACCATTAATTGCTACAATATAGACCATATTTTTAATTTGCTTCACCTTTGGGACATGGCTTTATGTTTTTCTGGAGATTCTAATAGCCTTTCTTTTTTCTTGTTGAACTAAGAAACTAGCTTCCCTGTTACTTCAGGGAAGTTTCTTTATAATATCAATGAGATTTTTCATCTTCATAAACATGTTATCATTTGAATGGAATTCATTCCATTTTAGCTTTTGACTTCTCATTCTATTTTGAACAATTGCATTTTAGGCCTACTGTATAACTAAATCTTTTTTTTTTTTTTTTTAGTTAATTTATCTATTTAATTTTGGCTGTGTTGGGTCTTCGCCTCTGTGCGAGAGCCCTCTCCAGCTGCGGCAAGCGGGGGCCACCCTTCATCGCGGAGCGCGGGCCTCTCATTGTCGCAGCCTCTCTTGTTGCGGAGCACAAGCTCCAGACGCGCAGGCTCAGCAGTTGTGGCCCACGGGCCCAGCCGCTCCGCGGCATGTGGGATCCTCCCAGACCAGGGCCCGAACCCGTGTCCCCTGCATTAGCAGGCAGACTCTCAACCACTGCGCCACCAGGGAAGCCCTATAACTAAATCTTGATATTTATTTTCATGTTACTTTTATATTACTCATCTGTTTCTTCCCATATCCTCCTCTTTCTGGGGGGGGGGAATTCCTTTATATTTTTTGCTAGAATACACACTTGCACTAAATTATATATATTTTTTCAAGAGAAGTACTTAAAAAAATTTCTGATTTATTACATATGTGTAAGTGTAGCTGATAAGAAATTTGATATTTGAGCTTGTTTTCTGAGGAAAATATATAGTTAAAATGAGGAGGGGGTAGCTAACAAGACTTTCCCCACCCAAATACCAAAATAAGAAGTCTAGAGCATGAACTCTCCTAGGCAGATTCTTCCGTTTATTCTCAGGATGTGTTTTAAAGTAACAGGGAAGCTAGTGTGTGCTTATGGAGAGAGAGAAGGATGCTAAGTAGTGCAGCTGTTCCCAGTGTTTCAATTAATATTTTGATCTCTGCTTCCATTCTCAGGTGCTTTCTGCTCCTGCTTACTCCAATTTAGAGATTCTTTCTCTTAGGAAGTCTATTTTCACCTCCATTTTAGCCTTTTCCGTTCGTATTCTGGACTGTGGCTTTCTCAACTCTAGTTTATCTATCAATATGATCCTATATGTAAAAAAAAAAGGTTTTGTTTTTTAAAAATTATATTAGATACTGTATTTGTCAGGATAGGCTAGGCTAGAAAGTAACCCTAAAATCTTAGTGGCTTACAAAAACAAAGGTTTATTTCTTGCTCACTCTGATGAGTCCAGTCTGACTCTGTAGGTTGCTGTCTTCCACCTGATGACTCAACAATTCCAGCTGCTTCCCATGGGTCTGTACAATCACACACAGGGGGAGGGAGAACACAGCAAACTTACACTCCCTCTTTGAGACTTTGGTTTGAAAATTACATATCTCATTTCCTTTCATAGCCCATTGGTCAGTCCTGGTCATGTGATCCCACGTAACTGTGAAGAATGTTGGGAAATGTAGGTGCCAACATGTTTATTTAGTGAGCAATAAATGTGTTTTGCACAGATACATGAAAAATAATATGTGTAACATATATGTAAGTTTGAAGCATAATAAAATAAACATCAGCAAATTTATCACCTAACCAAGTAACTAGAACATTATCAGGACCATTGACCTTGTCTGCTTTTGTTCTTGTGGGAATTTGTCACAAATTGGATTTCTTTATTTATTGTACAAATTCAGTGAGATTTTTGGAAGGAGAAATTGTCAAAACATGTGCTCAGTTTAATATAGTAAATAAAATCTCTTGACTTAATTTTTAAAAAAATATCCATGCCAAGGCACAGCATCATGAAATTTTTTTTTAGAAATTAATTAATTAATTAATTAATTAATTATTTTTAGCAAAATTTTTTTGTTGTTTTAAGTTACTTATTTACTTTTGGCTGCGTTGGGTCTTCGTTGCTGCACGCGGGCTTTCTCTAGTTGCGGTGAGCGGGGGCTACTCTTTGTTGCAGTATGTGGGCTTCTCGTTGCGGTGGCTTCTCTTGCTGTGGAGCACAGGCTCTAGAGCGTAGGCTCAGTAGTTGTAGCGCACGGGCTTAGTTGCTCTGTGGCATGTGGGATCTTCCCGGACCAGGGCTCGAACCCCTGTCCCCTGCATTGGCAGGAGGATTCTTAACCACTGCGCCACCAGGGAAGCCCCTATTTTTTATTTATTTATTTTTGGCTGCGTTGGGTCTTCGTTGCTGCGTGGGGGCTCTCTCTAGTTGTGGCGAGTGGGGGCTGCTCTTCATTACAGTGCATGGGCTTCTCATTGCAGTGGCTTCTCTTGTTGCAGAGCACGGGCCCTAGGCATGCGGGCTTCAGTAGTTGTGGCATGCGGGCTCAGTAGTTGTGGCTTGCTGGCTTAGTTGCTCTGCGGCACGTGGGATCTTCTTGGACCAGGGATCGAACCTGTGTCCCCTGCACTGGCAGGTGGATTCTTAATCACTGAGCCACAAGGGAAGTCCCTTGACTTACATTTTTAAAAAGCAAGTGCTGGACGAAGAGTAGATTGGAAAGGGCAAATAGAAATGGTAATATAATTAGAAGTTTATTTTGGCTGTACAAATGAAAGATGATAGTGACCTGGACTAGAGAGGTAGCAGTAAAGATGAGGAGTGGACAAATTGAGATTTTTCTCTATAGATAGATCCAAGAGGATTTGGCAATTAACTGCATGTAAGGGATATGGGAGTCAGTGGCATCCAGGATGACTCCCAGGTTTCTGGCTCAAGCAACTAGATAGATAGAAGTGCCATTTATCATGTTAGGTGAAAAAATATATCAAGAAGGAAGGAAGGGGCTCATTCCAGGTTTGATGCAGAAAATACACAAGATAATCCTAGGACATTCTCTTTTCCAGAAAGCAAGGAAACTACCTAAGAATACTGGAATTTGTCAAAAGGATGAAAAGACACAGGAGCCAAACTAAAGTAGCCCCCATTGACCAAAAATGGGGTATGTTGAACATCTAAGAGTAATGACTAACATGGATTGAAACCATGAGCCCTTAACTAACTCCAGAAAACCTCCAAAACTCGCTGATTTCTTTGGAGATGGCAGGGCAGTCATTATTTTGAAAATTGGTGAGCAAAGAGAAAGATCAGGCACATACTTTGGCTTTTCCATGAAATGAAATATTATACTTAGATCCCCTATTGAAATAACAGATTTAAGTAATGATTGTCACTGTCTGCTTAAAGCGTTAGGTGAATGGTTTATGAGAAAATCTATGATGGATAAATGAAGTTCACAGTATCTGAACCTACTCATCATTCTTATTATCGTCACTGAAAATGGAACCACAAGTTATTATGTGCCTCCTGATATGATGTAATGAGAATACACAGCACCACTTATGAAGTATTCTTGCCAAGAAAAATGAACCTGAATCTCATCAAGCCTCCAGATATAAATACCAATTTACAGGGAAACACTAGGGAATACTAGGGATCAGGGAATATAAGAATGACACCACAAGGATCCAATCAGCTAAAGGCAGAATGTGGGAAATTCTATAGGAAAAACCACCTAGTTTCTTCAGCAAAAAATGGCATAAAAAGGAGGGAGGGGCAACTGTTTTAGGTTAAATGAGACTTAGGAGTCATATCAACCAAATCAACAAATGGATGTTGCTTGGAAAGAATTTTCAAAACGAATGCAAAAAGATATTTTTGTGGCAAAAGGGGGAAATTGAACACAGACTGGATATTAGATGATATTAAGAAATTATGATTCATTTTGTTAGGTGCGATAATGTGATTATGGTTATGCTTTAAAAGTCCTTACCTGTAGAAATATGTATTGAAATTACAAGCTGTCTGGGGTTTCCTTTAAATTCTCCAGGAAAAAGAAAAAGGTATGGAGCATAAACAAAACAAGAATGGTAAGATGTTGATAATTATACAAACTGGGTGGTAGTGGTACGTGGGGGTTCATTATATGACTTTCTCTAAAAACAAAAGAAGTAGGAAGTGAGCAAATATATAAAATGCAACTGAGATATCAAATAAGATGAGAATTGATCAATGGGTTAAACAACATGGTAAATATTGAAAATATTGACCAGTGAAGTTTTGGTGGAGTGGTGGTAGGAGGAAGCTTAATTGGAGTGTATTTAAGAGACAGTGGATAATCCAACTACATAAAGACATTTTGGAGACAATTTGAACAATTTCGATGTGGACCAGATATCAGGTAATTTTAAGGAATATTGTTAATTTTGTAAGAAGTGATAATGATATTGTGATTAAAGAAATTTTCCTATTTTTTTAGAAGTACGTATGAGTATTTAGAATTGAAATGACATACTATCAGGGATTTGCTCTAAAATACTACAGCAACAAAAAGAAATAAAAAAGATAAGAGGAAGCAAATATGGCAAATGTTCATAATTGTAGAATATTTTGATTGGTTACATGGGGATTCATTATATTATTCTCTCAATTTTTGTGTACGTTTGCAATTTTTATAATATACATTTTGATAATTTTATAATAAAAAGACTTAGGGACTTCCCTGGTGGTCCAGTGGTTAAGACTCCGTGCTTCCAATGCAGGGGGCATGGGTTTGATCCCTGGTGGGGGAACTAAGATCCCACATGCTGTGAAGAGCAGCCAAAAAAAAAAAGACTTAAAAATAAGATGGAGGGGAGACTGGACAGAGCATATAGAGACAAATATTCTTAGAAATTTTGCTACACAGAGGAGCAAAAATTATTAGGAGTAGCTGGTGGCAGAAGTGAGGACAAGAGAAACTTTAAGTAATCTGATGGAATGATCCAGGAAAGAGAGGGAAATTTATGATATAGGACAGAGGGGGCAGCATTTCTGGAGTGATATTCTTGAATAAATGGCAGAAAATGGAATTATTGTACAAGCGGAGGGATTGACTTTAGATAGGGACATGGATAGTTCATCTATAATAACAGAAAGAAAAACAAAATATGTGAGTGCAGATGCTGGCAGGTTAGATGTGATGGTGGAATTCTGTGGAAACTGTCTCCTGAAGTAGAAAGCAAGTCTGTTACCTGAGCGTGAGAATGGGAGAGAGTGTACTGGGGTTTCGTAGGAAGTTATGAAATCATCATCTAGGAGAAGGGAGAGTGAATGAACTAGGGACATAACGGTGTGATTGTTGGGCAACAATAAGGCCCACTTGAAATTTACGGTTATGACTTTACCTCATGGTGTCATATTTTCTCCAGCTCTGTTCAGCTGCAACACTACATGCAAGGCAGAGGCACAGGGTGGGTTTAATCAGGGTTTCGGTTTTGCCAAATGAGTATACCAAAATGAAAGAGGGACAAAAGAGTGAATGGTATATGCGAGTGAGTGAATATGACTGACTGTGAAATTCAAGCTGAATAAGAAGGGAGAAAAGATCATTAAGGACATGTTTGTTAAATATGCCTGAGAGACAAAGTGAATATGTCAAGTAGGGAAGAGCTCAGAAAATAAATCTGAGCTAAAGTTATAAATTTGAAAGTCAACAGCATTATAGATGGCATTTTGTCACAGGAATTTATAAGATTACCTAAAGAAAATGTTTTGAGTAAGCAGAGTAGAAGATCCAAGGCTGACCTGTGAAGAATGCCAACAGTTAAGTCAGGTAGAGGAGGAGACATCATAAAGAGACCGAGAAGGAATGATCAGAGAGGTAGGAGGCAAACCCAGAATGTTAAAGCCAAGAGAAGAAAGTAACTTTTCATGAAAGAGAGAGTCAACCGTGTTAAGAATTGCTGACTGCTCTAGTAAAATGTTTAGAAAACTAGAGCTATGGACTACCCTGGCAGTCCAGTGGTTAAGACTCCACGCTTCCAATGCAGGGGGCATGGGTTTGATCCCTTGTCGGGGAACTAAGATCCCACATGCCACACGACACGGTCAAAACCCAAAAACATCATAAAGGAAATGATCAACAGCTTTGACTACATTTGGCATGGCTGAAAAACAAAAAACAAAACAAAACAAAACAAAAACACACACAACAACTACAAGAAAAACTAGAGAGAGACAAAGTGACACTACTGTTGGATAGAAAGCTGTACCTAACTTGAAAAATTGCATAGTGCAACAGTTGTCAAAACTGTCTGGTACTGGGTTATGAATTGAAGAATAGAAAGTAGAAATTAATAGAAATTCAAGACATAGACTTAAACCCTATAAAAGTTGAAATCTTCCCTTCAACTATAAATTCTCTGGGGCCAAGGATCATGTTCATCTCAGTTTGCTCAACAGAAATAAGTCCTGACATGTAGCAGGAACTTTGAATATTTGTTGAATGAATGAATTCAGAAATAAATGTAGGTAACACAGTAAAATATACAGAACGTGAGCTCTGGAGACATTCACCTGGCTAATGTCTACTCATCCATCAGATTAGCTTAAATGTGATTTCTTCAGAGAGTCCGACCCAGCACAATACCTAAAATAAGAGAAACTCAATAAATTTGCATTTCTAAAAGTTCCCAGGTGATGTTGCTGTTGCTGCTACTCTAGAGCAGTGCTTCTCAACTGAGATTAAAAAACATTTTTTTATTGCCTAGACTGATATTTTTGTAAAATACAAAAAGCTAGAAAAAATGAAATAACACAAAGACATACAAAATTTTTTATTATTAGATTCACAGACATAAAATGACTCTGCCAAATTGCTATAAATGTTTTTTAAGAGCTTACTCTCGGTTTCTTTACTTAATCGCTTTATAGACCAATAGCAGTTTGCCAGCTGGCTCAGGTCCGAGGACCACACTTGGAGTAGCTCTGCTCCTGATGATCTCTAAATTTATTTTTGCACTGAAGAGTCAAGAATTTTTTTTTAAGATGATTACCTTTAAAAAAATGTTTACTATATGATTTATTTTTGCTTTGTTTTATTTTGTGCATGTACCTTCTGCTAACTTGGAAGTTTGTAGTTAATTTTTGGTTCTTCCAGTGGTTACCTTTATAACTGTAACATTTCCTAATATTTCTTGAGACTTTACCTATTAACTCTCTGCTCTCAGCAATGACAAAATTACTATACTTCCACTTCTCACTTCTTTACCTTACCTTCCCCTTTAACATGTAATTTTAACGACAAACATTATTTTAAAAATTCTTCTGAAGATTACCTATATACCTTTAAAGAATCTTCAAATAAGTTTCTCTATTATTTATTAGCTTTATTGGGTCTTTTTTTTTCCCCCTTCTATTTATTTATTTATTTTTGGCTGCGTTGGGTCTTCATTGCTGCTTGAGGGCTTCCTCTAGTTGCAGCCAGCGGGGTCTACTCTTCCTTGCGGCGCGTGGGCTTCTCTTGTTGAGGAACATAGGCTCTAGGCACGCGGGCTTCAGTAGTTGTGGCACGTGGGCTCAGTAGTTGTGGCTCGCGGGCTTAGTTGCTCCGTGGCATGTGGGATCTTCCCAGGCCAGGGCTCGAACCCGTGTCCCCTGCATTGGCAGGCGGATTCTTAACCACTGTGCCATGAGGGAAGCCCTTATTTATTAGTTTTAAACAATATCTTTTGCTCTCTCAATAGTAAAAGATGAGGAAATCCAATTTCTTTACCTCTCTATTTCCCATCATCTATTACATATATATATTATTTCATGTTGCCACAGATTATAATATTTTTATTGTGCTCTGAATTTTTAATGCTCACAGTTTTTTTGTTTGTTTGTTTTGTTTTGTGTGTGTGTTTTTTTTTTTTTCTGCCGGGCTGCGTGGGCATGTGGGATCTTAGCTCCCTGACCAGGGATGGAACCCTTGCCCCCTGCAGCAGAAGCACAGAGTCTTAACCTCTGGACTGCCAGGGAAGTCCCCCTCACAGTTATTTCAGTCTGAAGCTGCCATATGTTTGCAATGATGGAGTTTAAGATGCTTTTAAAAGCTGTAGGCTTCCTCACTTTTCTCTAACCAACTTTTCATCCACTCTCTGTACCTTAAATATTTGGCTCCACCCTAGACTCTTTTAATCTTTTACTTCAGTCATATACTCTGAGTGTGTGTATATATATATATATATATATATATATATATATCTCCACAACTTCAATTTCCATCTATATGCTCCCGAATTTTTAAGTAACCCTTCGTGAATGAGGGAGGGCAACATGGCTTACTCTTTGCATGGAATCATATTTAGAGAAGTTCACAGTTCAGCAACCAAAAGTAACTTCAAAATGACCCAAGTCCTTTACAGGCATTGCTTGGGAACTGAGAAGAGAATTTGTAGCAATACTCTTTACAGCTCCTCTTCCTCTCCTACCTACTTCCCTTACACACCACAAAACAACTACTCCCACCTATCCATAGAGCTTTCTTTTCTTCTCTCTGCTTCCGTACCTGTATCTTCTACCTTCCTTCCTTTCCTCCCCTCTTACACCTCCTTCCCGTGTAGAGCAACTCAGCTTCTTGAACTAATTTCTACTTCTTTTTTCCCTTTAATTATTCTTCTTATTTATTATTCTCCTTGTTCTGCATCCCCAAGCCCAAAGAAGCAGTCTGGCATCTATAGAACTCTCTTGGCCAGGGGAAGACTCAGGGGCAGGAGAGAAAGTTGTGAGCATATGCCTGTTCGTAATTTTCATTCTGTATATGTATGTATATGCGTGTGTGTGTGTATGTATATATACTGAGAGCATTCCCTGAACTTTAGACCCATACATCCATCTTGTTTATCTCATAGGCACCACAAAATCAACATGTCCCCAAATTGTACCTCTTTGAGTACATTTGTTCTTCTTCTGAATGCATTTGTTCAATATTTCTCTTCCATGGAAGTTTAAACAAATACTTGTTTAGTTTGTGAATAAATGAGTAAATGAAATTATGAAACTTGTTCTTCCTTCAGTATTCTCTAGGTCAGTGAAAGACACCATCATCCACCTGATTATTTAAACCATAATCCTGAAGATTATCCCTGATTCATCCTATTTGCCCATTTCTCCTATCTGGCTATTCATCAAGCCCTGTAAATTGAACAGCTTTAATATTTCTTCAGTCTCTCCCTTTCTCTCTAACCCTACTACTATAAAACTCTGACAAGTACCTGTTACCTATTCCTTTGTAATAGACTCCTGAGGGGTTTCTGGTCTCCACTTTTATTCCTCTTCAATATATCTAAGACATGGTACTCATAGTTCCAGAGAAGTCCACCATCCCCCTTTATGGAAAATCATCTCTCCCATACCTCTGTCAAGGGATAATCCTATGCAATCATATTCTGTACCACATGACACCATCTTCCCAGTTCCTAGACATTGCTGATTAGACCAGGAAGGTACCCCTAACTAATGTGTAGGTTATCCAGCAGCTATTAAAGTACTTGACAGGTAAAGTTTGGCCAATTAGCTTCTCATCTTTAGGCAAATGAATTAGAAAGTAGGGAATGAATCAGACATTAGAAGCAAGGAAGTTTTTAAAATTGCATAAAGAAGCCAGTTAGTACAGAAGAGGCGGTGACCAAGACAAAATTTTGACTAAGTAGAAAATATTGGTAGATAGAAGTGATGATATAAAGCAATAATACAGAACAGAGGGTAAATAAGCTGGTTAGTTCTGGGAGGAAACACAGAAAGACACATGAGAGACCAAGAGAGAAACTTAGTCATGGTAATGACAAGAGTATAGAGTAAAATGCCCTACACTCCTGCTGCTGAGGGTCCTAGAGATGCTTCCAGTTCCAAATTCCCTGAGGACAGCTGTACTTTTAGTCCTGAATTTCCCTGAGAGTCCTGTTTCCTTTATTGCCAAGTGTATCCTAATGTATTTAATAAGGCTTCAGTTTCCATCTGTAGCTGGTGCCCTGCCCAAGGTTACGTTTGGATCCATCAGCTCTGCAAAACAGGTACTAGAAATCATCATATTAAGTGATAATGATGGAGGTTTAGTTACATGTAACAGACACCCCAAATTACAGTAACTTAAGGCAGAGGTATATTTCTCTCTCACATAATACTAGAGAGGGCAAGGATGGCAGCTCTGCTCCATGAGTTTATCTTGGCACTTTCTACATTGTTGCATTGCCATCCTTAGATGTTTTCTCATACCTGTGGTCCAAGGTAGATTACTACCATGAGCACTTAACAAGCAACAGGTAGAACAAAGGAAAGACATGGCTTTTCCCTTTTAGAGCATACTTCAAAAGTTGCTCTCATCACTCAAGCTCACAGCTCATGGTCAGAGCTTAGTTACATGGTTATATTTAGCTACAAAGAAGGCTGGAAATTTTGCTTTATTCTAGGTGGCATGTGTCCAATAATATGAAAAGGGAAGAATGGATATTGGGAGACTAGGATCTGTTTTTACCATAATTGTAATAAGGAATCCTTGAAGCTAACTCTTAGAAGAGTAATGTGGGCCCCTTCGAATCACCTAAGGAATCTTTCATAGAAGAGTAGAGAATGTTAGTATCACTGAAAGCAGGCTTTTCCAAGAGGGTATGTAATGATTCCTCGGCCCCCTAGAAACACTAAGAGTATCCTCCCTTCAGAGGATTAGCAAGCAATCATTGCCTAGGGAAAAGGGACATAATTAGACACTCTCTCTTTTGACTGTTTAAGAGGAAGAACTGCAGATCTCTAGGATGTGGGCTCCTTGGGAAACTTGTCCTGGGACTGCTTGTTTCCCTGGCAATTCACTGTGCTGTGTATGGAAACAGAAAACATACAGGACTAAGAGCTTCAATTGTGGGAACTGTGGCCTGGGCATATTTGGCTGAGCTGGGTACCAAGGGAATGGGATTGTCCTATCTCAAAAAACCTTCGCTGGATTGGGAGGACCTTGTTATGTGGTCTGTATTAGTCTGCTTGGGCTGCCATAACAAAATACCCTACGGGAATTCCCTGGTGGTCCAGTGGTTAGGACTTGGCACTTTCACTGCCGTGGGCCTGGGTTGGATCCCTGGTGGGAAAATTAGGATCCTGCAAGCCGCCAAGGCGCAGCCAAAACAACAACAACAACAACAACAACAAAAACCTAGACTGGGTGGTGTAAACAACAGAAATTAATTTTCTCACAGTTCTGGAGGCTAAAAGTCCAAGATCAAGATTCTAGCTGCTTGGGTTTCTGGTGAGAGCTCTCTTCTTGTCTTGTAGGTAGCCACCTCTTTGCTAGTCACATGTCCTATTCTGCATATGTGCCTGGGGTGGGGGAGAGCAAACACCCCCTGGTGTCTCTTCTTACAAGGATAATAATCCTATTGGATCTAGGCCCCCTTATGACTTCATTTACCTTAATTATTTCCTTAGTGGCCGCATCTCCAAATATAGCCACATTGGAAGTTAGGACTTCAACATATGAATTTTGGGGGGACACAGACATTCACTTCAAACATGGTCCCAGGATGCAATGATGCTCATGGACTAATTTAATTCTAGCTGGACTTGACTGTGGAAATTGTACTGATCTTCCTGGAGTAGATTTCAAAGATAGCTACACATTCTTCCCCTCTTTGAATCTATTACCCCTTGCCATGTAACTTTAGTTCCTTCCCACGTTGACTTGCTTTGGCAATGACTTGCTGTGTGATTTATGACTTGCTTTGGCAATGGCACAATTGCCAATGTGACACCAAGAAAGACTTGAAAAGTGCTTTCACATTGAGGCTTTTTTTTCTATTCTTGGGACCCCTATACTGCTGCCATGTGAAGAAATTCAAGCTAGCCTGCTGGATGATGAGAGATATGTGACTTTTTTCGCCCCTTTGCTATGGCCAACAGCCTGAAAACTATCAGATGTCTGAGAAAGGCCATTCTAGATTATCTAGCCACCAGTCAATCCTCAGCTAACTGCAGATGCATTTGCAAACTAAGAAGTGATCAGCTAAACTGTCCCAGGCCATAAGAACCAACCAGTTTACCCACAGAATTGTCAGATAAATAAATGCTTGTTGTTTTAATTCACAAATTTTGAGATGGTTTGTTATGTAACAATAGATAACTACCATACTTACCTTTTAGAATATATAGGAACATTGGAGTTCTTAGATAATTAAGGAGGAGATACTAGACTTCCTGATAATATGACATGAGGGGCCTGAGTGACTAACTAGAAAACAGAAAAGAGATGTCATAACATGTATAACCCCAAGATTATTGAACAGTTTATATTTGTCATACATCTAAATACTGGTAGCACTCAGTTCTGAACTCTAAACCAATTTAATCAATAGCTCACCCTACATCTTCACTTGGGTATGTCACTGGTACTTAAGAGAAAAAAAAAAAAAGAGCAAACACATCTGAACAATTAATCATAATCTCCTTCAAACTTCTTCTTCACTGTTCCCTATATCAGTTGTCCAAGCCAGAAACCTGGAAATCATTCTCAAATCTTCTCTCTTTCTCTCTACCCAGATGAGTCAACAGTTCCTGTTGTTTCTGCTTTCTGAGTCTCTCTAAAATTCATTCACTTTCTTTCATTACGACGATGACTTTCTTTCTACATGTCATCATCACCTCTCTCCCAGATAATTGTAAAATTCTCTTAATTTGCATACAATTTGCTAGTGGAATGGATGTGAAGTGTGTGAGAAGGAAAAGATTCAACTATCATTCTGAGGTTTTGGCCTGAGCAACTGAAAAAAAATCGGCTTGTCATTTATTAACCTAGGGAAGATAGGAGCAAGAGGGGATTCAGGCCGGATTGTGTCACATGGCCACCTCTGGCCTGAGAAAGTGAGTATCTGGATGTATTAGTTTTCTATTCCTGTGTAATAACTTACCATAAACTTATCAGCTTAAAATAATATGCATTTATCTCACAATTTCTGTGGATCAGGAGTCCAGATATGGCTGGGCTATGTTCTCATCTGGAGATTCAACTGGAGAGGTTTGTTTCCAAGCTCACTCAGGTGTTGCAGAGGGAGGAACACTCCCAAACTTGTCCTATAAGGCCACCATCACCCTGATACCAAAACCAGACAAAGATACCACAAAAAAAGAAAATTACAGACCAATATCACTGATGAACACAGACACAAAAATCCTCAACAAAATTCTAGCAAACAGAATCCAATAACACATTAAAAAGATCATACACCATGATCAAGTGGGATTTATCCCAGTGATGCAAGGATTCTTCAATATATGCAAATCAATCAGTGTGATACACCATATTAACAAATTAAATAATAAAAACCATATGATCATCTCAATAGATGCAGAAAAAGCTTTTGACAAAATTCAACACCCATTTATGATGGAAACTCTCCAGAAAGTGGGCATAGAGGGAACCTGCTTCAACATAATGAAGGCCACATACGACAAATCCACAGCAAACTTCATTCTCAATGGTGAGAAACTGAAAGCATTTCCTCTAAGATCAGGAACAAGACAAGGATGTCCACTCTCGCTACTATTATTCAACATAGTTTTGGAAGTCCTAGCCAGGGCAGTCAGAGAAGAAAAAGAAACAAAAGGAATACAAACTGGAAAAGAAGAAGTAAAACTGTCACTGTTTGCAGATGATATGATACTATACATAGAAAATCCTAAAGATGCCACCAGGAAACTACTAGAGCTAATCAATGAATTTGGTAAAGTTGCAGGATACGAAATTAATGCACAGAAATCTCTTGCATTCCTATACACTAATGAAAAATCAGAAAGAGAAATTAAGGAAACAATCCCATTTACCATCACAACAAAAAGAATACCTAGGAATAAACCTTCCTAAGGAGGCAAAAGACCTGTACTCAGAAAACTATAAAGCACTGATGAAAGAAATCAAAGATGATACAAACAGATGGAGAGATATACCATGTTCTTGGATTGGAAGAATCAATATTGTGAAAATGACTATACTACGCAAAGCAATCTACAGATTCAATGCAATCCCTATCAAATTGCCAATGGCATTTTTCACAGAATTAGGACAAAACTTTTTGCAATTTGTATGGAAACACAAAAGACCCTGAATAGCCAAAGCAATCTTGAGAAAGAAAAACGGAGCTGGAGGAATCAGGCTCCCTGACTTCAGACTATACTACAAAGCTACAGTAATCAAGACAGTATGGTACTGGCACAAAAACAGAAATATAGATCAATGGTACAGGATAGAAAGCCCAGAGATAAACCCACGCACCTATGGTCACCTAATCTATGACAAAGGAGGCAAGAATATACAATGGAGAAAAGACAGCCTCTTCAATAAGTGGTGCTGGGAAAACTGGACAGCTACATGTAAAAGAAGGAAATCAGAACACGACCTAACACCATACACAAAAATAAACTCAAAATGGATTAAAGATCTAAATGTAAGGCCAACACTATAAAACTCTTAGAGGAAAACATAGGAAGAACACTCTTTGACATAAATCACAGCAAGATCTTTTTTGACCTACCTCCTAGAGTAATGAAAATAAAACCAAAAATAAACAAATGGGACCTAATGAAACTTAAAAGCTTTTGCACAGCAAAGGAAACCATAAACAAGACCAAAGGACAACCCTCAGAATGGGAGAAAATATTTGCAAATGAAGCAATGGACAAAGGATTAATCTCCAAAATATACAAACAGCTCATGGAGCTCAATATCAAAAAAACAAACAACCCAATCAAAAAATGGGCGGAAGACCTAAATAGACATTTCTCCAAAGAAGACATACAGATGGCCAAGAGGCACATGAAAAGATGCTCAACATCACTAGTTATTAGAGAAATGCAAATCAAAACCACAATGAGGTATCACCTCACACTGGTCAGAATGGCCATCATCAAAAAATCTACAAACAATAAATGCTGGAGAGGGAGTGGAGAAAAGGGAGCCCTCTTGCACTGTGGGAATGTAAATTGATACAGCCACTATGGAGAACAGTATGGACGTTCATTAAAAAACTAAAAATAGAACTACCATATGACCCAGCAATCCCACTAATGGGCGTATACCCTGAGAAAACCATAATTCAAAAAGACACATGTAACCCCAATGTTCATTGCAGCACTATTTACAATAGCCAGGACATGGAAACAACCTAAATGTCCATTGACAGATGAATGGAAAAAGAAGATGTGGTACATATATCCAATGGAATATTACTCAGCCATAAAAAGGAACGAAATTGAGTTATTTGTAGTGAGGTGGATGGACCTAGAGTCTGTCATACAGAGTGAAGTTAAATCAGAAAGAGAAAAACAAATATAGTATATTAGCACATATATGTGGAGTCTAGAAAAATGGTACGGATGAACCTATTTGTGCGGCAGGAATAGAGACGCAGATGTAGAGAATGTACATGTGGACACAGAGAGGAGAAAGGGAGGGTGGGACGAATTGGGAGATTAGGATTGACGTATATACACTACCATGCGTAAAAGAGATAGCTAGTGGGAACCTGCTGTATAGCACAGGGAGCTCAGCTTGGTGCTCTGTGATGACCTAGATGGGTGGGATGGTGGGGGGGGTGGGAGGGAGGTCCAAGAGGGAGGGGAAATATGTATACATATAGCTTATTCACTTCATTGTACAGCAGAAACTAACACAACATTGTAAAGCAACTATACTACAAGAAAAAAATTTTTTTCTTGTGGTTGTTGGACTGAGTTTTTTGTTTGTTTTTTGGCTGGCTCTTGGGCCAGAGGCTGCCCATAGCTTCTAGAGGTTGCCTGCAATTTCCTGCCACATGACCCTCTCTACAGGCAGTTCAGAACATGGTAGCTTGGTTCTTCAAGGCCATTAGGAGAATGAGAATGAGAATGAGAGTGAGTCTGTTAGCAAGACAGAGTCTTATATAATGTAATGTAATCATGGAAGTGATACCACATCATTTTTGCTGTTTAGAAGCAAGTCACAGGTCCCACTCACCTCAAGGGGAGGAGATCACACAAAGGCATAAACACTGGAGAGGAGGTGGATCATGAGGGCAACCTTAGAGTCTATTTGCCACACTGACTTTCCTAGTCCCTATAGTGGAAGGCAAGAGGTTGAAATGGAGTTCTGGTCCCTAAGTTGCCAAGGCTGAGTCAGTGGATTCTCTTGCCAGAGACTGTGAATCTGGAATGGTGATGCAATTAGAGAGGAGAGAAGGTTAGAATCCCTTTGCACAGGTATGTGGCAGCAGCATAGCACATTGTCTGGTGGTGGTGTGGGAGTGGTGGTGACAGCACTGTCCTGAAATTGTCCCTAATGTGTACTCTGGAGAGACTCCTTGTTTCCTGCCAGTTTCATAAGCCTGATTTTCCAATCTCTGTTCTGTTCTGTGAGCCCCTCTGTATAGCCTTCTAATAATTCCCCCTTAGGCTTAGGATAATGTTTGTTTCTGTTGTTTGTAACCAAGAATGTGTCAGACCCTGTACATGCAGGGAACTATAAACAGCTGGCATAACTATAAATAATTGGCATAGCAGGGATTAATAGGTAAGGTAGACAGAGACCAGATTTCAGATGGCCTTGCCAATCATAGTAAATTTAGTAGACCTCATCCTGAGGGTCATGGAAATCTATTTAACTGTTTTAAGCAAGGGAGTCACATGTTATATGAAGGTTCTTGTAAAGGCTTTTTGGAGGATGGGTTTGAAGAGAAAGGGACTGGTTGTAGGTGAATGATTAAGAAAGATCTCGCAGTCAAGTAGGTGAGAGAAGACAAGACTTGAGCTGAAGTAGTACCAGTGGGATGGAAAAAGGAGACAGATTGGAGAGATGGTAAGGTTATAGAAGCAGCAGAACTTGTTCATTAATTGGGTGTGGGGGCAGGAGGGGAAGGAAGGAGTCTAGGATGACTTCCAGGTTTCTGGTTCAGGCAACTGGATGGATGGTGGCGAGGAACTGAAACAGGGAATACAGGAGCAGACTGATGATCAGCTGTAGAGTACACTGGTTGTGTGTGTAGGCTCTGGTATCTGACAGACCTTGGTTTGAATCCTGGCTCTGCACTTACTAGCTGTGTCATATTGAGCATGTTATGTAACTTGAACCTCAACTGTAAACTGGAAATAATACAACTTACCTCTTGTTTGCATATGTGTGAATTGAATGCACAGTGTCTGGTATCCAGTAGTTATGCTATAAGGTTAGCTATTATTACCTCTCAGAAAGAGTTTAGGGCGGAGGCCAAGCAAAAATGGGTGAACCCTTCAGTAAAGGCTTCTGTGAAAGAACTCCAGTCAAGACAAAAGAGGAAAAATATGGTGCTTTGGCAGACCAGCTAAAGCCAGAAGGAGGAGGCCAGACAGGGCTGAGCTACAGCCACGTTGCTGAGCAGATGAGTCACTGAAAGAGGCAGGCTGAGCTGCCCACCGCTGTGGCCAGGCTGGACTGGGCTGTAACATGATGACTTCATTGTCAGTGGGGAATCATGGGGATGCCTTTTTGTCTTCGCCTTCCACTTGAAGGAATCCATCACTTCTTCCTCTTTTATAGGACTTTCCACACCCTGTCTTACTTTCTGGGAGCAACAGGAAACAGTGGAAAGGGGCAGAAAAGCCAGAATTTGAGTCCTGTCTAGTTTGCTCAGTGACCTGGGCATATTACTTCCCGTCGGTCCTCTTATCTGTAACAGGAGAATGAGCAGACCTGCCTTCAAAGTGTGATGTGAAGATCAGTTGACGGTAGGTTGGAAGGTGCTCAACAAAAAGGCAGGCATTAGTGTTCTGTTTACTGGTTGTCTATTTTGTCTCCTTGCTGCTCCTGGTCCCTCTCCACCTACTTCCTTGAGGACGCTGATCAGTTGTAATTCATTTTTGTATCCCCACCACTTAGCTTGGCCAGACACACAATTTCATGAATGGATGAATGAATGAACGAATCAAGGAGCTTCCACAGCCGCGGCGGGCGCGTCGGGGCCCCGCCCCCTTCCGCTCTCCGCCCCCTCCCACCCCCACCACGCGGTGGGGCCAAGGGCGGGTCTCTCGCGACCGTTCGCTGGCGCGTGCGCGGGAGGCGGCGCGCGGCCAGAGGTGGCAGGCGGGCTCCCGGTGCGCGCGCGCGAAGGGAAGGGAGGGGCGGGGCCGGGCTACAGGCAAGCGGTTGGCGGCTGGCTGTGCAGCCGGCTGCGGCGGTGGAGGCGGCGGCGGCCGGTGGCCGGCCGAGCGTGTACCGGGTGGGAGAAGACGACGCTGCGGCGATGCTGCCGCCTCCGTAAGGAGCGCCGAAGGGGCCGCGGCTCTTGAGGCCCCAGAAAGCGCAGAGGAGCTGCTGGCTGGGGTCGGTGGCTTCGGGCGCCCGCCGGGCCATGGTGGCCGCGGGCGGTGGTTGGCGCGGTAGCGCCGCGGCCCGGGGCCGTGCGGGGCCGGGACAGTCGCTGCGCTGACGCCCAGGGCCCAGCCGCAGATATGAAGCGGAGCCGCTGCCGCGACCGACCGCAGCTGCCGCCGCCGCCGCCGGCCGCCTGCCGGGAGGATGGGGCTCAGCGGGCAGCGGAGCTGCCCCAGCCCCTGCCCTCGCGCCGGCGAGCGCCGCCCGGGAGGCAGCTACTGGAGGAGCGGGCGGGGCCCGCAGGGCCCGAAGTCAGGGAGCAGGTAGCGCTGGCCGGGGTCTCGGAGGGAAGGGATGGGGAGGGGGAGCCTGAAAGGGAGCGATGGGGGAGGGCGATCTCAGGCGGGAAGACTTGGGCTGGGGCGTTGAAGGGGTGGGGACTGAATATAGTTCGGCAGAAGGAATGGGAGGTCTGGAGAGGCAGAAAAATGGGGAGTGGAGAAGTGGATGGAAGTGATGGTCTGGGGTTGAATAGGAAATGAGGGAGTAGGGATGAAAAATGGTCCTGTGGGGCCGTTTGAGGTTAGGGGTTCTGGATGGGAAGAAGGGACGCTAGAATGTGGGCTGGGAGTAAATGAAGTGCAAAGAATAGGCTTACTAAAGGGGTATGGAGGAATTATCTAGAGGGGCAAATAGTGTAAGGTAGGCACAGTCAATAATATAGTAAATGTTATCCTACTTTCTAGAGGTTTTGTTGGGTATCATTCCTAAGCATTCTCTGATTTGGCCGTCGTTATAGTCTTGTAGGAATATGTTCCGAATCATTGTTAAAGTTTCTCTCCAGTAACGATTCATTTCACGAGAAAGCACTTTTAAAAACATGTGCTTTGGGGATGCATGTGTGTAATCCCAAACCCAATACTGTGAACAGAGAATTCGTGGATATAGTCTCTGCCATCTAGGAGTGTACCACTGAAAACACCTTAGTGGGAGAACACAGAAGTGTAAAAAGTTCATGGAGTTTCTGAATGGAGAGGATATGTTTATATAATTTATTAATCAAGTGTAGGTGTATTGAGAAGTAGGGGATAAAGGTCAGTTTTATCAGGGAGGAGAAGTTGTCACTAGTAGCTGTAGGAAGTTCAGTGAAAGGAGAGTATGTGGTTCTTGATCTTGTGGGAGTTACAGAAAAATGTTCTGTAGTAATGAACTCTAGTGACAGCTTCCCTTTTGCACACTCTACTCTAGACCCTAGTGACTTCATCTTTGGATCTTTGAAGAGTTCTGTTAGGTCTCCTGCCTCTTTCCTGTATGTTAAATAAGTATTTTCCTTTGACATCATTCTTTATTATACAGTTTCAGTGATGCACATGTTAGCCCTTGGACTTTTCCCTCCTTTTTTTTTTAAAATTCATTTATTTAATTTATTTATTTTTGGCTGCGTTGGGTCTTCGTTGCTGTGCGTGGGCTTTCTCTAGTTGCTGAGGGGGGGCTTCTCTTTGTTGCGGTGCGCGGGCTTCTCATTGCAATGGCTCCTCTTGTTGAGGAGCACGGGCTCTAGGCATGGGGGCTTCAGTAGTTGTGGCACATGGGCTCAGTAGTTGTGGTGCACGGGCATAGCTGCTCCGCGGCATGTGGGATTTTCCCAGACCAGGCCTCGAACCCGTGTCCCCTGCATCAGCAGGCAGATTCTCAACCACTGTGCCACCAGGGATGCCCCCCTCCTTTTGTTTTTTATCTTGTATTCTCCACCCAGTCCTGAGTAGACTGTGCCATTTCTGCCCTTGCTTTCAGGCCACTGAGCATTGTCCTCTTACTGTAATTTCCCCCTTCATCCTTGTCTTTTATATTCTCTGCAGTTCCTATTTGAAACATTTAAAAATGTACTTAAAGCCCAGATCCTTTCCTGACTCAATTTACCTGGTCTAATTGACCTTATCACATGCTTCACTAAAGAGTTCAAGGTAACTTGATTTCTCCCTCTTCTCTATCTCAGGATTTCTGTGTTCTCTCATCTTTTAAATCTCAAAGAAGGAAGTATTCATCTTTTCCAAGGCTAATCCCTCTATGTTCTTGATTTCATTCCCTCTCATCTGCTGTAGGCCCTTGTTATGTATGTTATTTTCTCTTTGTCTTATACCTCAAATAAAAACAAAACAACATGATTTCCCTGAGTTTTGTAACCTACTTAAGCTACTTTGTAATCTCATTTTTGCTTTACCAGCAACCTTCTTGAAAAATGAGTTTGTATTCACTGTCTCAGCTTCTTCACCTTGTATACATTCCTCATATTATGATTTGGCTTCTACACATAAATTCCTCCAAAGTGTTGTCTTCAAGGTCACCAGTAACTTTGTGTGTTTGTTTATTTACTTTTTAATTGAGATGTGACTTATCTACAGTGTGCAAATCAAAGGTTCCTTCAGCCCATGAATTTTTACAGAATGAATACACCTATGTGACCACTCCTCAGATCAGGATGTAGAACATTTCCAGTACCCTAGAGTGTTCCTTTGTGCTTTCTCCCTGGTATTACCCTTCTCCAGAGGTAACCACTCTCCCAAACTCTATCACCATGGATTAGTTTTGCCTCTTCTGAACTTCATGTAAATGGAATCGTACAGTTTGTACTCTTTTGTGACTAGATTCTTTCATTCAAATTATGTCTGTGAGATTCATCTATGTTGTTGCTTTTAGAAAAAGCTTGTTCTTTTTCATTGCTGTGTAATTTTCCATTGTGTGATTATACCATGATGGATACTAAAACATTTCCTTTTTTTTTTAATTAAAAAATAATGTGTGTTGGGGCTTCCCTGGTGGTGCAGTGGTTAAGAATCACCTGCCAATGCAGGGGACACAGGTTTGAGACCTGGTCTGGGAAGATCCCACATACCGTGGAGCAACTAAGCCCGTGTGCCACAACTACTGAATCCCGTGCACCTAGAGCCCATGCTCCGCAACAGGAGAAGCCACCGCAATGAGAAGCCTGCACACCACAAGGAAGAGTAGACCCCGCTCGCAGCAACTAGAGAAAGCCTGTGCAGCCAAAAATTAAAAAAAAAAAAAAAAAAAAGTATGGCTATTTGTGAAAAGTTTTCATTGTGAATTACACAGAGAGATGCAGCAGTCCCAGGGACCTTTAAATGATTAAATATGATAGCCTTCCCCCATTCCTCATCCTCTCTGACCTCTGTGAACTATTTGTCACTCTTGACCTTGTGTTCCTTCTTTTTTTTTGTTTTTTTGTTTTTTTTTTCTCTTTATTAGGTGCATTCAAGTGTACAATACAATTGTTAAACGTTTCTGGTGAAATAAACGTTGGTTATTTTATAGTGAGCTTTTATACTCCAATTATGCGTTTTTAAAGTGTCTTTTATCTGATATTAGTACAACTACCTCAGCTTTCTTTTGATTAATTTTTGCATGTGTTCCTTCTTGATATATTCTTCTCTTTTGTCATAATGTCCATTCTACTCTTGTTACTCTGACTGCTTCTTTGGTGTCTTATACTGTTTTCTATCTCTGTCCCCAATATGTTCCTTGAGGATATGTCCTCTGTCCTTAGCTTTTTTCTTTTTGGCCACACTGTGCGGCTTGGGGGATCTTAGTTCCCCCACTAGGGATTGAACCTGGACCCACACAGTGAAAGCACCAAGTCCTAACCACCGGACTGCCAGGGCATTCCCAGCTTTTTTCTTAATTGTACTTTGTTTTTTAGCAGGCTTACCCTATTTGTGGCACGTGCTTAGGATGTATAATAGGGTCTGTAGTTCTCTTTGTTCATAGTATTGTGTCACAGAACCTCCTTGTAGAGTGATCTGAGTCTCTAGGCCTGACCTCTTTCCTTAGCTCTACATTTCCATTTCTGGGCTTAATATTTACACATTAGACTCTCGGCATTTGTGATCTTAACAGTTGTGATTTTCATAAACTGATAGTGTCCTTGAAAGTCCATAACTAGAAATTATTTGATGTTAAAAAGTTAAAAATTTCGGTTTCGTGTGTTATGAGGCTGGATGGATTATTGCATTCATTCAGGGAATAAGAACCTAGCTGATCACCAAGCATCTACCTTTCACAAATGACTTTGTTCTCCGTTTCTCATGATATAGAATAATGCTTGTTATATGTTATACCACGCTGGTATTTAGGAATAATTTCTGAACAGGATGCAGAACTTGGATCTCTAGCTCAGTGGCTTACTGTATCATTGAAACAGAATCCATTATTTCTCCTTTGAAATGTGGTCTCCCCGTGTCTTTCCTTTTTCTTGTCATCAACTTGAAATTATATCCATGGTCTTTGACTTTTCCCTCTCCCTTGACCCCCTTATCCAGATTCTGCTGATTCTGGCTTCATAACATCTTTCGAATCTTTGTTCTCACTGTCATCACCTTAATTCAGCATTTATAAACTTTTGTCTTGGTTGTTGTAATATCTTAACTGCATTTACTCTGTTTTTAGTCTTTTAACCTCTGATTTATTCTGCATTCTAATTAAAAAAAGATTGGAACTCCTTGCCTACTTGAGTTCCAGTGATAGATAAGTATTTGTTAAATGATCATTTTATTGCTTTATCTTCAGAAACTTTCATTAGCTTCTTGATACCATAGAATAAAGTTTGAAGACCTTGGCATTCAAGGTCTACTTGATACTTATCACTTTTTATTAGAATCAGAGTTAGAGGCCCCTTCTCTTGGTTCCTAAGACTTTGCTTTGTCTCCATTGTAGCATACATTATTGAAATAGTTTATCTCTCTCATAAGTAAGTTCTTTGAGGCCCAGACTCTTTCATTTACCTAGGGCCTAGTATGGTATTTGAAACATAGTTATTAGTCTGAATATTTATTAGAAACATAGATATGTGTGCTGGCACTTGAAACATGTATTTCCTCAGCAATATTCTGGTTGGCTGTCAGTCTCATCAGAGAAAAAAACTCCTCAGAGGCTGTCTTATTCATCATTATACCAGCCTTTAGTGTTTTAACTGGTACATAATGGGCATTCAGTAAATATTTGTTTACTGCTTAGGCATTTTCATATGTATATATATTTTTAAAATTTATTTATTTAATTTATTTATTTTTGGCTGTGTTGGGTCTTCGTTGCTGCGTGTGGGCTTTCTCTAGTTGCAGCAAGCGGGGGCTACTCTTCATTGCAGTGCACGTGCTTCTCATTGTGGTGGCTCCTCTTGTTGTAGAACATGGGCTCTAGGCGCATGGGCTTCAGTGGTTGTGGCACACAGGCTCAGTAGTTGTGGCTTGCGGGCTCTAGAACTCAGGCTGAGTAGTTGTGGTGCATGGGCTTAGTTGCTCCATGGCATGTGGGATCTTCCCGGACCAGGGTTCGAACCTGTGTCCCCTGCATTGGCAGGCGGATTCTTAACCACTGTGCCACCAGGGAAGTCCCCATATATTTATTTTAATTAATCATCCATCTGAAAAGCTCTTTCTTCTCTGTCTTTGCCCATTAAAATTCTACTCAAGCTTCCAGGCCTAACTCATGCCACAGAAACTGTTCTGTGAAGTTGTTTTCCATGATTGGGCTGTAGTAAATAGCACTTCTATCCTTCTGTGTTCATTTTGTATTATTTCATATCTGCTTTTAAGTTGTAAATTATTGAGGGTAGGAACTATATCATCATTTTATCTATCATAATGCATAGTCAAGGGCTTTGTCACAATAGGTGTTAAGTAATTATTTGTTGACTGAATGAATTATTTGTGGACTGAATGAATAGAGAAAGATTCAAATATTTTGAATTTTGAATTCTCTTGGCACCATTAAGGAATTTTCAAAATTATTTTCATGGAAATCAGTATCTTCTCTTTATTCTGCACTGTAATGTTAGTATACGGGCAAAAGCATGGGGCAGAAAACATACAGAGGGGAAGCTGCATATATTGTGTAGGGAACTGTAATCAATTTAGTATTGTTGGAAGTTGAACTTGAAGCCATAGATGATGAGTTAAGAGACTAAAGGAGCCTAGATTGTAGACGGTCTTTAGTATTATGTAAAAAGAGAGTAGGTAGGGAAGCAGGGTGGTCTTTCTTGTTTTTTAGCTGGATTACTCTGGCAGCTGTGTGAAGGATACAATGTAGGACATGGTGATTGAGACATGGGCATTTGAGAATTTTTCTGAGTTTTCAATACAGAATATCTATTTATTTATTTAGTTAGTTAGGCTGTGCTGGGTCTTAGTTGGGGCACGCGGGATATTTAGTTGCAGCATGTGGGCTCTTAGTTGCTGCACACGGGCTTCTTAGTTGCCGCACGCGAGCTTCTTAGTTGCCACACGTGGGCTTCTTAGTTGCGGCATGTGGACTCTTAGTTGTGGCATGCGGACGCTTATTGTGGTGTGCATGTGGAATCTGGTTCCCCGACCAGGGATCGAACCCGGGCTCCCTGCATTGAGAGCGTGGAGTCTTATTCACTGGACCACCAGGGAAGTCCCTCAATACAGAATGTTTATTAGCCCTCCCTCCCCTCTTGTCCAGAAGTAATATGAATAAGGGCCAGCTCCTGAAAACCTGTTACCTTTGGAAGATTTGATTTCGTCAGAGGTGCTGGGAGCAGAGAGCCTGGGATGGTTGAAGCAGGTTGGACAGTGTTTCCTGATGAGGGTAGGACACATCTGCCTCCAGATTTTTCCCATCTTTGTTTTACTGGATGCCCTTAGCCTAAGATCAACCTAAAAGCTTTTTCCCACCCAGTTATTCATGGTGACCTATGATGAGGACTGTGAGAGGCAGCTTAATATTGCAATCATTATGCCTCCTTTATTGCTGGTCTTAGCTGCTTATGATTCTCTGCTAAATTTGCCACCTAGCTTTGTACTTTCTTGATAAAATCCCTATGGTACCTTGGTAATTATTACTTTTTATCAGCAGGTATTGGTTGTTTTTCTTCATTATATACATACTTGGGGTTCCAAAGAGTTTTGAAAACCAGGTTGTTGGGTCAAGGGCTAGCCCTGGGGGAAGAGGAAAAAGTCCTCAAGGGAGAGCAGAGACTAGACGTTATTGGCAGTAAGGACTTACACAAAATGCATTGTTAGTCAGACATAGTTGACCACCTTTTTGTTGTACCTCATTGTTAACTCCCAAACTCTTTTCTCTTCTCTGCACTACAGCCATGTGTACAGTGGAAGTACAGTAAATAATTGATGGGGAAAATTGACATCAACCTGAGCCTTTTACTTGCATATTCATTAGGTACTTTTCATCTTTACCAAGAATTGTTCCGCCTCTAAAATCTTAGTTTTGAGCTTGCCAGACTCTGACCTTCACATCATCTTCTGTTTCTCTAGCTCACATTCATTTTAGGATTTCCTCTCCCAAAATTGTTCAAACTCTTTGGAACCTCTCTGGTCTGTTGATTTTTTTAAAAAAATAAATTTATTTATTTATTTATTTATGGCTACATTGGGTCTTCGTTGCTGCATGCGGGCTTTCTCTAGTTGCAGCGAGCAGGGGCTACTCTTCACTGCGGTGCACGGGTTTCTCTTTGCGGTGGCTTCTCTTGTTGCGGAGTATGGGTTCTAGGTGGACTTCAGTAGTTGTGGCATGGGGGCTCGGTCGTTGTGGCTTGTGGGCTCTAGCGCGCAGGCTCAGTAGTTGTGGCGCATGGGCTTAGTTGCACCGTGGCACGTGGGATCTTCCCAGACCAGGGCTCGAACCCGTGTCCCCTGCATTGGCAGGCGGATTCTTAACCACTGAGCCAGCAGGGAAGTCCAAACTACCTTTTCATTGTCAGTCACCTCATGCCTCTACTTTCCTCCTTGTCCAACTTAACATTTCATGGGCTATCATAATTACTCCTATGAGTGTACCTTCAGTACCTTCTGTCATACCTGCTTGAGAAAATTCCAGCCATGATTAAACCAACTCTGCCTATTCTGCACTTGTGTCTAGGCAGCTGAATGTGGCTGGAGAAAAACACAACGATGCTGACATCTAAATTTGTGATCGTGAACCTAAGGAGTCTTTCAGCAATGACAGTCAATCCTATGACATTCCCTAGTCCGTTCACTTTTTTTTTTGGCAGTGCCACACGGCTTGTGGGATCTTAGTTCCCGGACCAGGGATTGAACCCAGGCCCTCAGCAGTGAGAGCACGGATTCCTAACCACTGGACCACCAGGGAATTCCCTCCATTCACTCTTAAATGATAGTTTAATCATTCTCCTCAAACTTCTAGCATTCTATTTGTCCTCTTTACTCTCAGTTGATGTCCTTGCTTCCTGTTTCACTGAAGAAAAAACAAAGATAATCCTACAAGCTCCCATTACAAGTCACCCAACCTACCTATATCTGTACCTGCATTCTTTTCCCTCTCTCTTATTGCTATGGATAATCTGTTCCTCTTCCCATCTAAGGCCAACCCCTACATCTAAATAAGAGTTTTATTCTTGGAATTATTCTTTCCTACTCCTGAATCATTAATTTTTTTTTTCTGTTGATGATTCTCATCAACATACAAGCATGCTACAATATTTTCCGTCTTGAAAAAACTTCATTAACCCTGCATTCCCCCTCATTCATTCATCCTTGGATTCAACAAGTTTTTTTTGTTCTGTTTTTTTTTTTTTTTTTTTAATTTTTTGGTTACTGTTGGGATTATAGAAGTGAAAAAGGCAGATGAGAAACCCTGCTTTCAAAGTCTCTATTCTAGTAGAGGGAATCAGATAATAAAAGAAATAAGTAAAATATGTAGTATGCTATACGGTGATAAATACTACGAAGACAATAAAGCAGGGAAGGGGGATATAGAGTGATGGGGGATTTTATGGCTTAAATAGCATTATCAGGAAAGGCATCTCTTTGGAATGAGATGTTTGAGTAAAGACCTGAAGAATGTAAGAGATTGAGGCATTTAGATTATGTGGGGGGAAGAGTATACTTGGTAGAGGCAATAGGAAGCACCTTGGGGTAGAAGCATACCTCCAGCTCTAAAATTTGTGTTTGAGGAACACCAAGGAAGCCAAGTGTGCCTGGAGTAGAGTGAGTAAGAGGAGGAGTAGTAGGTGAACTCAGAGGGGAAAGGTGGGGAGAGGAGGGCTGAATTGTGGAGAGTTTCAGATCGGTAAGGGTCTTACAGGCAGCTCTGAGGATTTTGACTTTCATGTTGAACGAGATGAGAAACCACTGGAGAGTTTTGAGCATAAGAATCACGTGATCTAACATTCATTTTAATCCCACTTATTTGGCTACTTTAGTGAGCATTGACTAAATGGGTATGTGGAACCAGTTAAGAGGCTCTTGCAGTTATTCAGGCAAAAGAGCAAGGGATACGAAATAATTGTGAGTAGGAGAGTGCTCCTCTTTATAACAAAACTACTTGAAAGAGTTGTCTATATCTTCTTTCATTTCCTCTCCTCTTGAACCCATTCCAGTCAAGTCAGGCTTTAGTCTCCCGTCATTCCACTGAAACACTTACGTCAAGGTCATCACTGGTCAAACCCAGTGGCCAGTTTTCAGTCTTCATCTCACTCAACCTGTTGCTTTTGACATGGTTGATCATTCCATCATTTGGCTTCTGGGACCATGCTGTCTTGGTTTTCTTCCAATCTCACTGGTGCTTGAGAGGGTTCAGTATTTAATCTGCTTTTGCAGTCTATTCTCTCTCCTGATGTAATCTCATCAGATTGTATTACTTTACATTCCATCTCTGTGCTGCTGATTCCCACATTTACTTCTCTAGTCTTGACCTTTCTTTTGAGCTCTCCTATTTTCAGTTGTGTATGTAACATTTCTATTTGGGTAGCTAATAGACCTTTCAAACTTAATGGGTCCACAGCTGAACCCAGTTTTTCACTTCCCATTCCACTTCTTCCCCAGTCTTTCCCATGTCAATAAATGGCACTATCATTCACTCATTTACTTAGAGCAAAACATGGAAGTTGTTTTTGATTCTTTTCTTAACCTCATATTCCACATTCAGCCCATCAGTTCTGGCTGGTGCTACATTCAAATTGCATGAGACTTTTCCCCACTAACTCCATCACTACCCTAATCTTAGCTTCTATCATCTTTCATCTGGATTACTATAAAAGTCTCCAAACCTGTCTTCCTGATTCTTTTCTTTTACCTCCTCTCCCCTCCGCCCCCATGAGAATTTGCACACAGCAAGATCGGTATCATCCTGTAAAAGCTAAAATCAAAGTTTGTTACCATCCCCTACTCAAAAGTGGCTTTCCATCACAGTTGATCAAAATGGAAGGTGCTTGCTTTGTACTTAAGAGTCTACATGATCTGCCTCTTGGCCTTCTCTAACCTCATTTCCTCCTACTCCTCTTGTTACTGAGCTCTGTTCACACTGGCTGCCTTGATGGTCTCCAAATATATTAAGCATGCTCCTGCATGAGGACATTTTAAAAATTATTATTTGAGGACTTCTATACTTGGTAGTTTTCTCTACCTGAGGTGTTCTTTTTCTGGATATATTTATATGACTGGCTTCCTCGTTTCATTTAGGTCTCTGTTCAGATAGAGGCCTTCCTTGACCAGCTTTTTTATTATTTTTATTTTTAAAATAAATTTGTTTATTTTATTTATTTTTGGCTGCGTTGGGTCTTCATTGCTGCATGCAGGCTTTCTCTAGTTGCGGCAAGCGGGGGCTACTCTTCGTGGCGGTGTGTGGGCTTCTCATTGTGGTGGCTTCTCTTGTTGCAGAGCACGGGCTCTAGGCGAGCGGGCTCAGTAGTTGTGGCGCACAGACTTAGTTGCTCCGTGGCATGTGGGATCTTCCCGGACCAGGACTCGAACCCGTTTCCCCTGCATTGGCAGGCGGATTCTTAACCACTGCGCCCCCAGGGAAGCCTGACCAGCCTTTTTAAAGTAGCACTCTTAGTCATTCCCTTCCCCTCTTTTTATTCATGTCCTTTATTCACCTGTTACTGTCACATATTTGTTATTTATTGTCATTCTCACACATTAGAATATATGGTTCATGAGGGTAGGAATTTGGGTTGGTTTTTCCTTACTGCTGTATCTCCAGCTTCTAGAATTGTATATAGGAGGTACTAAATAAATACTTCTTGAGTGAATGTATAGTGATTAAGTCATTCTCTGACCTCAGATTCCAGCTCTATGACTGATGCAAGTTACTTAAGTTCTTTAAGCCTTACTTATCCCATATATATGTAATGGACATACTGTCATTACCAATTTCATAGGGTTATTGTTAGGATTTAATAAATTAATCCACGTAAAACACTTATTACAAAGCCTGATACCAGTGAGTGCTCAATAATGGTTAATTATTATATTTTTAGGGTAAGTGCATAGAATGTGTGAATATAGAGTTCATATTTTTCTGTGTTCTCATCTGGTTTTATAAAGAAATATAAGAAAAAGGTATGTCTTGACCTTTGATTTGTTGGTGTTATTGAACTCTTCTTTTACTTTGTTCAGCTTGAAAAGATGGCTTTAATTTGTGCGTTTTTCCCTTTAGGGAAACTTTTATGGATTTCTTTCTTAAGTAACTGGCTTAGAAGATATTATAGTCTCCCTAGATTTTAGAACATAATTAAGAGCAAATTCAGGCCAAGGAAACCGCATTTTAAAATTCTGTAATATCGTTTTAGTTGTACCAACTTTAATGTAACAAAATACTTTCTAAGAGTGAACCTGGGTAGCAGATGCACAAATCCTTTAACCTTTAATTTGTTGGGAGGTTAACAAGCCACATAGTTTCTCTGCCTGTATTTCAGCAAAGCAGAGGTAATATAGTACTGTCTGGCCTTCTAATTTTCATGACTATTTGAGATCTTCAAGAATATTTTAAAGACAAAAGAGTTTAAAAATAGTTGGCATTGGGAATTCCCTGACATTCCAGTGGTTAGGACTCTGTGCTTTCACTGCCACGGGCCCAGTTTCAATCCCTGGTTGGGGAACTAAGATCCTGCAAGGTGCGCGGTACAGCCAAAAAAAAAAAAAAGTTGGTATTAATTTTTTAAAAGTCCTTAAGTTGTTTCAAAAGGGTGTTACCAAGATGATTTTTTTTTTAGGTGACCCCAGGAAATCTGAGTCCTCCCTTTGACCAGTAAGAGAATGGGACATTTTACTACTAGCTCTCATGCTAGTAGTCTTCTCTCTCTCTCTCTCTATATATATATATATATTTTAATATTTATTTATTTGTTTAGGCTATGCTGGGTCTTAGTTGCGGCACGCGGGATCTTCATTGCAGCATGCAGGATCTTTTTTTTTTTTTTTTTAGTTGCGGCATGCGCACTTCTCAGTTGCGGCATGCGGACTTCTTAGTTGCGGCATGCGAACTCTTAGTTGCAGCATGCATTTGGGATCTAGTTCCCCAACCAGGGGTCGAACCTGGGCCCCCTGCATTGGGAGTGCAGAGTCTTACCCACTGGATCACCAGGGAAGTCCCAGTAGTCTTTTATATTTAAGAACATTAGTTGCTGTAAAAAATACATTCAAAAGAACCTAGACTAATGGAGGCTCTACCATTTTCTACACATGGCTTCCCAGGTCACCTGAGGCACGTGGGGGAATCTTGTGGGAGTTGTTGATGGGCAGACCTGGAAATGGCTTAATCACTTCCACCCATATTCTGTTGCCAGAATTCAATCATAGGGCCATAGCTTGTGCCCAGCAGGAAGGTGAATCATGTTTGGTCAATATCTAGCTAGTCCTTGCCATAGCCCTCAAACCCTAATATGGTCCTCAGCTAGAACTATGTAGAAATCCTATTATTCTGCGTATAGACCACCTAGAACCTTCATTCCTTATAGGCCCACAGAGTTTTGGGTAATAACTGTTTTGAATGCACGTAAAGGCCTTTTTGCAAGAATACCTAGGAGGTCTGGAAAAGCTTGTTTTCCTCCGTCTGTGGTAGAGCTAGTCTCTGGCAACCCCCACACTCTTTCAGGTCTTGGTGGCTAGTGATAGCCTTCTGTAGGCATTTCTCAGTTTGTCCGCCCAGCCATGTGGAAGAGAAAAAAGCCAGAAGGAAGCCAAGGGAAGCCAGAGAGGAAGGCGACTGAGTCCCAGCTATTTTCACTTTAATAGGCTCCTGGAAGGAAGTGTGGCCCTAGACACCCTACCTCTACATGTGCTTTGACTTCTTAAATTGTGGTAAAATACACTTAACATACAATTTACGATTAGTGACATTCAGTACATTCAAATGTATAACCATCACCACAATCTTGTTCCAGAATATTTCCTCCTTCCCCCAGTCCCTGGCAACCACTAATCTGTTTTCTGTCTCTGTGAACTGTGAACATTTCATATAAAGGGAATCATACAATACATGGCCTTTTATGTCTGGCTTCTTTTACTTAACATAATGTTTTTGAGATTCATCCATATTGTAGCATATATCAGTATGTCATTCCTTTTTATGGCTGAGTAATATTCCATTATATGGATATACCACATTTGATTTATTCAGTCATCAACTGATGGGCATTTGGGTTGTTTCTGCCTTTTGGTGATTGTGGTCGTACCCCTATGAACATTTGTGTACAAGTTTCTGTTTGTACACCTGTTTTTCAATTTTTTGTTTCTATATACAGGAGTGGAATTGTTGGATCATATGATCATTCTATGTTTAAGTTTTTGAGGAATTGTCAAACTGTTTTCCACAGTGGGTGTATCATTTTAACATTCCCACCAGCAATTTACAAGGGTTCCAGTTTGTCTGTGACCTTGCTAGCACTTGTTATTTTCCATTTAAAAAAAATCTAGCTATCCTAGTGGATAGAAATGATATCTCATGCTTTTTTAAAAAAAAAAATTTATTTATTTATTTGGCTGTGCTGGGTCTTAGTTGCGGCACACGGGATCTTTAGTTGTGGCATGCGGTGTCTAGTTCCCTGACCAAGGATTGAACCCGGGCCCCCTGCCTTGGGAGCGCGAGTCTTAACCGCTGGACAACCAGGGAAGTCCCTGTCTCTTTTTAATCTTTTCCTTTCATCTCTTCCTTTTCCTTAAAATCTGTAAGTTGAAAAACCTTGGGGCATTTGGCCTGTAGAGTTTCCCAAAGTCTAGATTGCATAGTTATGGTGCATTTCAAAATGTTTTATGTCCTGTTGTATTTCCTGCAAATTACAGCTGGATACAGAGGCTTAATCAGCCTCAGGTTCAATTCCTTTGGCAAGATTTTGGGTGGTAGTGTGTTCTTTCAACAGGAGGCATGTGATGTCTGCTTTTTGCTCTTTGATTGTAGCAGTTGCTGATGCTCAGTGCTGAGATTCGCTGATTGGGAGTTGCAAAGTAGTGATATAATTCTATCATTTTGTTTTCATTTATTAGGTGGCATAGCATTTTAAGGAGATGCTTCTCATCTACTATTTGATTCCCAGTGGTATAGTTCATGTAAGAATGGCCTGATTCTTTCCTTTTATTTACCTAGTTTTTAAGGTAATAAATTGGTTCCCTGTCATCTTCAGATGGTGATCAGTTAGTTATTTTTTATTATCAGTGTGGAGTCGTACATTTAAATGTATTTGATGGGTTTCAACCCATATTTTATGTGTGTTTTTTTTTTTACTGCTAATTGAAGCTCACATTGTCCTGTTGTTGTCTAGGAAGAGCCTCTTCAAATTGGTTCCTTAGTCTTTTTGACCCAATCCTAATAATTTTGATAATTTTCTTGCTATCTCTTACGTTGAACTGTTCCAGGCTCATTTTCCACCTTAGACCTGGAATTAGCTGTTTCTCTAAGAACTCCTGGCTTCTTTTAATGGGAAATGGAATTTCAGAACACCTGCAGTCTAGATCCTAGAGATACTTATTGCTACTAGGTTGATCATTGTTCCTATGACTTTTCAGTGGATAGAGTTAGAAATATATATAATAAAAACTATCTTGGCAATCAACAGTGATATTGACAAAGGACTACAGAGGTTTTTTTTAAACTTAATCTCCCATTTATTACATTAGTATCTCCTTTCTTTCATACCAAGAATCATGTTCCCAAAGACTCAGGGGATGATAGAATTAGAATATCCAGGAATTACTAATTTGCTTTATCATATGTTAACTGTATAACAGTCTCTAGTGGCACTACTAATGTACTACCACCAATGATTAAGGAAAACTGTTAAAAAATTTTTGTGTGTATGCTGTCTCCACCTTCTCCCCTCATTTTTTGGTTGACCTATATCTACATTGTCAGATCATATAGCCATTATATACTATACTCTCTCCCTTTTAATGAACACTTATTTATAATTTTATAAATGACCATATATTTAATGCTAATCACCATATTGATATATCTCTAGTTTTTTTTTTTTAATTGAAGTATTGTTGATTTATAGTGTTGTGTTAGTTTCTGGTATACAGCAAAGTGATTCAGATATAGATCTATATTTATATATAGATATATGGATATATATATTCTTTTTCAAATTCTTTTCCATTATAGGTTATTACAAGTTCCCTGTGAATATAGTTCCCTGTGCTATGCAGTAGAACCTCGTCATTCTAGTTATTTTGATTGTATGAATCTTTTGTTTTTAAACATGTGTTTATTTTATTTAATTTTTTATTTTCTTTGGCCGCACCGTGTGTCATGTGGGATCTTAGCTCCCCGACCAGGGATCGAACCCATGCCCCCTGCAGTGGAAACGCAGAGTCTTAACCACTGGACTGCCAGGGAAGTCCTGATTGTATGAATCTTGTTCTCTAGTAGATTCCTTAGGCAGGACCTTTTGGAACAATATTCCCTGAGTTACTTTATATTGATAACATTTTGCCTGTGCCCTTTACCTTGAAGGTTAGTTTTCCTGGATATAAAATCCTGGGCTCATACTGCCTTTCTTTGAGTATCTTATATACGTAACCCTGTTTTTCTTCTGGCATAAAGAATTGTTGTCGGGACTTCCCTGGTGGCACAGTGGTTAAGACTCCACGCTCCCAATGCAGGGGGCCCGGGTTTGATCCCTGGTTAGGGAACTAGATCCCACATGCCTGCCACAACTAAGGAGCCTGCGTTGCTGCAACTAAGATCCAGTGCAAATAAATAAATATTAAAAAAAAAATTGTTGTCATAGTCTGATGGTGATTCAGGTTTTTCTTATAGGTCATGTTTTTTTTTTTAATGCTGAAAGGATTTTTCTGTTAAAGTCCAGTTTTTATACTAGAATATATCTTGGTGTTGGTCATTTTGGATTTATATGTCATGCACGTGGTGTGCTCTTCCAGGATGTAGTTTTCATATATATAGTTTTAATTTCAGCAAAGTTATTGAATTATAATTTTAGTATTGATATTTGTTCTGTTGCCTTGCTTTGATTTTCTTCTGCAGGGACTTCTATTTGCTGTATGTTGGATCTTCTTTGCCTCTCTTCAACATATCATTTTCTCTCAAACATTTTTTTTCCTCTTCATAAAAAAATCAAACAAACAAACAAACAGAAAAACCCAAAACATTTCATCTTCTGTGCCTCTTAAGGCATTATCTCTTGTTTGTATTCTCTCTTGTGTTCCTTCAAGTTTAGTCATTTCTTTTTTTTTTTTTTACAATGGAATACTATAATGAAATAAATGAATGAACTCCAGCTACATGTATCAACATGGATAAAACTCAGGAAACCTAATACTGATTCAAAAAAGTCATGAAAGGGCTTCCCTGGTGGTGCAGTGGTTGAGAATCTGCCTGCCAATGCAGGGGACACGGGTTCGAGCCCTGGTCTGGGAAGATCCCACATGCTGCGGAGCAACTAGACCCATGAGCCACACCTACTGAGCCTGCGCGTCTGGAGCCTGTGCTCCGCAACAAGAGAGGCCGCGACAGTGAGAGGCCCGCGCACCGCGATGAAGAGTGGCCCCCACTCGCCGCAACTAGAGAAAGCCCTCGCACAGAAACGAAGACCCAACACAGCCAAAAATAATAAATAAATTAAAAAAAAAAGTCATGAAAGAATATGTTTATATAAAGTTGAACAACATGCAAAATTTTACAATATATGGATGCAGTAATATGTTGTAAAACCATACAAAAAAGCAAGGCATGAAAAATGACACTGGTTACCTCAGGCAGGGGAAGGAGATGTGACTGGGGAGGGCTACATGGTGGGTTTTGTCATTCAGAAATGATTTGTTTTTGAAGCTGGGTGATGGGTACAGGTACATAGGTATTTGTTTTATAATTTATTCAAACTGTACAGATATGTATATTATAAAATTTATAATGTATTGTCATGAAAAAGAAATAAAATTAAAAAACAGGAATAATTGGATAGAGTACTGGTGGGAGGGTAGATTGTTATAGGACCCTCCCTGAGGTCAGAGGGAATAAAACACTACCCCCCCCCTTCCTGCTGAAGTGGAGCTAGGTGTGTAGGCGATTTCCTTGTGAAACATGGCTGTGAATGGGAACAGAACCCAGAGAGCTAAGGTGATGGTAGGAGGAGGGGCAAAGAATGATTTTTCTAAGATGGGAGATACTAGACTATGCTTGTATGCTGCTGGGAATGACCCAGAGACCATAAAGAAGGACCAGATGGGAACACAGAAGAGAAAGGGAATAATAGAAGGGAAAGGAGGGGCTCGGGTCTAGGACACTGGGCCTCAGAGAGAAGGAGAGGTCCTCAGGCCCTTCATGGTAACAGGAAGGAATGAAACAAAAGATGAACACAGATACTGGGAGGTTTAGAGATTCAGTGGTGGGAAGATGAAGGCCCTGGAACAATTCTCCCATGTCTGATGGCTTTTATTTTGTCACTGAAGCATGAGATAAGATCATTTTTCTTGGTTCAGCCGTCTTCCATCAGTCTGTAAGTGAGTCTTCACTGGAGCAGTGTGGCATGGTGGTCAAACATGTAGGCCTTGGAGGCAGGCAGGCTGGAATTTGATTTTTTGCACCCATTTAACAAACATTTGCTGAATCGTGCCTTGTACCAGTCTTGTCCTGGGTCCTGCTGAGGGCGCAAAGGTATATGGCCCCTAGTCTCAGGGAGTTCACTCTCCTTACGGAGCGGCTGGGAGGTGGGGCCCCGTCATTTCTTAACTGATCTTTTATTTCTAATTTTTTCTTAAGCTCTCTCACCTCACTGGTGAGTTTATTTGAATCTGATTCATGTTTTGTAGCATAAATGTCTTTAGTAAATTTTAAAATCGTATGTTACAGAAGGAAATGCTAATGTATTTATCTGCATTTTTTACTCACTGTGTTCTTTCTCTGTTCCTAAAGTTGCTTATTGTATTATTTCCTTTCTGTTTAGAGAACTTTCTTTAGCCATTCTTTTAGGATAGGTTTGCTGCCAATAAAGTCTCTTAATTATCCTTATTTCTGAAGGTCCTTTTCCCTGGTTATTGCTTCTGGGTTGACAGTTCTTTTCTTTCAATGCTGGAAAAATACTGTGCTGCCACTTTATTCTGGACTACATAGTTTCTGATGAGAAATCTGTCATTCAAACGTTTTTTTTTTTCTTTTGTTTGTAATTTTTCAGAATTTTAATTATAATGTTTCCTGGCATATTTCTTTGGGTTTATTCTGCTTGGGGTTCACTCAGCTTCTTGAATCTGTAGGTTTATGTCTTCTTCACACATTTGGGAGGTTTTCAGCCATGATTTATTCTAGTACTTTTTCTTTCTCTCTTTGTCCTTTCCTTTTGGACTCCAATGACACAGACATTAGATCTTTAATTACAGAACCATAGGTCCCGAAGCCTCTGTTTACTGTTTTCACTTTGTTGTTCATGTTGAATAACTTCTGTTCTTCTGTCTTCCAGTTCACTGTTTCTTTATTCTGTCCTCTATGTTCTGCTGAAAAGCTTACTCACTCAGTTTTTTTATTTTGGTTATTATATATTTCAGTTCTAAAATATCCATTTGGTTCTTCTTTATGTTTTATTTTTCCCTTTGATTCAAGTATGGATACCTTTGCTCATTGAAATATTTTTATCATGTATGTTTTATACCCTTTTGTCTCTCATTTCCTCTGTTACTGCCATCTTTTGTGTTTAGTTGAAAAATAATTTTTTTTTTGGTGTAATGAACCATTTTGATCCCCTTTCATTTCCTTTTGTGTGTGCTTTTTTTATATTTTCTTTTTGCTTTGCCACAGGGATTACACGTAACATCCTAAATTTTTAACAGTCTAGTTTGATTTGGTACCAACTTCAATAACATACAAAAACTCTGCTCCTACACACCTCTATTCTCCCACCCCCCTTTATGTTGTTCTCCCAAATTATATGTTCATACATTGTGTGCTCAGTAACATAGATCTGTAATTATTTTTATGTATTTGTCTTTTAAATCATGTAGGAAATAAAAAGTGGAGTTATAAACCAAAAATATAATAATACTCACTTTTATATTTGCTCATGTAGTTACCTTTACTGGAGATATTTATATCTTCATATGACTTGAAGTTCCTGTTTTGTGTCTTTTCATTTCAACCTGAAGGATTCCTTTTAGGGCCAGTGTAGTGGTAATAGACTCCCTCAGCTTTTGTTTATCTGGGTAGAAATCTAAGTTGACAGTTTTTCCTGTCAGCACTTTAAATATGTCATTCCTTCTGGACTCCATAGTTCTGATGCAAAATTGGCTGTTAATCTGATTGGGGATCCCCTGTACATGATGAATTGCATCTCTCTTACTGTTTTGAATATCTTCTCCTTGTTGTTAGCTTCAACAGTTTGATTATGATATGTTTAGATGTGGGTCTGTTTGAGTTTAACCTACTTGAAGTTCATTGAGCTTCTGAACATGTAGGCTCGTGTCTCTCATCAAATTTGGGAAGTTTTCGGCAGTTATTTCTTCAGATATTCTTTCTTCCCCTTTCTCTCTTCTCCTTCTGGGATTCCCTTAATGCATATATTGTTTCTTTTGAAGATGTCCCTCTGGTCCCTTAGGCTCTCTTCACTTTTCTTCATTCTTTTTTTTTTTCTTGTTCCTCAGACTGTATAGTTTTAATTATCTTGTCTTCGAGATTGCTGATTCTGTCTTTGTCTGCTCAAATTTGCTATTGAACCCCCTACTGAATTTTTCACTTACTTATTGGTCTTTTTATCTCCTGAATATCTGTTTGGTTCTTTTTTATAATTTCTGTCTTTTTGTTGATAGTCTTGTTTTGTTCATTGTTTTCTTGATTTTCTTTAGTTCTTTGTCCATGTTTTCCTTTACTGATATGAGCATATTTAAGACAATCAATTTAAAATTTACTGCTAAGTCCAGTGCTGGGCTTCCTCAGGGGTGGTTTCTGTTAATTTATTTTGATTCTTTGAGTGGGCCATACCTTCTTATTTCTTTATATGTCTTGTGATTTTTTGTTGTTGAAATTTGGACATTTGAATATTGGTAACTCTGGAATACAGCTTTTTCCCTTTCCCCAGGCTTTGCTGTTTTTGATTGTTGAAGGCTGTAGTTGTCCATTTGTCTAGTGAGTTTTCCAACCTTTTTTGTAGAAACTGTATTTCTTGCTGTGTGTGATACTGAAGTCTCTGTTACTTAGCTTGTGTTTTGATGAAGATTTCCTGGATTGCCAGGAGCTAAGCAAACAAACAAACACACATCCTGGTCTTTGCAGATTGACTTTGTGCCCTCCTTTGGCCCTTAGCCAGACTTGTGCTGAGTCTAGGGATCAGCTTGAGATGAAAGCTTAAAATCTTTTTAGGTCTTTCCTGAGCATGCGTTTCACCCTGGGCTTTCTAAATTTCCATATATACACAGGTGTTTTTGATTGCCCTAATTTCCCAAAGAAACTCTCCCTTTTCTCCCCCAGATCTCAGGCAGTCAGTTGAATGTCTCATTGTTAATCTTTTGCCCAAGTGGCTGTTGGTGTTTGGATCACCATACAGGGTTTTAAGCAATACTTGCTGCTTTTCCACCTTGAGAAGATTGTGAGTGAGGTGAAATAGAGAGGAGTGCCTTGTGTTAGTCCTTCAGGTAGTCTTCAGATAAGTTATAACAGGTATAAACGATAATTTGCAAGTAAGGTCTGTTCTGCTCCTTCTGGAACCAGGGGCCAGAGTCCCACACTTGGAACACCACCTGATGTCTTTAAGATTGCCTCCACATCAAGGAGTGGGTAGGGTGAGGGCAAGTAAAAATGCCACAAAGCTTTCCTACCATTTTTTTTTTTAAACTTTTTAAAAAAAAATTAATTATTTATTTATGGCTGTGTTGGGTCTTCGTTTCTGTGGGAGGGCTTTCTCTAGTTATGGCAAGTGGGGGCCACTCTTCATCGTGGTGCGCAGGCCTCTCATTATCGCGGCCTCTCGTTGCGTGGCTCACGGGCCTAGTTGCTCTGTGGCATGTGGGATCTTCCCAGAACAGGGCTCGAACCCGTGTCCCCTGCATTGGCAGGCAGATTCTCAACCACTGCGCCACCAGGGAAGCCCATCTCCTACCATTTTTAAGTTGACTTCTTGATTCAGCATTCTCTTGGTTGCCATAAACCTTTGACTATTTTCCAGAGTCTGACAAAGGTGGTTCTGACAGTTTCTGCTTGTTTTTTTTGTTTGTTTGTTTTCACATCCTTTATCTCATTTGATTTCCTTTTTTTAAAAAAATTTTTTCTTTAAATTTATTTTTTTAACATCTTTATTGGAGTATAATTGCTTTACAATGGTGTGTTAGTTTCTGCCTTATAACAAAGTGAATCAGCTATACATATACATACATCCCCATATCTCTTCCCTCTTGCGTCTCCCTCCCACCCTCCCTATCCCACCCCTCTGGGTGGTCACAATTTCTGCTTGTTTTTCAGTGTTTCTGTGGGGGAATGTTAGCTTGGAGCTGTGTACTCCACCATTTTGCTGATGTTATCTTTCACTTGATTTTAATCTTTGTTTCCCCAATGACAAATGATGTTGAGAATGGTTTCATGTGTTCATTTGCCGTATTTGCCTCTTCTTTGCTGAAATGTCTGTTCAGTTTTCTTGCTCATGTTTTTTTATTGGCTTGTGTGTTTTCTTATTATTGAATTGTGAAAGATCTTTATATATACTGAATGCCAGTCTTTCTCAGATGTGTTTTGCAAATATTCTTCCTCCTGTGTGATTTGTTTTCATTTTTTAACAGTATCTTTTGAAGAGTAGTAGTTTTTAAATTTGATGAAGTCTATTTATAAATTTGTTCTTTTTAAACTTATGCTTTGTGTGTTATCTAAGAATGCTATCTAACTCAAAGTATAAAAATTTACTCTTGTATTTTCTTTTGAAGGTTTATACTTTTAGGTTTTATAGTTAGACTCATGATCCACTTAGAGTTAATTTTTGTATATGTTGTCTTTGATATGCCTGAGGTATGGGTCAGGGTTCTTTTTTTTTGCATGTGCATATCAAGCAAAGGTTTTTTGATAAGGATTAAGAGAATGTACTTTGATTAGTGTGGCACCTGGGTTTGACTCTTGGCAAGGTAGGTCAGGAAGAATCTGCCATAGGGTATGGATTTTTCTTCACCTACTGAATTACCATTCATATGGGATAAGACAACTCCTATTGAGAGCCCAGGTTCTTAGCCTGACAGACAAGTTTTTAGTGTGTAGACTTCTGTTTTCAGCTGTGAGTCCTTTGCTTACTTCTAATCCTATCCTTAATAGCATGATACAGTATAAACACAACACTAGCCTTGTGGGTAAAGTTAGCCTGAGATTTGCTTTGATATTGTGGAGGAGGGAGATGGTTCTGACCAAGAGAGGGAGGACTCTCTGTGAGGACTCCCAGAGCAATAGGCAACATAGCCACAACTTAGTACTCTGAATTAAAAGAGAAAGCAATAAGCTCTTAGAGTTGGAAGGAGCATGTAGAAATTGTGTAGCCAGGCAATTTTCAACCTTTTTTTTGACAGTTGAAATTTACATGTCATATATTAGATATGTTATTGTTACAATAGATAAATACATGTTATATGTAATTTCTGGCATGCAGGCTGTAATTCCGCCTTTTAAAAAAATCTCACTTAAGAAAGAATGTTGTGGGGGCTTCCCTGGTGGCGCAGTGGTTGAGAGTCTGCCTGCCGATGTAGGGGACACGGGTTCGAGCCCTGGTCTGGGAGGATCCCACATGCCGCGGAGCAACTGGGCCCGTGAGCCACAATTGCTGAGCCTGTGCGTCTGGAGCCTGTGCTCCACAACAAGAGAGGCCGCGATAGTGAGAGGCCTGCGCACCGCGATGAAGAGTGGCCCCCGCTTGCCACAACTAGAGGAAGCCCTCGCACAGAAACGAAGATCCAACACAGCCATAACTAACTAACTAACTAAATAAATAAATAAAATTAAAAAAAATTAAAAAAAAAAAAAAAAAAGAAAGAATGTTGTAACGTAAGTGAACTGACTTTATTTCATTGATAGTATTTACCAAGAACCTGCTTTCATTTAATTAAGAGAGTATACTGATTGCAAACTTGAGTACTTTAAGTCAATTTCAAATAATTTGTGACACGATCCTCACAATTGGTCAACATATATTTGTGTTGATGGCATCATATTGAAAGTTTTTTATTTAGTCTCGTGGTTCTCAAACTTTAGTGTGCTTCACAATCACCTAGAGGGCTTGTTAAAACACGGATTGCTGCTCCCCTCCCCCAGAATTTCCTATTTAGTAGATCTGGGGTGGGGCCCTAGAATTTGCCTTTCTAACAAGTTCACAGGTGATGCTGATGCTGCTGGTCTGGGGACCACATTTTGAGAGTCACTGCTTAGGCCAACTTTCACCTTACTTTTTCAGTATCCTAAGGGCACAGTCCATTCCTTTTAAGACGGCCTTTTTTCACTGTTAGATGGTTCTTCCTATAATTAAACCTACTTCTCCTTCTGTTATTTTTATCCAGTATATCAAACTGGCCTCTGAAGTAAGAAGTTTACTCTCCTGTAACAGAGGAGATAGCCCTCTTATAGTTGAAGAGAGTTATTCATGTCTTCTTTGTTTTATTTCTTTCACATTAAATGTTTATAGTTTCCCTAATAGTTATTGGAAGAGTACTGCAATTTGTAGTTATGTTAATATTGCCATAATAGTGTTTTATTTGTAATATTGTTTCTCTTGCTATATTCCCTGGGATACTATCCACGCCAGAAACCTGGAAGTCATCCTAGGCTCCTTCCCCTCCTTAACTCCCTATTTTGCTGAAGAATCATTTGATTGTAGAAATGATAGGAACCAGATAGAAATTTGATCCAATTAAAGCAGAAAGGAGGAGCTTACTATAAGGGTACAGTGGTATCCTGTTGAATCTGAAAACATGTGGTTTGGCTGGATCTCTCATAAGTGACTAGAAATGGGAACTAGAAAACTGCAAGAAGCAAATTAGTTTGGAAGTTAGAAAGGAAGTTCCTCTTCCCATGCCCTTTTTCTTTCTTGGGCTATGTGTGGTTCTGTTTTATTTGCTTCATTCTCTTTTCCTGTCTTTTAATGAATTCTTTGGTAAATTCAATAATGTTCTGCTGTTTTAAAAAGTGCAGTCTAGCTGAGCAAGAGAAGCAAGATAGGGAACAGTTCATACAGTGTGATTCCATTTATCTAATATTCTGTTCGAAGCCTAGATAGTAGTTACCCTGGAGGGATAGTGTAGTGACTAGAAGGGTGCACAGGGGGCTTTCTGGAATGCTTGGTTATGTCTTTTTTTTTTTTTTTAAATCTTGATGCTGGTTCCATGGATATGTTTAACTTGCAAAATTTATTGAGTTATATGCTTAGGTATATGTACTTTTCTGAAATGAGTAATATACTTAAGTAAAAGTTAAAAAGACGTCCTGATTTAAAAGTTAAATTTCATTTCTCATTTATATTTCCTTCCCTTTGCAAAGTTTTGACAGGGGAGACTTGGAATAAGAAGGTGCATGATCGGCTTTCATTATTCCTCTCCTCTGTTTTCTGGCTTCTTTACTTTGGTATGTTATGATAGGGAATAGGGAGATTGAAAAGGATATGACTTTCTTTTGGGACTTCCCTGGTGGCGCAGTGGTTAAGAATCCGCCTGCCAGTGCAGGGGACACGGGTTCGATTCCTGGTCCGGGAGGATCCCACATGCTGCGGAGCAACTAAGCCCTTGCGCCACAGCTACTGAGCCTGTGCTCTAGAGCCCATGAGCCACAACTTTCTTTTAACTGGTGCTGATCTAGTCCTATCGGTTGTCGATCCTTTTATGGCTAAGACTAACTGTTCATCCATACAGTGTAGCAGGGATCCAAGTGCTGGCTCTCTCAAGTAGCTCATTTGTAAGGTATTTTTGGGATACCTTCCTTTCCATATTGCCTTCACATAGGATATTCCTTCAGCATGATATCTTACAAGGCCTTCTCACTTCCCTCCACCCAAAGCTGCTTGCTGGGGTGTTGCTTCTGTGAGTGGCCAGCCCTTTTTGGTGGGTTACCAGCATTAGTGCCCAGACCCTGCTTTCTTCATGGTTTCTACTTGATGCATAGGTACTGTTTCATCCTCGACACACCAGTTGGTGGGAATATAGGCTGTTCCCTTGCTGCCTTCTCTTTTTGCATTGACTACTCCTTCCAATTCCCCTTTCTCCCTGCTCATTCCTGTTAGAGTTGGATGGGCACATCAGTTGCTTTAATGGTACAGTGCCTAAATATCCCCCTTTATCCTTTTATCCATTTACTACCAATTTTTAAAAAAATATTTATTTTTATTTATTTATTTATTTGGCTATGCTGGGTCTTAGTTGCGGCACATGGGATCTTTGTTGCTGTGTGTGAGATCTTTGTTGTGGCCTACTGGACCTTTTAGTTGCAACATGAGGGATCTTAGGTGCGGCATGCGGGATTTAGTTCCCTGACCAGGGATTGAACCCGCGTACCCTGCACTGGGAGCGTGGAGTCTTAACCACTGGACCACCAGGGAAGTCTCATTTACTACCAATTTTAAAAATACTTTTTCCTCGGGAATTCCCTGGTGGTCCAGTGGTTAGCATTCTGTGCTCTCACTGTCGAGAGCCCAGGTTCAATCCCTGGTTGGGGAACTAAAATCCCACAAGCCACGCTGTGCGGCCAAAAAAAAAAAAAACCCCCAAAACAAATGAGAAAAACCTTTTTCCTTTTCTCTTCAGTTATTTTTCGTCAACTTCACTCTTCTTTTTATGCTGGGGTATATGTAAATTACATTCTGGATGGCCACCACTAAGCAATGTTTGTATTTTCCTGTGTGTGAACTCACCGGTCACAGTATATGACCCTAGAGGCTTTATTTATTTTTTTATAAATTATTTATTTGGTTGTGCTGGGTCTTAGTTGCGGCAGGTGGACTCCTTAGTGGTGGCTCACTGACTCCTTAGTTGCGGCACGTTGGCTCCTTAGTTGCAGCTCGCTGGCTCCTTAGTTGTGGCGTGTGAACTCTCAGTAGCGGCATACATGTGGGATCTAGTTCCCTGACTAGGGATCGAACCTGGGCCCCCTGTATTGGGAGCACAGAGTCTTTTTTTTTTTTATTTTATTTTATTTATTTATTTATTTATTTATGGCTGTGTTGGGTCTTCGTTTCTGTGTGAGGGCTTTCTCTAGTTGCGGCAAGTGGGGGCCACTCTTCATCGCGGTGCGCGGGCCTTTCACTATCGTGGCCTCTCCCGTTGCGGAGCACAGGCTCCAGACGCGCAGGCTCAGCAATTGTGGCTCACGGGCTTAGTCGCTCCGCGGCATGTGGGATCTTCCCAGACCAGGGCTCGAACCCGTGTCCCCTGCATTGACAGGCAGATTCTCAACCACTGCGCCACCAGGGAAGCCCCCGGAGCACAGAGTCTTAACCACTGTGCCACCAGGGAAGTCCTCTCTAGAGGCTTTAAAAAAATCTTTTCTCAAGGAGGCAGGCATTTTTCCATTTATTTCCCACCCCCCTGTGGCTTTGAGTATTGCTATGGTACCAGTTGCTTGTGTCTTGTTTTTCAAATGGCAGGTAACATAGATTTCAGTTATTTCTCCTTATGCTTCTCATTTTGTCTTTGTACTGTCCAGGTCAGATTGATGTGCTACTTATCTGTGTTTGTTGTAGCTTCCTTCACTGAAATATAAAAGATAGGCCTCATTTGCCTTATTTTTAATTTTTTTACCCAGAATATTTTCTCATTAATGCTGCTAATTAGGTGGGTGTTTGCTTTAAAATGTCTGCATCTTGATGATGCTGAGTGAGGAGGAAGTGGCATTGGGATGGGGTGGGATGGGTTAGACTAAAATAAAGGCAATGGGAAGGCACTGTCAATGCTTCATATTGTCTGTATTTCCTCCATTGTACTATTATAATTTTTCATTGAAAACATGAGTTTAGCTCCTATTATAGACATAAAGAAGGCTCAAAGTTTTACTTTAGCATTAATTGAATGTTAGGGGTATTTCTAACTTTATATGACAGGTAAAGGAAGGTCTATTATTTATGATTGTTTGAAAACTAAAATATGCTTTTCTTTACTAGATACAGGAAGAGTGTGAATAAATGGAGAAAAGTAAATAAACATAAGTAGACATGTACTCATTATGAATAATATAGCCTGTCAAAGTGCCTTATTGTGCCACCTTGTGAAACTCATCCCCTATTTTTCCTTTGACATTTTATACTCAATGTCCCACATCATTCACAGCATACCCAAACAGCTGTCACTAAGAAATTTGTTTCTGGCTTTAGCTGTTGAACAGGAAATATAAAATGTTGGCACTTTTTAACTGTAATGAATGTTGTAGAGATATTTAATATAAAGTTAGTTCTTATACTTTCAGAAAAGACATTAAAGGCTTATGTTTTACTTTTTTCACTTTGAAGGATGTGATAACTGGACTTAGTCCCCTGCTCTTCAGGAAGCTCAGTAATCCTGACATATTTTCATCCACTGGAAAAGCTAAACTTCAACGACAACTTAGTCAGGATGACTCTAAGTTACGGAGAGGAAGCCTGGCCAGTTCTTTGTCAGGTAAGTATCTAATTTTGTTTTCTTTTAACAGTTGTGGGAATGGGGCTTCCCTGGTGGCACAGTGGTTAAGAATCCCCCTGCCAATGCAGGGGACACAGGTTCGAGCCCCGGTCCGGGAAGATCCCACATGCTGCGGAGCAACTAAGCCCATGCACCACAGCTACTGAACCTGTGCTCTAGAGCCTGCGAACCACAACTACAGAGCCCACGTGCCACAACTACTGAAGCCCGTGTGCCTAGAGCTGGTGCTCCACAATAAGAGAAGCCACCGCAGTGAGAAGCCGGTGCACTGCAACAAAGAGTAGCCTCCGCTCACCGCAACTAGAGAAAGCCCACGCGCAGCAACGAAGACCCAATGCAGCCAAACAAACAAACAAACAAACAAAAAACAAACAGAGTTGTGGGACTGTTTTGCCAATATTTAAGGGTGTATCAACTGACTTGGCATCTTGACACCTTCTTCTGTGGTAATAGTGTTATATAGAACACTTGTGGGTAAGGCTGTCTTCCTTTCTTTACTGTTTCCTCATGGCATCTCAGTGCTAACCTGAACCTGCTGGGTATTTCTTGGTTGACCATTATCACTGGTTATTCCCTTTCAATATGAGTTGTGCTCTCTGCTTACTTCTGTAGACTTCACAAACTTTGCTTCTTTTTACTTTCTTTTTTCTCTTATTTCCAAAACTCATTCCAAAGCCCATAGTGCCTCCCCACCTCATCCACAGAAAAGTCTTAAAAAATTCAAGGGGAAAAATTAATACAAGGATGTCATGCCCAAATAGGAAGCAATTAAAATGTGGCATAGTTTTAAGCAATCAATAGAGTATGGAAGAAAGAGAATCCATTTGAGTTTAGTTGAAGAAGCAAATGTAATCCTATTACATTCCTTGGCCTACTGTAAACAGTTTTCAGTTTCTTTTTATTTTTGCACCTTTTCAGGGCTATTCCCTTGGCTTTCTCTTCTCACTCTTCTATTGAAATTTTATTTTGTCAGTCATGTGTTTAATCACATAGAGCTATTTCTTGTTTGTTTTTTTCCCATAGCATTCTGCTCTTCTTTTAAGGATGTATTTATCTTCTAATTCTCTATGAGTAAATGGATTTTTTATTTTTGGATTAAAATTTTCTTTTTTAAGTTTTCTTTTGTTTCTGAATCAACTTTTTTTCTTTTGAGCACCTAACAACTAGAATCCATTGCTTTGCTCTGAGATACTAATAAATCCCTTCTATCCTGTGAGGTAATTGTCTGGCTACTGGGTGGTACAATGTGGGAATGTGGTTGTGTTTGACTGTTCTGTCTATAGATTTTCAGTTACTCTGATTTCAGCCTTATGTCTTACTTTATGTCCTCTTAGGTATCTAAGTACTGAGTACTGAGCTTACCTGAGATTTTGCAGGGCAGCCTGATGCCCCATTTAACTACAAGCTCCACTAAGCTTATTATACCTCATGCCTTTCTTTGCCCAGTTCCATTGGTTATGATTCATCTATATGCTTTAGATTTTCCCCAAATTTTGTTCATTCCCTCGTAGAGTGTCTATGTGTCCGTCTCTGTCTCTCTTTCTCTCTCTGGTGATAGCCTTTATTTATTTATTTTGTTTTTATTCTCTCTCTCTCTCTCCTTTTTTTGGCCATGTGGCGCCATGTGGCCATTTTGTGGGATCTTAGTTCCCCGACCAGGGATCGAACCCGGGCCCCTGGCAGTGAGAGTGCTGAGTCCTAACCACCGGACCGCCAGGGAATTCCCTCTTTATTCTCATTTCATGGAGTTTCCTGGGGGACAAAAATACAAGTATGTGCTCAGTTAGCCATCTTTAACTGGGAATATTTCTTAAAAATATCCTCAAATTATTGTAAGAATAATAATTAGAATTTTTAAGAAGTTTTCTTTTTTTCTGAGTTATTTGTTTACTAAAGGGCTAGTTGCTTCATTTGTTCATATTGTTCTTTCTGTTTTTAAGTTGTTTGTGTTCCTCAGATTCTTGGCAGTTCTTGGTATGCTTCAAGCCCTGACCAGTAGATGTCCAAATGGGTTTCTTCTGCTGTTGTGTAAGCCTCTTTCCCGAGTAGGCCCTTATTTTGAAGGGAGATAGAGTTGTGATACTAGCCTTTGTATATGTGGATGGGGGAAGTTAACAAACTAGCTTTCCTTTAGGTTATATAGATCCTCATCTATAGGCAGATCGCCTGGAGAGCTTGGCAACATTTGCAGAAGGAAGAAAATAAACCCGGCAGGCTCTACTCTGGGCTTGTGGAAGTTTTGAGTACAGAACCATTATTATTTTTTGTGGAGCATTTTATGGAAAGACTTCTCATTAAAGCATGCATTGGAGAGCAGACTTGAAAGATAACTAGATTTTTTTTTTAAACTGTGTGTTTCTGATCAAAAATGTAAAATATGCCAGTTATAAAAAATTAGAGTACAATAACATGCATCATGTCAAAGTGAAGGGTCTTCTTAATCTTTACTTTCTTCTATTTTCCCTCCCTCCAAACCATTTATATGTATTCCATTATATTTAAATATACATTTAAAATCTTATATAAATATATATAAACTTTATTTTAAAAATCAAAATTGGGATCATATGCTATATGCTTCCTTCTAAAAAATTTTTTTTTTATTTTTAATTTTTATTACATTTTGGCCACGCTGTGTGGCATGTGGGATCTCAGTTCCCCGACCAGGGATTGAAGCCGTGCCCCCTGTGGTAGAAGCATGAAGTCTTAACCATTGGACTGCCAGGGAATTCCCTATATGCTTCCTTTCTGCTATTTTCACTTAACAGGAAATGTTGAACATTTTTCTCTTGACTACATGTTCAGCTGCCTCATTATTTTTAATGGGTTCAGTATGTCATTATGTGAAGATATTATAATTAACTGGTAATGATCATTTATCTTATTTCCAATTTTATTATGATGAGCATTGCTAGGGAGACGTTCTGGTCTACTTTTTTTTCCTTACATTCCTACAAGTGGAATGCTGGGTCCAAGCATATTCAAATTAAAATTATAATAGGTTTTGCTAAATTGCCCTGCAAATAAGTTGCATCACACTTTGTTTGCAGTAAAAGGATATGTTATAGCAAAAACAAAACCCAAACCTCCTTTTGCTCATACCTCTTTATAAAGTGGGTATTTCCATGACAAATAGGATTTTGCCAGGAAAAAGAAGGGTTTTCAAGTGAATTGGTGATCAAGAGAAAGCCAGCTGAATATGCAGGGCAGAATATTTAAGTTGAATGAGTGAATGGGTTTGGAAAGAGTGGAAGGAGATGAGGCCAGGAAGATAATCTGGATTTACGGAGGATCTTTTTAGTGTTTTTTAGTGTTTTAAAAGTGTGACTTAGGGGACTTTGCTGGTGGTTCAGTGGTTAAGAATCCTTCTGCCAGTGCAGGGGACACAGGTTCGAGCCCTGGTCCAGGAATATCCCACATGCCGCGGAGCAACTAGGCCCGTGCACCACAACTGAGCCTGCACTCTGGAGCCCGTGAGCCACAGATACTGAACCTGCGTGCCACAACTACTGAAGCCTGCGCACCTAGAGCCCGTGCTCCGCAACAAGAGAAGCCACTGCAATGAGGAGTAGCCTCCACTTGCCACAACTAGAGAAAGCCCGCGCGCAACAATGAAGACCCAACTCAGCCAAAATAAATAAATAAATTAAAAAAAAAAAAAAGTGTGGCTTAGGACTTCCCTGGTGGTCCAGTGGTTAAGACTCCGCCCTTCTCCTGCAGGGGGCGCAGGTTCCATTCCTGGTTAGGGAACTGAGATCCCACATGCTGCATGGCACCGCCAAAAACAAAACAAGCAAAAAGTGTGGCTTAATTCTTTAAACAGTAGGGAGTCATGAGAAGGGAATGATGTGACCATATTTGTTCTGATTAGATCACTAGCAGCAATGTGAAGAATGGTGTGAGGGAAGGAGTTGAAATGGGACTTGAACCTCAGGTAGAAAGTCATTGTAATTCTAGATGCTCAGTCTTTATAAGTGACTTTCTTGTAGTCTGTCAGTGGGATTAAGGCAGTTGGTCAACCTGGACTGAACACATGGAGCCTGGCAAGAATAGTATATATTCAGTGTTTGTCTTCTGGAAACCTAAGGGCCAAATTTGTCTAGGAAAAGCTGTCAGCTCCACTCTTATTACATTGAGTTGGTGAGAAACTAGGTAGGATGGAAGGGACTAGAAAACTCCTAGCCTGCTAGGTTGGGTGTCAGGGTTGGGCCCTGGCATGGTGGTGGATATTACAGAGAATTTATTTTTTAAAATATTTATTTAATTTATTTTGGCTGCGCCAGGTCTTAGTTGCGGCATGCATGCGGAGTTCCCTGGTCAGGGATTGAACTCGGGCCCCCTGCTTTGGAAGCGTGGAGTCTTACCCATTGCACCACCAGGGAAGTCCCTACAGAGAATTTAAAATGGTCGTCAACTCAGTTCAGTATTCCACTTGGCATTTCTCACCACCACCAATATAGTTGGAATTTTTAGAGGGCTGCAGATTCTAAAATGCATGTGGAGGGACTTCACTTTGTTTTGGATCAATGTACTTTAAAAAAAAAATTTATTTATTTATTTGGCTGTGCTGGGTCTTAGTTGCAGTATGTGGGATCTAGTTCCCTGACCAGGGATCGAACCCGGGCCCCCTGCATTGGGAGGGTGGAGTCTTAACCACTGGACCACCAGGGAAGTCCCTGGATCAATGTACTTGTAATCCACTTGATATCATTGTATTTTTTCATTTGTTAATTAATAATTTGTTAATTTTCCAAACCTTATTGTTGAAGGTAAGCAGCTGCTCCCCTTGTCCGGCAGTGTACATAGCAGTGTGGGACAGGTGACTTGGCAGTCTTCAGGAGAAGCATCAAACCTGGTTCGAATGAGGAATCAGTCCCTCGGACAGTCTGCACCTTCTCTTACTGCTGGCTTGGTAAGTGTTAGTACAGATGGTCCCTTGCTCCATGAACAAATTGTTGGTTGTCATTTGTCATTACTGCATCTATTATTTTCCTTTTTAAGGTTTGGCTAGTTTAATTTCTCAAAGCGAAGTATGGAAAAGGATGGAATTTAATAGACTGTATTCTGATTGCTCTCATGCTATCACTGGTACTGATTATATAATGAGAGTCAAGAAGAAGACTCAGTATGATTCTAACTTTAATGAATAAATTTCCTGAGAAAGAGCTTTCTTATAGAAATAATTCTAAATCTTGTTAAGTTGTGTTGCTTCTGTGTACAGCTCTGTGGTATACATATTTAGTACATGAAGATAGGGAACATGTTTTGCACATAGTAGGCAGTTCAGTATATATTGGGTGAAAAGAATGAGCCTTCTCTTTTCTAGACTTTGTATAGTAGACAGGACCTAACAGAGGTTAAGCTGTGTAGTCTGGGCAGGGTGTTTTCTGCCTATTATTTCATCTTGTACCCTTTTACCCTCAGTGGCCCTGCCTCTTTACTTAGGGGACCCATTAGCTTTCTGCTGATCTCACACTCTTCCCTCTAAATGTAGGACAAGGCACACAAGTAATTTGCAGGGTACAATAACAGAAGCTTGTTCCCGTTAAAATAATCTTATCTACTCTTTGGGACCATTAATCTTTTGGGTTGGCATATAGGGAGTAGAAAGTTTTGTCCATTTGTCCATCCTGGGAAGTGGGGATAGGGGAAGAAGTCTGTGACTTTTAGGCCACAGGGACCATCAGGGTCATTCGTGGAACTTCCCCAACTTTTTATCTTTTTTTTTTTTAAATTTATTTATTTTATTTTTGGCTGCGTTGGGTCTTTGTTGCTGCGTGTGGGCTTTTCTCTAGTTGCGGTGAGCAGGGGCTACTCTTCGTTGCGGTGCGCGGGCTTCTCATTGCGGTGGCTTCTCTTGTTGTGGAGCACAGGCTCTAGGTGCGCGGGCTAAAGTATTTGCAGCATGTGGGCTCAGTAGTTGTAGCACGTGGGCTTTAGAACGCAGGCTCAGTAGTTGTGGCGCATGGGCTTAGTTGCTCTGCGGCATGTGGGATCTTCCTGGACCAGGGCTCGAACCCATGTCCCCTGCATTGGCAGGCGGATTCTTAACCACTGTCCCACCTGGGAAGCCCCCAACTTTTTATCTTGAAAATATCAAACCTACAGAAAAATGGAAAGAATGGTGCAGTGTATACCCAATTAAGCTTACTTAGATTGACCAATTTCGTTGTAACTTTACATTTTGCCACATTTTGTTTAATCTGTGTGTATGTATGTATTTTTTTCCTGAAGATTTCAAAGCAAGTAACAGACGTTATGCTACCTCCCCCTTAAGTATTTCTCCTAAGATCAAGGACAGTCTCCTAAATAACCACAATATATAGTGGACCCTTGAACACCACTGGTTTGAACTGGGTGGGCCCACTTATATGTGGATTTTTCCCAATAGTAAATACTAGTACTATAGGATCCATGGTTGGTTGAATCCTGGGATGCAGAACTGTGGATAGGGAGGGCCAACTGTAAGTTTATACTTGGATTTTCCACTGCATGGAGGGGTGGGGAGGGTTTGGGAGATGTCAGCACCTCTAACCCCTGCATTGTTCAAGGGTCACCTGTATTGTCAGATCCAAGAAGTTTAACATCAATTTAATATTAAAAAAATATTCAAATTTCCCTACTTGTTTTCAGCATGTCTGTTAAAGCCCCACCTCTCCCCTCTTTAACATCTGGAACTTAAGAAAAAAAAAAATCCATGTACCGTCATAGAGATTTTGATCCAGTGGGTCTGGGGTGGTCCCAGGCATCCATATTTTCTTTAAAGCATTATACCTACTTCTAGATGCACTCTTTTGAGAACTACTGCCACTAAGGTAAAGCTGAATGTTTCATTTTAAGGTGGTTTGTTGCAGAGGAAATTCTTGGACTGAGTTTGCTGAATTCCTAGCTTAGGCCAACTGAAGTAGAATATTCCTGAATTAATTTTTTTTTTAAAGCTTATTGAGACATAATTCACATATGATAAAATTCACTCATTTAAACTGTACAATTCAATGATTTTTAGTATATTCATAGATACATGCAGCCATCACTGGAGTCAATTTTAGAACATTTTCATCATTTCAGAAAGAATTCCTATACCCTTTAGCTATCACCTTCATATTTTCACATCTCCCTAGCCTTATGTAACCATTAATATACTTCCTGCCTCCATAGATTTACCTGTACTGTACATTTCATATAAATTGAACCTTATACTATGTGACCTTTTGTAACTAGCTTCTTTCACTCAGATCGATGTTTTCAAGGTCCATCCATTGTGTAGCATGTATTAGTATGTCATTCCTTTTTTTTTTTTTAATTTTTATTTATTTATTTATTTATTTATGGCTGTGTTGGGTCTTCGTTTCTGTGCGAGGGCTTTCTCCAGTTGTGGCAAGCGGGGGCCACTCTTCATCGTGGTGCGCGGGCCTCTCACTATCGCGGCCTCTCTTGTTGCAGAGCACAGGCTCCAGACATGCAAGCTCAGTAATTGTGGCTCACGGGCCTAGTTGCTCTGCGGCATGTGGGATCTTCCCAGACCAGGGCTCGAACCCGTGTCCCCAGCATTGGCAGGCAGACTCTCAACCACTGCACCACCAGGGAAGCCCTGTCATTCCTTTTTACTCCTGAATAATATTCCATTGTATGGATATGCCATGTTTTGTCTATCTGTTTGTCAGTGGATGGACATTTGGGTTGTTTCTTCCTTTAGACTATTATGAATAATGCTGCTATGAACATTTGTTTACAATTTTCACATGGACAGTTTTCATTTTTCTTGTGAGTGGAATTGCTGGGTCGTATGGTAACTGTTTAAATGTAGCAGTGTGTGATAAACTGCAGTGTATGAGATTTTTGGTTTCTTCACATTGTCATCAACATTTGCTATTATTTGTCTTTGATTTTAGCCATCCTAGTGGGTCTGAAGTGGTATCTGTGGTTTTGATTTGTGTTTTCCTAATGACTAATGACATTGATCATCTTTTCATGTGATTATTGGCCCTTTGTATGTCTTCTTTGAAGAAGTGTCTATTCAGACTCTTTGCCCATTTAAAAAATTGGGTTATTTGTCTTTTTTATATACGGATTGTAAAATCATTACTTCTTTAGACCTGAATCCAGTTACTTCTTTCCTCCCAGGGATCTGCCTTTTGTTTCCTCCTGTGCCTTTCTTTCCTGAGCTATTTGCTTACTTATAGTAACCTCAGGCTAGTTCCTCCCTTTCCATTCTCCTACTTAAGGATTTCCAGTTGGGTATTTTATGTTTGGTGGCACATTTGATAGTATCGAATACTTTTCCTGCTTTGACTTACTTTACACTGAATATACCTCGATGCCACCCCAGCTTCTGGCTGTGGCTTTTCTGAAAAATCTGTCCTATAACGTATTCTTGTTGTTAATAGAGTTATGGTCCTATATAGTCCATAGACCCAGCCTCCAGAGAATTTTTGGTCAAAAAGATTCACATAATAACAACAAAAAATAATTTAAAAGTAACATAACAACACTTAATAGAATGTTAATTATGACTTAAAAGGAACTAAGGAGACAAGAATTGTGCTGTGTATAATTATTGGGGAGATAATTTGCAGGAGGTTAGATTTGACCAGACTCTGGAGAATGGATAGCCAAAAGCCTTAATGTAGCAAAATTTTCATTTTGACGACATCTAGGTGATTGTGTTTATGAGGAGACTTTTTTCTTCTCCCTTGTTTCTTAGTATCTATTGAGAAGATTTCTCTGAAGGCCCATTTTCCCCATATATATAGTGACAATGATTCCAATTAGTGGTTTCCAGAGCATGTATAAAATGGATCATACAATCATACTACTATATTGTATGTTACTAGGGATAGGGAAAAACTTAGATGACATCTTGTCCAAGATTAATTATTAATCTTAAGATATATGTACATACATATATGTTAGAGAACCGCTGACCAAAACCGCCCACCTTGGCCAGGCCCAATGATAACCACTTGCGTGAATTGTCTCACAACAGGAGGTTCTGATAAAGAACTAGGTGCTGCCACCTGAAAACTAACCAGGAGAATTCGGGAGGGGCCTAAAGGAGGGAGGACACACCAGCCCATAGTACGTCTTGTAAAACTAACCCAGAAGAATTCGGGAAGGGCCAAAAGGAGGAGGGAGGAGATGATATGTGCTGCCAGCCTCCCAGAAACCCACACACTGGGATCCATCTTGGCTGAGAGATGTGCAAGCCACCAGAAGGACCCTGAGTCAGACCAAATATGGGCCAAGCAAGATGATTGGCCAGGGACAACTGGAAGCTAACCCCATTGCTATAAAACCTGAGACTGTGAGCTATGTGGCAGAGCAGTTCTCCTGGGTTCCCTTATCCTGCTGCTCTCCGCCCGGGTGCCCCTTCCCAATAAAGTCTCTTGCTTTGTCAGCACATGTGTCTCCTCAGACAATTCATTTCCAAGTGTTAGACAAGAGCCCACTCTCGGGCTCTGGAAGGGGTCCCCCTTCCTGCAATATATATACATATCCTTTTATGATGTAAATTATAATATATGATATATATAAGACATATACATATATATCTTAAAATACATATATAAAATTATATGTATATAATCTTAAACATAAGGATAATTCCTTCTTTGCTTTCTCATGAATATGTCAAGTAGTATCTGCAACTTTGATCTTTGTCTGTGACTTGCTCCATCTGTTTATTTTTCCTCCTGTTCCCCTAAACCGATTCTTCGGTTGTTCCCTGTCTTGTTAAATAGCACCATGACCCACCGCCCCTCCCCGCCCCAGTAGTCGAAAGCTAGAGACCTAGAAGTCTGTTTTGACTCCTCCTCTGCCCTTACTCTATCCCCATCCAATCACCCATCAAGTCCTAGCTCCCAACGTCTCTGAGTGGTCTACTTTTTTTCACGAGGGGTGTGGCCCAGTTTAAGCCACATTTGCAGTCTCTTGGATCATTGCTGGGGTCTCGTTACTGTTAACCCTGTATTCATTCTTCTTCCTTTCCAACCATTCTCCACTCTAAAGTCTATTCTTTCAAAACCACAAATCTGATATGTCTATTCTTACTTTTTTCTTTTAGTTTTTTTTTTTTTTAAAAGGTAGGCCATATATTCTTTTTTTTTTTTTTTTTTAATTTTATTTATTTACTTATGGCTGTGTTGGGTCTTCGTTTCTGTGCGAGGGCTTTCTCTAGTTGTGGCAAGCGGGGGCCATTCTTCATCACGGTGCGCAGGCCTCTCACTGTCGCGGCCTCTCTTGTTGTGGAGCACAGGCTCCAGACGCGCAGGCTCAGTAATTGTGGCTCACGGGCCTAGTTGCTCCGCGGCATGTGGGATCCTCCCAGACCAGGGCTCGAACCCGTGTCCCCTGCATTGGCAGGCAGACTCTCAACCACTGCGCCACCAGGGAAGCCCCTCTTTTAGTTTTATCTTCTAAAATTTTCATTTGGTTAATATTTATCCAGCCGTAATGTTAAAATCTTTCCATAGCTTCCTATAACAATTATTATAAAATATAGTAATAAGTAATTATTGAGTGGATGAGTTTTCATTGACATTAGCAAATTGGGAATGAGGCATTAGAGACAGAGACCACAGATGGAAAGATTAGGCTTGGATGCTTTTTCTCTGAAATCAGTCTATTGGATTCAAGTAATTTGGTACAATTCACTGGTTAGGTTGACCTAACCAGTGAATTGTACCAAATATTGACATTTTAATAGGAGGGCTGTAAATCCCAAGAATCTTTTAATTGATAGCGTTTGACTAATTCTCCAAATATACTTTTGGGATTCTTTCTTTACTTTATTGGCAGACATGGCCTTCACAGGAATGATGCCTTTATAGGACTGATCATTTGCAAGGAATGGCTCTTTCCATCATCATGTTCCTAGTTGACATGTAGCATTGTATCTCCTACATAGTAGGCAATGTATAATTACTTATTGAAGGAATAAAGGACTTTTGGAATACCTTTGCTAATGTTATAGCTGGTTGGATTAATACTTGTTTGAAGTATAATGTCCACAAAAGAAGGTTGATTTAATGTGTCAGTACCAGCCTGAAATGATGTCACACAGACCTCTATTCTTGTCCTTGTCTTAATTCATTTTTTTTTTAAAAGGACAGTTTTTGGCAAGAGTCGTATTCTTATTTGTTTTTATTTGCATATTTTTATTTTTGGCTGTGTTGGGTCTTCGTTTCTGTGTGAGGGCTTCCTCTAGTTGCGGCAAGCGTGGGCCACTCTTCATCGCGGTGCGCGGCCCTCTCACTATCGCGGGCTCTCTTGTTGCGGAGCACAGGCTCCAGACGCGCAGGCTCAGTAGTTGTGGCTCATGGGCCTAGTTGCTCTGTGGCATGTGGGATCTTCCCAGACCAGGGCTCGAACCCGTGTCCCCTGCATTAGCAGGCAGATTCTCAACCACTGTGCCACCAGGGAAGCCCTGTCTTAATTCATTTTAATCAGTATCTTGGATAAAGACACTGAAGAAATTGCTTATCACATATGCATCAGTATCACATGCTGATGACATGTTGAATGTTAAATTCAGTCAGAGCCTTACAAACAGAAATGATGGTTCAAGAAGAACCAGCAAAGTGAGATTTAACAGAGAGAAAAGTAACCTTTGAAAAGCCCAAAGCTCAAAACTGGATTGAAGTTTGAATTAAAGTCATGTTCCAAGACATTTTCATCACTGTAAAAGGAAAACCTTTATCCATTAAGCAGTCACTGTCCATTTTAACTTCATCCCAGCCCTGGTAACTACAAATCTGTGTTCTGTCTCCATTAACCTAGTTTGAATATTTCTTATGAATGGAATCACATGGTATGTGATCTGTGTCTGGCTTCTTTTATTTAGCATAATGTTTTTGAGGTTTATCCATATTGTAGCACGTATCAGTACTTTGTTCCTTTTTATGGCTGAATATGATCCCATCGAATGGATATACCACATTGTGTTTATCCATTCATCAGCTGATGGACATTTGGGTTGTTTCCACCTTTTGGTTATTGTGAATAATGTTACTGTGAGCATTCATGTTCAAGTATTTCTTTGAGTTCCTGGTTTCAGTTCTTTGGAGTATATACCTTCCTTCCTGGGAGCAGAATTGCTGAGTCGTATGGTAATTCTGTTTATTTTTTTGAGGAACCAATAAGCTGTTTTCCACAGTGGATGCATCATTTGGCATCCCTATGTACAGTGTGTGAGGGTTCCATTTTTTCTATATATTTGCCAAAACATTTTATTTTTTAAAATTAATTAATTAATTAATTTACGGCTGCATTTAGTCTTCGTTGCTGTGTGCAGGCTTTCTTTAGTTGTGGTGAGCGGGGGCTACTCTTTGTTGTGGTGCCTGGGCTTCTCAGTGCGGTGGCTTCTCTTGTGGAGCACTGACTCTAGGTGCGTGGGCTTCATTAGTTGTGGCTCGTGGGCTTCAGTAGTTGTGGCTTGTGGGCTGTAGAGCGCAGGCTCAGTAGTTGTGTCTCACGGGCTTAGTTGCTCTGTGGCATGTGGGGTCTTCCTGGAGCAGGGCTTGAACCTGTGTCCTCTACATTGGCAGGTGGATTCTTAACCACTGCACCACCAAGGAAACCCCGCCAGTACATTTTATTTTCTGTTTTTTTTGTTGTTGTTTTTTGTTTTTTTTTTAATTATAGCTATCCTAGTGGGTATTAAGTGCTATCTCATTGTGGCTTTGAGTATTATTGTGTGTGGATTTTTTTTTTTTGGCTGTGCTGCGCAGCATGTGGGATCTTAGTTCCCCAACCAGGGATTGAACCTGTGCCTCTTGCAGTGGAAACATGGAATCCTAACCACTGGTCTGCCAAGGAATTCCCTATTATTGTGTTTTTTAAAAAAAATTAATTAATTAATTAATTTATTGGCTGTGTTGGGTCTTCGTTTCTGTGTGAGGGCTTTCCCTAGTTGCGGCAAGTGGGGGCCACTCTTCATCGCGGTGCGCAGGCCTCTCACTATCGCGGCCTCTCTTGTTGCGGAGCACAGGCTCCAGACGCGCAGGCTCAGTAGTTGTGGCTCACGGGCCTAGTTGCTCTGTGGCATGTGGGATCTTCCCAGACCAGGGCTCGAACCCATGTCCCCTGCATTGGCAGGCAGATTCTCAACCACTGCGCCACCAGGGAAGCGCGCTATTATTATATTTTTAAGGTAGTAATATTTCAGAAGTTTTTCGAAGTGACGTATTTGGGGTATGCCTTTGAAGGAATTAAGAATCCAAGATACTACTTACAACCTTTTCCCATACTTCTTAACTCTTATGATTATTCTTTAATTTTGACGTATGAGTTCAAAGAGAAACACCATGGATATTTGTTTTGCCTACTTCTATGTTACAGAGATTCCAAACTCAGCAACTTCCCCTTTCAGGCTTACCTTTCTGCAGCTGTAACTTTTTGCCTTTTCTACTGTGAAAGTTGGAGATATCTATATTTATCTCTTAATTAGGTTTATTGAGGTATAATTTACATAGAATAAAGTTCACCCATTTTAAGTGTGCAATTTGATGAGTTTTCATAGATGTATATGGTTGTGTCACTACCATCACTACCCATGATATAGATAAAGAAAATCATGGTATGGAAATTTCTGTCACCCTAAAATGTTCCCTTGTATCCCTTTGCAGTCTGTTCTTTCCCGAGTCCCAGCCCTTGGCAACCATTGACCTGCTTTATGTCACTGTGGTTTTTTTTGTCTTTTCCAGAATTTCATATAAATGGAATCATACAGTATGTAATCTTTTGTGTTTGACTTCTTTCACTTAGCATGATGGTTTTGAGATTCATCCACGCTGTTTTGAGTATCAGTAGTTCCTTTTTATTGCTGAAAGTGTTCCATTGGCCTGGGTATATCAGACTTTGTTTATCTGTTCACCACTTGATGATCATTTGGATTGTTTCTTGTTTTTGCCTATTATGGAGAAAGCTGCTATGAAAGTTTGTGTACAAGTATTTGTGTGGACTTAACGCTTTCATTTTTGCTGGATAAATACCTAGGAATGAGATTCCTGGGATGTATGATAAGTGTATGCTTATGTAAATGAGGAACTGGCATTTTTGTATTTCCACCAGCAGTTGTTCCACATCCTTTTCAGTACTAGGTATTATCATTTTAATTTTAGCTGGTCTAATGGGTGTGTAGGGATATCTCATTGTGGTTTTAATTTGCATATCCCTGATGACTAATGAGGTTGAATTGCTTTTTATGTGCTTGTTTGACATATATGTGTGTGTGTGTGTGTGTGTGTTTGTGTGTGTGTGTGTGTATATTCTATGGTGAATTACCTGTTCAAATCTTCTGTCCTTTAAAAAATTTTAGGTTGTTTGTCTTCTTATTATTGAGTCTTAAGAGTTCTTTGTATATTCTGAATACAAGTTATATATTTGATATACACTTTCTAAATATTTCTCCCTGTCTGTGGCTCATGTTTTCATTTTCTTATCACTGTTTTCCATCAAAATCTGTTTATAAAAATACGCAAAAATCATCTGTATTTCTCTATACTAACAATGAAATTGAAATTTAGAAATCATTACTATTTATAATAGCTTACAAATATGAAATAATTAAAGATAAATTTAAAAAAATTATTTGCAAGACCAGTACATTTTAAACTACAAAACATTACTGAGAGAAACTAAAGAATACTTAAATGAATGGAAAATATGATATGTTCTTGGATTGGAAGACTCAATATCATTAAGATATAAATTCTCCTATTGATCTATAGATTCAATTCAGTTCCAATCAAAACCCAAGCAGGACTTTTCAGAAAGTGAAAAGATGATTTCAAGTTTATATTGAAATGCAAAGGGCCTAAAATAACCAAAACAATATTGAAAAAGGCCAAAGTTGGAGGAATCGCCCCACCTGATTTTATGAGTGTCTGTAAGGGTACCAGTAATCAAGACATTGTGATATTGGTGTAAAGATAGACACACAAATCATTGGAACAGAATAGAAAGTTCAGAAATAGACAAATATGCAAGGTAATTTAATGGGGAAAAAATAATCATTTCAACAAATGGTGCTAGAACAGTTTACATGGAAAAAAAAATGAACCTTGATCCTTACCCCATGCTATATACAAAAATTAACTTGAAATGGATAATTACCCAAATGGAAGAGCTAAAGTTATAAAACATGTAAAGGAAAACTGGAGAAAATTTTTGTGATTTTGGGTGAGGCAAAGGTTTCTTAGAACACAAAAGGCACAAGCCATAAGAGGGAAGAATTTTCACTTTATCAAATAGTATAAAAGAGTGAAGTGTTCAATTTAGTAAGAAGTACAGGAGTTTAGGTTAAAAAAAGTGCATTCAGTGCCTATTAACTTGAGAATTGCTCTCCTTTCCACTCTTGGTTTCTTCTTTTTTGCAAGAGGAACGTGTTTCTAATGCCACCTAGTGTCTTTTCAAAGGTATGAGAATAATGTTTCATAAGAGATTTTAAAATAGTTGGGAGATTTTCATGAGATTGAACAGAATATTAGAAACCTAGTTGCTTGTTCTCAAGAACATCCTTAAGTGAGAAGCAAAAGAATAGGCTAATTATTTTGCCTGAACAAATTCAGAGATGAATTTTGTAAACATTTTTATCATATCTTTTTTGATAATTTGTAAAGAATTTAAGGTGTACAACTTTAGAAATAGTGGCTTCCATATTTAAAAATTTTTTTTTCATCATTTTATCTGATTTTAAAATTATTTATTTATTTATTTTGGCCACACCACGCAGCATGTAGGATCTTAGTTCCCCATCCAGGCATTGAACCCATGCTCCTGCATTGGAAGCACTTAATTGGAAGAGTCTTAACCACTAGACCACCAGAGAAGCCCCCTTCCATATTTTAAAGAAGCATTTAAAATTTAAAAAATTTTTAGATAAATTGGTTGATTAGGACTATTGAAAAACATCTTATTGAGTTTGTTGAGGGTTAGAATACATGACATACATGACAATGTTTATGCAAGTTTTTCATTAAGAAAAAAAGATAGTGTTATTAAATCACCAGTTAAAAGTTATAGCTGTAGGTTTTGTTCTGTTTTGTTTTTGTTTTAAATCTTTTACAGAAAGTCTTTTAATCGGACCGTTAATGTCGTATATTGCTATGTATAAGTGTAATTAACAGTGCTGAGGAAAGATTGCAAAGTATTGATATTGGTACATTCTGTCATGTAAACAAAATAGAAATCCTGGAGATATTTGAGTTGGGATAGAGAACTAATGTTTACTAGACCCAGTACCTAGGTTTTTTTTTTACATATATTCTTCTTTATTTTCTCAGGAACATAAATTTTCTTTTTGTGAGGTAGACATAATTATCCTCTTCTACAGGTGAGGAAATTCAGGTCTGCAGAGTTTTATTCATTTGTGCATTCATTCCACATATATTTATGAGGTACCCACTATGTATCACCACTGTACTGGGTGCTCAGAATACAACGATGAACAAAACAAAGTTAAGTACTTTGCTGTAGGATAGTGGGTGAATGTTAGAGTAGGGATTCAAAACCAGGTCTGACGCTGAGGTCTATTTCAAAACTTGTAAGTAAGTGGAGAGGCACGTCTTTAGCAAGTTGGGTGATTTGAATTGCACTTTTTTGCTGGACTTACTGATACTCAATTTTCTCAACTATTCAGATATTGAAGATTTTGATCAGGATTACATATAGGGAAAGTTTTACTTGGTTTTGATTACGTAAAAATTTCTCTTTGAGTTAAAAAGACTTTCTCATCTTTAGAGTATGCAAATAAGTTGAAAATACATTTAATTTTATTCCACATAAAATGGTTTTGGCTGGAAAAAGAATAGACGAATTATGATATTATAATAAAGAGATATAGGCAGGATGTAGTGAAATGGCAACATGTACATAGTACTTTCTCCTTAATAATAACCTGGTGCTGTTACCAACCCTAGGCCTGAAAGGGTGAGGGGAAGAAGATCCTTGGAACTTGGAGACAGAGGAGGCTGTGTATAGAAAGTGACCTGACAGTTGGCATGACTTGTGGTAGTGTGATGCAGCCTGCCTAACACAACCCTGCAGCGACCAACCCAGGAGAATGAATCTCCTCCACTCTCTCCCTTACCCTCTGTTCTTTCTCCGACCTCTTGCTGGTGCTACCTATTGGCTGAGCCCATCTGGACAGAAGAGGGCAAGGGAACCTTGTTGACATAGTTCATAATGAGCCTGCATTTGGGGTACAGTGAATGATCTGGAGGGGCAAATGGATGATATCCTGTACATCTTGCAAATATTTTAAACATTGAGCTTATTTATACATAGTTTTGAGTATGAATTATGTTAAATCATGTTGCAGTTTTATTCAAAGCACTGATAATTCTTTTTTTTTCATAAACCTGATTTTGAGAGTGTCTTCATCCCAGAAACCATCTCTTGTAGTTCAGAAATTCCGTCATTCTACAGTGCTCATTAAAATACATGTAAATATAGCATTTACTGTACCTTAATTTTAAGTTTGTGTATGTAAAAATATAAGTTCTTTTAAAAAATAATATATAGTAGCAAATAGCAGTTATTCTGTAAACTTGTCATTTAATAAATTCTGTTTTCAAATGGGAAATCAAAGTACTTGATATGACTCTTGGAACCTTATGTGGAATTGCATATATTGTTCCTTTTGCTTAGATTGTTCAGTCAACTTCTGTGCATCTTTTAAGATCCAGTTCAATGATTCCCTCCATTGTGAAGTCGTCTGTGACTCCCTCATCCTGAACTGAGTTGTTAAACTTTATTTGTACCACAATTAAACCTTATACAACCTTTATTACTATATATAGGTGGTAGACTCCAAGAGTGTGAATGAAGATTGAGTGCTTAAACTAGTTGCCACCATTAGAAGATGCATTGCTTTGTACAAATTACTTAAGTTCTCTGTAATGCTTTCCCTTTTGTAAAATGGGAATAAATATTATCTAAAATAGTTATTCTCTTTTTGTCTTAAATATTAAATGAATTTGTATGTGTAAAGTTCTTAGAACAATGCTTGGAAACTCTAGGAAATATTAGATGATATAATTATTGTGTAAAGTTTCTCTCATCTGATAGTCTTTGAGCACGTGTTTCTCTTTACACCTGGACTGCAGAGCATAGCACAAAGCATAGCATGTAGTGGGTTCTCTGTAAACATGTGCAAAATGAATTGGTTTTGAGTATTGTGATATTCTTATTGTTTTTAACACAATCTCTAAAATTCTGAATAATTGTTTTACTGTAAGGGTTATGAAGATTGCTTTCAAAGTCCTTCTCTCCATGAACATGTCTATTTTCTTTTTTCTCATAGGGTTAACATTTGTAAATATTTGCTGGGAATCTTGGTAGAAGATCCCATCTATCACTAGATTATATACTTCTTGACAGCAAGGTTTGTTTCTTACAAAAATTTCCCCCCATTCACTGCTCCCTGCAACAGCCATCTAACATAATATTTGATGTTTGTATGTAATAGTTGAGTCCACAAACGTTAGGTGAAAATCACTTTTTCTAAAAATTATCTACTTATGGTGTGTGACTCAGGTCTTTTTTTTTTTTTAAAGCTTCCAAGTGAGTTGTCATTCTGCATTTTTGCAGTGTGTCTTTTCTTATCTTAGAATATCTAGAGTACAGGGCTGGTTCAAGCATGTGCAGACTGGTAGCCTTGAAAGGGAGGAATGTTAAGAAAGAGTAGCGTGCAGAAAAGATTTAACAAGACCTGAGACTGCTGTCCTTCCAAAAGCCTGCATGCAAGATTGGCCATTGGTTAGCATTTGGGAACTTGAATTGTAAACTGTTTCTTACACTGATAAAGCTTCCCCTAAATGATGAGAGTGACTGACTGTGTCTAGACTATACAAACAATGTGAATACCTGCTTTCCTGGAGGCCTGGAATTTTGGTATGTAGTAGGCAGAGTGTGCCTGTGTAAGCAGCTCCAATAAAAACTTAGAGCACTGAGTCTGATGAACTTCAGTGGTAGATTGCATTCCATATGTGTTATCAAAATTTGTTGCTGGAGGAATTGAGTGTGTCCTGTGTATCTCCACTGGGAGAGAACTCTTGAAAGCTTGCCTCTGGTTTCCTCTGAACTTCATCATGCCCCTTTTCCCTTTGCTGATTTTGTTTTGTTTCCTTTTTCTGTAATAAATTTTAGTCAGGAGTACAAGTATATTGTTGAACCTGGGGGTGGCCTTGGGGGCCCCTGACAAAGGTAGCCACCTTTGAAGGGCTTGTGGAAATGGCCAAAGGTAGCTCCCCAGATTTACATTAATGGTTGGGGTTGAAGATTGTTTTACATGTAATTAACTTTAGGTCATTTCATAGCACCTGAGACTGAGCCATCTTTTCCTGTACCACTATGTGCCCCAGAACTGGCATTATTTGCTTTTTACCCTGAGGATGGCATTGTTTCTGCCATGTCCTCCGCTTTTTGTTTTTTTTTTTAGTATATAATTAATTCTTACCTCTTTGAATCTTGAGTCCTTTTCTTCTTTTTCATATTTATTTAATTTATTTATTTGGTTGCGCCGGGTCTTAGTTGTGGCAGGTGGGCTCCTTAGTTGTGGCACACAGGCTCCTTAGCTGTGGCATGCAAACTCTTAGTTGCGACATGCATGTGGGATCTAGTTCCCTGACCAGGGATTGAACCTGGGCCCCCTGCATTGGGAGCGTGGAGTCTTAACCACTGCACCACTAGGGAGGTCCCTGTCCTCCTGTTTTTTTATGGCACATAAAACAGATTGAAAGAGCTGGGCTCTCTTTTCTTGGTCTGTTACCTCTTTGCAGCATATCTTATTTTCATTATTTTTATTCAGTTAATTTTATATATATGGCCACTGTGTTGAAGTATTATGCTGGGAGCTGTGGCTGATAAAAAAGAATACGATACAGCTCTTAAGCTGCCTCTGTTTCTTTCTTTTTTTTCTGTACTTGCCCCAAGCTTAATATAACCCTTTTCTGTTTTTCCTTTGTTTGTCTCAGGATTTCCTGATTGATACTTTCTGTTTGTGAATACATTTAACAGTTTTCTTAGGCAGTTTAAAAAAAAACTGTCCTGGAATGTCCATCTTATATCCCCATACTTGCAAAATTGTTCTGTGCCACGTAAAATGACACGTTTTAGAGCCCATGGTTGTGTGTGTGTGTGTGTGTGTGTAATCATGATTTATTACTGTGTTAAGTGAGGGAGACTTGTAGGAAGAATTGTGACTTAAAATATTCCATCAGTGTTTAACTTATGAAATGCATATGTAATAAGCATGTTTATAACAATGCAAGCACTGATAGGTCAAACTGAACTTGTGTTAGTCCAATTGGTTCTGTGATCTATATGAAACTAATATGCATATTTCAGCCTAAGCTACTTATTACATAGAGGCATGTTTTCATCTGTTGTAGAACCTGTGAAATAATCTTGCTCTACAGAATGTTATAAAGTTAGAGGTAAATTGACCAAAGTACTCATTCTCTAGGCAGAGGGCTATAAAAGGGAGATAACATAATATAATTATAATTTTGAGGATAATATTTAGATTTGCCTTTAAATTAGGTTAATGGTATCTTTGGGCTTTTAGGGTCCCTTCCTAAATCTCATCTGGTTTAGGTTAGTGTTGAGAAATACTATATCCACATATTGTCTGGATTTTTATTCATTCAGCAAACATGTTTTTAGTACTCACGTGGAGTCAGGATTTGAGGTGAATGCTGGAGAAAATAAGATATAGAAGACATTGTCCTTGTTCTCAGAGAACTAAATAATAATTGCTGTATAATTGTTATAATAGAAAACTGTGTGAGGCATAGTTTGGACACAGTAGGTAGTGATCAGTTCTGGATGTGGGTGGGAATTAAAAGCTTAATAATGATAATGCTTGAGCTGGATTTTAAAGGATGATTAGAAATGATCAAAGGATGGTAGAAGTTGTCTGTGATGCAATAAATAACTTTTTCTAGGGAATGAAAGAAAACTTCATGGAAGAGGTAGTGTTTGAGCTAGACCTGGATGGATAAGTAAGATTTAGAGATAAAAAGCTTTGGGTAGAGAGAAGACCTTTCTGGAGTACGGAACATGAAATAAAGGTATGGTTGTCTAAAATCCTAGAAATAGCAAATAGTTCATTTTGGCTGGAGTATAGAGCTTATGTACTCATACTATATGGCAGTCAGTGTGCCTTCTTCTGGCTGCATCTTATTAAATAAAACAGACATTGTCCCTGCCTTCATGGAGCCTAAGGGAAGGAGTGGAGTGGTAGATAAGGTTGTGAACAGTAGGCTGGGTAAATTGGATTAAAGAGCAAAGGAGTTTGGATGTTAAGGGAGGCATCAGGACCTCAGTTTTAAGTAGTGGGGAACCCTTGAGGATTAACAAACTGGTTGAGAATTTTGATTAGGGCACTGGAGAGAAATGGGGTGGAGGGGGTCTTTTGAGTAGAGGTGATTGTTTGCAAATAAAAAAAGTGGGAGGGTGGTTGATGAGGAGAGGGTTAGGGAGGGAGAGGGAGGGAGAGTAGTGTAAAGTGCTCAGAGTGTTTTCTGACGGAATGAGGATCTTTGTATCTGCCCATGTTCTTTACTCTCTGTGTACATCTCTTGCTTTCCTCATCAGTTGTTTCTTTCACCTTTCCCCATTTTATTTACCCTTATTCTGACTCCTTTTCTTAATTGGCTTATTTATGAAATATGTTTCAGATTTTTTCTGAAACTAGAGATCTAATAGTTATCCTCTGCTTAGAAGCCTCCAATGATTATTAAAATTACAGAGACTTGATAGATCTCACAGAGTGATTTCATTAATCAAAAAAACCAAAAGAAACCAAAACCCCACAAGATTTTGGGAGCCAGGGCAGACCTAGGGAGCGAAAAAAAGAGCTCGTTTGGCCATGTCTAACTTGAGGGATCTATTGCCAGTAAGAATTGTTTTTAGAGCTCAGGAAATTTGTGCTAAAGATAGAGCTTCAAGAGGCAAAGAATCATCAGTATGAAATGGTAGTTGAAGCTATGAATGTGGATGAGTTCACTTGAGAACACTGAAGGATTAAAAAAGAGACAGACCTTTAGGGGAACCACTCTTCTGTTAGCTGAGGATTGCCTTTAGGACAGGTATCATGTCTTTCTAAATTTAATAAACCTTTTTGACTCTTCTGTGCCAGTTTGTTGTGCCCGGTGCTGGGTGCACAGAGAAGAATGAGATACAGTCTTCGTGCTTAGCAAGATCCCAGGCTTTTAGGACAAAGAGAGATGTGTAGTGAACAGTGCAGAGCAGAAGGTGCTATAGAGGAGGGAGAGAAACTGCTGTTGAGCTTTGCGTTTTCAGTAACTATTCCATTATGTGTCACTCAGTGTGATTAGGAGGTTAAGTTTTTTGCTCTTTTTTAAAGCAGTGTAATTGATTTGTGAATGTTTTATATTGCTATGTTTTAAAGAAGAAAACAACTAGTCCTTTCAACAGATTAGTTGCTTTATATGTATGTTGTCCTTGATTATAATTTTTCTATAGACTACTAGTATTAAATGGGGGTAAAAAGATGCTTGCCACTATGCTTTCAATGAAAATGCCTGGAGAATTAATTATGAGCAGGAAGATTTATATCAAAACAAATCATATAATTTCTCTAAATGAGTGATAAGAATTGACTCCCCTTCCTCCTATTCATTTGGTAACCTTTAGGAAATACTTATTTAGTACTTCTTTCTAGCTTGTATGGAAGGTGTTGAATGTATAGGGGTGAAAACAATAGACATGGTTTTTGTCCTTGTGGAATCTAGACCCTCATGGGGGGGTGATAGATATTAACAAATTTTTTAAGAAATATGTATATAATTATAAATCAGCATTGGTGCAGTTATATAGCTGTAAATGGCAATGAAAGATTAATGTTATTATCAACACTATCAAAGAACTGTAGTGTTTAAAATGTATTTTGCTACAAATGAATGAATCTGGGTGTTTTGTTTACCTGGTATGATTGTATGGAATTGTGGTCTGTGTCCTCTGTACTGTGACTTTTGATCTGCGTTTCAGAATGCTGGGATTAGGATCATCTCTGTCTAACAAAACTTTTTACAAGACATTTTATCGTGTCTTCTGTAGTAGTTTAGTTTAGGTTCCTGATTATGAATGCAAATGTAAGTTGCTATATTGTGCCTATTAAAGGAATTGATGGGCATCTGATCTAGCCTTATCGTTCTGAACAATACTAGTTCTCATTATAAGCTTATGATGGCAGTCTGTTAGCTGCATTGTATTAAAGGGCCTCAGCTGTCTTCCTTCAGCAGCACCATTATTGATGTCAATGAGAAGCATGGCTCATTGGCATTTTAGGATATTAGTTTCATGGAGAAAAGAATAATACTTTGAACATAGGATGCAAAATCCTCTTTGTGCTTAAAATACATTAAAAAAACCTCTTTTAGATTCATACATGATGTTATTCTACTTGGTACTTGCCTACTTAAGTAAGTAATCAGAGATTAGCTAAGGAATAGTCATATCCTTCCCATAGAAGTAATTTATGGGAGATATTAACTAGTATTTCCACATCAACTAGCATTTCTTATAGCAGGGCCAATTTTGAAGGGCTCATTTATTGCATGATTAAAAATAATAACATTTGTTGAATGCATCCTGTGTGCTGGGGACTACGCTGAGTATTTGAAATGGATTAGCTTTATTTAATCCTTATACCAACCCTATGAAATAGGCATGATTACTCAATCAATGTATAAATTGAGGAAGTGAAGGCTTAAAAGTGGGTAACTTGCCCAAGTTCAGACAGATGGTTCATGATAGAAGTATGGTTTGAATCCAGATCTCTCTTTTTGTAGAATGAATGCTGTTAATCTCTCTGATGATGTTTCTTATTATTTTGTGATCACTATATTTGGGAAGTTTCTCTCTTGGTTTCACATGAACCACTTTTGTTGAGAAATTATAGAGAAACCTCTCCTTCAGTGTTATCTAACAACTCCCTTTTCTCATCTAAAACCAGACAAAAAATCGAATGTTAGAGCAGGATAAATTTAACTGGACATTCTGTATTTTTATTTGCTAAACCTAGCAATCCTAAACAGGGAGGGACCTCAGAACAGTAGACTTCTTTTTTAACAGTTGTGGTATTGGTTCCCAAACTTTGCTGCACATCGAAATTATCTGGGAATCTTCAAAATACTCACAGCTGGCTCCTGATCTCAGACATTCAAATATAATTGGTGTGGGATGTGACCTGGGGATCAGGATTTTCGAAAGCTCAGGTTGACTGTAATGTGGAGCAGAGTTTGGGAGGTTGATTGTAATGTGCAGCAGAGTTTGGGAACCACTGAGATGTGGGAAACTCAAGGTTTTAAGGGACTTCTAAAAATCCCTATACAATGTTTTTTCATCTTTTCCTCTCGGCAGATATTAAACATGCTGTAATAAATATCCATATTCATATATTCTTAAATATTGACGCTTCCCTCTCTCTAGAATAGATCCTCTAAAATGGAGTTGCTGGATCAAAGGTTATATGCATATTTTATTTTAATAGGTATTATTGTTTTTAACAGTTTACTTTCTACCAGCAATATGTGAATATACCTGTTTTCTTGCACTTCTCTAAGTTATTAGATATTAAAACTCTTGTAATTTTTGCCACACTATGTTATTTATTTATTTTTAAAAATTTTATTTATTTATTTTTGGCTGCGTTGGGTCTTCGTTGCTGTGCACGGGCTTTCTCTGGTTGCGGTGAGTGGGAGCTACTCTTCGTTGTGGTGTGCGGGCTTCTCATTGTGGTGGCTTCTCTTGTTGCGGAGCACAGGCTCTAGGCACACGGGCTTCAGTAGTTGTAGCGCACGGGCTTAGTTGCTCCGTGGCATGTGGGATCTTCCCGGACCAGGGCTCGAACCCTTGTCCCCTGCATTGGCAGGCGGATTCTTAACCACTGTGCCACCAGGAAAGCCAGCATACTGTATTATTAACTCTGCTTTATAAATGAAGAAGCTGTGAGGTAGTATGAATATATCACTCAAGATGATTATTGTTAACAAGTAGTGGATTGGGATTCTTTTGTTTCTGATTCCAGTGTTTTCTCTGTTATATCACAAATGCCTATACAAAGTGTACTTTTCCTATTATTCTATTATTTCAAGAGAGTCTCAGAACATTCCTTGGCATCAGTTGGACAGGGTTATGTGATTATGATAATATTGGTATTTGCTACTGACTGGAATTTTCTAATTAGTTTATCTCTGTATAGGCAGCTTTTTTTCTTTCTTAATGAACATGTTTTCAGTACTTAGAGGCAGCGTTCAGAAGTTAGCGAATGAATCTAGGGAGGAGTCAAGACATCATGTAAAAGTGTAAAAAGGTAGGGTTTTTTTCCCCCTCAAAATCAGATTTCATTGGATAAAAATTCCAAATGATAGAGTGAGTATAAATGGGTTCTAAATATTGTATAAAATTCTAGTTATGCATGTTTTTCTGCTCTTGCCATGGGCTTGAGTCTTTGAAAGCGGAAAAGAAGATGATTTCATTTAGTAATGAAAAAGGCTATACAGTTTATTTAAGAGCTCACACTGCTAGAAAGACAGTTTCTTCACATTTTCACTCTGATGCTTAGGAAGCTCACAGAGTATTTCCCACCTTTCTTCATTCAGAAGCACCTAACACTGACTTTGTCAGTCAGCTCTCTAGACTGTGGTTTTAACATATGGAAGAGTTAGAAAGTAATACTCTTCTCAAGAAGAAAGTGGTGGTCGAGGTCCAACCTTCAACAATTTGAAGGTTGTTACTAGTGAGGGTGGAATGTAGGGAACCTTTATAACTCTTTAGAAGCAAATTAGTTAGGAGAATGGAATTTTAACATGTCAAAGTGATAGACTTGTTCCTTCTCTAGTATTCTTCATCTTATAAATGGTGCCAGATCTTGGTAAAAGATGGCATCCTTGATTGTTTTATTTTTCCACCTCATGTTCAGTCCAAGAGCTAGTCTAGTTGGCTCTCTGTATGGAATACACTCTGAATCTGTGTATTTGCCTTCTCCCCACCCCGCCTGCCAAGCCTAATTGCTAGAACCCTAGTACAAGTCCCCACTTCTCTAGTCTGAACTGTTCCAGTAGCTTCTTATGTGATTTCTCTGCATTCCCTTGACCTCCTTACAAATCATTCTCCACAACGTAGTCAGTACATTAAGAAAAATTTTAAACAATTTTTTAAGAAAGTACATTAAAAAAAAATGTATATCAGATTATGTCATTCCCTTGCTTAAAATTACCCAGTGGCTTCCCATTATACAAACAATAAACTCTAAACTCCTTACCATGGCCTACCAAGTTACTATATGATCTGGTCCCTGCCTACTTCTCTGAACTCATCTTATGCAACAAACCCCTTCTTACTATATTCCATCAGTGTTAGTCTTCTTTCTACATAATGGACATTGCAAGCTTGTTCCCACCACAAAGCCTTTGCAGGTTATTTTCCCTATAGCTGTTATGCACTTTAGCCTGATCTTTTCATGACTGAATCTCTCTTTCAAATTTTATCTCAAATGTCATTATTCCTCCCCCATCACACATTGTTTTCTTCATGGCATTTAACAGTGTGTATGTATGTATGTATTTACCTGTTTATTTGAAAAAAATTCTTACTTGTTTTGTTTGCATCTTTACATTTGGAAACTAGTATAGGATCTTACTCTGGATTTGGGGAGCTTTTGAATTTTATATAAATATATATATATATATATTTTTTTTTTTAATATTTATTTATTTATTTGGTTGCACCGGGTCTTATTTACTTATTTATTTTTATATTTATTTTTGGCTGTGTTGGGTCCTCGTCTCTGTGCGAGGGCTCTCTCCAGTTGCGGCAAGCGGGGGCCACTCATCATCACCGTGCGCAGGCCCCTTCACTATCGCGGCCTCTCTTGTTGCGGAGCACAGGCTCCAGACGTGAAGGCTCAGCAGTTGTGGCTCACGGGCCCAGCCGCTCCGCGGCATGTGGGATCCTCCCAGACCAGGGCTCGAACACGTGTCCCCTGCATTAGCAGGCAGACTCTCAACCACTGCGCCACCAGGGAAGCCCTGAATTTTATATATTAAAGGCATTTTATTAAAATAATCTGTTTATGCAGACTATCATGGCATACTTGAGGATTTCTGATTTTTGCCTTGCTCGCTAATATCCTGACAGCTCTGCTTGGTGGAAGGACAGATCAGAAGTGATGGGAGATTTTGTTCTTTATAATGTACAGTGCAAACTATCTTTGAGTCTTCCTTATTTTGAACATTTTGCAACACCAACTATGTATGACACTTACTTTGGTTAAGCTTGGGATTTTAAAGACTTAGAACCATTCTGTAAGATGAATATTTTAATAGGTATTTTAATTAATTAAACTAATTAATAAATAAGATTTTAACTTAAGCTATTTGAACTGTTTTGGCTGCTCACATAATACTCATTAGATTAAACAATGTTTGAAAGTAATTTATGCTCCTTATAAAAATAACTCATGCAATAGGGTATCTTAAAATGAGGAGTGTAGGGATGGATGTCAGAATGCCAGTGTTAAAGAGTAAATAGAGAACTTTCAGCAATATGGCAGACCAACCTAAAGCTGAAGAGCCCTCCTCCTGGTCCAAATGTATATCCAATGCTGGATAAAATATACTTTAAACAAACAAACAAACAAACAAACAAACAAAAACCCACAGAAAACCACAGCTGAGCACAGATAAAAAAAAATAAAAGAAAAAGAAAACCTCATTTGCCAAAATCAGAAGGGAAATTGAAAGCCAGGGTAATAATTCTTCAGTAGTTCATGGTGTGTTTGGACATGAATATGAGCCTTAGAGTTTGGGGTTGGTTAAAAACATTTTTTTTGTGGTTTTGGTTATTTTTACACAAAATATGTGTTTTGTTTTTTGTTTCTTTGGCTGCGTCGGGTCTTAGTAGCGGCATGAGGCATCTTTCATTGTGGCATGCGGGCTTCTCTCTAGTTGTGGCGCACGGGCTTCTCTCTAGTTGTGCAGGCTCCAGAGCGTGTGGGCTCAGTAGTTGTGGCGCACAGGCTTAGTTGCCCGGTGGCATGCGAGATCTTAGTTCCCTGACCAGGGATTGAACCCACGTCCCCTGTGTTGGAAGGCAGATTCTTAACCACTGGACCACCAGGGAAGTCCCCCACAAAATACGTGTTTTAAAAATAATACTCTACTGTAGTATAATTGACATACAGTAGGTTGTACGTTTAAAATGTACAATTTTTTTGGGGGGGCTGCATTGGGTCTTTGTTGCTATGCGTGGGCTTCCTCTGGTTGAGGCAAGTGGGGGCTACTCTTCGTTGCGGTGCATAAGCTTCTCATTGTGGTGGCTTCTGTTGTTGCGGAACACAGGCTCTAGGCGCACTAGCTTCAGTAGTTACGACACGTGGGCTCAGTAGTTGTGGCGTGCGGGCTCTAGGGAGTGCGGGCTTCAGCAGTTGTGGCACGCAGGCTCAGTAGTTGTGGCTCGTGGGCTCTAGAGTGCAGGCTCAGTAGTTGTGGCGCACGGGCTTAGTTGTTCCACAGCATGTGGGATCTTCCCGGACCAGAGATCGAACCCATGTCCCCTGCATTGGCAGGTGAATTCTTAAGCACTGCGCCGCCAGGGAAGTCCCTAAAGTATACAATTTAAGTTTTAACATATGTTAAAATAGATATTTAAAATATTTAAAATAGATATTTAACATATCTATGAAACCATTATCACAACCAAAATAATGAATATATTCATCACATTCAAAAGTTTCCTTTTGTTCATGTGAGCCTTCCCTTCTGTACTTCTCTCCTATCTCCATACCCAGGAAACCACTCATTAGCTTTCTGTCACTGAAGATTAATTTGCATTTTCTAGGTTTTTATATAAGTAGAATTATCCAGTATGTATGTTGTATTAAAAAAAATCTTTGTCTAACCAAGATCACAAAGATTTTCTCTTTTTTTTTTCTAGAATTCTTATAGGTTTTATGTCTAGGTCTATGATTTATTTTGAGTTAATTTTAATATATAATGTGAGATATGGATTTATGTTCATACTTTTTTGCTTGTTGACATCCGGTTGTTCCAACACTGTTGAAAGGACTGTCCTTTTTTACTAAATTGCTTTGCACCTTTGTCAAAAATCAATGGACCATATATGTGTGGGCCTCTTCCCAGATCTTTATTCTGTTCCACTGATCTATTTGTCTGTCTTGATGCCAGTATCACACTGTTTAATTATTGTAGCTTTATAATAAGTCTGGAAGCCAGGTAATATTAAGACCTACAACTTTGTTCTTTCTTATAGTTGATTTGGCAATTCTAGGTCCTTTACATTTCCATTTGAATTTTAGAATCAACTTGTAAATTTCTAAACAAACAAACAAAACAAAGCAAAACAAAACCAAAACCCCAAAAGCCCCAAAACCTGCTAGTATTTTGATTAGGACTGCATTGAATCTACAGATCAATTAGAAGAGAATTGACATCTTAACATTTCAACTTCTTATTGAGTCTTGTGATCCATGAACACAGTATTTCCATTTATATAAATCTTCTTTGTTTCTGGGTAATGCTTTGTAGTTTTTGGTGTACAGGCCTTGTGCATCTCTTGTCAGATTTAGCCCTAAGTTTTTTGTATTTTTTGATGCTATTGTAAAATGTAATTGCTTTACAATTTTCAGTTTCTGATTGCTTGTTGTCAGTGTATAGAAATACAATGGATTTCTCAATATTGATCATGTATCCTGCAACCTTGTTAAACTCACTTTTCAGTTATAGTAGCTTTTTTTGTTCATTATATTAGATTCTTTTGTGTAGATGATCATGTCATCTGTGAATAAAGATAGTTTTATTTTTTATCCTTTCCAAGTTAGATGCAAATCCCATTTATTTATTTTTTCTTTGCTTTATTGCAATGGCTAGAAGTGCCAGTGCAGTGTTGAATAGAAGTGATAAGCAGGCATTATTGCCTTGTTTCTTATCTTAGGAGGAAAGCATTCAGTCTTTCACTGTTAAGTACAGTGCTAACTTTAGGTTTGTTGTAGATGCTCTCTATCAAGTTGAGGAAGTTCCCTTCTTTTCCCAGCTTGCTGAGAGTTTTAACAGGAATGGATGATGTATTTTTTCAAATGCTTTTTAATGCATGTGTTGAGATGATAAGGTTTTTCTTTTTTAGTGTGGTAATCTGGAGAGTTATATTGATTTTTTTCATTGGTTGACTTTTAAGTGTTAAGCCAACCTTGCATTCCTGGCATAAACCCCACTTGGTCACAATGTATTGTCTTTTTAATATATTGCTGGATATGATTTGCTAAATTATTACATTTATTTTCATAAGGGATATATATGGTCTGTAGTTTTCTTTTCTTGTAATGTCTTTTGCCTGGTTTTGGAGTCAAGATAATGCTGATATTATAGAATATGTTGGAAGTATTCCCTCCTTTTCAGTATTTGGAAAGAGTTTTTGTAGAATTTGTTTGTTTTTTTAAATGCTTGGTAGAATTTAGTAGTGAAGCCACCTGGATCTGTACTTTTATTTGTAGGAATATTTTTAAACTAAAAGTTCAGTTGCTTTACTAGATATAGGGATATGTATATTCATACTTTCTATATTTCTTTTTTTTTTTTTGACCATGCCATGCGTCATGTGGAATCTTAGTTTCCCAACCAGGCCTTGAACCCGCGCCCCCTGCATTGGAAGCACAGAGTCTTAACCACTGGACCACCATGGAAGTCCCAATACTTTCTATATTTCTTGAGGGAGATTTGGTATTTTATGTCCTTTAAGCAGTTTATCCATTTCATCTAAATTGTGTAATTTATTGGTATCAAATTATAAATCTCTCATCCTGATCTTGGTAATTTTTTCCTTCATTTTTCTCTTATCAGTCTGAATAGTGATTTATTCATTTTCTCAAGATCTAGCTTTTGTTTAACTGATTTCTCTTATTATTGAATTTATGTATGTATGTATGTATGTCTATACGTATGTTTTCTACTCTATGCTCTCATCTTTATTAATCTTTTTCTCTGCTTACTCTGGATTTTATTTACTCTTTCTAGTTTCTTGAGGTGGAAGCTGAGGTCATTTCTTTTCTAATATAGGTTATTAGTGGTAAACATTTCTCTCTGTATACTAAAGCTTTAGCTATATCCTACACATCTTTGATGTGTGTTTTTTTATTTTCACTCAGTTCAAATTACTTTCTAATTTTCTTTTTAATTTCTTTGAGTGATGAGTTAGTCATGGGTATGTTATTTAGTTTTCAAATATTAGAGAATTTTTGCATATCTCTTTTGTTATTATTTTCTAGGTTATTTCCATTGTGGTCAGTCACATATACGACTTAAGTCTTAAAATTTATTGACTCATGTTTTATAGTGTTGAATATGGTCTACCTTGGTAAATGTTTGATGTGCACTTGAAAAGAATGTGTATTCTGCCATCGTTGTGTTAGTGCTCTACAAATGTCATTTAAGTTACATTGGTTGATAGTGTTGTTCAGGGTTTTTTTGGTCCTTACTGATTTTTGTCTGCTATATCAGTTGTTAAAGAGGGTTTTGGAATCTCAAGAGGGGCTGGAGGTCAATGCATGTGCTGTCTGTTATGTTTTTATTTTTTAAATCATTGATTTTCTAGCTTTGATTTTACACTAACTTAATTACTTTGGGCAGTTTTCACAGGGAAAATCATTTTAATTTTAAGTCATCTAAGCCTTTAAGGCAAGGGAGATATATATATTTTAGGAATTAGAATTTAGTGATAGGATTTCTAGTTTCTATAAAAGTTTTGAATTATTTATGTCAGTGTTTGGATTGAAAGGAATCCTTTGTCTTCTGGCATGTCTGTTGGAATGTGAGTATGTATAGACTTTTAGTTTTATCCTTTAAAAAGTAATAGGGAAAACAGAACTTCTAAAAGCGGAATACAAAGGAATACAGAAGTGATTTTCTGCTTTTGAAAATTGTTGGAAAGTTTTCTGTTTTGATTTTGTAAAATTTACATTGTAGTAAGCAAAAGACATAAAAATGATGTTAATTGATTTTCCGCTGTGTGATTGCTTATAACTTTTGCCTAGATTTTTTTAAATGACAGTAATTTTTGCAGTTTCAGCCCACTTTTTTCCCCCATTTGACCTCTTAATTTTCAGACCCACATGAAATAAATTACCTGCGCTGAGGGACTGAGACTGCTTCTGGCAAACACAATTAATGGACTGTTTTTCAAAAGGGGCACAAAACTCCAAACAGAAAGGTCCCTCAGATGTTTGGGCATCTTGGGAACAAAGTAAAGTGCATTTATAGGATACAGTAAAATGAAAATGTAGAAATCAAGCAAGTTTCAGCTGGTTTATTTAACTTTTTATTTTGAAATAATGACAGTGATTTCCTATAAGGTTTGAGTGGACAATCTTAACTGTGAACCCATGCATATTGTAAAATAGGGGGTATCAGTAAAATCATTCATTTTACCTTGAGGAGCATACTTTTCCTGTATAAAAAGGCCTATTTTGAAGGAATTTTATTTGACTGAGTTTCCATTTAAGCAGCAAATTAAAAAGAATCCTTTGTTGAGGACCTGTCATGAACCGAAGAGGTTCCAGGTTATGTGCTTTGTGTTGCGTGCAGTGCTGCATGCCTGGTGGAAAAAGGTCTCCTCTGAGACTACCTTCAGGACTTGGGTTTTACAACAAGTTAATTTTCTTGTTGGGCTTACCTTGGCTTGTTTACCATATAAAGCTCCTTATAGCTTTCCACATTGGGTTAATCATAAGATAATTTACTCACATTCGGATAAATGAAAGGATGATATTTGTTGAGAACATGCATGGATGCAGCCTATTCTGAGAATTTATGTATTTAATTTTATTTATTTCTGCAGATGTCCTAGTTTTTACCTAGTCATTGCCAAATGGTCTTTTTAACACCAAATTAATGTATAGTAGAGAAGTTGATGAAAATCTTCTATTCGTCCTTCCTAGGACAGGAAACCTTCCTCCATTGTTCTATTTAGTTAAAGCTGCATGTTCTAGCAGAAACGTGAGTTCAAGTTCCTAGTATACAGTTTCTGAGCAGGTTATATCCCCTTCTTGGGTCCTAATTTATCCAGGAATATAATAAGGGATTTGGATTATATTATGACGACTGTTTATAAATCAACTTTATTTGAAGCAGGATTCAATATGAACTGTTAGGGTAATTTTTCTCAGCAGTCCTTATGTCTAAGCCCTTCCATTCCTGGCCGCTGTATTTACTAACCTCCCAATTATTCCTCCCCTTTTATGTTAGATACTATCGTCAGGCATAAGTCTTCCTACTCCTCCCAACTCCTACAGTTATCTTTATTATCTTTATCTTCAACGACCGTGTGGATCCTTCCACAGTGAAGGATCCTGTCATCACAGTTACTTAACTTAATCATCATCATCATTTATAGGCCACTTACATACCCTCTTCAGGACCATACTCTGTGCCTTGGAATACCTCTGAAATGTTTCCCCACTAAAGTCATAATGCTGGATAACCTCCTCACCATGACCTAATAGATTTTCAGTTCCCTCATTTAATTATTCTTAGAGTATAACAGTTCTTAGTCTTATCAGCATCTCTATTAGATCCTTCTAATTTCTTCCTGTCCTTTAATCTTTTAGCTTAGATTCTGTGGTCCATTAACTCTTCAGCTCTTGCGTCGGTGTCGTAAGTCTTTTGCCCCATTTTTTGTCAATCCATCTGCTAAATTGTCTGGTAAAACGTTTGCCTTTGTGTTACTGTAGTTTACTGAAGAAAGCCACACGTGGAGCAGATTGGTAGCTGGCCCTATACAATTATGATGAATAATGTCTGTCAGTCAGTTCTCAACATTGCTTGCCAGTCCTTTTTCTTTAACTCATCTTCTTGTTCTCTACATTATCTCTTTCAGATTCTCTTTGCTCTTCTCAAATTTCCAGTCTCTTTGCTGATTTCCTTCTTATTTCACAGAGAAAACAGCTATAATTTGGAAACTTTGTTAGCTTCTTTACCACTAAGATTAACAGATATTTTGTTACCTATACCTGCTTTTTCTTCTGTTACAATGGAAGAAATATTCCTCCTCCTATTTCTGTAAATGCCCTGAATCCTATCCATTCCTTTTCAAGAATAACTTCTTTAAAGAGATTTGGCTGTGAAGGATAGAAAAGAATTAAGTGGAAGGTGGAAGAGTTGTCAAGATCTGCCATCTTTATTTCCTCATTTCCTGCTCACTCACAGAAGCACTCTGTGAGAGGGCTTCTGCTCCTCTCACCCATCTACCCCTGAAACTCTTCTTACAGAGGATACCAGTTACTTCCAAGTCAGTAAATTCAGGGGTGTTCTTTAGAGATGGGTCTCTTGGCAGCATTTGTTACTCTTCAGCCCTCCCTGAACACTCTTTTCCTGGCTTCTTTGATAGCATTAGCAGTCTTGATTTTCCTCCCACCTCTCTGGTTACTCTTCTTCAGTCTCCTACAATTTAATCAGCATTTGTAAATATTATTTTAGTATTAAAAATGAAAGTTTATTAGATTAGAGAGAAGAATGCAAAATTGGTATGAATTTTAAGAACAAAACACGAGGCTTTAAAGAAGCCAGGTTATGGCAGGAAATTTTGGGCAGGGTGCATTCTACACTGTCATTAGAAATACTGAAAAAGTTTAAGAAGCATTGGTATATGTTGTTTAAGTTATTCAACAGTCCTATAAGGTGTATGATTGTATTCTTGTTTAACCACAAAGAATATGAGATAGAGAAGAAGGATGGGATGTATTCAGGAAGCAGTGCATTGTTCTTTCTCATTGGAAGGCTAAGGTTGCAGCAAGGTAGTGGTGGAGATGAAATCTATTGTTCCTATGTTATAGCATGCCTTGAATGCCAAGGGAAGGAGTTTGTTACTTAATTTTTTGGTTAGTGAGGACTGGTTAAAGATTTTTAAGCTATGCATGCTTTAGGTAACGGCCAAGGTCTGATAATCCTATAAGGTTTGTTTCAGTGACCAGATGGCACTTGGCCCTGGAAGCCTTTTTTGTAGATTTCCCAATGTAATGAATTGAGTCCTCTTTGTCATAATTCCCACATTGTATCATAATTACTTGTTTATTTGGCTTCCCCATTGGACTTGAGCTCTTCTAGAATGGAATTATTAGTTTATGGGTAATGTTAATCTTGGTAATCTTTCCCTACTGCCCATCTCAATGCTTGGCATAATAAATGATTCCTGAATTAGTAAATGAATGAAGAGTTTGAATTTTGAATGTCTGGCCTGAACAGTTTATCAGAATACACCATTTCTGTTTCTACAGGGATAGATAGATTAGAGGCTCACTCCTACTTCCTCTCTGCTGATGTATGTGTTTTAGTTAATAAAATCTATTTTGATAGAGATTCTGTAGCTTTAAAATCCTGTGACTTTGCAGATACTCATACAGAAGATAACACACCCTATGCAAATCAGCTGTCTGTTCAGGTCTTGTGTTTGTTTTCCCCATAGACATAATCCATCCATTAGTTGTTTAAAGCAGCAGATGGAAGGAGTCCATGGAGATGTGGATTTATTAGCTCTCACAATGAAAGACCACACTGGTTGTGCTAAAGATTAGAAGGTTTTTGCTGAATGAAAGAGAGATGGATCCTGCTTTGTGTGCAGTTTTCAGCAGTGTGGCTAGCTCTTGTGACTAGAGTCAGTTGTAAGAAGACCAGAAAAAGATTTTGTAAATAGACCTTCCTTCAAGCCCCAGACTGTTTGGTGCAGCTGCCATAATTATAGGAGGGGCAGCCTTTTCTCCTTGTTAGGTGCAGACTGCATCTGTCCTATAGTTATTGCTATATTTACTCCTTAGAGAGTATAACAGCCTGATTCAGGGTGCTTTATACATAACTTTATTTGTCAAATTAGGAAATTTGGATTATATCTTCTGAAATTCTTTGGAGAGTGAATAATCTGTGCATGTCCTATAGTTTGAAGAACAGTGATTGTGAATTGGTAGATAATGTATTTAACCCTCTTCCTAAGAATATAGTGCTGCCTTTGCTAACAGTTCTTTTGTGACTTACTAGAAAAATCACTAACTTGCCTTGATTTTCTTTCCCCTGTGTTTACTAGGATTCTGGCAATTACTATAAAATTGGAAAGTTTGAAACATTGCTTATGGGATGTTTAAGTGACAAAATCACATCATGAGAGCTAACCTTTCACTCTCTCTCTCTCTCTCTCTATATATATATGTATATGTTATAAATATATAAATTAAGAGTCTAGAAGCATCTGTAAACTTGGCTGAAGTCTTGCTTTGAAAATGACAACCAGTGACCAAAGAAACGATTCTGAGATTATTAAAGTCTGGGTAAAACTAGACTTTTTCATGCTGTGCCCTTTTAGAAGTCTGATGGAACGGGGAGCTTTTCCTGTGACAGTACTATCAGCAATGAATAGATGAATGAATTTGTCCATGCTCAGAACTTACCACACGTGTACAAGCCCCCTCCAGGACATAAAAGAGCAGGGAAACTGACCTTAGCAATGACCTAAGCTCCTGAAGAAAGAGGCTTTCCTGACTGTCCAAGAAGTGAAGACCAGCGTATCTAGAGATAAAGAAACAAAAGAGCCTGTCTCAGTATTGAAAGAGTCTGACATTTGCTTTGTCTATACAAAGGATGAAAGGAATTTTGCCGACTTAGTCAAAACAATAACTGGTTTTATATCAGCCTAAGCTTAAAATATAGCGTCAGAATAATATGTTTTTCTTTGTATTTCTGAAGAATTATCTTTTTAAAAAATGTATGTGACGTGGTTTTGTTTTTGGAAAGGAAAACGTGACATGGATTTTATAAGCTTAGTAGCTGTAGGTGGAGACTGTCTTGTTTTGTTTGCCAAACCTTTTTAATAAGCAGTGAAGTCAGGATGTTAAAGATTGGAATTTTTTTCTGGGATCTTTGTCCTTTTCTTGGTACTTCAGATATTTTCAACCAAAGGGGTATGTATGCAAGAGAAAAACAAATATGAAAAATTTCCCCCTTTTTTGATGGTGATTCAGATGAGATCTATCTGGACTGCTGTGAAGAAAGACGTGGCTCTGGTGTGAGGCAGTGATTGTATACTCAAGCTGGACTGAGGGAGAGCTGGTTTAGTGGAGCAGTGGGCACAGCATGGAGAGCGGGCTTGATTGTTTGCCTCTTTACCCAGCGATAAGCAAGTAGGCACTAGTGGTTGACTAACTGGAGAGTGGCTTTTTTGGTCTGCTGTCTATTATGGATGATTCCAGTATTCTACAAAGGAGAGGGTTACAGGTGAGTAACAGAAAGCCTTTTTACTGATCTCCTTCCTCTTACTGCCTATTGAAAATGTACTGAACAGATAGCTTAAATTTTATTTAATTCATTTGAGGCAGGGTAGAATGGTACTAAGTTCCTCTATATTCTATTATGAATAGTTATAATTAGAGAAATCATCTAAGACCTTTCTACTTTGATAGAAAAAAAGTGCTGCTTGGGTTTACTTATATTCTATTGAGTGGAGCAATTAAATCAGACCTATGCAGGATGCACACCTAATTTTGGACACCAGACATTATTGCTGACAGATTGTTTACAGTAAACATATTCTGTTTCTGACCACTGTGTCTGTCTCCCAACCCATCCCTCTGTTAATTAATTCACATATATATGTGACCCTACACATAGTTTTATGAACTTTTCTAAATTATCACTTTGCATACATACATACAATATAGCCATATGTGATGGCCATGTATCTGACACCTGTTTTGGAAGCCTTCTCCTTAAGTCTTGGATAATTTGGTACATGAAGAGGTAAGTAAAATATAACAATGAGGGGGAAATAGACTGGTAGACAACCTTCAACTGAGTTTTAATGAGTACCTTTAGCACTAAAAGAGTACATACTACAACTCTTTTAAATTTGATAATTTTTTTATGCTTTGTAAAATAGATCATCCTGACTTAGTCTTATTAATAAAGAACAAACCAGCTTCATTTAGTTCATCATCGAACGTTTTAAAGGATTGACATAGTAAAGATTTAGGTATAAAACACTGAGCTAATCAGTCAACCTGTGAAGTTCTTGTCATGAAATATAGCTATTTCTCTTGTTTTTATTTTGTTTGTTTGACATTTGTAAAGCACTTTTTGACAAAGCACCTAGGGTCTTTTTAATCATCCTGAATTAACATTGTTTTGGTTTCTTTAAAGTGCTCAGAAAGAAAATGTATAGGATTGGTAAAATTTAAACAAATGATATTTGTAGCTCTTCTTATTTGTGCTTCTAGTTAATGGCATTGAAAACATTCAGAGCCTACTGGGAGCACCTACTGCATCTTCAGCAGTTGTCCAGGATGACTGGGCTTTCAAAGTCAAAGCCTTATTTTAATTTCTCCTGTTAGTACAATTGGTTCCATGAGATTTGTCATTTGATTTCCTGGGAGTATTTTGTGAAATTGTTATATAGTACTCAGAAGACCTCTGATAAATAGTGTTGTGTGTTCAAGTAGCTGTTAATAGAAAATGGCCGGCTCTGTAAGCACATTTAATTGCATTGCCTATTTATCTCTTTATTTCTCTTTAGTTTCCAGGATTCAGAAAGGGAATTCTATTTGTTGAATGGGAAATATTTTTAGTTATTGTGCCTGTTTTGTGCTAAATCAATTAAATATTTTCTCCCTAGTGACTGAGTCAGTCTCTAGTATCTATTACCCTGTTTACTGATGCCCTTCCTTTCAAGTCTTTGTTTCTATCTAGCAGGAGTTCCAAATTGCCAGATTACATAGCACTGGAAAGTGTTTTCATACAGCCTCTTTTTTCCACCCCATTTTTTTTTTTTTTTTTACTTTCAAGTTTATTCTCCAGAAGACTGCATTGGAACATGCCGAAATAGAAGTAATGCTTGAAAAGCAGAAGTTTAGATTATTTGTTTTAAACAGGTAAATTGTTAACGTAAAACTTTGAAAGTTGGTTTTAGATTTGTGTACATAAACACAAAAGCTAAAGTGTACCCAGTGGTACAGATAATCTACTGGGTTACCTCAGGTTAGAAGATGAAAATCCAAATGAATATCTGGGCCTTAATAATAGCTTTTTGGTGAATAAGTTAGACTTCCTAAAAGTTTTCCAGAAAATCAGCCAAGATACACCCTTCTTTGATCACCCAGCTTTCTTTGCTAGGTTTCCTGGGAGGTATCAGTATAGTAAATAGTGCATTCATTGTGTGCCTGTTTTGTTTCCTTCATTGTTAGACTATACATCATCTCAGTCAATCATTATGACGTTGATGACAAGTAGGTGTTATCTGCATTTTCAGGTGTATCCGTAGGTTGGATGGGTTTCAGAGTTGGGTAATCTAGAGTCTTTTGCTCAGCTTCTCTGCTGTATATTGGCTTCTTTTTCAAACTGGCTTCCTACTTATTAGAAAAAGATCTGTAGTGGTTTCAGCCTGCACATTCACACACTATAGCATCCCTGGGTCCTTTTAGACCTCTGGGAGATTCTGTGAGCATGTTCCCTTAAAACTGGAGGAGTCTCCATCCTGTGTAGGGATTGACGACATCATTTTACTTGAAGAGCAGTTGAGGTTTGGGTCTTCCATATGGTAAAAATTGGCTCTCATCCTACTGCTACTTTTGGAGCATCTGCAGTGTGAGATATTTGAGACTGCAGTCCTTTGTGAATGGAAGAAGGTGCTTTTATATTTGCCCTATTTCCCAGTCAACTTTATGGGAGATTATTTTAACTTTGAAGGGTCACCTGACCACCATAAACAAACTCTTATTATCAATTCTCTTAGCGCCATCATTTCTACATTAAGTAAGTATTTGCCTATAAGGCAGACAAAGTAATTGGTCTTCATTGTATAGAGAGCCCAGATTCTGAACTGAGAATATGCTCTGCTGATAAAATTATTGCCTTCAGGCAAAAACTGTGCAATGTTTCTTCTCCGCTTCTCTGCCTTTGATGTTGAAAAGTGAAAATGCTTAAAAGTGCCATCATTCAGGGGTACTTAATTATTATTTTGGAGAACATATGACAGCATAGTGCATACTGGGAAGTATTGTTGACAAAGCTTTCTTGGGATTTTTTTTTTTAATTTTGAAAATTATGACTATCCTAATAAATTATGATCACCGTACAAGATGCAATTCAGTTTAGATTTTAGTTCTTAAAAACAGAATCTTGGGGACTTCCCTGGTGGTCCAGTGGTTAAGACTCTGTGCTCCCAATGCAGGGTCAGGGAACTAGATCACGGATGCTGCACGTCGCGGCCAAAATGCAAAAATAAATAAATAAAACAGAAAATTAAAAAAACAAACCAAAAAGGAATGTGTGTATAATATTTATTAAAAACAAACTTCAAGAACCAGCTAGATTTCAAACATTCTTTTTGAAAGTTATTTCATTTTTAAAAAGATAACAACATATGAATAAGCATGTAACCTAATGATTTCCTCCTGATGCTCTAAATTTCGTTTTTGTTTGTTTTTGTTTTTTAATTTTTAGCCACACCCTGAGGCATGTGGGATCTTAGTTCCCTGACCAGGGATAGGACCCGCGCCTCTTGCATTTGAAGGCAGAATCTGAACCATTGGACCGCTGGGGAAGTCCCTGTTATTCTTTTTGTGGGAAGTTTGATAAAATAAGAAAAATTGCAATTTGTACTCTTCAATTCTTAGTACCACTGAATATTTTCTTCTTCTCTTTTTTTTTTTTTTAACATCTTTATTGGAGTATCATTGCTTTACAATGTTAGTTTCTGCTGTATAACAAAGTGAATCAGCTATATGTATACATATATCCCCATATCCTCTCCCTCTTGCGTCTCCCTCCCACCCTCCCTATTCCACCCCTCTAGGTGGTCACAAAGCACCAAGCTGATGAATATTTTCTTCATGTCAGTAAATTAGATGGCTTTAAAAATTGAGTGATTTATCTGTATACTTCCTTTTTTTCCTCTGTGCTCTATAGTATACTCCTATGTTACAGCCAAACCACACTTTTTTTTGGATTATTTTTTCCATATTCATTTATCTTCTCCAGAAGTTTCCCATTCTTGAATGTTGTTCTCTCCTTTCTTTACCTATCAACCTCTGGTCATCATCCCCATGTAACAACTAATGTCATCATGGATAATTTCAACATCTTTGCAGAAAAGGATAATCGAAGCAGCTTCAGATCTTTAGAGTTCTCTTTGCTCTTTTTTAACAGCATATTTTCCCTAAGCAGTGCATATTTTTATATGTGGAGTTGTTTCACATAGAAATCTTATGATATTCTAAAATTACAACCCCTTATCATCTCTGAATTAAATTCTTGTATTCTCCTGTGTGAAGATCACAATTTGGAGGACTGTGAACCACTTCCTGTAGATGTGTTTTATTTAACTACTTTTGGAGATTTTAAGAAAAATTGACCAATACAGGCCTCACCAATCCTTTCTCATTTTATATTTTGTTGCTTCATACATTTACTCTATTTTATCATTTCTAAGGCTCCCATCTTTTTACTTTTTAACAGCTCTGAAGTTATAGTATGTTACTTTTGATGGTGTGTTATACTTTAACTGGCAGTGGTTATTTTGTTTTGCTTACAATTTTTTTTTTCTGATACCTAAAATAATGACATCCCTTGAAATTAGTAGTTTTTTCAGATTTGATGAAATATATTATATTACCTTACTGGCCTCTGAAAGTATTTGAGTTTGCAATATATATGTCTCAATTAAAGACCTCTGTCTTTCTTAGCTTTCCTCCTTTTCTTTTTCTAATGTCTTGAAGATCTCTGTTCCCTTGATTCTTTGCTTTTCTTTTAATAAGTTGGTCTACTAGTTTGATGTGTTTCCTTTCTGTATCATTTGAGATCTGTTTTGTTAGTTTTTCTAAGACCAACTATCCCAACCATTCCAATGTAGTTTTGCTTTTGGGGTGTCTGTTGCAAATGGCAATCAGTAAGTTACCACTACCCCCACCCCCCCACCCCCTGGGCAAACTGGTGAATTTGTCTGTTTACATTTGTTATGAACTGTTTCTGCCATATTATTTCTTACATTCCGTGTCCTGCATTTCCATGCCTTACAGCTCCTTTTCTTCTTTGCCATTTAAAAATATTGATAGAGTTTTTTGGCTTGTATTCTTATTTGATTTTTCTAACTCTACTGGTGAATTAGAACAAATTCAGATTTTAACCCCCTCCTGAACAACACAAGGACTCCTTCCTTCTCATCACCCCCTCCAAACGTACATGCTATTTTTGTCCAGTATTTTAGTTCTTTTTTAAAAATTCCACAAGTTGGATATTTCTATTGTTATTTTATACAGTCAGTACTTAACTGAGATTTATGTATCTTTGCTAGTTTTCTTGGTCAATATTCATTTTTGGGTGTTAGACTTTCCTCCTGGGATCATTTTTCTTCTTCCTAAAGCATGTCATTTAGACATTAGTATAGTTACGTTAGTAGTAAATACTTATATTTATTTAAATGTCTGTTTTAAATACTTTTGACCTTGAAAGATGGTTTGTATAGGTACACAGTTTTGCGTTGATAGTCATTTTCTCTCACACTTGCACATATTATTCAGCTATCTTTTGGTTTCCATTATTGCTATTGAGAAATATATTGATACTCTAATTGTCATTCCACTGAGGGTTATGGATCTTATTTTCTGTCTCTTAAGATTTATTTTTGTCTTTGGTGTTTTTCTTTCATTTTTAAAAAATTTATTTATTTATTTTTGGCTGCGTTGGGTCTTCATTGCTGCACGTGGGCTTTCTCTAGTTGCAGCAAGCAGGGGCTACTCTTTGTTGCGGTGCGCAACTTGTTCTTCTCTTCTCTGAACAATCTGAAAGAAACCAATCTGAAAGAAACTAACTTCTCTTGTTGTGGAGAAGAAAGAAACTGGCTTCTCTTGTTGTGGAGCACGGGCTCTAGGTGTGCGGGCTTCAGTAGCTGTGGCACGCAGGCTCAGTAGTTGTGGCGCACGGGCTTAGTTGCTCCGCAGCATGTGGGATCTTCCCAGACCAGGGCTTGGACCCGTGTCCCCTGCATTGGCAGGCGAACTCTTTTAACTACTGTGCCACCAGGGAAGTCCCTGGTGTTTTTCAATATTACTATCATTTACCTGGTCTAGATTTTTAAAAAATTAATCCTACTTGGGGTACATTATGCTTCCTATATATTGTGTATTCATTTCTATTATCAGTTTTGGGAATTTTTTAGCCATTATCTCTTCAGATATTGTTAACATCTGCATTTACTTTTTGCCTTCTGGGACTCGAACTGGGCATATGTTGAACACAAGTGCTAGACAAAGAAGAGTATATACTCTATATTCTGTGTAAAGAAAATGCCAAAACAGCAAAACTGACCTATAAAGTTTAGAAATCAAGAAGATGGTTTTCCTGGGGAGTGTAGGTAGTGACTGGAAGAGGGGACATGAGGATGCTTCTGGATTGATGATAATAATTCATTTTTAAAACATCTGGCTGTTGGTTACACTAGTGTATTCAGTTTGTGAAAATTTGAGTTGTATGCTTATGTGCATTTTTCTGTATTTATAATGTATTTCAACAAGAGTAAAAAAGTATTTGTTGTCTTCTTTCATCCAGTTGGTCACCGAAGTATAGGATGGTAGTTTCATCAGCAGTGGATTCTGAGTGGCCCCTAGAGTGTTGTTCTCCACTCCTGCTCTCACCCCAAACAGTGTTATTTATGTTAGGCACACTATATGGGTTTAATTACAAGTTCTATAAAGAGATATCTAGTCTTTCAGTTGTGGAGAATGCCCCCACCTCCCAACCCCTGCCTTGCTTTTATATGTTAGTTGAGAAGTTGTCTCCAAAACCCAACCGTCTATCCACTTCCAGTGGAGTGGAAGATTGAGTTATGTTTCTTAAAGGCTGTTAATTTCCTTTTCTGGGAAGAGTGCAGCTACTCAGTGGGAGAGGAATGAATGAATAAATAAATAAATATAAGTGAGAATTCAAATAGAAAATGTGGTGAGGGAGACTCAGTTTGGGAGCTGTCTCAGGCAGAGATAGTTTTAACCCACAGTCATCTCCATGCTGGTGGCTATTGATATAAAGGACAAACACCAGCCTTGTGACTCTTGGCTTGCATATTTACTTGTGGGGGTAGTGGTTGTTGCCTTTAGACACTTGGCCTTTGTCTTTTCTTTGGAAATATTTTATGGGTTTAGTCATTGTGAATAATGAGTAATGCATATAGATAGTGATTCCTCATGTGAAGAGCACCATCTTATTTTGTATGTAATACCTTTAGAAGTTTGTTTTGTGGACAAGTGAAAGGGAGTGAGTGGTTGTTTCTCTAGAATTTAGTATGTACAGCTTTCTTTGCAGCTTCAGAATATAGTTCAAGAAAAGAGAGCTATATCATTTTTGGCAGACAGTGTCAAAATATGTCAACTTGAGGGATCCAACACAGTAATGAAAATTTTAGAGACTCTAAACAATATATCCTTGAGTTTTGGGAGCAGAGTCAGCAATTCATCCATTAGCGTTTAAACCTTGTTGGAGGTGGGTCAGATTAGAAAAATGCAACTTATTAGTATTAATGATAATCCAGACTGTCAAGTCCTAAGCTTCTTTTGGGGAGGTGGTTAAAGACCGTATTTTTTTTTTAGAGCAATTTTAGGTTTACAGCAAATTTGAGAGGAAGGTCAGATATTTCTCATATACTCCTTGCCCCCACACATGCATAGCCTCCCCCATTATCAATATCATTCACCAGAATGGTACTTTTTTTTTCTTTTTAACCAAGGATGAACCTACATTGACACATCATAATCACCCAAAGGCCTTAGTTTACTTTAGGATTCACTCTTTTTTTTTTTTTTTTTTTATTAACATCTTTATTGAAGTATAATTGCCTTACAATGGTGTGTTAGCTTCTGCTTTATAACAAAGTGAATCAGTTATACATATACAATATGTTCCCATTTCTCTTCCCTCTTAGGATTCACTCTTGCTGTTATATATTCTGTGGGTTGGGACAAATGTATAATGACATATATCCATAATTATAATATCGTACACAGTATTTTCACTGCCCTAAAAATCCTCTCTGGTCTGCCTGTTCATCTCCCCGTGCCCCCACCCCTGGCAACCACTGATCATTTTACTGTGTCCATAGTTTTACCTTTTCTAGAACATCATATAGTTGTAATCATACAGTATGTAGCCTTTTCAGATTGGTTTCTTTCATTTAGTAATATGCATTTAATTTTCCTTCATGCCTTTTCATGGCTCAATAGCTCATTTCTTTTTAGTGCTGAATAATATTCCATTGTCTAGATATACCACAGTTTATTTATCTGTTTATCTACTGAAGGACACCTTGATTGTTTCCAAGTTTTAGCAATTATAAATAAAGCTGCTACAAACATCTATGTGCAAGTTTTTGTGTGGACATAAGTTTTCAGCTCCTAGTGCAATTGCTGGGTCATAAAATAAGAGTATGTTTAGTTTCGTAAGGAGTTGCCAAACTGTCTTCCAAAGTGGCTGTACCATTTTGCATTCCCAGCAGCAGTGAATAAGAGTTCCTGTTGCTCCATATCCTTACCAGCATTTGGTGTTATAGTGTTCCAGATTTTGTCCATTCTTATAGGTGTGTAGTACTGTCTCGTTATTATTTTGATTTGCATTTCTCTGATGGCATATGATATGGAGCATCTTTTTTATGAAAACCTTAAGCTTTTAAATGTGTTTTCTTATTGTAGCCTTGGAATAACTTTTATGAGATAGGCAAAATAGGTATTTTTATCTCAGTGTGCAGATAAGAAAAATTAGATTTAGAAAGGCTTAATGACTGACCAGGATTTATGAGCAAAGTAAACAGTAGAACTGTGTTTAAATATTTTTTTGACTCTGAGCCCTGAGTTCTTTATGCCATGTAGAAATATCCTGTTAGGATCATCAACCTCTTTTTACTGTTCTTCAAACTCATATGAGAACAACACATATCATCTGTGTCACAATTTATAGAATAAAATACTTTTGTATACATTGTTTTATTTGACCTTTATAAACACTATGTCTGAGCTTTAGAGGTAGGTGAAATCCCAGGCCACAGAAGTTATATGTTATTGAGCCATAACATGAACCTAGTTTTCTTAACTTAAAATTTTGTGCTCTTTTCCATGTTTCTTAATATGATTGTATAATGTAAATATTTTGTCATTGGAACCTGTTCTCAGGGTGAGGACATCTGAATTTAATGGAACAAGAGGAGTGAAATACATTAGAGTTTCAGAGGCGCACCATAGCTACATATACACTGATTTCCCCTTGGTCCCTGACCTCAAGATACACTCACACTCAAGTGTGAATAAGTGGAGCTAAAACATCATAATGCCCAGAGCAGTTGTAATGGTACATTTGCTACACAGGAAAGGGAGGTTTTTGTGCATCCCAGCAGAATGCTTGCTGCCAGAGCGGAGGAAAAGCTTGTATTTGGGAATAATGGTCCTTTTAAGGCCACTTAGTAAATGGTATAAAAGTGGGTTTCCTTGGTAGGTAATGGTTTTGTTTTGTTTTGTTTGTTTGTTTGTTTCCCTCTCCTGAAAGCTTTAAAAAAACAAAACAAAACGAAAACGAACAGTGGAATAGCTACCATCCTGAAGACTGTCAGTAAATAATGTAAGTGATAGCAGAGTATATCCTTTCTCTAGTAAAGCCTCTTTTGCTGACCTAATTGCAATTGACAGTTTTCATCAATATAACTCCAAATGAGCAAGACCCTATGTGAGCCTTATAATGATGATAGTGATAATAGTAAGTACCATTTACTTACGTTACTGATTCACTGATTTATTCATCAAACGTTCATTTGGTACTTACTAGGCCAGGTATTGTGCTGGGTGCTAGTAATGCCATTGTGAGCAAGAATGATCTCTCCTCCTCCAGCTAATAGTCAGTCTCAGAAAACAGACAATTAAGCAACTAATTATAGTAAAGTGTTGGAATTAAATAGAGGTAGGCTGGGGAAACTGTGTATAGGGAAATCTCAGAGGAAATGAGGTTTAAGCTAAGGTCCAAGAATGTATAAAAAGAGCAAAGGAAAAGGCAGAGAGAACAATAGCTGTGAAACCCTGAGGGTGAGAGAGAGAGTATGGTGTGTCTAAAAGATCAAAACTCCAACAAGCCTGGAGAATTGTGCAAATGATGCTAGAGAGGAAGGCAGTAGCAGCTAGGCAGTGCCTTATAGGCTACAGGAAGGATTTTAGACTTTATCCGTTAAGGGTTATTAAGGGTTTTTAAGAAGAGAAATCACCCAGTCAGTTCTGCATTTTAAAAAGATCTTTTTGACTGCATTATTTGTTTTGTTAAACTCATATATTACCACTTAGAAAATAGATACTTATTACATGATATTTACATTGATATAACATTAAGAATCAAGGGGAACAAAACTAAAGTGAGGTCGGTTAGGAGAATGTTACAGGATGATGCTGGCTTGGACTAGGAGACATAGCAGTGGAAGTAAAGTGAAATTGACTAAAGGTAGATATTTTGGAGGTAAAACTGGCAAGGCTTGATGAATAATTGGATGTGTAGTGTGAGAGAAAGTGAAGAATCAAGAATGACTCTGAGTTTGGTGGTACCATCACTGAAACGGAAAACAGAGAAGGAGCAAGTTTGCATAGAAAGATAAGTTGAGTTTTCAGACGTATTAAGGACAAGGTAGTTGTATATAAAACTATATACAACTGTATAGTTGGAGAGAGATCTGGGATGAAGATACAAATATTGACATCATCTGTAAAATGTGTGTAGAGAGGAGTTTCCAGGGAGAGCTTTAAGGACAATCAACATTTGAGCATCTGAGATGAAGGAAGTTGTTTAAGTAGTGATAAGAGGTAAAACAGGGGAGTGTGATTTCGTGGATAGAAAAGTCATTCGAAACAGAAGAATGAATGATACTGTCAGATGCTGCTGAGCAGTCAAGCCCAAAAAAGAAAAGGTAGACTAAAAATGCAGCAAAGGTTCTTTACATAGAGACCATTGGTAACCTGGCAAGAATGGCTTAAATGGGGTGGTAAGGTCTCGGGATATCTGCAGTGTGTTGAAGAAAATAGAAGGGGAGACACTGGAGACAGTGAATGTAGACAACTCATTCAAGAAGTGTGACTGTGAAGGGAAAAAAGAATTGATAAGGCAGTGGTTGAAGAGGGGTATGTAGTAATTAAGGGAAGTTTTTTTCTTATCTCAAGGTGGGATAGACTTGAATGTGTTCAGAATGCTAATCAGAACATCGTGGAGATTACGGAGAGTCCAGAGATAACTAGTAGGTCAGAGAAGGTTGGATGGGACAGGCTTCACCTGATGTTGTAATGTATTGTCAGATATTACCATCCTACTTTCTAAGAGTAAGTGACGAGTCAGAGAATTTATGGTTATTTGCCTAAATGAATGCTCTTCTTACCTCAGCCAAATTTCCTGATTATGCAGCTTTCTTCCTCATCCTGCTATGAATATAATCTGGGAAAGGGAGAATTGGGAAATCATTGTTCCTTGGACTACCTTTATCTGATTGGAGACCAGTTCTTCTTCCACTTTACCTTAGGCCTGTCTGTATGGTACTGGAAAGCTTGGCACAGAATGTACTGATCTGGATCCCTGGGCATCCATCTTGCAAATGTAGGCTTTTGTGTCAGTGCAAGAAGTGGGTAAGGAATGCAGAAGGGATGGATTTCCATGGATGCATTTCTTTGTTTAAAGAGGATTCAGAGATGCATTTTATAGAATTTTTGTTTATTGTTATTGCCCCCAAATATAAATCCACCTCATGTTACCTATTTAAGCTATTCAAGAAGCCAGAACTGTCATGTAGGTTCAAAGAATGATATTCCCAGTTTTACATAGGTTGTTTCAGAAAATAGAAGAAGAGGACACACTTTCCTAGCACATTTTATGAAGATAGTAAAACCGTGAAGTCAAAACTGACAAGGACAATCTGAGAAGAAAAAGTACATAGGGCCAATCTTATTTATTAACATATAGGCAAAAAATCCTAAATAAAAGCCTCCAGACCCCAGATGGTTTTATTAGTGAAATAACACCAATCTTACACAAACTCTTTCAGAAAATAGAGGAGGCAGGAACACTTCACAGCCAGTTTTAGGAGGCTGGCGTAATTGTTATACCAGAATCTGACAAAGGCATTATAATAAAAGAAAACTGGAGACCATTATCCCTTCTGAACATAGGTGTAAAAATCATTAATAAAATATTAGCAAAGATAATCTAATGGTGTATTTGACAAAGTTGGGTTTAACCCAGAAATGCGAGATTAGTCTAATACTAGAAAATCAATCACTGTAATTCACCACATTAACAGAATAGAGGAGAAAAACCATATGATTATTTCAGCATATGCAGAGAAAGTACTTGGCAAAATCAATACTCATTACTGATAAAAACTCTAAACAAATTAGGAATAGAAAGGAACTTTATCAATTTGATCAAAGTGGCCTATGAAAAATCTACAGCTAACATCATATTTAGTAGTAAAATGTTGAACTCTTTCCCTCTACAATCAAATGAGAAACAAGGCAAGGATGTGTACCACAGACAATCCTAGAAAGTGGAAAGAAGTAAAACTATTTATAGAGAACATGCTTGTTTATATAGAAAAATCCTAGGGAATGTACAAAACAGTCATTACAACTATAATAATGAATTTAAGTTGTAATATATACAGTTAATATGTAAAAAATTGATTGCTTTCCCATACCAGAAGCAAGCAATTGGTAAGTGAAATAAAGATTTTATTTACAATAGCTTCAAAAATCATCTTAACTTTATACAATATTATATATACAACTTTATATAATATTATACAACAACTATACTTCAATTTAAAAAAATCTTCTTAGAGATAAACTTAGCAATAGAAGTACAAGATCTTTTTGCTGAAAACTGTAAAACATTGCTTAGAGTAATTAAAGCAGGTCTAAGTTAGTGGAGAAATACTGTGTTCATGGATATAAAGACTCAATATTAGGCTGTCACTGCTTTTCAAATTGGTCTGTAATCCCAGCAGGCCTTTTTTGGGTAAAAGTGAATAATCTGTTTCTAAAATTTATATGGAAATGCAAAGAATCTAGAATATCCGAAGCAATATTGAAAAAGAACAAAGTTAAAGCACCCCATGATCTGACTTTAATACTTGATATAAAGCTACATGATCAAGGAAGTGTGGTGCTGGCATAGGCTAGAAAAATAGATCAGTAGAGTGCAGTAGAGAGCCAGAAATAGCCCATTCTATTATAATTTGATTTTCAGCAAAAGTGGCAAAGCAATCTGTTGAGAAAAAGATAGTGTTTTTAATACGTGGTGCTGGAATAAGTGGATAGCATATGGAAAAAAATTGAGCCTTAACCCCAGCTCACATATTACCCCAAAATTAATTCAGAGGTGGATCATAAACATATGTGGACCTAAACATAAAGGCTAAAACCATAAAGCATATGGAAATAAAATGTAGGAAAATATTTTTGTGTCCCTGGCATGGGCAAAGTTTTCTTAGACAAGATACTAAAAGCATTAACCATTAAAAAAATACTGACAAATTGACCTTCGTTAAAGTAAAAACTTTTGTTCATCAAAAGATGCCACTTATGGCAGGGGATGGTGGTGGTGTGATGAATTGGGAGATTGGGATTGACATATATACACTAATATGTATAAAATGGATAACTGGGGCTTCCCTGGTGGCGCAGTGGTTGGGAGTCTGCCTGCCGATGCAGGGGACACGGGTTCGAGCCCTGGTCTGGGAGGATCCAACATGCCGCGGAGCAACTGGGCCCGTGAGCCACAATTACTGAGCCTGCGCGTCTGGAGCCTGTGCTCCGCAGCAGGAGAGGCCGCGGTGGTGAGAGGCCCGCGCACCGCGATGAGGAGTGGCCCCCGCTTACCGCAACTGGAGAAAGCCCTCGCACGGAAGCGAGGACCCAACACAGCCATAAATAAATAAATAAATAAATAAAATAAACCCAAAGTTTAAAAAAAAAAAAGTAAAATGGATAACTAATAAGAACCTGCAGTGTAAAAAAATAAATAAAATTCTAAAATTAAAAAAAAAAAGAAAAGAGAACAGAAGCATATTATCTAGAGAAATAGAGGTCAATCAGCAGAAGAATTAAAAGAAGAAGGTTAAAAGTAGCCTCGTGGAACTGAAGGTTGAGGAGAGAGGATGAAAGGATTCTGTTTGTTATATTCGAAGTTGTTCTATAGTGTTGTGTGGTTTTTTTTAACCAGATGCTTGTGTCATTTTGATAAAAATGAAGTCAACTTCTCTCACCCCTGTTATTCTCTGCTTGAGCACTGATCCCAACTTGTAACTACTTCAGTTATGTGTGTGATGACTCAGTTATTGTCTTTCTTCCCGTTAGACTGTAAGCTCCATGAGGACAAGAAAAATCTGTCTTTTTCAAAAAAAAAAAAAAAGACGCCACTTACGGGAATTCCCTTGTGATCCAGTGGTTAGGACTCCACGCTTCCTCTGCAGGGGGCACGGGTTTGTTCCCTGGTCGGGGAACCAAGATCCCACAAACCATGTGGCATTGCAAAAAAAAAAAAAAGAAGACACCACTTATAACTTCACTAGGCAAGCCACAGGCTGGGAGAAAATACTCATCAAAATATCTAATAAAGGACTTGCATCTAGAATATATGAAGAACGCTTACAACTCAATAATAAAAAGATAAATAGTCCAGTTATAAAAGGGGCAAAATATTTTAAGGTAATTCATACAAGAATATGTACTGATGGCTAATTAGCACATGACAAGATGCTCAACATCATTATTCATCAGGAAAATGCAAATCCACAGTGAGATACCGCTACACACTCACAAGAATGGCTGAAATTTAAAATACTGATATCATATCTTGGCATGAATGTAGACCAATTCTTATATTATTAACGAGGGTAACCTATATTAGCTAGAATGTGGAGCAATTGAAACTCTCATACATTGTTAATGGAAGTGTAACATGGTATAATCACTTCAGAAAAAGATCTGGTAGTTTCTTATAAAACTAAACATACATCTATCCTATAACCCAGCAATTACACTCTTATTTACTCAAGACAAATGAGACATAGGCCTATTAAAAAGACTTGTACAGGAATGCTAATAGCTCAAAACTGGATATAACTCAAATGTCCATTAGTAGGAGAAAGGATAAATAAACTGTGGTATATTAATATGATTGGATATTGCTACTGTTATATACAACCACATGGATGAATTTCTGAAACACTATACTGAGTGAAAGAAGGGGTTATATAAAGAGGTTCATACTTGTATGATTCCATTGATATGAAGCTCTGGTGAAAAAAAAATCTATGGTGAAAATATGGGAATAGTATTTGCTTGGGGCGAAGGAATAGTGGTTTGTTGGGGATTTACCAAGAAAGGACATGATGAAACTTTCTGAATTGATGGAAATATTCTGTATTTTGATAGGGATTTAGGTTATCTGAGCATATACATTTATCATACTTATTCATTGGTACACCTAAGGTTTGTGCAGTTCAGCGTTTATAAGTTTACCTTGAAAAAAAAACCCAACATGAAAAAGTTGTAAACAAATACTGAATTCTACTTAATGATATACTGAAGTGTGTACTGATGTCCACAGTCTACTTTGAGATGCATTAAAAAAAAACCAAAAACAAAATAACAACAACAAAAAAAAAACAGGGATTTCCCTGGTGGTCCAGTGGGTAAGAATCCACACTCCCAGGCTTCCCTGGTGGTGCAGTGGTTAAGAATCCGCCTGCCACTGCAGGGGACACGGGTTCGAGCCCTGGTCTGGGAAGATCCCACATGCTGCGGAACAACTAAGCCTGTGTGCCACAACTACTGAGCCTGTGCTCTAGAGCCCGTGAGCCACAACTACTGAAGCCTGTGCACCACAACTACGGAAGCCCGCACACCCTAGAGCCCATGCTCCTCAGCAAGAAAAGCCATTGCAATGAGAAGCCCACACACCGCAACGAAGAGTAGACCCCACTCGCTGCAACTAGAGAAAGCCCATGTGCAGCAGTGAAGACCCAACACAGCGAAAAAAAAAAAAAAAAAGACTCCTCGCTCCCAATGCAGAGGGCCTGGGTTTGATCCCTGGTCGGGGAACTAGATCCCGCATGCATGCTGCAACTAAGAGTTCGCATGCCGCAACTAAGAAGTCTGCATGCCGCAACTAAGAATCTGCGTGCTGCAGCGAATATCCCACATGCTGCAACTAAGACCCAGCGCAGCCAAAATAAATAAATAAATAAATAAATAAATAAATAAATAAATAAATATTTTTAAAAAACCACATGGGTGGATAGATGGCTAAATATGTGACAAAGAAAATATCACAAAATGTTAACAGTTGCACAGTCTGGGTTGTGGGTGTGTATATGGCTGTTCGCTGTACAAATCTTTTAACTTTTCTGTTTCCTGTGTTTGAAAATTTTCATATTGGGAAGAAAATGGTGTTACTGGTGTAATGAAATACAACTCTTTTTAAAAAATTTTTAAAATTTATTATTTATTTATTATTTTTATTTTTGGCTGTGTTGGGTCTTCGTTTCTGCGTGAGGGCTTTCTCCAGTTGCGGCGAGTGGGGGCCACTCTTCATCGCGGTGCGCGGGCCTCTCACTATCGCGGCCTCTCTTGTTGCGGAGCAGAGGCTCCAGACGCTCAGGCTCAGTAGTTGTGGCTCACGGGCCCAGTTGCTCCGCGGCATGTGGGATCCTCCCAGACCAGGGCTCGAACCCGTGTCCCCCGCACCGGCAGGCAGACTCTCAACCACTGCGCCACCAGGGAAGCCCACAACTCTTGATTTAGTTAAAAAATACACTATAATGGCAACAAGAAAATGTAAGCTATCTAGAAATAAATATAACAGAAGATTTGTATAATCTTTATGTGAAAATGTATCAAACTTTATTAAAACATATTAAAGAAGACCTAAGTAAATGGAGAGATTTGCCATGTTCTTATATAGCAGTTGTCTGTATTATAAATGTGTCAGTTATCCTCTAGATTGAGTGCAGTGTCAAGTTTTAATCTACAACTTGATCCTAAAATTTATATGGAAGAGCAGAGTCCCAAGAATAACTCCCATAATTTTGAGGACTAATAACAATGTGAGTGGACTTGCCTTACAAATATCAAGATTTATTGTCAAGCTATACCAATTAAACAGCGTGGTATAGGCACAGGGGCTGACAGCACAGTGGAATAGAATATAGTCAAGAAAGACACCCCTGTGTACATGGAAACTTAATATATGACAGAGCTGACATTGCATATCACTTAATAAATGGCTTGGGATAATTGATCACTCCTATAGAAAAAAATATAATGGGATTCCTATCTCCCACCATATGCAAAAATAAGTTCCAGGTATATTCACAAACTTAGTGTGAAAAGTAAACCTATAATCTTTTAGAAGAAAATATAAGTAAATGTATTCATGTCTCTGTGTGTCAGGGATGTATTTCTTAATATTTATTTATTTATTTAGGCTGCTCTGGGTCTTAGTTGAGGCATGCGAGCTCTTAGTTGCGGCATGTGTGTGGGATCTAGTTCCCCGACCAGGGATCGAACCCGGGTTCTCTGCATTGGGAGCGTGGAGTCTTAGGGATGTATTTCTTATATGTAAAAATAGATAACATAAAGGAGAATAATAGATTTGATGATATAAAAATTAAATTCTTTGGTGACACCATTAAAAAAAATAAAAAGACTGAGAGAACATTTTCAGTGAATATAATCCACAAATAATTAGTATCCAGAATATATTAGGTAAATGTCTATAACTCAATAAGAAAAATGTTAGAAAACCTGATAGAAAAATAGGCCAGGGATATACATTTGACCCTGCGTCTTGGCGGACTCCCCAGCCGCAGATATGGAGGGCCAACTGTACTGTATGGCTCTGTTTTATCTAAGGGACTTGAACATCTGCAGGTACTGGTATCTGCCAGGACTTCTGAAACCAATCCCCCGCTGATACCAAGGGACGATTGTAAATAGGCAATTCACAGTTGAGGACACCCTAATGGCCAATAAACATATAAAACACTGTTTAGCTTCACTAGTAATTATGGGAAGTGGCAATTAAACCCATACTGTGATATGATCACAGCCCTTAGATTGACAAAAATTAAACAGTCTAACAAATGCCAGGTATTGGCGAGTATGTGAAATCATTTGTTCAACAAATTTTTGAGCATCTACTACTTGCCAGTCACTGTTCTAAGTCGTTGAGGTACATTACTAAATAAAACAGACTAAGATCCCAGCACTCATGGAGCTTAGATTTTAGTGGGGAAAGACAGAAAACGAACAATAAACATTATAAACAAGTAAATTACGTAGTATGTTAGAAGTGGTAAGTGTATTGAAAGTGTATTGGTTATAAAAGCAGAGTGGAGTAAGAGTGTGATGGGGTGGAAAATACGTTGTAATGTTATATAGAGCTATCAGGGTAGTAGGCTTCATTAAGAACTCAGGTGAACATTGAGCCAAGAGATTTGAAAGCTGTAGGGGTTAGCCAAGGAAATATTTGGGGAAGAGGAGCATTCTAGGCAGAGTGCACAGATTAGCACAAGGCTTTAAGGCAGAAGAATACCGAATGTGTTTGACAAACAGTAAAGTCCAGTGTGGCTGGGATCAAAATGTGCAAGTGTGCACGGGAGAGAGGAGGTCAGAGAGATACTGGGGAAGGGTGGTGGGTTCACCCATCTAGGTCTTGACTTTTATTCTTGAATGAAATGGGGAGCCATTCCAGGATTTTGAGTAGGAGTGTTGTGATCTTACTGACCTTTAAAAGGATCACTCTGTTAAGAACAGACCATGTGGGTTAAGGCTAGAAGAAGGAATGGGATACCAGTTGGAGACAGTTGTGAGGCTGGGGAGGTACCATGGTGGCTTAGATCGTAATAGCAAAACCCAAGAGATTCTGTAACTCATTTAGCAGTGAAACCTGACCTAATTTGAACTCTTCTGGTGACAAAACTGAACTGAGACTCTTTAGAGTTTTTATCACATTTATTGTGGCTGTCATACATTTTACTGGAGAAATCTTAATGTTTTTGATGTATTTTGTTGGTGACCTAGTCTTTGTTGAGGGTGTTATATATTATATATATAGGTATATGTATGTGTGTGTGTGTGTATATATACATATATATATATATATGCTATTACTTTAATTACCCACCCCCAATTCTGATTTCTAAAACATGACTAAATCCAAGGTTTTTGGTTAAGAGATTGTAAGCATGTAAGTCTTTGGAGATAGTGAAAAATGGTGTATTCTGGCTGTATTTTAAATTTAAAGCCATTAAGAATTCCTGTTGGATGGGATGTGGGGTGTGTTAAAAACAAGAGTCCAGATGTCCAGGGTTTTGGTCTGAACAACAGGAAGAATAGAATTACCATCATCTGAGATGGGGAAAGGCTATGGTTGGAGTCCGTTTTGGTGGAGAGAACACATTCAGTTTTGGACACTTTGGATTTGAGATGTTGAGAAGGCAATTGATTATAAGTGTCAGGAGTTTGGGAGACAGGTCTGGAAAGGAGAACTCTTAGGAAGTGTTGGAGGGGGAAGGTAAATTGGTACAGTCATTCTGGGAGCAATTTCTGATGCAGTTTCTGACTCAGTTCATGCCGCATCTAAGTGTATACTTCCAAGAAACTTTGTATACATGTGCATGAGGAAGCAAGTACAGCATGTTTATAGGAGCATTGTTTTTTTTTGTTTTTTTCCCCCATTTTTATTTATTTATTGTTTTTAATTTTTATTTTTTTTAACATCTTTATTGGAGTATAATTGCTTTACAATGGTGTGTTAGTTTCTGCTTTATAACAAAGTGAATCAGCTATACATATACATGTGTTCCCATATCTCTTCCCTCTTGCATCTCCCTCCTTCCCACCCTCCCTATCCCACCCCTCTAGGTGGTCACAAACCACCGAGCTGATCTCCCTGTGCTATGCGACTGCTTCCCACTAGCTATCTATTTTACGTTTGGTAGTGTATATATGTCCATGCCACTCTCTCACTTTGTCACAGCTTACCCTTCCCCCTCCCCATATCCTCAAGTCCATTCTCTAGTAGGTCTGTGTCTTTATTCCCGTCTTACCCCTAGGTTCTTCATGACCTTTTCTTTTTTTTTTCTTTCTTAGATTCCATATATATGTGTTAGCATACGGTATTTGTTTTTCTCTTTCCGACCTACTTCACTCTGTATGACAGACTCTAGGTCCATCCACCTCACTACAAATAACTCAATTTCGTTTCTTTTTATGGCTGAGTAATATTCCATTGTATATATGTGCCACATCTTCTTTATCCATTCATCCGATGATGGACACTTAGGTTGCTTCCATGTCCTGGCTATTGTAAATAGAGCTGCAATGAACATTTTCGTACATGACTCTTTTTGAATTATGGTTTTCTCAGGGTATATGCCCAGTAGTGGGATTGCTGGGTCGTATGGTAGTTCTATCTGTAGTTTTTTGAGGAACCTCCATACTGTTCTCCATAGTGGCTGTATCAATTTACATTCCCACCAACAGTGCAAGAGTGTTCCCTTTTCTCCACACCCTCTCCAGCATTTATTGTTTCTAGATTTTTTGATGATGGCCGTTCTGACCGGTGTGAGATGATATCTCATTGTAGTTTTGATTTGCATTTCTCTAATGATTAATGATGTTGAGCATTCTTTCATGTGTTTGTTGGCAATCTGTATATCTTCTTTGGAGAAATGTCTATTTAGGTCTTCTGCCCATTTTTGGATTGGGTTGTTTGTTTTTTTGTTATTGAAGGAGCATTGTTTTGATGGAGAAGAAAAACATGGAAAGAAAATTAAATTTCCATTTACTGGAGAATGGATAAATAAATACTATAAAAATCTATAGACTGGACTACTGTACTATAGATATATGAACTAAAGTGAAATATATTCACATGGGTGAATCTCCTAATTATAATGTAGATTGATGTCAGCAGATTAATATATACAGTGTTTTAAGTATATAATTTAAAAATGTGTAAAACAATACTAATAATTTATGGATATATGTAATAAAAAATAAAGACCCTTATGGAAAAGATAAACAAAAAATTAAGAATAGTTGTTAAGTGGAGACTAGTGGGAGGTGGGACTTGATAAATTTAGAAAGCAAGTCACAGAGGCCCAACTGCTATTGCAAGGGTTATTTCTCATGCCAGTGGTGTGTATAGTCATCTCTTTGTGATATTATTTTCTGTACTTATTTATTTGTCAAAAATATTTTATAATTAAAGAAAATATTCCATTTCATTCCTTTCATATCACTGACTCTAATGATATGAGTCCTTTACAATTCATCAGCTGTTGATGGCTGGCCCAGTGAATACCTGGAATCTTCACTGGCCAGTTGGTTCCATCTAGTGGTGAAAGTGCTGCAAGTATTTCGTGAGACATTCCTTTTGGGAAGGAAGAATGAGGAGATGATAGATAGTTAACCAGACTGCTTATTATTTCACTAAAATTTGAGAGACAAAGAAAAAGGTTATTATTTAGAAATATTGAGTTTTTGCCATTATTAAGATGATGCTATAAATCTTCTAGGACATTTAGTACAGACCTGTAGGACTCAGATGGGTCCTTATTTCTCTCTAACTTATGTTTGTGTTTTGCTTTTCAGAAGGAGTTGAGCCTTCCAAGAAGAGGCAGCTTGTAAGTAGATGATGATTATGATTATGATTATGATATCCTGCTTAGGAATCCCTCCTGGGGACTGTTCTCAGTATCACTCAGAGGACTCTCATTCATGAGTGTTTTTTTCTGTGGACTCCTGTCTGGGCCAGTGAAACCAGTGGGCCAGCCAACTTGTCTCACTAGGTCAGCTCCTCCCCTCTCCCTCATCACTCCCCACCCCAAATCCTCTTCTCTGTGTCAATTTTTGCCTAGGGTCTGGGGGAAAACTGCCATTTAAATATCCATCACAGTCTTATGCTTGTGTTTTGGGCTTTACCGAGTTTTAGTAGAATCAAGCTTTTTTAGAATGTTAAAATTGAAACTCTTAGTATCTACATCTGTCCCATAGCATGGTACTAGGGAGAGGTCAACAAGTTGGGGCAAACAAAAGCTACGTTTGGGTTTACGGTTGGAATAGGGCTGTTTACCTGTTTGTTCTCTTCTGGCTTCAGGGCTGGGGAAATTCGTTAATAATCTTTGTCTCTGGATTTAAATTTCATAGGTTTTCTTGGCTTGCTTTTTGTCTAAGACTTTTGTTGGGGTAGTACTGCATATTTGGCTAATCAGAATCATCTAGAATGCTTATTTTTCAGATTAAAAACAAACATTTAAATAATAGAAGCAGTTAAAATGCAGATTCTGAGCTTGTTTAAACTAAAATCTCCATGTCGGGGCCTGGGAGCCTGTACTTTTGCACCTGCGAGCACAGCCACTGTGATTTTGCCAAGGAGCAAGATTTGGGAAACACAAAAGAAATAGGGCTGTGTTAAAATGATGGCTTTGAAAAATCTCTCACAGACATATATGAGACATGACTATAGAGAGGACATGACAGTATTCCTATTTATTTATTAAGTATACTTTATGTATGTATCATATGCATTTAAAAATGTGTGAAACACATGGTGTTTCTGTTACTGTCATCCTGGGATTTTGTTTTGTAAAAATGCTCCGGTGATTAAATTGTCCTCTGGGATTCTTGTAAAATCCTTTTGGCTGCTTTATGAAAACTCACTGTGCTTTGATATAAAGAGACTGGAGTTATGAGTCAGCAAAATACTAGGGTTCAGTCTTGGCTATGTCACTTAATTAGCTTTGTAATGTAGAGGAATTGCTTCATCTCCTCAGTTGCCTTATCTATAAAATGATAAACCATGATACCTGTTTTTTTTTCATATATATATAGGTATTAGAAAGATCACTTAATATATGTGATAGTGCTTCATTTTTTAGTTTTAGTCTAAGATGTGTTAGTTTCAGAATTCTTGTAAATATACTAGGTTAAATTTGGATATATTTCATTATTTAAGAGTCACATTTCTGTCTTTAAATTAATTTCTAGCAGTGGATCTCAATTCTAGGTTCTCAAGTGTCCTGAGTCTTCTAAAAATTGGGCAAGGGCGCTACCAGGACTCTTAATGGAATGATACACTGAGTAGGTATACATAACTGAAGGAGAGTGGCTTTTCAGCATCACATTCAGCAAATATTTGTACTTGGTCACTTTCCTATTATTTCTGTCATTTTTTTTTTTTTTTCTGTTGGTTCCCTTTATTTGGAAGTTCTCTGAGATTTGCCTTTGCTTAAGGTTAGGTGAAATGAATTAAGGCCTGAGGCAGGTAGCTTCTTCCAGGAATGTGTGCCTCTAATGAATAGAGTTTGCTGAGAATGAAGGATATCCTGTGAAAATGATTTTTATTTGAAACTGGAGGAATTTTTGGGTCAATTTAGTTTTTTTTTTGTTATTGATTGAATTTTTTTTTTTTCTAAACTTTTAATCTTTATTTATTTGGCTGCGTCGGGTCTTAGTTGCGGCACGGGCTCTAGAGCGTGTGGGCTTAGTTGCCTCACGGCATGTGGGGTCTTAGTTCCCCAGCCAGGGATGGATCCTCTGTCTCCTACATTGGAAGGCGGATTCTTAACTACTGGACCACCAGGGAAGTCCCAGGATCAATTTAGTTTTAAACTAGAGGAATTTCTTGGTTATTTATTGTAGATAAAGTTAGGCGTTTTCTAACTGCCTTTAAATATTTAATTAATAAAGATCAGAAGTACTTTTTTTTTCTTTTTTTGGCTGCACTGCGTGGCTTGCGGGATCTTATTTCCCCGACCAGGGATTGAACCCCGGCCCCAGCAGTGAAAGCACCCAGTCCTTAACCACTGGACCTCCAGGGGATTCGCCAGAAATACTTTTTAATAAAGTAATTCCCATTTAAACAATTGATCATTTAGTAAATACATACTAATAGCTACTGTGTGTTGGGCACTGATCTAAGTTCTGAGGTTACAAGATTCAATTAGACACATTCCTCTATTTTGAAAACTTAGAGTTAAGTAAACCAGAAAAATATGTATTTTTTATCTTTAGTATTAGAGTAGAAAGAGTTTTATTCTGGAAGGAATCTTGGAAACATGGATACTAACCTAGGCTTTGCCACTAACAAGTTATATGTGGTTTCAACAGGAACTATCATTTCTGGGCTTGAAATGCCTCACTTGTAAAATGAAGGGGCTGGCTTACCTGGGCTTACCTGATCTCTGTGCTTAGTCATCTCCCCAAATAATTGAAACTCCATGGTACCTCTTCTTCAGAGAGCTGGGCAAGTCTTCGTAGGGAGTATGCAGTAGGAGGCAGAACATGACTTAGCATCTGAAGTAGAGAAGACAGGAAATTAAGAACCACAAAGCGTAAGGTGTTTTGAATAAGTTTAATCAATACTTCAACATTTGTAGTAAGTGTGGAGAAACTGATGTTAATAAAACGAGTGACTTACCACTTAGCCCATTATTTCTTGTCCTTGTAGCCTAGTCTGGAAAGTTAAAAGTTATTATAATTGTCCTCTGAGTCTTGGTCAGAAGGAGAGGGGTATTGTACTTAGATCCCTGTTTGCTTCTGCCCCAGAATGGCTCTTGCAAGAGCAGAACCTACTGTATGCCCACCAGGTATAAAGGCCCATTTCCTTTGGCATGTTCTCACTAGTATACATTATGGGTGCAGAGAGATTTGGAGTTTGCAGCTGGTTTGGTGTTCTTGTCTTTAGAGAGGGAGTCAGATTCATTTAATTAGCATAATGTTAAAATAGCTGAGCAATATAAAATAAATGAAGTTTAGTCATTTTGGAGGCTATCAGTTGTTATGGTTTTCCATGTAATTTGGTAGTTGCATGAAAATGGACAGGAACTAAAAAATGGATTTCGAGATGTATGTGATATCTTGTCATTATACAAAATACACTTCCACCCAACAAGTAATTCCTCCAGTGTCTCCAAATTAGTAAGTGCAATTATAGCATAGAAGTAAAGATCCTGGGCTTCAGAGTCAGGCAGACCTAGGTTGAGTCTCTGCCCTACCATTTACTACATATTTTTTCATAAAACAAGTTACTACATTTCTGTTTGTCTTTTTGCTTCCATTTATTCGTTCATTTGTTCAAATTCATCCATCCATCCATGCATCTATCATACTGTATTTATTCAGTTCTTGTTATGTGCAGGCACTGTTCTAAATACTGGAGATACAGTAGGTTTTAGCAGACAAAGAGACGGACAGACAAAAGCATGTATGGTATGTCATGGTATTGAGTGCTATGAAGAAAAATAAAACCAGATAAAGAGATATGAGGGTATGTGTTTTTGTGGGGCAGGGGTTTAAATTTTTTTTTAAATTAATTAATTAATTTATTTTTGGCTGCGTTGGGTCTTTGTTGCTGCTCGCAGGCTTTTTGTAGTTGCGGCGAGTGGGGGCTACTCTTCATTGCGGTGCGTGGGCTTCTCATTGCAGTGGCTTCTCTTGTGGTGGAGCACGGGCTCTAGGCACGCAGGCTTCAGTAGTTGTGGCACGTGGGCTCAGTAGTTGTGGCTCGCAGGCTCTAGAATGCAGGCTCAGTAGTTGTGGTGCACGGGCTTAGTTGCTCCGTGGCATGTGAGATCTTCCCAGACCAGGGCTTGAACCCGTGTCTCCTGCATTGGCAGGTGGATTCTAAACCACCGTGCCACCAGGGAAGCCCAGGGGTTGAAATTTTAAATCATGTTTTCTAGGAATTTTCTCACTAAGATGATGTTTGAGTAGAGAACAGGAGTCTGGAATGAGTGATGTTGATGTATATACTGGGCAAGAGCATCCCAGGTAGGGATACAGCATGTGCCAAGGTCCTGAGGTGGGAACATGCTTGGCATGTAGAAAGGAGGCTGGAGTGGCTATTGCTAAGTGAACAATGGTGTTGGGGTGGGAGGGTGTAGAAGAACATGAGGCAGGAGCTGGATTTTATAATGCCTTGTGGGCCACAGAAAAGACTTTGCATTTTGTACTAGTTGGGACAGAAAGTCAGTGGGTAGTTTTAAGCAGAGAAATGATGTGATCTGTCAGAGAGTTTTGGGGGAAGGGCAATTTGTTTTATTGAAATATGATTTTTTTAATTGAAATATGATTCACATACTGTATAATCACCATTTAAGAATACACAATTCACTGGTTTTTAACATATTCACAAGGTCTTACAATCATTACTACTTTCAATTAGAACATTTTCATCACCCAAAAAGAAACCCCCTACTCCTTTGCAATCACTCCCCTATTCTACACTCCCTCTAGCCCCTGGTAACCACTAATCTACATCTGTCTCTTTTTTTTTTTTTTTTGATGTGGACCATTTTTAAAGTCTTTATTGAATCTGGTACAACATTGCTTCTGTTTTATGTTTTGTTTTTTTGGCTGTGAGGCATGTGGGATCTTAGCTCCCCAACCAGGGATCAAACCCTCACCCCCTGCATTGGAAGGTGAAGTCTTAACCACTGGACTGCCAGGGAAGTCCCCCTAATCTACATCTGTCTTAATAGATTTGCCTATTCTGAACATTACATATAAATGGAATTATATAAAATGTGGCTTCTTGTGTCTGGTTTCTTTCACTCAGCATAACTTTTTCAAGATTCATCCATGTTTTAGCACATGTCAGTACTTCATTCCTTTTCAAGGCTAAATAATATTCCATTGTATGTATGTACCATATTTTGTTTATCCATTATCCATCAATGGACATTGTGAGTAATGCTGCTCTGAACATGGATGTACAAGTACCTATTTGAGTGCTTGCTTTCAGTTATTTTGGGTAGATACCTAGAAGTGGAATTGTTGGATCATATGACAGTTCTTTAGCTTTTTGAGGAACCACCGTACTGCTTTCCATAGCAGCTGCACCATTTCTTACTCCTACCAGCAATACACCAGAATACACCAGGGTTCCAGTTTCTCCGCATCCTAGCTAACACTTGTTATTTTCCATTTTTAAAAGAATAGCCATCTTCACATGAAAAGATGCTCAATATCACTAATTATTAGAGAAATGCAAATCAAAACCACAGTGAGATATCACCTCACACCTGTCAGAATGGCTATCATCAAAAAGTCTACAGATAGCAAATGTTGGAGAGGATGTGGAGAAATGGGAACCCTCATACACTGTTGGTAAGAATGTAAATTGGTACAGCCACTGTGGAAAACAGTATGGAGTTTCCCACAAAAAACTAAAAATAGAACTACCATATGATCCAGCAATTCCACTCCTGGGTGTATATCTGGAAAAAATGACAACACTTATTAGAAAATATACATGCACCCCAATGTTCATAGCAACACTATTTGCAATAGCTAAGATATGGAAGCAACCCAAGTGTCCATCAACAGATGAATTGATAAAGAAGATGTTATATATATAAATACATATATGTATGTGTGCACAATGGAATATTACTCAGCCATAAAAAGAATGAAATTCTTCCATTTGCATCAACATGGATAGACCTAGAGAATATTATGCTTAGTGAAATAAGTCAGACAGGAGAAAGACAAATACTATATGATATCACTTATATGTGAAATCTAAAAATAATACAAATGATTGTATATACAAAACAGAAACAGATTCACAGGCATAGAAAACAAACTTGTGGTTACCACAAGGGAGAGGGAAGTGGGGAGGGACAAATTAGGGGTATGGGATTAACAGGTACAAACTACTATATATAAAACAGATAAGCGACAAGAATTTACTGTATAACACAGGGAATTATTCCTATTATCTTGTAATAACCCATAATGGAGTATAATCTGCAAAAATACTGAATCACTATGTTGAAACTAACACAATATTGTAAATCAATTATGTGTTAATTTAAAAAAATAGCCATCTTAATATGTATGAAGTGGTGTCTCATTGTGGTTTTATTTTGCATTTTCCTAATTACTAGTGATGTTGAGCATCTTTTCATATGATTATTGTTCATTTGTAAATCTTCTCTGGAGAAATCAAGTTCTTTGTCCATTTTTTAATTGGTCTGTTTATTTTTGTTGTTGAGTTGTAGGAATTCTCTCTATATTCTAGATATTAAGCTCTTATCAGGTATATGATTTGTGTATATTTTCTTCCATTTTTTGGACTGTGTTTTCACTTTCTTGATAGTGTCCTTGATGCACAAAAGTTTTTAATTTTGATGAAGTTCAATTTATCTATTTTATCTTTTGTTGCTTGAGCTTTTGGTGTCATATCCAAGAAATCATTGCCAAATCCAGTGTCATAAAGATTTCCTCCGTATGTTTTCTTCTAAGAGTTTTAGCTCTCATAATTAGGCCTTTGATCACTTTTGAGTTAATTTTTCTTTGTGATGTAAAGTAAGTATCTAACTTCATTCTTTTGCATATGAGTATCTAGTATTCTCAGGACCATTTGTTGAAAAGACTGTCCTTAACCCATTGAATGGTCTTGGCACCCTTGTCAAGTTTTTGACCATACATGTGAAGATTTATTTGGGGGCTCTCTATTCTATGCTGTGGTCTGTATTTCTGTCCTGTGCTAGTACCCCACTGTTTTGATTACTGTAGTTTTGTAATAAGTTTTGAAATCAAGAAGTGTGAAATCAAGTACCAACTTTGTTCTTCAAGATTGTTTTGGCTATTCAGGGTTCCTTGTGATTCCATATGAATGTTAGGATGAGTTTCTCTATTTCTGCTATAAAAAAAAATTGTTGGGATTTTGATATGGATTGCATGGAATTTGTAGATTGATTTGGGTGATATTGTCAAACTTGACAATATTAAGTCTTCCAATCCATGAATATGGGATGTTTTTCCATTTAATTTCTTTCAGAAGTGTTTTGTAGTTTTCAGTGTACAGGTCTTCTCTTCCTTAGTTAAATTTATTCCTAAATATTTTATTATTTATGATGCTATTATAAATGGAATTATTTCTTAAATTCTTTTTTAGGTTCATTGTTCATTGCTAGTGTATAGATGCAACTGATTTTTACTGGTTGGTTTTGTATTCTCCAGCTTTGCTGAATTTGTTTCTCATTGTGGTTTTGATTTGCATTTCCCTAATGACCAATGATGTTGAGCATCTTTTTGTGTACTTGTTGGCTATTTGCATATCTTCTTTGGAGAAATGTTTATTCAAATCCTTTGCCCATTTTAAAATGTGAGTTGTCTTTTTATTGTTGAATTGTAAGAGTACTTTATTTATTTATTTATTTATTTATTTATTTATGGCCACGCCATGTGGCATATGGGATCTTAGTTCCCCAACCCGCACCCCCCTGCAGTGGAAGCATGGAGTCTTAACAACTGGACCGCCAAGGAAGTCCCTGTAAGAGTATTTTATATATTCTATATACTAGACCCTTATCAGACACTTGGTTTGCAAATATTTTCTATTCTGTGGGTTGTTGTTTTACTTTCTTGATAGTGACCATTGATGCACAAAAGTTTGTAATTTTGATGAAGTCCAGTTTATCTGCTTTTTCATTGGTTGGGCTTTTGATATCATATCATATCTAAGAAACCATTGCCTAATTTAAGATCTGATTTGTTCCTGGGCTTTAAATTATGAAGGTAACTGATTGATGACACAAAGAGGCTAATGCTATTGAAAGAAGAATTTATTACTTACAGTTTCCTCAAGAGAAGGGGCATGCCATGCCATGCAGGGCCACATGGGGAAAGCACCAGGTTTGGTCAGGAGGCAGAAAGCTGCAAGGGGAAGCCAGAGAGCCTTTATTGGGGTTTCCACAGGAAAGGCAAAGCAGGGCAGGGTAAACAGTTTAGGACTGGCTACTTTGAATAATGTTGGCGGGTTCAGGGCTAGAGGGCTGGTCTTTAGTTGTTTGGTACTTGGCCCTGAGTGATATAGGGCAGATGAAATAATGGCTTGATGTCTTCGAGTTTGATAAAGGAGGTGGTTGGGAGTGTGGACTCAGGATTGATTGGAGGGTTTGTAATAGCAATTTTGCATACCTGCAAAAGCTGGATTACAGAGGAGATATGAATAAGTTTGGCTGTTAGTTTGGCTAGCAATTAATGGATGCCAAATAGACAAATACAGAATCTAAGAAAACAGTTAGAATGAGGTTATGATGATTTACTTCTGTTTCCTTTTAAGGGTTTTATGGTTTTAGCTCTTACTTTAGATCTTTGATTCCTTATTAGTTAATTTTTATATGTGGTATTATTTTTATATGTGGTATAATTTTTACATGTGATATCGGTAAGGGTCCGATTTCATTCCTTTGAATGTGCATAACCGTTGTCCCAGCACCATTTGTTGAAAGAACTTTTCTTTCCCTAGTGAATAGTTGTCTTAGGTTTTAGCAAGGTCACTGGTTGGTCAGACTGTAGGGAGAGCAGGAGTGAAAGCTGGAAAGTAAGTGAGGAAACCATTACAAAATTCAGTCAAGGTGATGATTGCTTAGACAGGGTGGTAGCAGCTTAGGTGGTGAGAAGTGATTGGATTCTGGATGTATTTTGAAAAGAGAGCTGACAGTATTTGTTGATAGTTATTAATTTTGGTATATGAGAGAAAGAGGAATTGAGGGTGATGGTAAGGTCTTAGGGCTGAGTAGGTAGATGGATATGGTTGCCATTTACTGAGCAAGTAGAGAATATTGTGAGCGGAGCAGGGTTTTTTTTTTTTTTGTTGTTATTTTTGCTCTTGGGAGGGGCAGGATAGGGGTTGTTGGAGGAACTTTGGTGCTTGCTTGACATCCAAGGAGTGTTGATAAAGCAATTGCATATATGAATCCTGGGGATCAAGGGTGAGATATGATCTGGAGATATACATTTAAGGATTGACAGCATATAGATGATATTTAAGCTATGGGATTGGATGAGATAAACTATTGAAATGCTACTTAAGTGTGGTCAGCTGACTGGTGATGATCAATGAACTGTTTGTTACCAGTTTGCCAGGAGTTAATAAGTACAGAAATTTAGAGTAAGCAATTTGACATTATTGTGACCTTCAGGCATTTGATCATTTTTCTGTTATTTCATATTTATTGTATTTTGCAATGGTTTGTGAATGGATGGAGATTTCACTTGGCCTGTCACCACAGCTAGCTTGAGAAGCACTGACCTGGTGAGTGAGTGAATCTAGATAGAAAAGTTATCTAAGGACTGAGCCCTGGGGCACTTTGTATTTACTTGTTAAGAGATAAGGAGAATCCATCAGTAAAGAAGACTGAGAAGGACCGTCTGAGTGAGGTTGCAACAAAACCAAGAGAAAGTGGTGCTTCCAAAGACACAAGAAGAAAGTGTGTCAAGGCTATGTAAGATGACCGACTAAGAATTGATCTTTGGGTTAGTAATAGGGAAGACCAAATTGGTGACCTTGGCAAGTGACATTGATCAGAGATGGGTCCAAAGCTTGATTTGAATGGGTTCAAGACAGAATAGGAGACAGTATTACCTATGTGTTATTTGTGTTAAAAAATGTTTAACCTCAATCTAATGAATGAGGAAACAGTCAGAGAAGTTCAAATTGAGGGGATAATCTGTAGAACTACTGGCCTGAACTCTTCAAAAATGTTGAAGTTGTAAAAGACCACAAACAAGCAAACACTAAGGATATGCTCTAGATTATTGGAGAAAAGAGACTTGGTGAATAAATGTAATTCTTGATTAATTTTTGGTTGGATCCTGGATTTTAAAAAATAGTTGGAGGACATTATTGGGACAGTTGAGGAAATTTGAATGTGGACTTTCGTTGGGTGAAAATGTGCCAGTGTTAAACTTCCTTAGTGTGACAATTGTGTGGTGGTTGTTCCTTGTTCTTAGGCCAATGACATTAATTGTGCAAGTATTTGAGAGGAGGTATTATGATGTTTACAGCTGACTTTCAGATGGTTCAGTTGACAAAAAATAAGTGTGTATATGTGTGAGTGATTGAGTGTGTGTGTGTGTGTGTGTGTGTATGTTAGAGCAAGAGAGGGAGAGAATGAGAGGGAAAGAGAATGGAGAGAAAAAAGCAAATGTAACAAAATGTTAACAGTTGTTAAAGGTAAGTGAAGGGTATATAGTTTCATTGAATTACTCATGTGCCTCTTCTGATAATTTGGAGAGAAGGTAGTGAGTCTATACTATTGTTTCAAAGTGATTTGCTGAAAAGAGGATTTTAGAAATCAGGTGACACCTGGAAAGGTTATAGAGTTGAGTATTTTTTCCCTCTTTTTTTTCCTTTTTTATAAATTTATTTATTTTATTTTATTTATTTTTGGCTGCGTTGGGTCTTCGTTGCTGCGCATGGGCTTCTCATTGTGGTGGCTTCTCTTGTTGCAGAGCACGGGCTCTAGGCGCGCGGGCTTCAGTAGTTGTGGCTTGCAGGCTCAGTAGTTGTGGCTCACGGGCTTCAGTAGTTGAGGTTCGCGGGCTCTAGAGCACAGGCTCATTAGTTGTGGGACACGGGCTTAGTTGCTTCACGGCATGTGGGATCTTCCCGGACCAGGGATCGAACCTGTGTCCCCTGCATTGGCAGGCGGGCGGATTCTTAACCACTGCGCCACCAAGGAAGTCCCTCCCTCTTTTTAAAACATAAATAGGAGATATTACATCTTGTTTGTATGTCAATGAAATTATCCAGTAGTGAAGGAGAAGTTGATGCAGGAGAGGAGAGAACAACTGCTGGAATATTCTTGAGTAAGCAAAAATGGAGGCCATCTAGGTACATGTGGGGGTATTGGCCTTAGACAGGAGTGTTGACAGTTTGTCCACAGTAGCCTCAGGTAGGTACCTCACTTTATTTGTAAAAGATTATGCATGTAAAGTGTATGGCATAGTGCCTTCAATTAAGCGCTCAACTATTTGTTATTGTTAAAGCATTTAGTGCAATGCCTATTACTAGCAGACTTTGAAAAAAATGGTAGTTGTTTTTTATTGTTCTTATTATTAGCAGTCCATAATTACCTGTTAGAAACTGTAAATGCTTCAGAAAAACAAATTAGTTAAGATCCTAAACCAAGTTAAAAGAACAATAGTGTGCCTTAGAAGAGCCACAGGATATTCATGGTTGGCTTTGGTCACATTAGAGAAGAGAGCAACTAAATTCCAATATGCGGAATGAGAACATCCAGGCCTGCAATGATAAGAGCTTTGTTGGGGCAAGATTGGTTATGAAAGTTCTTTTGGCCTGGCTCATACCATTTATTTTAGATGTAGCTTCCTGAAATTAAATTGTTTTCATTTTTAGAAAGCTATTTCATATTCAAACTCATCTGGGTATTTTTTAATGCATTAAAAAATCTAGTCTAGAATACCAGACGTAGAGGAGCTGATAACTTTGTTGACAGTGTACGTATCTGTGGGAAAAAATTTGAAAGAAAATGAAGTTCTAAAGCTATTTATATTTGTTTACCCAAGCCAAAGGAGTATTGTATTTTGCTTTTTCTCAATCTAAACAGTTCTGAATGACTTCCCTCACCTGGCTCTGTGGAGGGGACCTCCTCTTGGCAATTCCTTTCACATAGGATTTTTTTGTTTATTTGTTTGTGAATTTCAGCACCAATACCTAGGCCCTACACTTAGGAGCTCAATGTAAATAGTGTTTATGTCTCTAGTTACCCAGAAAGTTAAGCTTTTCTAATACCTATTACAACTCAAGGTAATTGGCCTCATATTTCTTGAAATGTCTTTATTTCTTTGAGGCTGTGAGCAGTCAGTAGAGGTAAAGAATGGACTGTAGGAGTGAAGAAGTAGCTAAGCACCTGTGATGCTGTGTGTGTGTGTATGTGTGTGTGTGTGGGGGGGTGGGTGTGTGTGGGTGTGTGTGTTGCTATTGGTGGCCTTTATTAAACTTAAGAGTCCTTTAGGATAGTTACCTTTTTGCAGTACTGGCTTACTCATTTGTTCAGTGGACTAGGACATCAGATATTGGATGAAAGTAAATGCCAGGTGTCTGCAATGATAGGCAGTGTGCAGAGAGGAGTTCCTGGGGCTCAAGGATTTGATGTATCAAGCTTTACCACTGTGAAACTGACATGTGAAACAGTGTCATGTACTTTCCCACTCTGATGCAACTTGATGGTATTTGCCTGGATGACTGCTTCTGGAGAATGTGCTAAAAAGAGATACCACCTGCTACACACAGTAAATCCTTTGTGTGGTGTCAGTGGTGCCTGATATAAGACTTTAGTTTCTGTGTGGACTTTGCAAATCAGGAAATTTTGGTACCTGTAAGGACTTTGAAGGCCAGAGTGATAGCTTTGTGTTACATTTAACAGTATTTTTTTTTTAAATTGGGCTTATACAGGAAATGATCTTACATAGGTTCTCTACCTCTCCAGTGGGAAGGCAGGGATTGGCAGAGATTGGCAGGGATGAGCAATAGTTATTACTAATTTCCCAATAGGAACCATTTTGTTGTTAAAAAATGGACATGGTTTGTCAGTGAGCCATAAGTATGTGGACACAAGACCTGAAAATGGAGAATTCGTGAGAATCTGTTTTGTTACTGTTATGTTGAAAATAGCTATCATTATGCTGATCATCTGCACGTTTATATGTCTTGACCTTGCAACTACCAATTCACTATAATGTACTTGGATATCTCAGAGACAGCTCATCTTTAGCATTTATAAAACCAAAGGTAGGGACTTCCCTGGTGGCACAGTGGTTAGGAATCCACCTGCCAACACAGGGGACACAGGTTCGAGTCCTGGTCCGGGAAGGTCCCACATGCTGCGGAGCAACAAAGCCCGTGCACCGCAACTACTGAGCCTGTGCTCTAGAGCCCGCAAGCCACAACTACTGAGCCCACGTGCCACAACTATTGAAGCCTGCGTGCCTAGAGCCCCTGCTCCGCAACAAGAGAAGCTACTGCATTGAGAAGCCCGCGCACCGCAAGGAAGAGTAGCCCCCCCTCGCCGCAACTAGAGAAAGCCCGTGCGCAGCAACAAAGACCCAACGCAGCCATAAATAAATAAATAAATAAATGTATAAAAACAAAAAACAAAAAACCAAAGGTATTATCTTTCTCAGAAATCTACTCCTCTCTTATTCTCTAGCTTACTAAATGGTACCACTTCCTCAAGATAGAAAACTCAGTTATTCTTGTCACCTGTCTCTGCCTCACACCAACTCCTTTCTTTTATACCTCTAAATATCTCTTAAGTTCTTCTACTTCTTTCTACTACCACTGGTGTGTCCATATTGTCCAAGCCATTGTAATATCTTGGCTCTGCTACTGCTGTAACTTTCTAACCAGTTTTTCTTTGTCTAGCATTGCTTACCCCCCAGTCCACCCATCCATTATAGAATAGCCAGAAAAAGTTTTTTAAAGTACGGATTTGATTATTAGATGTTTATTTAAACTCATTTAGTGCATTTTTTATTACTCTTAGGATCACATCTGAAAGTCTTGACATGGTCCATAAAACTGTCTGTACAATCTGATTCCTGCCTTTGTCTCTATATTTTGCACAGTGTGTTCTCTGTTCCTGGAATGTTCTTTTCTTCATCTATGCCTGGCTAGCTCCTACTTATTCTTTAAGTCTCAGCTTACATCTCACTTCCTTATGAAAGGTTTTTCTGATCTCACCCATACCTTGCTGTCCCTAGGCTAAGTTGAGTTTCCCAGAATGTACTTTGATTAAACCCTGTACTTTCCCTTTATAGTTCTCACAGCAATTGTAAATAAGGAATTACTTGTCTGTCTTCTCCCATTGGATTGTCTATTAGTCTGCTTGGGCTGTCATAACAAAATACCAGGACTTCCCTGGTGGCGCAGTGGTTAAGAATCTGCCTGCCAATGCAGGGGACACGAGTTTGAGCCCTGGTCCAGGAACATCCCACATACCGTGGAACAACTAAGCCTGTGCACCACAACTACTGAGCCTGCACTCTAGGGCCCGCATGCCACAACTACTGAGCCCGTGTGCTGCAACTACTGAAACCTGCGTGCCTAGAGCCCGTGCTCTGCAACAAGAGAAGCCACCACAATGAGAAGCCCGAGCACCGCAACAAAGAGTAGCCCCCACTCACCACAACTAGAGAAAGCCCGCGCACAGCAGCGAAGACCCAACGCAGCCAAAAATTATTAAAATTAAAAAAAAAACAAAAACAAAGAACAACAAAATACCACAGGCTAGGGGCTTAAACAACAGAAATTAATTTTCTCATAGTTCTGGAGGCTAGATGTCCAAGATCAAGGTGCCAGTTGGTTTCTAAGGAGGGCTGTCTTCCTGGCTTGCAGATAGCCACCTTCTCACTGTGTGCTCACATGGCCTTTCCTCTGTGTGTGTGTGTGTGTGTGTGTGTGTGTGTGTGTGTGTGTAAGGGGGGGTGGAGAGAAAGAGAAAGGTTGAGGATCGAGATCTTCCTTCTCTTATAAGGTCACCAGGCCTATTGGATAAGGGCTCCATTCTTACGACCTCATTTAACCTTAATTACCTCCTGAAGATCCTATCTCCAAGTACAGTCATTGGGGGTTAGAGCTTCAACATATGAATTTTGGGTGGGGGACACAATTCAGTCCATAGCAGATGGTAAGCTCCATGAGGTCAAGACCATGTTGTGTGGTACATGGGCCTAGGGCCTAGTATGGAGTTTAACACATAGTAGGCAGCCACTTAGGCCCATTCCTTACATTTGTGTGATCTGGGACAAGAATATAAATGGAGATATAAATGCTTAAGAATTTTAAGTAAAGCTAACAAACTGTAAAATAAAATATGTTCTACCCTCCTATCTTGAGAAATATAGTTTCATAATAACAAATTACAAAAAATATGGGTGAAACTATTGATTTTTAAAGTGCTAAATATTTTATTAATATTTAATTTAATATTATTAACTATTAATAACAATGAGTACCAGGCGGACGTTGCAGCCAATTCAAAGGAGAAGTGAAAAAAGTACAAATTTATATGTAGTAAAGAAATGTTGACATAAATTTATAAATTGTTACAAACCTGGATTTTTCTGTGGGGAGAAGGGAAGTCAGTTGAACCTCCACTATACAGAATTTATTTGCATATCTATAGACAAGAGCTATTTTGTATTGCTATCAGTTATCTGTAACTTAGAGAGCTGTAAAATAGCACAAAGGCAATAAAAGACTAGAATCAAATAATTTAGTCTCTAAACAATACATAGTTTTCAATCTGAAGATTATTATTTTTTTCTTTACTTACACCAAGTTTTCTTACAGTCTCTCCCACCCTTTTTTTTTAAAAAAATTTATTTATTTATTTTTGGCTGCATTGGGTCTTCATTGCTGCGCGCGGGCTTTCTGTAGTTGCAGCGAGCAGGGCTGGGGACTACTCATCGTTGCAGTGCGCGGGCTTCTCATTGCGGTGGCTTCTCTTGTTGAGGAGCACGGGCTCTAGGCGCACAGGCTTCAGTAGTTGTGGCACACAAGCTCAGTAGTTGTGGCTCGCGGGCTCTAGAACACAGGCTCAGTAGTTGTGGCACGTGGGCTTAGTTGCTCCGCGGCATGTGGGATCTTCCCGGACCAGGGATCGAACCGGTGTCCCCTGCATTGGGGCGGGCGGATTCTTAACCACTGCGCCACCAGGGAAGTCCCTCTCCCACCCTTTTGATTAAAGCAATCTCAAATATTACTCTTGATCATAAAACAAGGTTGGTCTCATTAAATTTGGCCTAGTTTTTTACATAGGGGTAGCAATAAGGTTAATTTACTGTTTGGCCTTCTTAAGTTTGCTTTGCTGGGAATTTTATAAAGAATCTCAGATTGAACTTTTAAAAGCCACTGTTACTTGTATTTCAAGGCTAGAGAGCCAAGCTTAAGAAACTCTTTATCAGCGACTTCCCTGGTGGCGCAGTGGTTAAGAATCCGCCTGCCAGTGCAGGGGACACGTGTTCGAGCCCTGGTCCGGGAAGACCCCACAGGCCATGGAGCAACAAAGCCCGTGCACCACAACTACTGAAGGCTGCGCGCCTAGAGCCCGTGCTCTGCAACAAGAGAAGCCACCGCAGTGAGAAGCCCGCACACTGCAACGAAGAGTAGCTCCCACTCGCCGCAACTAGAGAAAGCCCACACGCAGCAACGAAGACCCAACACAGCCAAAAATAAAATTAATTAATTAATTTAAAAAAAGAAACTTTATCAGATTTCTTCTGTAGTACCTATAAATTTGGGTGGATTCTTCTGTTTTCAAGGTCCTTAAAAATGTCCTAAGGGTCTTGGGTCTGCCAGGAGGTGATCTGCTGGACCCTATAAAGCCAGGTACCAGGCCATTTTTCCTGGGAGGGTTTTGTATTTATTGGCTTCAAAAAGTCAACCTTAGTTCTTTAAAAGTGGTTTGGGGCTTCCCTGGTGGCGCAGTGGTTGAGAATCTGCCTGCCAATGCAGGGCACACGGGTTCGAGCCCTGGTCTGGGAAGATCCCACATGCCGCAGAGCGACTAGGCCCGTGAGCCACAATTACTGAGCCTGCGCGTCTGGAGCCTGTGCTCCGCAACAAGAGAGGCCGCGATAGTGAAGAGGCCCGCGCACCGCGATGAAGAGTGGCCCCCACTTGCCGCTAGAGAAAGCCCTCGCACAGAAACGAAGACCCAACACAACCATAAATAAATAAATAAAAATTAAAAAAAAAAAAACAACTTATAAATTAAAAAAAAAAAAAAAAGTGGTTTGTTATACCTGATTAAATAAGTAGCATTCTCAAATATGACATTTTGACAAACTTTTGGTTGCATAACCATTTTTTACAATTTTATTTTAAGGGGATTCAATAAGGAAATTTAGTAAGACTTTCGCAAGTCCCATTGGGGGTAGTCAGTGAGAATCAGATATGATTTAGAAATGTTTCCTTTTACAAAAGCAAATTATTAAGGATTTAGATAGCTTAAGAAGAAAGAGTAGGCTTCCTTATATATCCAGAAAATAGACTTTAAGGCAGTATTCCAAACAAACTACAGTCATCCCTCATTAGTTCATTCAATCGTAGTGTAATTAATTTTCATTTCACTGGATCTTAGGTTGGTAGTCTGCTTCTTGACTAAAAAGAGCTCTGGAAATTCTGACTCAGTCCACTGGAATGGTCTGAAAGTTTTCCAGTTGTCCAAGTGATAGCATCAGAAGCCTGTACCCAAGAGTCTATTCTTTGAAGTGTCAAATAGTTTGAAATACCTGCTGCAGTCCTTTTCCGTGGGACTCAGACAATTGTTTGTTGAAAACACAGACTTTGGCTTCTAGTTGATTATAGAGCCTTCAAACTAGCATCAGTGTAAAACAAAATCTCTTCGTAAATGACAGAGACTTAAAAGAGCTGTGGTCAGTTTATTATGGACAATTTTTAAATGTGAAAGGTCTGATGAGAGTTTATAACAAGAATAATGCAACTAACAGGGAATTAAGTTTTTCTGTAGCATGCAGAACAAGAATAATAAAACCAATTCAAAAAAATATGGATGAACATAACTTTTACAGAGGAAAAATTCTTGATATATATATAACATAATAATCTTATGGCAGAGAACATACCAAGACCAAACTAAGGATATCAAGTAAAAAGATTTAGTAAGTCTGCAGTAAATGCTGGACATTTATCAATATATTTTTATAAAATTCCATTGACCTAGAAGATGCTAGATTTAGATTTTAAAAGTAAGGCTTCTACCAAGTAAGCATTTTAAATGATAACTGAAATTAAGACTAAAAACACTAAACTATTATTTCCTAAAATCTGGCAAAATGCCATGAGGACTCATAAAACAGAAACACATTATGGGATAGCAAGGGCATTGACAAATCTCTAGGAACGTCCCATAGTTATACAGTTTCTAGAATATTTATATTCATAGCATTTTAGCTGTACATATTTCAACTAGGGAAGGCTGAGCATCTTTTCTTATTTGACAACTTTTCCCATGAAACTCATCAATAGTAAAACATCAAATAAACCAAATTATCTCTGGCATCTCTCTAAAAATGTGAAAGAACACTTCTTTGTGATTTTTGCAGGAATGTTCTGGGATATCTCAAAGATATTTTTAGGTGGTAAGAATATACTGAAAGTTTTATTTTACTGTTTCTTATATTTAGGAACTGATTTGGGGAAGGCTAAACTGCAAAGAGTTGTCAGTGAAAACACAAAGATAAGAGTTTGGTGTTTGAGAAACAATACCTGGTTACTTAACCAAGGTGACAATAAAACATTTAAAAATAAACAGAGAAGGTAACACAATTTTGAATAACCTCAGCTTTTTCATGAGGAACCTTATTTTGCGTGTTTTCTTAAATAATTAAGGGCATAATAAGTCAGAATAAAGCAAAGAAAGTTATTCTATTAAGACACAAAATATTTGCTATCTGGGCATATTACCTAGAAAAAAAGAATACACTTTAATAAGGTAGGTGAAGGCAATAAACAATAAACCAGGGAAACTGGCCCATCAAAATTGAGCAGACTTGGCTAAGATTTTAACCAGTTCATGGCTTTTCAGACTCACGGCATGGTATCATAAACCATGGCAAACAAAAATCACTTTCCTAATTTTGTTCTTTATTACTCTGCTTCATATTCTGGAACATATTTACACTTTACTTGAGGACAGTTCTTAGGGTGTTGTCAGATCAGATTTAATTTTATAGTAATACTGAGATGATATTAACATGTAATGTGTTTATCATGCTCTCTTCAAATGAATCAATAGATAAACATTTTTAAATGTCTGAGAGGTAATTAGATTTAGATGAAGTCCTGAGGGTAGGGTACCCATGATGGGATTAGTGTCCTTTTAAGAAGAGGGAGAGAGACCAGAAAGTACCTGTGGCTCTCCCCTTCCTCTGCCTCCCCCCTCCTCTCCCTTCCCCTCTCTCTCTCTGCCATGAGGACACAGTGAGAAGGTGACTGCTGGCTGCAACCCAGGAAGTGGGCCCTACAAGGAACCAAATCTGCTAGCACCTTGATCTTGGACTTCCCAGCCTCCAGACTGTGAGAAATAAATGTCTGTTGTTTAAGCCAAACACACACATACAAAACCTTTCAGTTTCCATTTGTAGTACATGTTATTATTGATAGTTATTATCCATAGAAATAAGCTCTTTGGGGGTCCCCAAAAAGTTTTGCTTGATGAATTTTGAGAAATATATATGAAACTGCACAACTCAGATTGGGACTCGAACTTAGCCAGAATCCAGACTGGGACTTGAACCCATGGGGCAGGACTCGAACCTGGCCAGAACCCAGGTTGGGACTTGAACCCACTGTCTTTTAATTGAGATCACATACCTGGTCTCAGGACTTAATGAAACTCAGGTTCTGTATGTCTAGTTGCAGAAAGAATTCAATGAGAGACAAAGTGATAGGTAAGAAGTGGATTTATTTAGAGAGATAACACATTCCACAGACAGAATGCCGTCTGTCTCAAAAGGTAAGCGTAGCCCCAGGGCATGGGGCTATCTTGGAAAGTGAGAGCAGACATGGGAGAAACACACTCCACAGACAGAGTGTGGGCCATCTCAGAGGCCCTGATATATGGGGTGGTTAGTTTTTATGGACTGGGTAATTTCATAGGCTAACAAGTGGGAGGATTATTCCAACCATTTTGGAAAAGGGGCAGAGATTTATAGGAATTGGGCCACCGCCCACTTTTTGGCCTTTTATGGTCTGCCTCGAAACTGTCATGGCTCTGGCGGATGTGTCATTTAGCATATGCTAAGGTATTATGATGCTCATAATGTATTATGAGCATATAATGAAGCTCAAGATCTACAGGAAGTCGAATCTTCTGCCATCTTGGACCTAATCGGTTCTAACCAGTTTTTGTCATGTTCTTAAGGGCTATGTCATGCTTTTAGAGGTTGTACCCTGCCCATTTCCCTCCTGTTTTATATACACCATGCAATTACCACCACAACCAGGATATAGAACAGTTTTATTACCCCAAATATTGCCTGTGTAGTTTTGCAGTCAATTCTTCTTTCACCTCTTGGTCCCAGGCAATCACTGATCTGCTTTTTGGCACTCTAGATGAGTTTTGCCTGTGGCAGAATTTCATATAAGTGAAAATCATACAGTATCTACTCTTTTATATTTAGCTTCGGTGTTCCTGTTCATTTTAATACTTAGTATACCTTGTGTGAATAGACCACTCTTTGTTTGATGGATATTTGAGTTATTTCTGTTACTGAATTGAACTTGGGTATGCTTGCCCGCCACAGCAAAGCCAGCCTACTGACACTGACTGGGTTGTGGTGAAGGAAAGTACAGCATTTATTGCAGGGCACCAAGCAAGGAGAATGGGCAGCTCATGTTCTAAAAACACAAACTCCATGATGGCTTTCAGGAAAGGACTTTTAAGGCAACATTAGGGGTGGGATTGCAGGGTGCATGGTCAGCTCATGGACTGTCTTCTGATTGGTTGTTGGTGGTGAAGTAACAGGGTGATGTTTTGTTAATCTTAATCATCAACCTTCTGGTTCCGAGCAGTCTGGGGTCTACCTGCTTGTGCTCAGCATGTAGTCACCATCCTCCACTTGGGTGGGGGGGTCTTAGTTCCTGCAGAACAACTCAAAGATATGCATTGGATTGTTATGTATATCCCTTAAGAAGGAGCTAGGACTCTGTTTTATTGCTGAACTATTGTTTAAGCTATCATTACTTTTCTTACTTGACTGCTTTTCCTTTGTTTCTGCATTCCCTTACTTCCCTAATTAGTAACTGCTTAAGTCTGCTCTTTGGAACTCAGGGAAGGCCTAGGAGACTAAAGCCTTTTTCTACAAACAAGAAACAGGGGACATGGAGAGGTCTGTCACCCAGAGAGCCCTACAGGGTCCTGCTTGTTTTCATTTACAGTTTTTGGATATCGTGAATAAAAGTGCTATGATATTCATATACAAGTCTTTTTATGGACATATGTTTTCATTTCTCTTGGGTGTATAGCCAGGAGTGGTCAGACCATAAAAACAGTATCCCAGTCATTGCTACCACCAGTGGGAGTAACTTATCAGCCATAAACAAACCTAAAACAAAACCGAATTATATAGAGGAAAATTAAAATTAGAAAAGGAGAGACTAGGCCAACTTCAGATCGCCACTTCAGATTTACCTCTCAAATTCAAGAAGAGAAATGCCTGGGCAGTCCACATGAGATGCACTTCTTTCATGTGGCTCTGTGAGGTGAATCCATTGGACATTTTGGTGGAAGACTTCCAACACTGTTTAACAGGTAATTTTCCAAAAAAGATAAAATCATGGCTCTCATCCAGATATAAAATGAAAACATTTAAAGGTTAGAGAAACAGACAGATATTACAACCAATTATCAATTTTTCCATTATCAATTTTATATGATTGAAAGTTGGCAAAATATTAAAGATGATAATTGAATTAATACTGCACCCATCTAGGTGTTCATCTGTTTGAGCAGTAAAGGCAAACAATTCATGTTATAAAAATGTCCATACTTTTCCTTGACTTTATTAGCAAAGCCACTATATTGTAATTAAGATTTTCTTATAAATTGTTTTGTTTTTATGTCAATTATATCACAAAGACTAGGGAAAAAGAATGTAAAGTGTGTTGTTAATAATTATGTTGTTTACATATTGGAATATTTTGAATATACTAGGTTAAATATATTAAAATTTTAAAATTGTGTTATTTTTTTTTGAATAGTAAATTTTTTTTAATTTAAAAAATGTATATACACAGAAGAAACTCCAGAGAGTAGAAAATCAAATGTTTAAGAATATACAAGAAATAATTAGCAATAATTATCATTGGACAGGACATTTCATCTTGGCATACTTTATGTCCTTCAATACAAACTTTCATATAAAATTGTGTTATTTTGACAATACCAGCTTAATAGACTTTCTTGAGTCATTTTGTTTATTAGTTTTTTTTTTTTTAATTAGAGGTTATTTGTTCTGCTGTAGCAGTAGAAATTGGAGTTGGCAAAAAAAAAATTCTTAAAAGCAATACATGGATTTAGAAATGAACCACGAACTTCACACATCAAACTTTGTAATGGAGTCTCATGATAAATTATTGTTGTCACAGAAGATATTAAGCAATATTTTAATATCACCTTATAAATTGCTGTCACTTATGTTGCAGTTTCACCATCTCTTAAAGCAGTAGCTAGGCAGCCGTATGACATGTCTTAAGATCTCCTTTGGGACTTCCCTGGTGGTCCAGTGGTTAAGACTCCGCACTCCCAATGCAGGGGGCCCGGGTTCGATCCCTGGTCGGGGAACTAGATCCCTCATGCCTCAACTAGAGATCCTGCATGCCGCAACTAAGTCCCGGCGTGACCAAATAAATAAATAAATATTAAAAAAAAAAAAAAAGATCTTCTTTAATGTTTTCAGTGCTGGGATATTATAAAGAAAACCAAAAATAGCAGACTAAACCTTGATCTGTGATGGTCCTAATAAAGTAGTCTATAGAAATCAGTTTGGGGTTATTTTTTGGTGAATCTTCTTCATAGTCATGCATGATGAATGTACTCTAAAGTAGCCCCTGTAGTCTCCTCCTCCTGGTGTTCATTTTTTTGTGTAATCCTACTCCCTTTGAGTGTGGCAGTACCTGTGACTTGCTTCTAACCACTGAAACATAATAAAAGTGATAAGATGTCATTCATGTGGCTATATTATGGTATATAAGACTTTGTCTAGTTAGTAGACTTACCATAGAAACAGTCTGTACTGGCTTGGTGAAGTAGGCAGCTATGCTGGGAAAGCCCTTGTGACCAGGAACTATGGTAGCCTGTAGGAGCTGAGGTTGGCTTTCACTTGATATCCAGCAAGAAGCTAGGGCCCTCAGTCCCATGGCCACAAGGAAATTAATTCGGCTAACTACCTGATTGAGCTTAGAAGTGGATTCTTCCCTAGCCAAACTGCCATATAAGAATGCAACCTGGGTGACACATGATTGCAGCCTTGTGAGACCCTAAACAGAGGACCTAGATAAGCTGTGCTTGAATTCTTGACTGACAGAAACTGTGAAATAATAAATGTGTGTTGTCTTAAGTGGCTATGTTTGTGGTAATTGGTTATGCAACAGAAAATGAATACATCATGCAAACTTACTTTTTCCACTTTTTTGCTTTAATCTCCTTATATTTTATTGCAGTGTTACTTTCATTGTATCTGCTATGTGGAATTTCTTTTGGCTAAAATATTTTTAACCTTTTAAAAAGTGAAAGAGCCAAATAGCCAAACTTAGATTTCTTTTGTTTTTTTGCCCTTCCCCCATCCTTGTCAAATGATAAATGATAACTGTATGTTTAGGTTTGTAAAAACCACCACATAATTTTCTGTGATGGTTGTACCATTTTATACTCCTACCAGTGATATTGAGAGCTCTAGTTGGCCCACATCTATACTAACAATTGTTATAGTAAGACTTTAAATTTTAAGGCCAATCTAAGTGGATGGATAGTGTTATTCATTGTGGTTTTAACTTGCATTTCTTGGATGAAAAATGATGTTAATAATAACGACATAAAGCAGCCAACATTTGTAAGTAATTACTGTTTACTAGATTCTATTCTAAGCACTCTATGCATAATAACCAAATAGTCCTCATCACAGCCCTATGATATATGTGCTGTTATTCCGTTATTGTTGTTATTATTATTATTACTACTATTATTATTAAGTAGCCTGGGGTTGGGTATTGGCGAGTGGAGAATATTGAGTAGAAACTCAGGACCGTGGCCTTAACTGCATGGCCTCGGCTTGGGATGAGGATAGATTGCAGCTAGTCTGTTAGATGTGGAAGTGTGGGCTTCTGTGACTGACCCTCATATCATCACGAGACTTTCCCAAAGTGGGACCCAGTACTTGTTCAGAGGTGCTAGATTTCTGAGAGAGTGTTTCCATTTTTGTTATAGAGAACAGGGGATTCTGGAAAGGAGCTGTGAGAGCCAAATGATTGGGCTGGTACATGGAGAGGGAAAGTGAGTGTCTGTAGCTGCCGGGTGGGGTGGGTTTGCTTGGGTCATTAGAGCAGTGGCTGGCAAACTTTTTAGACTATGACCCTCAAAAGTAAATAGATTTTTACATTGTAACCCATGACACATGTTTATACTTGTATATTATACATATTTCAATAACAGTTGTCACAAACACACAGATTTCACTAAATAATTCTTATCCTTACTCTGTGTGAAGCACTTCAATATTTTCTTTTCTATTCTATTTCGTTCTGTTTCTCTTTTAAGAAAATATTGGTCCCGACTTCCTAAATTGATCTCATGACTCACTAAAGAGTTGTGACCTGCAGTTAAAAAAGCACTGGTTGGAGTATGAATTAATCTTTTGAATGTTACCCTAGAAAAACAGTTTGACATACTTTGTCATCTAGGTGAATGAGAGGAGCCCGTCAGAGTTGGCAGGTGCTCTGAAGCAGGGGACCAAGACTTTTTGCTTAATCTCAGCTCCCTTAGCTGTCAGTGTTTATTAGCTCAGTAGTTTACTTGATCAATTGGCCAGGCTGCTTTTGTCAGATGGTTTCTTATGCGTTTGCACTTATCTTCTCCTTTAGATTGGGAGCTTGCCCTCCTGGGAGGGCAAGACCTACAATAATAGCTAACAGTTCTGTAGCACTTCCTCTGTGCTAGGCAGTTTTCTGTTTTACATATATCAGTCTTTACCACAACATACCTCTTAGGTACCTTAGTAATTTTCATTCTACAGATGGGCAAACTGGAGCATGCAAAGGTTCAGTGGTTTACCCTTCTTTACAGTTCTTCTGCAGCTTATCTCACCTTACCTTGTATAACATCTGCCATATAAATTATTTCATTAATAGTTTCTGGATGAAATTAAACTAAATAGTTTCTAGGCTTATTTTTCTTAACTTTCCTTATGCCTTTTTATTTCTTTTTACCACAAGGTTATTTAAGTAATTGGAGAGTAATAGAAATTGAATTTAAAATGATGCTGGACTTAGTCTAAAGAAGGAGTACAGAGTTTACTTAAATTGGTCAGATTCTGAATTTGAATAATGACTATGCCTTGAACCCCAACATTACAACTCTGTCATCCTCCATCAGGCCTGGGTTTGAGAATGAATAATGTTGCAGAAATGCCCACATATTCTTAGCTCATTATTTACTGATTTGGGATCCTTAATATGCTTTGTTCCATTCCCCTGCCCACTGCAACAGCTGTTCTAGTCTGGACCACGCCTCCTGAGTTAATAGTATTTCTGTCACAGTGTGAGTTTTCAAGTTGGTATGTGCAGTTTCTGCCAGAGTCTTTATTGTTGCCAGGTCTCAGGGTTGGAGGTTGCAACTGATTTGTGGGGGAGGGGATTTGATGCTTGTCACTGAGGAGGAACAAGGTGCTCCCTGGGGCTCTGATTTGTTGCAGGCTGAGTGTGAATGATGTCAGGCGGATCAGAGGACAGCTGATACATTTGGGATCTGGGACTCCTCACTCTGCCTCACTGCTGCGTTTTGTGCTCTTGGGTCTTTTTAAGGGGGGGTTCTGAAAATCATGTTTTTGAAGCAAAGTGCTTTAATTTTTCTCTTATATTTGGGAAGCCTTTGTAAGTTTCTTTTGGTTTATGACTGCATACCCCTTGTGTGAGAGAACTTCCTGCCAAGATTCCAAGTGTGAGAGGGCAAAAGCTTGAGTAGCCAGGAAAATCATGAAACGGAGGAGAGAGAGACCGGGAGCACCATGCCTGCGGATTCAGTAAGGAGGCTGGGGTCTCTGAGTGGAAACTGGCAGGTGTCAGGAAAAGAACTAATGCCAACTAACACGCCTTCATTTGCTTGGAAGAGACTCTGGTTTGGAGATGCCTGTCAGGAAGAGGACTGAGCTGGCTTAATAGATTCAAGGTCAAAACAGTGATCCCTGGCAGAGGCATACGGGGTTTTCTAATTCTGAAAACTGAGTTAGATGTCTTTTAGTGATTCTTAGGTACTTGGGAAGCTGGGTTAACAGTGAAGATCTTTTTTTCCTGTCTTGCAAGCAAATGTGTATTTAAAGTTAGTGCCAAAGCCCCATGAATGTGAGAAACAAATGGAAATGAAAGTATCTCTGCCTTTGACTAGAGAAGGTATTGTATTTCTGCCCTTGGCCTGTCAGCTCAGGACCTCAGATCTCTACCCTTGCAGATCCAAGCCTGAGTCTTTTAGGGTGTGACCTGAATTTTATTTCTATGTTGACCAATATAGAAATAATACTTAGGTAAGGATTTTGAAGCTGGGGAACGGAAGAAGACTTTCACTTCAGGGTAGCTTTCCCAAGAGCTGCTCAGGCTTATTTAATGAAGAAGTACTGAGTGAATTGATCAACAAATTAGGGAACCAGGGAAAGAAGTGCCCTAGGGTCCATGCCACCTCAGCGATCTGTCTTGAACTGCCTTTGCTGTAACTCACAGGGCAGAGGGAGAGCACTTCAGATTTTCTTCCCCTGAAGGGTAGTGGTTACGTGGAGACAGCATAGCTACTCAAGTAGGCAGACTTTGTCAGTGGGCTTCCTTTGGGTCGTTGCCCTTCCGTGCTAGTGGATGCTCATTGATTGAACTGATGATTCTACCAGACCTTGGAAAATCAAACTTGTTTGAAGTAAATAATTGGAAGGATTGGCAACTTTAAAAAAATGGTTTAGCCCCACATTAAAACTATGAAGTAAAAGACCACAATAGAGAAGCTTCATCAACTAAAGTGTCATTTAAAGTAAAGATAACTTGTGAGCAAAATTGGAAAAATTTCAATTAAGTTTGTAGTTTAAGAAAACATAAGGGGTTAAAAATCATGCTCACCGAACATTAGTGTACTGGTAATTGTAATCATTGTATCTGTTTTAGTGACTTTGAATTTGGGTTACGAAAACTCTCCCTGAGGATCTAGGAAGTAGTTTATCAATCACCTTTCCTTTTCCAAACAATCCTTTTTAGACTCTAGGCCCAGAGTCTAACCAGTTTGCAGAGTGGTAATTAAGAGCAAAAAAAGAATGAGATTTGGTTTTCATAGATTTTTTAAAATCCTTATTATATATTCATCAAATGGCTAAGCCTCGTCTTATGTAATAAGATTTAAGACTCCAGAATTTTGTAAAAGCAATATTATTCAGGTTAACAAGAAAGGTGTCTTGTTGTATGTTCTGATTAGCTCTAGCTTATATATACTGTTGACCCTTGAACAACACACTTATACCGCAGATTTTTTTCAATAAATATGTCCTAGGGTACTACACGATCCACAGTTGGTTGAACCTGCAGATGCAGAACCTCAGATACGGAGTGCCGACTGTGAAGTAGGCGGATTTCCAACTGCGAGGGGTGTTGGCACCCCTAACCCCTGCGTTGTTCAAGGGTCACCTGTACTAGGGAGCTGATTTTTAAAATTCCTTAGATTTTAAAAATTATTTAGAGCTCTTTAGCAAAGTGAAAATTCTTTTTGAAAGTGAAAAATTAATCAAAAATTAATATTTTGCTTGTAATTTAAAAAATATGTTGTATTTGTAGAAATTTGGATATGCATGTAATTTTAAATAGTTATCTGCCATCCACTTTCCTATCCTATTATATCCTCATATTAAATACTCATCTGAGAAATATGCTGGAGCCAGCTAGAGGGATAATACATAGGAAGGTGAAGATTTCCTTTGAATATATGTAATTAAACACAAGCAGGATGTCACCAAATCCAAACAGGCAGCAATAACAATACAGGAAACTAATATCATTTTAAAACAGGTGCTTATGTGATACTTAATTTTTTTCCTATCTTGGAAATAAAATATTGTAGTTAAATGTGGTATTTGTATAGAAAGCTATGCCACTACTATAGCAAATTAAATGCTGTGCATCTGTCAGTTATTTTTCATCATCTGTGACAAGTCTATAAATGGTCAACAAAATAGAAATTCATATTTACCATCTGTCCGTTTTCAGTCTAATGATCTCACTTAATAGTCTTCTTTAGGACTTAACATGTCAAGATGGATAGATTGTTTTTAGGGGGAAAAAGTAACCTGCAAAACGAAAATTTAAATAGAAGCAAAATTTATTATACAGAGTAAAGTAACGTTATTTGGTGTACTCCTTAGGCAGAAGTTAGCTAAGTAACTTCGTATTATTGTAAATGTAACCTAACAACTTAAAAACTATTAAGAATGTTTTACTTTTATTGACATACACATTTTTCTAGGAAATGTTAGTCATTGAACACAAAATATTATCTACTGCTTGCTAATTGATGAGTTACAGTAAATTTACAATATTTTCCCAGAAGCCAATCTAAATACTTTGAATATCCAAAGCTTAAATTTTTGGTTTTAATTCTGTGGATTAAGTTTTAGACTCAGTGGTCATTCTGTGCCAGCATTGGTACTGGGTATGATATTTGAGAATGGTTTTTGACCACTTACTTTTCTTGAGCCTCTTGCCTAAACTAACCCATCTTGAATGTTTCTTTTTGGCTGAGAAATTATCACTGACTCTGTCTTCTTCTACTGTGGTACCTTGTCAGAATCTCTGCTCTTTGTCGAGGATCTGAAGTAAACCGGCTCATACTTTCACCCACATCGGCTCCAACCCTGTCCCTCACTAAAGTCCCATTTAGTGCTGATTGTCCTCTGGCTACTTCTCCTCTTGCCTTCTTCCTGAACACACAAGCCCACAGCAGTCCTGGCAGTCCCAGTTCCAGCCGCTCACTGCAGTGGAGGTAAGAAACCTGCTGTGATAAACGTGGGCCTTGGTGATTGCTTCTGGCCTGATAGGTAAAACCTAGACCTTTCTCCTTAATAATGGGGAGAAATGGAATGAAAGTTATGGCCCTCTGTGAAAGGAATTTCACAGATCTCTGTTACATTCAAAATTAGGGAGAAAATAGTGTAGCATATCAGTAGTTAGATAATTGTGTGTCCATCTTAACTGATGGACAGCCCTGTAACCACCCCATAGGAGAAGCATAGCATGACAGGATGCTAGAGCTTTCTCAGGGTTAAATAGTCCAAACCCACATTTTACACAAAAGGAAAATTTGATTCCAAAACAGGTTAGGGGATTTGTTCACGTTGCTGAAAATAACCGCCTCCGCATTTCTTCCTGTCTTCCTTATGTTCAACGTTATTTGAGTACATACTATGTGCTTGGCACTGTTTTAAGCATAAAGGACCAAACCGTGATCACAAAGAGGTAAAGTCCCTGCCCTCAGGGAGCTTAGATTTTAGTGGAGGGAGGCAAACAAATTAGTGAGTAAATATTTAACAGATGGACATAAGTGATACTGAGAAAATAGAGTAGGCTAAGGGCAATAAGAAATGTGGGGCCCAGGGGTTGACATTTCATATAAGATGGCCAGGGAGGTCCTCAGTGATAAGTTGACATTTGAGTAAAGACCTGAAAGAAGTCACGGAGCCAGAATAGTGGTATCTGAAAGAAGAGTGTTTCAGACAGAGGCAACAGTAAGTGCCTAAGACCTGACCTAAGAGCTTGCTTTGTGTGTTCTTTGTGCAGCAGAGTCCAGTGAAGCTCGTGTGGAATGAGTTAGGTGGTGAGAGGTGGGAAATGAGGTCTGAGATGTAGTGGGAGCCAGAGATAGTAGAACTTTAAAGCCGTTATAAGGATTCTTACTTTTATGCTCAGCAAGATGAGAAGCTATTGACAGGTTTAAAGCAGAAGAATGTCATGATCTGACTTAGATGAAAAGAATCATTATGGTTATAGTTAGAAGGCTACTGTTATATTCTAGGTGAGAGACAGTGGTTTGAACCCACGATGGTGCAGGTGGTAAGAAGTGGTCAGATTTGCGGATCTATTTTGGAGGTAGAATTGATAGGATTTGTTGATGGATTAGATGCAGAATTTGAGAAGAAGATGAGTTAAGGATAACTGAAGGTTTGGGGCTGAACAGCTAGAAAATTGGAGTTACCATGAACTGAGACTGGGAAACTGCAAGAGATAGCTAATTAGACATTCAGTTAGAGATATGTGAGGTCTGGGCTAAAGAGCTGTAATTAGGAATTGTCAGTGTATAAGTGAAATGAATCATTAGGTTTGTGAGATCATCCAGTGAGTAGAGAAGGAGGAAATGTCAATGGATTGAGCCCTGGGGTGATCTGACTTTAAGAGGTTGGCCATTACCTTTATTACCTTCTTTGAAAAACCTCTGTTCCTCTTTTAGGCTTATGTCATTCCATTTTTTCTTTTATCCATGCTCATTGCTGTCATCCTCTAATTTAGTTTTGTTCTCTGAATTCACATTCAGAATCTAGGACAGAATCAGTTTTTAATGAACACAGTGATGAATCTAAATTCTGCAAAATCCTTACCACATACATGTGCCTAATGAACATGCTGTTATTTAGCAATTGAGCAAATACAGGTCGAAAGAAGAGAAAAATGATTCCAGTAAACAATGTGAATAAGTGAAGAAAATTCTAGAGCTACTGGCAGTGAATTTGACCTCTATTTAAAAATAGATGGGGCTTCCCTGGTGGCACAGTGGTTAAGAATCCGCCTGTCAATGCAGGGGACACGGGTTCGAGCCCTGGCCCGGGAAGATCCCACATGCCGCGGGGCAACTAAGCCCGTGCGCCATAACTACTGAGCCTGCGCTCTAGAGCCCCCGTGCCACAACTACTGAAGCCCGTGTGCCTAGAGCCCATGCTCTGCAACAATAGAAGCCACCGCAATGGGAAGCCTGCGCACTGCAACAAAGAGTAGCCCCTGCTTGCCGCAACTAGAGAAAGCTGCGCACAGCAACGAAGAACCAAAGCAGCCAAAAATAAATAAATAAAATAAATAAATTAAAAAAAAAATAGATGACCCAGGAAAGAGGGAACTAGGATCTACATACTGCCACCATACAGTGGCCATATTGGGATGTCTTTTATTTCCATGGAGTATAACTATTTTTATGGGCTGAATTGTGTCCCCCTAAAATTCATATGTTGAAGCTTTAACCCCCAGTACTTAGAATATGACTGTATTTGGAGACAGAGTCTTCACACAGGTAATTAAGGTTAAATATGGTCATTGGGGTAGGCTGTAATATGACTGGTGTACTTATAAGAAGAGTAGATTAGGTAGGACACAGACACAGAGGGAGAAGACAGCCATTTATAAGCCAAGGAGTGAGGCCTCAGAAGAAACTAACCCTGCTGACACCTTCTAGTCTCCAGAACTGGTAGGAAATAAATGTCTCTTGCTTAAGCCACCCAATCTGTGGTAGTTTGATATGGCAGCCCTAGCAAACTAACACAACTGTTGAGGCTTTTGGTTGCATTGCCGGAAAGGGCTAGAAATAGTAATTAGAACTGGCCCTGTTCAGAATCTTAACCCTTTTTATTGACTGCATCTTAGTGATGACTTAGGACCTTACAAATTGTTGTCCATAGTAATTTGAAGGACAATCAAGACATGGTTTTAAAATGATGCCCACTTTAACTCTTATACTACATTTCCGTTTTTTCCTTGATGAGAAGGGATGGGTCTGTTATAGACAGGCCTTGATGCTAGCTCTCAAGTGTCCTGGATGGGTATGATCAACCTTAAGAGGCATAATAAATATGATTGTGATTTGGGTTGAATTGATTAACCTTGAACATTTAGTCAACTTGTACATCTTCTAAGAATATGATTCTAGCCTGCTGATTGGTGCTGAGACATGGGTATTGCATTGTGGATATAACCCTATTTGAAGGAGTACTAGATATGGTCCTTGGTGTAATTGATGCCCCTAGAGAGAGGAGGCAGTTGTGTCTTTGGCCATTCATTGGAGCTGTAGACCTCCTGGGGATAGAAGTTGGGTCTTGGCAACTTCCTGGAACATAGAATGGCTTAGGTTTTGGTTCAGTTTTAAATTGCCATCATCTTTGTTGGCCCTAAAGTGCAGCAAGAAATCTTCATTAGAGTGAACTTTGTATTGGAAGGGTTCTGGCTGTAGCCTACTGCCTACTGCATAGGAATTCTTTTCATGTAGTCTCTAGTGAAAAAGCTATTCTTTGGTTGAATATCTTCAGCAACAAGAAGTTCACTATTGAAGTTTGCAGCTGGGACTAATTCAGCCCGCTGTCCCCTCCTGTGTCACATGTGTGAGAAGCTTTCTGTAGACTTTTATGGCAAAGGACAGGTGTTCCTTTGGGCCTCCTCCAAAACTAGGCAGCTTTTGAAACCCTTTTTTGGTAGTGTCAAGATTGTTTCCTACCAAAGAGAAAGCACTATTTTCACTTTACCAACACCTGCTTGTCTTATCTGTCTTTTTTTAAACTGCTTTTCAAAGTAACTCTAAAAGAGGAACGTCTCCAGAACTTGTTCTTATCCTGGCCCTGTTGTAGGCAAATCACTTCACTTCTTTCTGTCTCAGTTTTCTACATTATTAAACTGGGGATGGTGACAGCACGTCAGGTGTTGCTGTCAGGATTAGATGAGTCAACACATGTAAAATTGTTCAGGATAACAATTATAGTTGCTATAGCAGTTATTTTGCTATTTTTGTTAGAAAATTCACATGTTGCTGATCCTCACACTTCATGTTGCTTCCATTAATTTTCCTTTGGCTTCCATTAGTTTTCTCATATTCTAATTTTCCCTTGAGTAGCTCTAGGTATCACTTATCATTATGTCCTGCCCATGGAAGCTTTGTCATTGGCTAAGATAAGGCAGTGGCAGCTGGGTGCTCTCCTGCCTTCTTGCGCAGGCTCACTAATTATTGCAGCTAAAACTGACCTGTTGGGGCACACCAGGACATGGACTAAAACAAGAAACACTGAATTACATTCTTTTTTGGGCCATATTTTGGCAGTGGGAAAAGTCCATCAAAACAGGTTTCAAGGTGTTTCCCGCCTCCCACCCCCTTCCCACCCCCCACACCCCCCTCCACTATGTAAGGGAAAGAACAGCTTGAGAGTATATTCAGATGTGATTCTCCTGTTAGGGAAGGGAAAGTACTTTTTCTTTTTTTAATGGAAAGGTGAAGTAATGAAGAATACTAGCTGTGATTTAACCTCAGGAAACTTTATATGGGAGAGAATTATTCATAGATCCTGGCTTCAGTGACTCTGAATAAACATAATGGTTGTATTGGGCAAGATGTCAAAGGCTTGTTCTTGGATTAAGAGCAGGAAGCTGAAGGTTTCTAGGGTATTTCTGTTTCTGTTAGTAGGAAAATTTTGTTTTCTGGAAAACTTACTCTTTTTTTTAGACTTTGTATTATGGAAAATCTCCATAATATTCCAAAGTAGAGAGAGTAGTCTTACATCTCCAGTATCTATGTTATCAACCCATGGTCAATATTATCTCATCTGCATCCCACCTATTCCCCCCGCACTCAATTATTTTAAAGCAAATTCCATGTAATTTCATCTGTAAATATTTCAGTTTGTATCTCTAAAGGTAAGAACTCTTTAAAAACATAAGCATATTACCATTAGCACACCTAAGACAATTAATAATAATTTATCAATATCATCAAATATCCAGTGTTCAAATGTTTTATGACGGTATTTTTAAAATCAATATCCAAATATGCCAACACAGTTCATTTGATTACTGTATTTCTTAGGTAGGGTGACCATATAATTTATTATCTAAACTAGGAAACTTTTAATAATGAAAGAGGACTCTATTAAGAGTTATACTGGGACAACAGACATAAACCTGGGTTGTCATGGACAAATTGGGATGTCTGGTCACTCTACTTTTTTTTTTTATAAATTTATTTATTTTATTTTTGTCTGTGTTGGGTTCGAACCCGCGTCCCCTGCATTGGCAGGCGGATTCTTGACCACTGCACCACCAGGGAAGTCCAAGGTCAGTCTACTTTTTTTTTTTTTTTGGCTGCACTGGGTCTTTGTTGCTGCCTGTGGGCTTTCTCTAGTTGGGGCGAGTGAGGACTGCTCTTTGTTGTGGTTCACGGCCTTCTCATTGTGGTGGCTTCTCTTGTTGCAGAGCACGGGCTCTAGGCGCCTGGGCTTCCATAGTTGTGGCACGCGGGCTTAGTAGTTGGGGCTCGCAGGCTCTAGAGTGCAGGCTCAGTAGTTGTGGCGCATGGGCTCAGTTGCTCCGCGGCATGTGGGATCTTCCCAGACCAGGCATCGAACCCGTGTTCCCTGCATTGGCAGGCACACTCCCAACTACTGCACCACTAGGGAAGTCCCTGGTCATTCTACTTTTAAAAGTTTCTTTCAGTCTAGGTTTTCCCATTCTCTGTTTTTTTTTTTTCTTCCCTGCGTTTCATTTGTTGAAGCAACTGAGTTGTTTGTCCTTGTATACTTTCCCACATTCTGGATTTTGCTGATTGCATCCCTGAAAGGTATTTAACATGTTCTTATGACCTCTATATTTCCTGTAAACCTGGGGCTTGATCTGATTCTGGTTTGATTTGGGGGCCTGGGGAAGCATACTTAAAACAGTAGTTGATGCAGTGTACAGCTATTAGGAGGCAGGTAATGTCAGGTTTCTCCCTTGTTTTGATAGTAGAGGCCATTGATAATTATTACTTAGATCGTTTATTTTATTAGGAGTTTGCAAAAAAGGTGATATTCCCATTCCTTTTCCATTTATTAGCTACAATACTTACATGAAAGGAATTTCCCCCTTGTTATGTATTTGTTACCCTAGGGTACAGTTAGGTACCCTTGCTCTTTTTTTTTTTTTTTTTTTTAAATTTTTATTGGAGTATAGTTGATTTACAATGTTGTGTTAGTTTCTGCTCTACAGCAAAGTGAATCGATTATACATGTACATATATCCACTCTTTTTTAGATTCTTTTCCCATAAAGGTCATTACAGAGTACTGAGTAGAGTTCCCTGTGCTAAACAGTAGGTCCTTATTATCTATTTTATATATAGCAGTGTGTATATGTCAATCCCAGTCTCCCAATTTATCCCTCCCTTCTCTTTACCCCCGGTAACTATAAGATTGTTTTCTACATCTGTGATCCTATTAGGTACCCTTACTCTTTTTTTTTTTGGCCTTGCTGCATGGCATGCGGGATCTGTTACCCGACCAAGGATCGAACCCATGCCCCCTGCAGTGGAAACACAGAGTCTTAACCACTGCACCGCCATGGAAGTCCCTGGGTACCCTTACTCTTGAGTCAACTTAATTAGACTCTTTCCTGGGCCTTCAACCTGACACCTGAGTGTCACCAGTTTCTTGGTAGGTGTTTTATTTGTAGTAAAGATTGTTTAGCCAGAGAAGTACAACTGGAGATTTTTGTCTGTGTGAAGGCCCTTGGGGCTTGCCATTTTAGTAGCTGCTGACTGAATACTCAGCTGAGCAAAACCTTGGCTTCCTCTTTTGGCTCCTAGTAGTCATCCTGGGACAGGCACCTTGTCATACAGACTCTTGTTATGTAGGTGTTCTGAGAGGTAAAAACTGATCCAGGTAGCAGGAACCCAGGAGCCAGGCAGCTGCAGAAGATAAATGTTATTTGTTAAGTTTCTTTAGGAGGGCCACTTGTAGCGGCTTCTCTTTCATACCTCTGGATGCTACAGGAGGAGGGGCCACTGCTTATCCTGACTGCCTCAGGGACTAGGGTCAGTCCCTTTCCCAGTCTTGATAGATAGGATAGGTTGGGGCTTAGAGAGTCCTTCTATTGAGGAACTAGTACACTAGAGAAAGAGAAACACAAATAATTTTCAATGATCCTTGGCATATAAGAGTTAATTTTCATGGTGTATCTTCAGGATAAACTCCTAGAACTGGGGATGCTGAGTCGAAGAATAAATGCATATGTAGTTTTATTAGATATTGACCAGTTTCACTTTATAGTGGTTATATCATTTTGTATTTCCATTAGCAGTGTAAGAGAATGTCTATTTGCTCAGTGCCTTGTCAACAGAATGTATCATCAAGCTTTTGAATTTTTGCCAATCTGATGGGTGAGAAATGGTTTCTCAGAGTAGCTAGCTAAAAAAAGTCATGCTAAAACGTTCCTTAAGGATGAATAATTTATTTCCCAACCTTATGTGGAGGGAAGTAATTTTCCTTTTCTAGGAAATTGAAGTGGATGCACCCATTTTTCCATTCAACTGTATACTAGGCCCTCTGAGCAGGAGTATAGGTCCAAGTTGGCAGTAGGAAAGTTCCCAGCATGTGTTGGAGAAAGAGAGAATGCTTTTGATACAGAAAGCTTTCGGCCTTATTCATCTCCATTACAACCATTCCCAGAACTTTTCAGGCGATTGCTCTGGACTTTAGCAGAAATATTTTTAAAAAATAATTTCAAAATTGCAAGGATAGTTCAAAGAACCCTCCAGCCCACAAACCAGTGGTCAGCAAACGCCATGGGCCAAATGCATTCTGCCACCTGTGTTTGTGTAGCCCATGCATGAGCTGAGAATGGATTTTACCATTGAAGGGATTTTTTTTTTTTTAAAGGACTGTGTGACAGAGACCACATATGGCCCTCAAAGCCTAAAATATTTATTATCTGGCCCTTTTCAGAAAGAGTTTGCCAACCCTTGCCCTAACCCATTTGACAATCAGTTCCTGACATGCTATCCCATCACCCCAGAATACTTCAGAGTGTGCTTACCACAGAGATTTTTTCATGATTACAATACAACCATTAAAATCAGGAAATTAGCGTTGATAAATACCATCATCTAATTCACAGACTTAATTCATATTTTACCAAGTGTCCTAGTAACGTCTTTTATATTTTTTCCAGGATCGTGTGTTATAATTTTATTATTTTTTTTTGTCTCCTTCAATTTGGAACAATTCTGTGGCCTTTTCTCAACTTTTATGACCTTGACACTTTTGAAAATTACAGGCCAGTTATTTGATAGAATGTCCCTTAATTTAGGCTTGTCTGATATTTCCTCAGTATTAGATTTGGGTAATGCATTGCTAGGGAGGAAAAACTTTTCCTCTACCCTCTTAATTCGGTGCCTGGGGGCCTGTGACAAAAGGCAGATCAACAGGAGAAAAGGCATACAATTTTTATTAATATTTACATGCATGGGATTTCACAGAAAAGAAATTAAACTCAAAGAAGTGGTTAGACTCCGAAGCTTATATACCCTTTTAACAAAGGAAAGAAGGTTTGAACTTCAAGGGATGATAAATCGTGGGGAAGTAACTAGGAAATATATGGGGAAACTAATGGAAGATAAGGTCTGTTTACACAAATGCATCATAGCTCTTCTCTACCTGGTACAAGGGACACCTTCCTCAAAGGAAAATTTGCTGGATTTTAGGCAGATAAGGGGAGGGCAGAGAATTCTTCCTGTATCTGTTGATTTTCACTTATCTTCAGCTTAAAATAATCCTTTTGCCAAAGTAGCATATTTTGGGGAGGCATATTCTGATCCCCTTCAGCATCTTTGACAGGAACATTACTATTCCTGAAAAAGGATGGTGTTTCTTCTTCTCCTTCAGTCCTATTAGGTGATACAGGCTTTCATTTTTTCTCATTACTGTGAAGTTAACTTTGATCACTGATTCAGGTGTGTCTGCTAGGTTTCTGTGCTGTAAAGTTACTCATTTTCCCTTTGTAATTAATAACTATTTTGTGGGAAGGTTCTTGAAATTATATAACTATCCCATTTCTCACCAAATTTTAACCCACTGTTTTTAACATCCATTTATATTTCTTGGCTGAGTTATTATACTGTGCTGGTTGCCAAATAGTATTTTTCTAATTCCAGCATCCTTTCTACATTGATCAGTTGAAATTGCACTGTAAAGAAAAGCTTTCTCCTCTCCCTGTTCATTTTTTCACTTATTTTATTATATCAGCATGAACTCAATGGGCTCTTATTTTATTTAATGGGTTATAATCTATTAATGTCATTATATATTTTGATGCTCAAATTGTACCATATTTGGTCAAGGGGAGTCTCTTCATACTGGCTTCTTTGTCTTTTTGACACGTCTCCATCATTATTTGGGAACTTGCTCTTTCTGGCCTGTCAAGATGATACTGGCTGGCTTATTTTGAGCCCTCCCTGCCCTAGCCCTTGAATTAGTCATTTCTCCAAGGAACACGATTCCTTTTAAAAGCCAAGATATGGGTGGTAGGCATGGTTGCTGATATTCGGGTTCACTGTTCCCAGAGAATGTATACATGTGACATGTATATATCTTTCTAAATTTCTTGATCTCTATATATTGAGAACTATAAGCTAACATTGACATCTTTACTTCCAATTCTAGTTCATTCTAGTTTTTTCCATTTCCATATTTGTAACTCCTTTCTTTGATAGTGAGAAACCTGACTCCTGTTACCCTCTATGTACTTACTTGATAACTTCTTCCCGTATGAAACCAGTCTGGCTTTGTAATCACTGACTTCCTGTGTATTTGCCCTCCTCAGCTTGCTGGATCTCCAATGCCCTATGCCAAACTGACACCACTGTTCTCTGCAACCGGACAACCTCCTTACCCTCGTCAGTCTCTGACATCCCATGCCACGCACCGTCCCCCCAACCCCCAACTACTCAGCCATCATCATTATATAATGGTTTCTAGACTGAATTATTCAGGAAGGAAGTGGAGGAGGGAGGATTCTTAGGTTCACTAAGTACATCAGATGCACTTCTCAGGAGCCTGCATAATTAAAAAAAAATAAGTTTACTGAGATATAATTTACATACTGTAAAATTCACCAATTGTAAGTTATCCAGTGGTTTTTACTAAATTTATAAAATTGTGCAGCCATCACCAGAATCTAAATTCAGAACATTTCCATAATCCAAAATGTTTCCTTGTGCCCATTTGCAGTTAATCCTACTCTTTCTCCCAGCCTCAGGCAACCACTGATCTGATTTTGGTTATATAAATTTGCCATTCCTGAACATTTAATATAAATGGAATCATACTCTTTGTAGTTTTCTTGTTTCTGGCTTCTTACGTTTAGCGTAATGTTTTTGAGTTTTATCCATGTTGTAGCATGCATCAGTAGTTCATTCCTTTTGTTACTTAATAATATTCCATTGTATGGATAGACCACATCTTGTTAGTTCATTCTTCAGTTGATGGACAGCTGGATTGTTTCCAGTTTGGGACTATTATGAGGAAATGTTGATGTGAACATGTGTGTACATGTCATTGTGTGGACATACGTTTTCATTTCTCTTGGGTAGAGTCCTAGGAATGGAATTGAGTTGTATGATTAGTTTATGCCTAACTTTTTTTAATACATATATATAAATTTATTAATTTTTATTTATTTATTATTTTTGGCTGTGTTGGGTCTTCGTTGCTCTGTGCGGGCTTTCTCTAGTTGCAGCAAGCGGGGGCTTCTCTTTGTTGCGGTGTGCGGGCTTCTCATTGTGGTGGCTTCTCTTGTTGCGGAGCACGGGCTCTAAGTATGCGGGCTTCAGTAGCTGCGGCGCATGGGCTCAGTAGTTGTGGCTTGCGGGCTCTAGAGCACAGGCTCGGTAGTTGTGGCTCGCGGACTTAGTTGCTCTGCAGCATGTGGGATCTTCCCGGACCGGGGCTCGAACCCATGTCCCCTGCATTGGCAGGCGGATTCTTAACCACTGCGCCAACAGGGAAACCCTAACGTTTTAGAAAGTTGTATCATTTTATATTCCTACCAGTGATGTTTGAGGGACCATTTTTTTACATCTTCACCAGCACTAGATATTCTTTTTGCTTGATTATAGGCAAAAATTTCTCTCGGCAGTATGTTGTAGTTTCCAGTGTACAAGTCTTACACTTCTTTTGTTAAATTTATTCCTAAGAATTTTATTCTTTCTAATGCTGTTGTGAGTGGAAGTGTTTCTTAATTTCATTTTCAGGTTGTTGGTTGCTAGTATATAGAAATACAGTTAGCTTTTGTGTATTCATGTATCCTGTGATCGTGCCAAACTTGTTTATTGGTTTTAGCAGTCTTTTTTTTTTTAATTCCTTGAGATTTTCCACATACAGGATCATTTTATCTGTGAATAATAACAGTTTTACTTCTTCTTTTCCATCCTGGATGATTTTATTTTTTATTTTTTACTTATTGTACTGGCAAGAAACTTCAGTACACTGTTGAATAGAATAAGCAAAAGCAGACATACTTGCCTTTTTCCTTCTCTTAGGGAAGAAAGCATTTTGCCTTTCACCATTAAATATGTTAGTTGTGAGGTTTTCATAGGTGCCCTTTATCAGGTTGAGGATGTTCCCTTAACTTTTCTGAGTTTGTTGAGAGCATTTATTGTGAATGTGTGTTGGACCTTTGTTAAAAAATGTGTTTTCTGCATCTGTTGAGATGATCATATAGTTTTTGTCCTTTATTCTATTAATATGGTATAATATATTAATTGATTTTAAACCAACTTTGCAAAGGATAGATCCCATAGTTTAGAATCCTTTTGCTTTTTCTTTCCCTTCCCTTCTATTTTTCTTCTCTTTTAAAATGGTTTTTAAATTTTATTTTCATTTTTAACTGTGACTTAATATAAAGAGCATAAAATTTGTCATTTTAACTATTTTTAAGTGTATAGTTCTGTGGCATTAAGTACATTCACATTATTGTGCAGTGTCACTCCCATCCATTTCCAGAATATTTTCATCTTCCCAAACTGAAACCCTGTATCCATTAAACACTAATTCCCCATTCCTTCCTCTCCCAGCCCTTGGTAACCACCATTCTACGTAACTTTCTTTATGAATTTGACTACTCTAGACATCTCATATAAGTGGAATCATAAAACGTTTGTTCTTTTGTGACTGGCTTATTTCACTTAGCATAATGTCTTTAAGGTCATTGCTGTTGTAGCATGCGTCAGAATTTCCTTCCTTTTTTAGGCTGAATAATATTCCATTATGTGTATATACCACAATTTTCCTTATCCATTCATCTTTTGAGGACACTTGGGTAGCTTCCACCTTTTGACGATTGTGAATAATGCTACTCTGAACATGGTGTACAGATATCTGTTCGAGTCCTTGCTTTCAGTTCTTTTGGGCATGTGCCCAGAAGTGGAGTTGCTAGATCATACAGTAATTTTTTGTTTAATTTTTTGAGGAACCACCCTACTATTTTCCACAGCAGCTGCACCGTAGTGCATTCCCACCAGCAATGCATAAGTGTTCCAATTTCTGCACATCCTAGCCAGCACTTGTTATTTTCTGTTTTTATAGTTGTTGTTTATAATAGCCCTGATGAGTATGAAGTGGTATCTTATTGTGGTTTTGATTCGCATTTCCTTAATGATTAGTGACATGGAGCAGGTTTTCATGTGCTTGTTGGCCATTTGTATATCTTCTTTGGAGAAATGCCTATTTGTGTCATTTTAAAATCTGGTGTTGTTTATTGTTTTTGTTGTTGTTTTTAAGTTGTAGGACTTACTTATACATCCTGGATATTAATTTTTTATAGTATCTTTGTATAGATTTTGTGCTAGCTCCTTTTGAATTACTAATTATTTTTGAAAGAGGTATGTTCTTCCTAATCTACATGTTTACAAGAAGTTTGTGTAGAAGAAAGACCAGGACAGTGGATTAGACTGTTAAGTAGTATCTGTGGTTTACAGTGAAGCTCATTATATTGCAGTTTTTTTTTCTCTCTAGCTGTAAGTCTGTCTTTAGGCCACTGCACTATGGTACTAAATAGGGTCCAGGAAATAAGCTCACACAGCCATCCATTCACTGTGTCTTGAATGGGTTCCTTAGTACTGTCTTTTTGATTGTGTTAAAGCTAGAGTTTACCTCATCTAATTGAGGTACAATTGACATAATATTATATTAGCTTCAGGTGTACAGTGTATGATTCAATATTTGTATGTATTGCGAAATGATCACCCCAATAAGTCCAGTTAACATCCGTCACCATACACAGTTGTAATTTTTTTTCTTGTGATGAGAACTTTCAAGATCCACTCCCTCTCCTAGCTACTTTCTAATATGTAGTACAGTTATTGTTAACTATAGTCATCATGCTTCCATTAAATCCCCATGACTTACTCATTTTATAACTGGAAATTTGTACCTTTCAACCCCCTTAACCCATTTTGCCCACCCCTTCACACTCCCTGCCTCAGGCAATCACCGATGATGTGTTCTCTATATCCATAAGCTCAGACATATTTGTTTCTTTGCTTTAGATTCCACGTAAAAGTGAGATTATATGCTATTTATCTTTTTCTGTCTGACTGTTTCACTTAGCATAATGCCCTCAAGGTCCATCCATGTTTTTACAAATAGCAAGACTTCATTCTTTTTTTTTTTTGTTAATTTTTTTTCAATTAAAAAAAATTGAAGTAGAGTTGATTTACAATGTTGTGCCAATCTCTGCTGTACAACAAAGTGACTCAGTTACACACATAGAGACATGCTTTTTTTAATATTCTTTGCCATTATGGTTTATCCCAGGATATTGAATATAGTTCCCTGTGCTATACATTAGGACCTTGTTGTTTATCCATTCTAAATGTAATAGTTTGCATCTACCAACCCCAAACTCCCAGTCCATCCCTCTCCCTCCCCCACTCCCCTTGGCAACCACAAGTCTGTTCACTATGTCTGAGTCTGTTTCTGTCCTGTAGATAGGTTCATTTGTGCCACATATAAGTGATATCGTATGGTATTTGTCTTCCTTTTTCTGACTTATTTCACTTAGTATGATAATCTCTAATTGCAACCATTGCTGCAAATGGCATTATTTTGTTCTTTTTTATGGCTGAGTAGTATTCCATTGTATATATGTACCACATCTTCTTTATCCATTCATCTGTTGATGGACATTTAGGTTGTTTCCATGTTTTGGCTATTATGAATAGTGCTGCTGTGAACATAGGGGTGCATATATCTTTTTGAATTATAGTTTTTAGACTTCATTCTTTTTCATGGCTGAATAATATTACTCTGTGTGTGTGTGTGTGTGTGTGTGTTTCTCTTTATCCATTCATCCATTCAGTATCTTATAATTCAGTATCTTACAATTTTTATTTATAAAACATTGAATTAAATTTTCCCATATTCAACTATTCTTGTTCCATTATTGCCAGTTTTGATTCATTAATTTTTTTAATTTTTTATGTTATTCATTTATACTTATGATGATCTAAAACATTCTGTATTTGCAAGTCTTTTTCAGATTTCTATTAATTGACTCCTATCCCATGGAAATTCATCTTCCCATTATTGATTTTATTGGCTGACTTTCTTACCATCAGATTTTTTTTAAGTGTTTTGGTTATTATTGTGACTGGTAATTTGTTTTCTGTGTAGTTATTGCTCACATAATGCAAGTACTGACAGTTTCATGTCTTTCCATCCTATCCTCAGCTTTTTGAGTTTTGTTTTTACTTTCATTGGCCAGAGCTTCTGGTATTAGGTTCAGGGGTAGCAATGAGAGCAGGCACCCTTGTTTTTTTTCCCTTGACCTTAAAAAGTAGTATATCTAAAGTCTCTCCCTTGAGTATAATAATTTTCTTTTAAATTTTGAGTAAAGGTCTTTTTTAAAATTAAGAAAATTTCTTAATTTTTCTTTAAAACTTTCTTTGAATTTTTCTTTAAATCCTGTTAAACTTTATCAAATACCTTTTCTCTCTGAAATGTTGATACATTTCAATTATACAATATAAAAAAATCACATTTGCTAATTTTGCCATCACTCTCATCAGAAAAGTCTAAATATTGGGAAGCTGTCAAACTCATAAGTTTTTCAAAAATCTGATTTTTACTTAAAAGGTCGAATTTTATCGTTGGCAACAAATACTATCAGTTGTTTGTTAAAGTAATAGGCTTATTTTGTTCATTTCAAGAAAGTCTTTGCAGATACTTAAGTCTGAATTACTGTGAAATGATGTTCATGAAAAAAGTGGCTGACAGCTGAACCAACAGCACAAGTGGCTTCTTCAAGATAATCATTGTACTTTGATAATTCAGCAGTAAGTAGTGTTTTATGCATACTTCTTATTGTGTCACACAGAGTATTTAAAAAGTAGTCAAGATTTATTAATCACTAATTTTTATTTCTGTGACAAATAATTCTGAGTCAATATAGATTTTTTTTAAGATTTTTTTTTTTAAACTGCAAGTGAGTGGTGGCAAAAAATACAATTGACTATTAGAACTATTTTGATTCCACTTGTGCTGAGGTGCCAGAAGTTTTGCCCACTATTGCTGCTGTAACATCGCTGCAAATGTCACCCAGTGAAAAAAGTAAATAATGTCTCAGTATTCTTATGAAAATAGATTTGACATTGCTGTCCTTCTGAAAGGGCCTCAGGATCCTTCAGGGGTTTGCAGACCAACTTGATCATGATATTTTTTAAAATTAAACTTGCTAAAATTGTATAGAATTAAAACATGCATGCTTATAAAGGAAATAGACATATAATTTTCTTAGGCTGTTGTTATCCGGTTTTGAATCAAAGTTATACTAATGCCATAAAACAACTTAGGCAGCTTTCCAACTTACTCTGTTTTCTAGCACAACTTTATAATAAGACAAGGATTACTTGTTCCTTGGAAGTTTGTTAGTTATCTCATGTAGAGAGCTACCTGGCTTGTGGTAGGAGTTGTGTGGAGATGCCCAATAAATTCTATGATGGAAGGTTATACAAAATTCAGTGCTGGTGTATGGAAACCAGTCTTTAATTCTGCCCTGGAGAACTCAGTGAAGGCTTTAGAGAGAAGGAAGTTCGTGAGTTGAGAATAATTAACATAAATTTGTCAGGTAGTCATTTGAGACAAGGATATTTAAGGAGAAGCAATAGCATGTGCAAGGGAGGGGAGACATAACTGGGGTGTAGAGCATATAGAGAGTGGATTTGTGAGGAGGTGATGATGAGCAGGACAGATTGGCAAGGGGCTGGCCATATCATGAAGCGCCTTGAATAGCATGCTAATAACTAATTTAGATATTTATTTATTTGACATGTGAGGTGATCATTTACTAGTTTTCTTTAAACTACTGTAGCTTAGAATTGAACCATGGTTGTACCAATTAACATGCAATATAATTACTACTATTACATTACTGATTGCTACAAATTTCTTTTCCTACTCCAGCCATCCCCCTCCTGTTCACTTTACATATGTGTAAGCCACCCACATTTTAAATTTAATTTTTATTTTGTTGAAGTAATATATGGACATAATTTCAAAAGTCAGTGACTTCTTTAAGGCTTGTAAAAGAAAACTAGATATTCTCTTACCCCACTCTTACCATCCTTAATTTTTCCTTCTCAAAAGTAAGCACTTTAAATTATTTCATGTTAGAAACAAAAAAAGAAGAAACCAAACAAAAAAAATTATTTCATCTATATCAGTGTCAATTATGACTTCATAACTATTATCCTAGTTCAAGCACTGTATGCTGTGATTATGTTTGTTTTCTTTTACAACTTTTTGTTTTCTTGAGGGTTATAATTACCTCACTTTTGCATTGCTTCATATTTTATGTAGAATTCATTTGTTCATCCCCAAATTTTCCATCAGAAGTGTAAAATGCAGTAGGTTACATTAAATGATCTAATGATCCTCCCCGTCACCCCCATCATTACTCCTAGAACCCTCTCATCTTCCGCTCCAGTCTATCTTGATTATTCTCTAGTCTTCTTGCATAGTTGCCATCATGGTATTACCAGTACCTCTTTCCACTGTGGCTTTTAATAAGTTCCCCAGATCTTCTGCCTTCCTCTTAGTCAAGTCCTTCATTTTGGTGGACCATAGACACCCAGATTCTTTTTTTTTTTTTTTTAATACTTTTTCAGCTGCACCGCACAGCATGTGGGATCTTAGTTCCCTGACCAGGGATGGAACCTGCGCCCCCTGCATTGGAAGCTCAGAGACTTAACCACTGGACCACCAGGGAAGTCCCGGCACCGGGATTCTTTTTTTTTTTTTTTTTTTAAGTTTTATTGATCTATACTATTGTTTTCTTGGTTTACATTTCATTTATTTCTGCTTTGATCTTTATGATTTCTTTCCTTCTACTAACTTTGGGTTTTGTTTGTTCTTCTTCCTCTAGTTCCTTTAGGTATAAGGTTAGATTGTTTATTTGAGATTTTTCTTGTTTCTTGAGGTAGGATTGTATTGCTATAAACTTCCCTCTTAGAACTGCTTTTGCTGCATCCCATAGGTTTTGGATCGTCGTGTTTTTGTTGTCATTTGTCTCTAGGTATTTGCTGATTTCCTCTTTGATTTCTTCAGTGATCTCTTGGTTATTTAGTAACGTATTGTTTCGCCTCCATGTGTTTGTGTTTTTTACGTTTTTTTCCCTGTAATTTATTTCTAATCTCATAGCGTTGTGGTCAGAAAAGATGGTTGATATGATTTCAATTTTCTTAAATTTACTGAGGCTTGATTTGTGACCCAAGATGTGATCTATCCTGGAGAATGTTCCGTGTGCACTTGAGAAGAAAGTGTAATCTGCTGTTTTCGGATGGAATGTCCTGTAAATATCAATTAAATATATCTGGTCTATTGTGTCATTTAAAGCTTGTGTTTCCTTATTAATTTTCTGTCTGGATGATCTGTCCATTGGTGTAGGTGAGGTGTTAAAGTCCCTCACTATTACTGTGTTACTGTCGATTTCCTCTTTTATAGCTGTTAGCATTTGCCTTATGTATTGAGGTGCTCCTGTGTTGGGTGCATATATACTTACAATTTTTATATCTTCCCCTTGGATTGATCCCTTGATCATTATGTAGTGTCCTTCCTTGTCTCTTATAACATTCTTTATTTTAAAGTCTATTTTATCTGATATGAGTATAGCTACTCCAGCTTTCTTTTGATTTCCATTTGCATGGAATATCTTTTTCCATCCCCTCACTTTCAGTCTGTATGTGTCCCTAGGTCTGAAGTGGATCTCTTGTAGACAGCATATATATGGGTCTTGTTTTTGTATCCATTCAGTGACCCTGTGTCTTTGGTTGGAGCATTTAATCCATTCACATTTAAGGTAATTATCAATATGTATGTTCCTATGACCATTTTCTTAATTGTTTTGGGTTTGTTTTTGTAGGTCCTTTTCTTCTCTTGTGTTTCCCACTTAGAGGAGTTCCTTTAGCATTTGTTGTAGAGCTGGTTTGGTGGTGCTGAATTTTCTTAGCTTTTGCTTGTCTGTAAAGCTTTTGATTTCTCCGTCAAATCTGAGTGAGATCCTTGCCGGGTAGAGTAATCTTGGTTGTAGTTTCTTCCCTTTCATCACTTTAAATATATTGTACCACTCCCTTCTGGCTTGTAGAGTTTCTGCTGAGAAATCAGCTGTTAACCTTATGGGAGTTCCCTTGTATGTTATTTGTCGTTTTTCCCTTGTTGCTTTTAATAATTTTTCTTTGTCTTTAATTTTTGTCAATTTGATTACTGTGTGTCTCGGCGTGTTTCTCCTTGGGTTTATCCTGCCTGGGACTCTCTGTGCTTACTGGACTTGGGTGGCTATTTCCTTTCCCGTGTTAGGGAAGTTTTCGACTATAATCTCTTCAAATATTTTCTCGGGTCTTTCTCTCGCTCTTCTCCTTCCGGGACCCCTATAATGTGAATGTTGTTGCGTTTAATGTTGTCCCAGAGGTCTCTTAGGCTGTCTTCATTTCTTTTCATTCTTTTTTCTTTATTCTGTTCCATGGCAGTGAATTCCACTGTTCTGTCTTCCAGGTCACTTATCCGTTCTTCTGCCTCAGTTATTCTGCTATTGATTCCTTCTAGTGTATTTTTCATTTCAGTTATTGTATTGTTCACCTCTGTTTGTTCTTTAATTCTTCTAGGTCTTTGTTAAACATTTCTTGCATCTTCTCGATCTTTGCCTCCATTCTTTTTCCGAGGTCCTGGATCATCTTCACTATCATTATTATGAATTCTTTTTCTGGAAGGTTGCCTATCTCCACTTCATTTAGTTGTTTTTCTGGGGCTTTATCTTGTTCCTTCATCTGGTACATGGTCCTCTGCCTTTTCATTTTGTCTATCTTTCTGTGAATGTGGTTTTCGTTCCACAGCCTGCAGGGTTGTAGTTCTTCTTGCTTCTGCTATCTGCCCTCTGGTCCTGACACCCAGATTCTTAAAAGGCACCTATGTTCAGTATATATTGCCTGAGCTCTCTTCCCTCACATATCTAGGTTTCTTCAGCTGTGGGCCTCTGAAGGCCAAGGATTGATTACATTCATATATTTTAGTCCTTCCAGTGCCTGGCCTAGAACCTTGAAATTAACTATCACTAAAAATGACTGGGATATAGTGTTTGACTACTGAAAGTGGGGGCTTAGTTCTAAAAGTAGCCTCTGTATCCATAGCTGCCTCATAGAAACAGCCATGGATACAGAGGCTATCCTGTATAGATTAGAAGTGTTCTAATCTTCTCTATTAAGGAAACTTGGGCACAGGCCAGACAGCTGGGCTATTTATTGAGGGAGGAGGCAGAAAAGAAGGGTTGTTACCAATTCAGGGTTTAACCTGGATATTGGACAAACATATGGAATGCTTACAAGATATTTTGTGTTTCCCTTTAACCACTGTCTCTCAGAGAAGCTGGTCTGGAAATGTAACCTGGGAGTGGGCTTATAATTTGGAACTTCCAAAGAAATCCGGAAGCCATGGGAACTAGTAAAGACAAACCAAATATACCACAACTTCCCAGACACTGTGTAATTAGGGATAGCCTTAGACTACTTCATTTTACCGAGGCCCATATTTGTAGTGGAAGTGTACTCCATTCAAAGAAAAAATCTCTAGTCTCATTGGCCACTTTCCTTTTATCACCAAGAAATGCACTGCTTTAAGAATGCATTACAGGACTATTCTCTCCCATTCATTAGTTATCCAAACAATAATAACTGTGTATCAGCCACTGTCCTGGGCACTGGAAATATAGACACACTTAGAATACACAAATTCTGAAGCATTGCCCACTCTAGGGCTTTTAAATTTCTCTGCCAGGTTTATTCAGTTAGAACTCTGGGAACGTGAACATCAACTACAGTCAGCAATGACAGAACTATCTAGTTTTCTAGGTGGTGAGCACAACTCTTTTTTCATCTTGAGACTGGGGTTGGGGACATGTTGCTGCTGCCCTGTTAGGGAAACTTCCCACTATGTCACATGATTCCGGGGAAGGAGATTGCGCTGGCTTACATTTAGCCAGTTACCCACTTTCCTCATGTTTTTTACTTTAAAACTTGATTCATTCCAAGCATTATGGGTCTGTTTAATCCATGGTGGTACCTTGGACATTGGCATTTGAGCTTTAGAGGTAAATTTATTTCTTTTCACTGTAAGTTAGTATTGTTGCAGGACCATGTTGCTGAGACTTTTAGGTCTGGCTATTGTATTCTGCCAGGAGCTGAATCATGCTTCCTTTGCATTGTTGCTGGTCTTTTGTTCTATAACACAGTGAAGGGATTCAGGATTGGCCAGTGTAGAGATAATCTGTACCTCTTTGTATTTTGTCTGGATCAAGAGAGTTCTTTGCTGTACCTTGTTGATGTTGACAATGGTAGCCAAGATGGTCATGACTAAAGAATTTGGTGAGAGCATAGTCTTTGCTGAGTCTCTGCCATAGCCGGTCTCCTCTCCAGTATTTGTGTCTCTGTCAAAGTTCTGTTCCAATCCCTAAGGTAGTTTTTTTTTTTTTTCTTCCTTTTTTCCCAGCTTCATTGAGGTATAATTGACATTTAATATTGTGTAAGTTTAAGCTGTACAATGTGATGATTTGATACACATATATATTGTGAAATGTTTACCACAATATGGTTAGTTAACACATCCTTCACCTCACATAATTATCATTTTGTTGTTATTATGGTGAGAAAATTAAAGCTCTCCTCTCACAGCAACTTTCAAGTATATGATACAGTATTGCCAATCATAGCCACCATGCTGTATGTTAGATGCCCGCCTAGGGTAGTTCTTAATAACCTATCTGTCCATCCATTTTCTCTCCCCTGAAGTTAGTCAAATTATGCAAAATGCCCTTGTTTTTCTGGATATGTGCCTTCTGAATCATCTTTAGGATGGAGACCCACATTAAGAAAGTCCTAGGGCAAAGAGAAAATAAGTTACATTAGGCTTTCAAAAATTATTGGTATGTTATTGTGACCTAGGGCAAGCTACTTAGCCTCTCTGTTTCAGGTTCCTTGTCTGTATAAAGTGGATTATAGTAGTACCTGCTTCATAGGGTGTGAGATACTACATGCAATGCTTTAAACAGTGCCCAGTTAGCACTTACTAAATGCTAGCTATTATGATTATTGTTTTAAATGCATAGCTAAATTCAGTAGAATGTGAGGAAAATCCCAAGTGACCTAAATCTAAGAGGGAAAACAACACCTCAACAGTGGGAATCAGTGTTGGGACTTCCAAGAAAGAGGGCCAGGGAGGAGGTATATTATATTAGTCTTGATATCCGTTAGGGGAAAAAGGATGAGGCCTTGGGCTTGTTTAGGGTAGGGAGACCCTAAGTTAGGGTAGAATTGAGACCCCACATATAATTAGGACACTCAAAGGACTTTACCCTCAGTGTAGGAATGCACTAGGAAAACAGTTTGCCCACTGACATGGAGAGATGAAAGGAAGTTCTTTAATCTCATCTAGGTTTTAAGTAGGCTCTTAATAAGAAATAAAAAAAGTCTCCTTGAGAATTTTAAACTATAGACCTTTATTCAACTGAATTTGAAGCCTGGAGTTTATACCATATGTATGGTCTTAAGAGCTGATTCTGGGCTGTAAATAACTCCGACAAATCTGTCAGAAACAAATTCAAAAAATTTTTAAAGACATATCTTCAAATCAGGTAGCACAAGATTCCCATAAAGCCACACTAAATAAAGGTGAGTTTACAGTACAAAACTATAGACCATACAAGGAAGCAGTCCACCACATGTGAAAATCAGAAGAAAAAAGAAACAGTAAGATTAGACCCTAAGAACTTTAGAAAGTAGCATTATGAATGAAAACTGTAAAATAAGTGTATGTAAAGTGAATAAAAATATAAATGGAGACAAAAATGCGAGAACAAAAGACATTTAATTTTAAAAGATCAGGCATATTTTGAAAAAAATGACAATTAGAATTCAAGGAATTAAATACATAGTAACATTGAATTTGAAAACTCAGTAGTCAGGTTATATAGTAGAGCTGTGGACAAAGCTAGTAAAATTTTATCTGAAGTGCAGCACAGAGATGGAAAGATGTAAAATATGAATGAGAACTAAGAAATATGGAGCATACAATAATAAGGTCCAACAGAATATAGAGAAATGGGGGAAAGGCAGTACTCATAGAAATAATGATTGAGACCTTCCAGAATTGATTAGAAACCAGAATAACATCATGGAGCACAATAGGTAAAAATAAATGTCCATCTAGGTACATTGCAGTAAAATTTCAGAACCAAAAAACAGAGGTCTTCAAAGGAACTAGAGAACCCTCAAGAATCCACAAAAGCTAAAACAGCTCTAATGAATGAGTTCAGCAAGGAAGTTTACCTAAGAAAATTGAAAATATATTGTACACACAAATACACAAATATTCACAGCAACATCATTTAAAATATCTAATGAGTAGAAACAACCCAAATTGTCCATCAGTTTATGAATGGATAAATGAAATGTTGTATATTCTTCACACAATAGAATATTATTCAGCCATAAAAAGAAATGAAATACTGACAAATACTTCAACATGGATGAATCTTGAAAACATGCTAAGCGAAAGAAGCCAGGCTCAAGGCCACATGATATATGATTCCATTTATTTGAAATATCCAGAATAGGTGGAATCCATAGAGACAGAAAGTACTTTGGTGGTTGCCTGGGAAAGATGGGGATGGAGAGTGACTGCTTTATGGGTACAGGGGTTCTTTGAGGGGATAATGAAAATGTTCTGGAATTAGCAGTGGCGGTTGCACAGCCTTGTGAGTGTACTAAAAACCACTAAATTATACACTTTAAAAGGTTGAATTCTATGGTATGTGAATATATCTTAAAAATTATGGTTTAAAAAAACAAAGCAGCGAGAGAGAAAAGAAAAATTAACTACAAAAGAACAGCAATCCTAAGAGCAGGCTTCTCAATAGCAATAGCAGGAGCCATAAGACAATGGAATAATATCTTTAAGATACTGAGAAAAAAGTTACTCCCAACAAGAGGTTGTAGAATTCCATACCTGTGTAATTATCGTTGGAAGTCACTGAGAAAAATAAAGCCATTTTCAGACAGTGAAATTGAGAAGGTTTATCAATATCAGATTCTCAGTGAAATAATCACTTAGAAAAGAAGAAAGAAAGACAAAAGTTGTGAGATCCAAGAGGGAATGCTGAGCAAAGAAATTGGAAAGTATGAGTAAATCAAAGCAAGCAATTATTGTATGAAACAATAAGAATTACTAATTTGGCATTATAAAAGCAAGATAGACCTGAACCACTGGACCAACTAGCATGTAAGTTGGAAGGGGTGGGGAGAATTGGAGTTAAGATCTAATTTTTAAAAAATTTATTTATTTTATTTATTTATTTTTGGCTGCATTGGATCTTTGTTGCTGTGTGCAGGCTTTCTCCAGTTGCGGCGAGCGGGGACTACTCTTCCTTGCGGTGCACTGGCTTCTCATTGTGGTGGCTTCTCTTGTTGCAGAGCACAGGCTCTAGGCTCATGGGCTTCAGTAGTTGTAGCACGCAGGCTCAGTAGTTGTGGCACGTGGGCTCTAGAGTGAAGGCTCAGTAGTTGTGGCGCACAGGCTTAGTTGCTCCGCAGCATGTGGGATCTTCCCGGACCAGGGTTCGAACCTATGTCCCCTGTATTGGCATGCAGATTCTTAACCACTGTGCCACCAAAGAAGTCCCAAGATCTAATTTTGTTTAGAAGCGAGGGTTGAGATGCTAGCTAACCTTAGACCTAAGACTTAGACTCTTGTTAAGACAAGAATGCCTATTAAAAGCTTAATAACAATAACTACGTTTAAAAAAAAACACAGGGGCTTCCCTGGTGGCACAGTGGTTGGGGGTCTGCCTGCCAATGCAGGGGACATGGGTTCGTGCCCTGGTCTGGGAAGATCCCACATGCCGCGGAGCAACTGAGCCCGTGAGCCACAACTACTGAGCCTGCGTGTCTGGAGCCTGTGCTCCACAACGGGAGAGGCCGCGACAGTGAGAGGCCCACGCACCGTGATGAGGAGTGGCCCCCGCTCACCGCAACTGGAGAAAGCCCTCGCACAGCAACGAAGACCCAACACAGCCAAAAATAAATAAATTTAAAAAAAAACAACACAACAGTATATAATTTCCAAACCAATGGAGTAGAAGTTAAAAAATACTTTATTAATCCAAAGAGAGCTGCCATCCCCAAAAAAGGCAGAGTAAGGGGGATTCTCAGGGGCAGGTCACAGTGTTACATAGGGAAATGTGGAAGGTGACACTGAAGGAGGTATGGGATATTTGCCATTGTATAGGTGGGGAAGGGCATTCCAAGTGAAGGGAACAGTTAATGCATTGGTCCAAGTAGCTTGGTGTTTCTGTGTGAAATTAGCAGCCTTTGCAAGGTTTTAGGCAAATGAGTAAAATCATCTGGTTTATGCCTTAAAAGGATCACTGTGGCTGCTTGTGTTGAGAACAGACTGGCAATAGGAGACAGGAGTAAACCAGAGAGACTAGTTAGGAGGCTGTTGAAATAACTCAGGCAAAAAGACAAATAATGGATTTATCTCCAAGCAGCACCCTTTATTTACTGAGAGAACATGCATTTTCTCCCACTCTAGCTTCTCAGTCTTTACAGGAACATCATTCTGGTTGTTATTCTGAAATAACACCTGGAAGTGCTTGACCTTAAAATGGACCCAAATTCTTGTCTATTGTATTGATCACACTTAATGAAACAAAAGTGGTCTTTTCCTCATTCTGAATTCTGAAAGGAATAGCCAAGTGCAAGTCAATTCATTACCGAGTGCTTGGATTCCTAGGAGCAGCTGGACTTCTGGAATTGACAGATTGGAGATTAGCGACCCTGAGGGGTCTGCAACCATGCATCCTACCCCGAATTCTATATTCCTTCAGACTGGGAAACAGACTAACTAAATAAGTTTACGGCAGCTCCTGCAGGGGCTCAAATTTGAGTACCTGCTAGTTGCTGGGGGAAGGGATTTTTGAAGGCTGGGAACTCTTCAAATGTGGCCACAATTCAACAGTTTCACAGAGATTGCACAGGTGCTTTAGTCCTTGCTCCCACTATCCATGGAGGGGTGACCATGGTAAAGCAAGTAGGAAGATGAAATGCCAGGCCTTGCTCTGAGTGACCAAGTGACTGGCATGGTGGTGGGCAGCAGTCTAGTTTAACCCAGTTCTTGCAGTGGTTAGCAGAACATCAGCTCAGGGAGCTTCCAGGTTACCTTCCATCGGCTGAGAGTTAGTGTGGCTGACTCTGTAAACATCTGGTACTTTAATCTTCTGAAATGAAAAAATGAAGACCTGCCCTTTATCTTCTAGGATCCTGGGGGCAATGGCCAGTGCTTGTTGAAATGGAAAAATTAAGCAGTTCCTTGTCTTGGATCTCAGCTGAGTCGTGGCATCTGTACCAGGGTATCTGACCTTTTTTTCCCCTGGCAGCTGTTGCAGATTTGCCAAGTGAGATTATATGTACCTTCATACAAAGGCATGTGGCCTGGAAATATGATCTTTAGTGTTTTGTATTTAATTTAAATTTTAATAAGATCATGACAAATGAAATTAGAATCAATTATCCGTCCCTGCAGGGTTTTTTTTAAGCACAGTGATTCAATTATACGTATACATGTATCCATTCTTTTTCAGATTCTTTTCCCATATAGGTTATTACAGACTATTGGTCTTTCTGTTTTCTTTTTTTTTAAATTAATTAATTAATTTATTTTTGGCTGCCTTGGGTCTTCGTTGCTGCACGCGAGCTTTCTCTAGTTGCAGTGAGCGGGGGCTACTCTTGGTTGCGGTGCAAGGGCTTCTCATTGCGGTGGCTTCTCTGGTTGTGGAACATGGGCTCTAGGCGTGCGGGCTTCAGTAGTTGTGGCACACGGGCTCAGTAGTTGTGGCTCACGGGCTCTAGAGCACAGGCTCAGTAGTTGTGGCTCACGGGCTTAGTTGCTCAGTGACACGTGGGATCTTCCCGGACCAGGGCTCGAACCTGTGTCCCCTGCATTGGCAGGCGGATTCTTAACCACTGCACCACCAGGGAAGTCCTGTCCCTGCAGTTTTAAGAGATCTTAGTTTTTATACAAAAGGAGTTTAGACATAGTGGTTTGATATACCTTACAGGTGCCACGTGTGCAAATATCCTCTTTTATTATAATTCTTGTAACAAATTACACTCATCCATTCATCCATTTAACAAATATTTATTGAGTCTGCCATGTGCCTGGCTGAATTCTAGGCACTGAGAAATACAGCAGTAAGCAAAGATTGTGCAAGCCCCTGATCTCATAGAGCTTAAGATTCTAATGGGAGGAGAGACAACAAACAGAATGAATGCAAAATCCATAGTCTGTTAGATAACAGTAAGTGCTACTGAGAAAATATATCAGGAAAGAAGGAAAAGAGTGTTTGGGAGGGCCGGTGTTACCTTTTTAAATAGAATGGTCAAAGGAAAATCCATTCAGGAGATTGTACTTGAGCAAAGACCTGAAAGAGGTGAGGGAGCAAGCCATGAGGGAAACAGACAAAGGAAGCTTCCTTTGTAAAGGCCCTGAGGCAGTGGCATGCTTGGCATATTCTAAGAACAGTGCGGAGCCCCATGTGACTGGAGTAGAGTGAGTAGGAGGGACAGAGGTAATGGAGATCCAGACCGCGTAAAGCTTGTCGGCCATTGTAAGAACGTTGACTTTTACTCTCAGTGAGACAGGGAGAATTTTAAGCAGAAGAGTGACTTGGATATTACTTATATTGAAAAAATTTTATAGCTTTATTTAAGTATGATTGAAATATAATAGACTGTACATGTTTAAAATATACAATTTAGTGGGTCTTGATACATGTATGCATCTCTGAAACCATTAGTACAGTCAAGACAGTAAACATAACTATAACTCTCCCAAATTTCCTTATGCCTTGTTATAATACCTCCCCTGCCTCTGGTCAGGAACCACTAATCTTTTGTCTGTCACTCTAGATTAGTTAGTGTTTTCTTGAATTTTATATAAATGGAATTGTTCAGTATGTACTCTTTTATGTCTAGCTTCTTGGTTTTAGCATAATTATTTTGAGATTCATTTATTGTGTGAATCAATAGTTCATTCCTTTTTATTGATGAGTAGTAGTCCATTGTATGGATATATTATGATTTGTTTATCCTTCATCTATTAGTAGACATTTGAGGTGATTTCTAGTTTTTTGGCTGTCACAAGTAATAAACAACATATAGTTGGGTCCTGCTGTTTTATCCAATCTGACAGTCTTTGTCTTAATTAAATATGTATTCAGAACATTTACATTTTATGTGATTATTAGTGTAATTGGGTTAAAATCTGTTCTCTTGCTATCTGTTTTCTGTGTGGGCCAACTGTACTTGTTCTTACTTCTTTTTCTGCCTTCTTTTAGACTGAGTATTTTTTATGAGACCATTTTATTTCCTTTTTTTTGTTTGTTTTTCTTTTGTAGTAGTTGCATTAGTGTTTATAATATAAAATTTTAACTTTTAGTTTATCTTCAAGTCGTATTATACCGCTTCATACTTAATGTAAGAGCCTCACAATAGTATACGTCCATTCTTCCCTTCCAGCCTTGCTGCTGTGGCTGACCTACATTTTATATCTACATATGTTGTAAACCCCACAGTAAATTATTATATTTCCTTTAAAATTCAAGAAGAGATTTTTTTTTTTTTTGGCTGCGCCACGCAACTTGCAGGATCTTAGTTTCCTGACCAGGAATTGAACCCATGCCCCTTGCAGTGGAAGTGCAGAGTCTTAACCACTGGACCGCCAGGGAAGTCCCAAGAAGAGATTTTAAAAATAAAAACAAGTGATTTATATTTACCCACACATTTACCATTTTTGGTGCTTTTCTTTATGTGGATCCAGATTTCCATCTAGTATCATGTTCCTTCTGCCTGAAGGACTTGCCTGAGCATCTGGATGAATGGTTGTGCCATGTAATGAAATAGATAGGGAGGAGTTAGCAGGTTTTAGAGGGAAATTCACTAACTCTGTTGTTAAGTTTGAGATGCCTTTTAGACATCCAGTTAGAGATGTCAAGTAGGTATTTGGATATGAGTCTCACACTCAGAGGTAAGAGCACAGAGTTTGCAATAAAAAGCTGGGTATCATCAACATCATAGATTTAAAGTTATAATACAGGAAAAAATCATTTAGGGAGTGAGTGCAGGGAAAGAAGAAAAGATATTCCACATTTGAGCCCCAGAGTAGTACTACATGGTTTAGAGATCAGGAAGAGCAGGAACTAGCAAAGGGGAATGAAAAGTGAGCAGCTAGTGAGCTAGGAGGAAGACCAGGAAAGCCTCATGTCCTAGAAGCTAAATAAAGAAGTATCTCAAGAAAAGTTACACAGATGTTAGGTTGAACAAAAGCAGTCAAACACAAAAAAATACATAGTGTATAATTCTACTTATAGGAAATCCAGCAAAACAAAATTAATTTATAGTGATAGAAGAAAGTAGTTGGGGGATTGACCGGAAGGGGCACATGGGGACTTTCTGGGGTAATAGAATTATTCTGACTTTTGTTTTGGATGTGTTATATGAATGTATACAGTTGTTCAAGGTTCATTGAACAGAACACTTAATTGAATAATTGAATATAAATTATATCCCAATTTGTTTTTTAGAAGAGGGAGTTATAACTGTCAAATGATGTTGAGAGGTTACGTAAGACAAGGACTGAGAATTGCCTGTTGTCAGTGGTGACCTTGATAACAGGCAAGAAAGATGAGGGTGATTGTATAGTCTAGAGTGGGTTAAAGAGAGAATAGGAAATGAGGGTATGAAGATGACAAGTACAGAATCCCTGCATGGGATTTTTCCCAAACAGGGGAGCAAAGAAACAGGCAAGTTGGGAGAGGTCTATGAAAGTTTTTTTCTTATTTTCTTGAGATATGAGAAATGACAGCATATTTTTATCATGATGAGAATGATCCATTAGGAAGTAAAAATTCATAAAAGGAGGACAGTGCAGGTACAGACTTCTTGAATAGGGAGTTGGGGGAGTTGACTTTGATAGGAACATGGTCTTTCCTTCTGCTGTTACAGATGGGAAAGTACAGTATATGGACACAGATTAGGATAATAGATTTTTAATGGCTACTTTTATATTTTTTGGCTGTGTTGGGTCTTCTTTGCTGCGCACAGGCTTTCTCTAGTTGCGGTGAGCGGGGGCTACTCTTCATTGCAGTGTGTGGGCTTCTCATTGCGGTGACTTCTCTTGTTGTGGAGCACGGGCTCTAGGCGCGCGAACTTCAGTAGTTGTGGCTCATGGGCTCTAGAGCGCAGGCTCAGTAGTTGTGACGCACCGGCTTAGTTGCTCCACGGCATGTGGGATCTTCTCAGGCCAGGGATCAAACCTGTGTCCCCTGTGTTGGCAGGCAGATTCTTAACCATTGTGCCACCAGGGAAGTCCCAGGCTAATGGATTTTTGTAGCAGAAATATGTAGTACTTCTTTTTGTGTTGGTTGTTTTTACCCCTAGTTGAATAAAAAGCAAAGTCAGCAGATGAGGGTAGGATTTGGGGAAGGAGTGCTAGAGGTTTGGGGAGAATTTCTGAATTAGTTTTCTTGGAGAGAGAGCACGTTGCCTAGGTAGATGTAGTATGGACCCACTTGATATTTATCATCATAAACATAAAGAAACACCAGCCAGCATGATTTTGGATTTTTCTTCATTCACCTTTAGCTGCCCGAGTGCAGTTGCAAAATAGATGGAAAGTTGGGTTTAAAAGGATTGGGATTTCACCAGGACTGTGGTGTCCTGGGGGATAGCAAGGTTTCAGTTAGAGCTAGAATTTAAACTGAATGTTGAGAAAAGAAGTTAAGGATATAGAGTTTGCTGATGACAGACTGAGTTCAGGGAGGCAGAGCGTAAGCTTTTTTTAAAGGTCAAGGAGTAGAGACTGTATCAAATTAGAGATGGAAGTCTTGGGCATTTGATGGTAATGGCGGTAAGGAGGGGGTGTGAGACATGATTAGATTAGTCCTGATGGTATCTTAGGGAAAGTTGCTAATCATTTCTAATCATAATCTCTTGAGATTGATCACAGTCCTTCCAGCGGTTCCTCATCACATTTCCAGTGGTTCTTTGCAGTAGTCTACCAGCCCTACAGAGTCTGGCTGTGGCCTATACCCATAGTTTCTATAACCTACTTCTTTTCCTGTCATTCTCCCTTCCTGCCACCTACTTGTCTTCTTTGCTGTTTCTTGAACATTCTCTCTCTCTTTCTTCATAGCACTTTTCACTCCAGTTTGAGGACAGATAATTCCTCTTGTTCCCTACTACTTCCCTAGCACCTAGAATGGTGCCTGGTGCATAGTAGGTGTTCAGTAAATATTTGTTTGGATGAATATAAATGACAGGCTTCTTTAATGCCTTTAAAAGATGGGCTGGGGACTTCCCTGGTGGTCCAGTGGCTAAGACTGCGCTCCCAATTCAGGGGGCCCAGGTTCAATCCCTGGTCAGGGAACTAGATTCCGCATGCCACAACTAAGACCTGATGCGGCCAAATAAATAAATATTTTTAAAAAAGAAAGATGGGCTGACTTTCATATAAATTTATACACACTTTTCAATAGCAGATACAGCATGAAATGGCCTTTCATCATGATTTGGCTTTCTCCAGTCTCAAGAAAAAGCCTCAGCCATTAACATGTAAAGGAAAGCCAACTTTGTAGAAGGAACACAGGCCTGTTCTGAAATTTATGGTGAAATGAGAATATTACTTAATTTATGGTGAAATGAGAATGGATATGTAAATATCCATTGATTAAGCAGTTTTTAAAAGATAAGTTTTATAGATTAAGTTAATAGTTTCATTTTTATGGCAAGAACATTAATTTTTATGAGATATGAGAATATTTATGACTCATGTTTTTTGTTTTCTGAATCAAATTTGCAGTGGTCATTCTTCATTAGATACCATTTAAGACATGGTTGTTACGTTTAAGGAGCTCCTTGGGTATTTGCTTAGGAAGCAAAACCTACACGTTGGAAAAGTGCAGTGGCAATACAAGATAAAAGTCAAGACAGTGACAAAAGTTATTCCAAGATGGAACACAGTGAATTATGAAATCTCACTGTGCAAACAATAATTGCTGAGCCAGTTCAGTTTAAAGTATTATACTGCTCAGCTCATGGAATGATGTCACTCTTTTTTTCCTCGATAGCCATTCAAGTTCTCTGGGCCCATGATGCAACCCTGTTATAACTGACATTTGTGTTTTCATTGCAGTTGTCGGACAAGTAACCGCAAGAGTTTGATTGTGACCTCTAGCACATCACCTACACTACCACGGCCACACTCACCACTCCATGGCCACACAGGTGAGTGCTTGAAGATTAAGAAAGGTGGAATAAAAGAGTGGGCACAGATGCCCAATTTCTTTCCTACTTCTCACTTTGTGAGGTTCAGCGTACTACGTTGTCACTTCACGTGGCTGACTGAAGCATACAGGGCTCATGGGCATGCTTTCCATGGGAGAATGTGTTCAGTCTGTTTTTGACTCTTAGTTATTTCTTGCCTTGACCTGTCAACAGTCCTTTTGGTCTTGTACATATCCTGAGTCTACCGCCTTTGTTCTGGTGTGTTGAGAGTGTATTATGGCTCCAGTCATCTGGGGCCATGTGATGAGGGCTCCATTAACATTTTGTCCTATCATGCCCAAGAATTAGGGCTCACAGAGACGGGTTTCTGCCTTATGGGACTCCTAACAACTTTGCCTCTGTTACAACAGGAGTCAACAAAAGTGAGAGGACTGTTTGTTTCATGTTGACATTTGCTTCAATTCCAATATGTGAAATCAGTGATCTCATGCATTCAGACTTTGCTCCATCTGAATTATGGGCTCTTCCAGGCAGTGTAAGGACTGATTTACTTGCCTCTGACTAAGGAATATATAAAAATTATGAGGCAGAGACCTCATTTGGGTTAGTCATGTATTTTGGTCTAGACATGTATTCTTAAATCCCAGGGGAGCCAGACCAGGGAACTCAGCTTTGTTGAAGGAGTTGTTGCTCTGCAACACTGTTCACTGCTATTCTGTTTACAGTGGAAGTTCCAGACCTGGAGATAATGGAAATAGAGCAGGCTTGGACCCATAGGAAGCCATTGCTGCCCTTGGCTTTTAAAGCAAAGCTCTCGTTGTGCTTAGATACTTCCCTCAGAATTGACTGGATTAGGTGTTATTAGCTCAGATAGTGAATTCTAGTCATGAACTTTGTAAAAACTCCACATATATCTGACTTGGCCTTTTTATCATATAGAAATTAATTTAGCATGTCTAGACCTTGAACATAGTTTCTCAACTGTATTGTGAGTGCTAGGTAGTAATTACTACTTGCAGCTTCTCTCTGAGATGCTATTTAGATTCCTGACAGAGTTTAGGACTAAAGCTTCCCTACTCAAGGGGCTTTGATTGAGAACATCATCTGGCTTTTTCAGCCTGCCTGGGTCTGTGGACTCTAGCCTTGTGTTAATACGTATAACATGCTTAGTACTCCATAAATGTTAGCTATCATCATCATCATCTCTCCTTAAATTTATGCAGAAAATCTAGGCAGGCCTCAGATACAGGGAGGAAGAATTGATTTAAAAGCCCAATTCATGGCTGTAGACTCTATACTTAACCAGATGTTGAGAAAGGCAGCGTTAATTGTTCCATACAGATCAAACTTCATATCAGATTAATTCTAAAATTTATACATCCTGATATTTGGGTCCACAGGGTATTCTAAGACTCTTTATTTTCACTGTAAAGTCTGGAATATGTTGAATAATATGGGGCCTGTTGATTTGAAAGTAGGTTCATTTATTCCATACAGTTCAGTTCAATATTAAATGTTTACTATATATAATTAGATTATAACTACAGTAAGGTCAATTCAGTAGGCACTTACTTAGCCATTCTGGAAATGGAGCCTTCCTAGTTTATTGTTTTTTTCTTTTAATTAATAAGCTGTTTTTTAGAGCAGTTTTAGATTCACGGCAAAATTGAGCAGAGAGTACAGAGTTCCCATATACCTGTCCCCACACATGTACAGCCTCCCCACTATCAGTATCCAGCACCAGAGTGGCACATTTGTTACAACTGATGAACCTACATTGACACATGATTATTACCCAAAACCCATAGTTTACATTAGGATTCACTCTTGGTGTACATTATGTGGGTTTTGACAAATGTATTATGACATGTATCTATCATTGTAGTATCATACAGAGTAGTTTTACTGCCCTAAAAATCCCCTATGTCCTGTCTATTCATCAGTCCCTCCCCCAACCCCTGACATCCACTAGTCTTTTCACTGTCTCCATAGTTTTGCCTTTTCCAAAATGTCATATAGTTAGAATCATACAGTATGTAGCCTTTTCAGATTGGCTTATTTCACTTAGTAATATACATTTAACTTTCCTCCATGTCTTATCATGGCTTGATAGCTCATTTCTTTTTAGTGCTGAATAATATTCCATTGTCTGGATATACCAGTTAACTTACTCACTGACCTACTGAAGCACATCTTGGTGACTTCCAGGTTTTGGCAGTTATGAATAAAGCTGCTATAAACATCTGTGTGCAAGTTTTTATGTGGGCATAAATTTTCAATTCATCTGATTAAATACCAAGGAGGGTCATTACTGGATTGTATGGTTAAGGGTAGTTTTATAAGAAACTGCCAAATTGTCTTCCAAAATAGCTGAACTATTTTGGCATTCCCACCAGCAACAAATGAGAGTTTCTGTTGCTCCACATACTTTCCAACTTTTGGTGTTGTCAGTGTTTTATAATTTGGCCATTCTAATAGTTTTGCAGTGGTATCTTATTGTTTCCATTTGCATATCCCTAGTGACATATGGTATTGAACATCTTTCTATATGCTTACTTCCCATCTGTATATCTTTGTTGATGAAGTGTCCAGATCTTTTGCTTGTTTTTTAATCAGGTTGTTTGTTTTCTTATTGTTGAGTTTTAAGTGGTTTTTTGTGTATTTTTGGATAACAGTCCTTTATCAGATGTCTCTTGCAAGTATGTCCCCTAGCCTGTGGCTTGTTTTCTCATTCTCTTTTGCAGAGCAGAAGTTTTTCATTTTAATGTAGACCAACTTATCAATTATTTCTTTCATGGATTGTGCATCTGGTATTGCATCTGAAATGTCATTGTCCTGCCGAAGGTCATCAAGGTTCAGTCCTATGTTATATTCTAGGAGTTTTATAGTTTTGTGTTTCATGATTAGGTTTGTGATCCATTTTGAGATAATTTTTATGAAGGTCTGTGTCTATTCTTTTTTTGCATGTGGCTATACAGTCGTTGTAGCACTATTTGTTGGAAGGATTGTCTTTTTTCTATTGTATTACTTTTGCTCCTTTGTCAGACATCAGTTAAGTATATTTAACTGATGTGGGTTGTTTCTGGCTCTCTATTCTGTTTCTGTTCTGTTCCATTAATCTATTTGTTCTTTCTCTAATACCACACAGTTTTGATTACTGTAGCTTTATAGTAAGTCTTGAGTTGGGTAATAACAGTCTTACAACTCTGTTTTCTTCTTCAGTATTGAGTTGGCTATCCTGGATCTTTTACCTCTGCATATGAACTTTAGAATCAGTTTGTCCATCCACAGAATAATTTGTTGAGATTTTGATTTGGGATTGCGTCGAATCTATAGATCGAGTGGGAAGAGCTGACATCTTGACAGTATTGAGTCTTCCTATCCATGAACATGGAATCTCTCTCCATTTATGTAGTTCTTCTTTGATATCTTTCATCAGAGTTTTGAAGTTTTCCTCATGTAGATCTTGTACATATATAATTTGTTAGATTTATACCTAAGTATTTCATTTTTGGGGTGCTAATGTGATTGGTAATGTTTTTAATTTCAAATTCCACTTGTTCATTGATAGTATAAAGTGTTGACTTCCGTACAGTAACCTTGAATCCTGCAACTTTGATATAATCACTTAAGAGTTTCAGAGGATTTTTGTTGATTTTTTTTTTCAGCTTTTCTACATAGGCCATCATGTCATCTGCAAACAAAGACAGTTTATACCTCCTTCCTTCCCAATCTGTATACCTTTTAATTTCTTTTCTTATCTTATTGCATTAGCTGGAACTTCCAGTATGATGTTGGAAGACAATGGTAATGGAAAACATTCCATTTTCCTGATTTTGGCAGGAAAGCTTGAAGTTTCTCACCATTAAATATGATGTTAGCTGTAGTTTTTTTGTAGATGTTCTTTATCAAATTGAGGAACTTCCCTTCTATTCCTAATTTACTGAAAGTTTTTTTTTCTTTAATGTGTTCTGGATTTTGTCAAATGCTTTTTCTGCATCTGTTGATATGATCATTTGATTTTGCTTCTTTAGCTGTTGATATGATGGATTACATTAATTGATTTTCAAATGTTGAACCAGCCTTGCATACCTGGGATTAAATCCTACTTAGTTATGGTGTATAATTCCTTTTATGCATTGTTGGATTGGATTTGCTAATATTTTGTTAAGGATTTTGTATCCATGTTCATGAGAGATACTGGTCTGTAGTTTTCTTTTCTTATAATGTCTTTGCCTGGTTTTGGTGTTAGGATAATGGCCTCATAGAATAAGTTAGGAAGTGTTCCCTCCACTTCTGTCTCTGGAATAGATTCTGGAGAGTTGGTATAATTTCTTTTCGAATGTTTGGTAGAATTCACAAGCGAACCTATCTGGGCCTGGTGCTTTCTGTTTTGGAAGATTATTCATTATTGATGAAATTTCTTTAATAGATATAAGCCTATTCAGATTGTCTGTTTCTTCTTATGTGAGATTTGGCAGATTTTGTGTTAAAATAATTGGTGTGTTTAACCTGGGTATCAAATTTGTGGGCATAGAGTTGTTCATAATATTCCTTTATTATCCTTTTAATGCCCGTGGAATCTGTAGTGATATAGCATCTGTTCTGATGGTAGTGACTTGTGTCTTCTCTCTTTTTTCCCTCAGTTAGCCTGGCTAGAGGCATGTCCATTTTGTTGATCTTTTCAAAGAACCAGCTTTTGGTTTTGTTGATTTTTCTCTATTGATTTCCTGTTTCCAATTTCATTGATTTCTGCTCTGCTATTGGTTATTTCTTTTCATCTGCTTATGTTAGATTTAATTTGCTCTTTTTCTGGTTTCTTAAGGTGAAGGCTTAGATGATTAATCTTAGATCTTCCTTAATTAATTAATATTCAATTTTTAAAGGTTACACTCCATTTACAGTTACTATAAAATATTGTCTATATTCCCATGTTGTACAATACATCCTTGTAGCCTATCTTTTTTTTTTTTGGCCATGCAGGATCTTAGTTCCCCAACCAAGGATCGAACCTGTGCTCCCTGCAGTGGAAGCACAGAGTCTTAACCACTGGACTGCCAGGGAAGTCCCCCTTGTAGCATGTCTTACACCCAGTAGTTTATATCTCCCACTCCCACTCCCCCACCCCTATATTGCCCATTCCACAAATTTTGATAAGCTACATTTTCATTTTCATTTAGTTAAAAATATTTTAAAATTTCTGTTGAGATTTCTTCTTTGACCCATATGTTATTTTGAACTGTGTTGTTTAATCTCCAAGTATTTTGGGCTTTTCCCAGTTGTCTTTCTGTTATTGATTACTAGTTCAATTCCATTGTGATCTGAAAGCAGGCGTATGAATTCTTTTCTCTTAAATTTGTTAAGGTGTGTCTTATGATCCAGAATGTGGTCTGTATTGCTGAAAGTTCCATGTGAGCTTGAGAAGAGTGTGTATTCCACTGTTATTGGATGAAGTAGTCTATAGATGTCAATTATGTTTAGTTGATTGATGATGCCATAGACTTCAACTCTCTCCTTACTGATTTTCTACCTGCTGTATTTTTCAGTTTTGGATAGAGGAATGTTGAAGTCTCCAACTATAGTTGTGGATTCATCTATTTCTCCTTGCAGCTCTAACAGTTTTTTGCCTAATGTATTTTGAAGCTCTGTTGTTAGGCACATGCACATTAAGGATTATTATGATGTCTTGGAATACTGACCCCTCTATCATTATATGATGCCCCTCTTTATCTCAATAACTTTTATTCCTCTGAAGTCTGCTGTCTGAATTTAATGTACCTACTTCCACATTCTTTTGATTAGTGTTAGGATGATATCTCTTTTTCTATCCACGTGCTTTTAATTTACATGTGCCTTTATATTTTAAATGACTTCCTTGTAAACTACACTTAGTTGGGTCTTGTTTTTGTTTTTGTTTTAAGTCTATGTGACAATCTCTATCTTTTAATTTAGACCATAGATATTTAAGGTGATTATTGATATAGATAGATTAGTATCTACCATATTTGCTACTGTTTTCCATTGGTTGCGTGTGGTCTTTGTTCCTATTTTTGTCTTCTACTCTTTTGTGGTCTTAATGGAGCATTTTAGATGATTCCATACTCTCTCCTTGTTAGCGTATCAGCTGTATTTTCCTTTCCTTTTTGTGTGTGTGTGTGTGTGTGTTTGTTTTAGAGTTTGCAATATACATTTACAACTGATCCAAATCCACTTTAAAAAACGTTATACTGCTTCACAGTGGTGTAAATTCCTTATAATAACAAAATAATCCTAATTCCTCCCTCCAATCCTTTGTATCACTGAAGGCATTCATTTCACTTATCCATAAGCATATAAACACATAAGAATACATAATTGAATACATTTTTGCATTATTATTTTGAACAAACTGTTGTCTGTTAAATCAATGAAGAATATAAAAGATCAAAATTTTAATTTTACCTTCACTTACTCCTTCTCTAATGCTATTCCTTTATATAGATCCAAGTTTCTGACCTATATCATTTTACTTCTCTTAGAACTTTTTTTTGGCCATGCCCTGCAGCTCGCAGGATCTTAGTTCCCTGACCAGGGATTGAACCTGGGCCACGGCAATGAAAGCACCAAGTCCTAACCACTGGACCCTCAGGGAATTCCCTTAGAACTTCCAACATTCCTTGTAAGGCAGGTCTACTGGCAACAAATTCCCTCAATTTTTGATTGTCTGAGAAAGCCCTAGTTTCTCCTTCACTTTTGAAGGATAGTACTGCAGGGCACAGAATTTTAGGTTGGTAGAGTTTTTTTTTTTCCTATCAACTCTCTTGTTTGCATGGTGTCTGAGAAGAAGGATATAATTCTTATCTTTTGCTCCTCTATAGGTAAGATGTTTTTACCCTCTGGTTTCTTTCAAGATTTTTTCATTATCTGTGATTTTTCCGAAGTTTGAATATGATGTGCCTAGGTGTAGTTTTTTTGGCATTTAATCCTGCTTTGTGTTCTCTGAGTTTCCTGCATCTGTGGTTTGGTGTCTGACATTAATTTGGGGAAATTCTCAGTCATTATTCTTTCAAATATTTCTTCTGTTTCTTCTCTGGTATTTCCATTACACAAGTCTTACACCTTTTGTAGTTGTCCCACAGTTCTTGGATATTCTGTTCTATTAATTTCAGTCTCTCTTTTTTTTTTTTTCTCTTTGCTTTTTAGTATTGGAAGTTTCTAGTATCATATCCTCAGGGTCAGAGATTCTTTTCTCACCTGTGTCAGTTCCACTAATGAGCCTTTCAAAGGCATTCTTAATTCTGTTACAGTGTTTTTGACATCTAGTATTTCTGATTCTTTCTTAGAATTTCCATCTCTCTGATTATATTATCCATCTGTCCTTCTTGTTGTCTACTTTTTCCATTAAAGCCCTTAGCATAGGGACTTCCCTGGTGGCGCAGTGGTTAAGAATCTGCCTGCCAATGCAGGGAACATGAGTTTGATCCCTTGTCTGGAAAGATCCCACATGCCATGGAGCAACTAAGGCCGTGCGCCACAACTACTGAGCTTGAGCTCTAGAGCCCATGAGCCACAACTGCTGAGCCCGTGTGCCACAGCTACTGAAGCCCGCACACCTAGAGCCCATGCTTCGCAACAAGAGAAGCCACCGCAATGAGAAGCAGCACATGCACCGCAACAAAGAGTAGCCCCCACTCACCACCACACGAAGAGCAGCCCACGCTCGCCACAACTAGAGAAAGCCTGCACGTAGCAACGAAGACCCAACACAGCCAAAAACAAATTTATTTATTTATTTATTTTTTAAAAACCCTTAGCATATTAATCATAGTTTTAAAAAAATTCTTGTTCTGATAATTCCCACATTCCTATCATATCTGACTCTGGTTCTGATGCTTATTCAGTCTCTTCAGACTGTGTTTTTTGCCTTTTAGAGTGCCTTGTAATTTTTGGTTGAAAAGCAAACCTGATGTAAAAGGAATAAAAGGAATCACTATAAATAGGCCTTTAGTAATGTAGTAGTAAGGTGTCGGGAGAGGGGAAGTGTTCTGCAGTCCTCAGTCTTTTGGTGAGCCTGTGCCCTTGAACTGTGAACTTCACCAGTGCTTCTTAGTTCTCTCCCAACCTTAGATAGGATATGGCTGGAGGGTGCTGGAGTTAGGTATTTCCCCTCTCCCAGGTAGGTTAGGCTCTGATCAAACCTCAGAAGGCTAAGCTCTGGTAAAAATAGTTTCTCCTGTGAACAGACCTTGGTAAGAAGAACAGAATGCTCTGGCCTATTTCGAAATGGTTCCTTTACCCCTACCCCTGCTGGAAGCTTGAGGGGATTTTTCTCAGATCTTCACTGTGAGAACCTGGTAGGACTCTTGTAGGTAAAACTCAAAATACTGTGGGGACCCCTCTGTGACTGCATCCCCTGGGAGTTTTTAACTCTCAAAGTTGTGCACACTGAGCCTCTAGCAACTCATCAATTACAGTTCAGGTTTTCCTACCTTGGCACTGGTTCCCAGGGAGGCCAACAGGGGTTTCTGCTGTGTTAAGTTGTGATACTCTGTATCTGCCTGTCTCTCTCTCTCATTTTAGGGGCAGTGGTTTGCCCTGGGACTTCACTTCTCTGACAGAAGAGAAGAGCTGTTTGTTTGTTTGATTTGTTCAGCTTTTTACTTGTTAGGATGAAGCAGCAACCTCTAAACCCCTAACGTGCCAGACCATACATGGGAAGTTAGTTCATTTATTTTTATTGCCTATAGAGTATTCCATTATATAACCATACAAAAATTACATATTAATTTTTTTATTGATGGACATTATATTAGTCTGGACCTAATCAGGAGACAGAAACCACACCGTGGTTTAAACAGGTGAAGTTGAATAGAATTATAAACTATGACAATAAAAGAAGGCCAGAGCTGGTCCATAGCCGCTGAGCAATCAGCAAAGCAGCCCTCCGGAGCACTAGCATGGCAACCAGTATCCAGGCCTGCACAGAGAGTGGGAGGCATAGTGCATATTATATCCCTCAGGAACAACATGGAAGACAAACCCTGGGGTGCAGGGAGTGGACCAGGCAAACAGAGGGAGTCAGGGCACTAGTGTGGGCATGCCTGGGGCATACAGTATCCTTGCAGGGAGGGCTGTGGAAAGGTGATCATCAGGTCAGGTCAGCAATGCCTGGTTGCGAGCATGTGACTAGGTCAGAGCACCCCTGCCTGTCCTCACTGACACACTACTGAGCCACACTACTGACTGAAGGTGCAGTTGCTGGGACTGCACCCAGAGCCTCTTCCTTCTACAGTGTCCCTCCAGCACCCTATACTGCGAAAGTTTAATATTATGTTCACTATAAAGGAAGTACCTAAAGGAATTCTCTCCTCTGTGGCAGAGCAGGTATTAAAGGATGAATTTGGAGTTGAGAGGTATTAAGTTGGTAAGTAGCACAGACATTTAGATTGTTTTCAATTTTTCACTGTTATGGTCAATGTTACAACAAACATCCTTCCTTATGTTCTTCTTGTATATATGTATAAACACTGTCTAAAAATTATATGTAGGCGTGAACTTGCTGAGTCATATTTTCAGAATAAGATTAACAGGTCAGTGGGCATGCATGTTTATATGATGTTTGTTACATGTCATCTGATTTTAAACTAGTGTAATGGGACTAAAAGTGTGTCTTCCTTAAGCCTTCAGCCCCTATCTTCCAGGGTCAAGAGCAATCCCCAGTAATCCACTCCTCTTTACTCCCTAACACTTGCAGGCTCCTCACCTCTTATCAGTCTTGAATCCACTAGGGCAAGTTTCATTATCCCTTATCCCTGTCAGTCACCACAGGAACCCCCAGGTATTTGCCCCTTCTGTCTCCTACACTCCTAGCTCCTATAAATCTCTGAACATTCCCTGCTCTGACCCTTTTTCTCATCCCTCTCTGACTCTTGAAACTCTTCCAATGTACCTTCTGGAATTCATAGTCCATCAATCTTGTTCTAATGAAATCCTGGGGAAAAGGGAAGGGTTAGAACACTGGCTGTCTGCAGCCCTCTGAAGTGTTAGCTCTTACCGCTCCCATGGCCTCCTACCATTGGGCCTTGTCTTTTCATTATTCTCCCTCTCTTCTTCCTAATGCCCTAAAACTTTGAATCTTATGCCATTAAATTATATCACTCACTACCCATCATTGCAGCTGTAAATATCTTAGTTCTTGACTCACTATTACTCTTCAGTTCTAACGCCTCTGTTATTCTTGATAGTTTCAATACACTTACGTTGAGGATCTTTTCAGTTCTTAGGACTTTCAGTTCTTTGAACTCCTGTCTTCCAGTGAGCTTCTCCTCCATACTTCCTTGGTCACATATGCCCTATACCTATACTTTAGACCCTGTCTCCATAACTTTAGTTTCATTCTTCCTGCTCTCCAAGCACTAACCCAGTCTTTCTACCTTGTGCCATCTAGAAACCTCATCCCCCGAAAACCAATCATTTGATTCCAGGACCTCTGATCCTTGGAACCCTTAAATATTTTAAGTTTGAAATGCCTTTTAGACACTGGTGTGAGCCAGTCAATATATTAGTCTTGATTTCAGGACAGAGAAGTAGGGCTGAAGAGTGCCTGGAAGAAAACATGAGGAGCTAGCAGGATACCTACCCCATATTTCGGCCCGGTGGTATACAAAGGGGTGTGTGAAAGCAAACAGTCATTACTTGAGAGAGCTGCAAGGAGAGCTGTGTCCACAGGGGACAGTCAAGTTTCACCTAATTTGTTAAAGGCTATACTAAATGTATGTCCAGGGTGCTTGGGAGTACAAAACTGGCATTTAGAAGACCAGTTCAGAGGCCCTGGCCATTGTCAAGATGTAAGGAAGTATTAGAAATGGAGAAAATATTTGAATATGGGAAAATTTATGAGATCAAATCAGCAGGGATTAGATTATCTCCAGATTTCCTGTTTGGGTGATTAATGAGTGATGATACCCTTAACTTAAATAAGCAGTATTAAAGAGAAGAATATATTTAGGGAAAGGAGAAAGAAGATCCCAGAAACAAATCCATACATATATGGACACTTGATTTATGACAGAGGTGACACTGGGACAGTTGGATGTTCATATGGAGAAATTGAAAGAATTAGCTCTTACTTCACAAAAATCAGTTCAGGTGAACTATAGTGTTTTTTTTCAGCTTCAGTAAGGTAAAATTGATAAATAAAATGGTAAGATATTTAAAGTATACACATGACGATTTCATATACGTGAATTGTAGATGTAAATGTGAAAGCCAAAACACTAAACTTTTAGAAGGTATGCAGTAGAACATCTTCATTTTTTTAAAAGGACATAAAGGGAATTGGAAATACATAAAGGGAATTTTTTGTAAAGGACATAAAGGAAAAAGGTAATACATTTGAATACATTAGAATTTTTAGTCACCAAAAGGTACCATGAAAAGGCAAGCCACAAAGTGAGAGAAGATAATTATGACACTTAAAATTGACAAAGGGCTTGGATTCAGAACATTTAAAGGACTCCAGCAAATTAATAAAATAAAAAGATAGTATGATTGAAAAATGGCCAAGAGACTTGAACAGGCAGTTCACAGAAGCAATCCAAATGGCCAATAAGTACGTGAAAAGATACTTTAATCTCATTGGTAATTATGGAAATGCAAAATAAAATCACAGTGAAATGCCATTATATTACTGTCAAACATGGCTTAAATTTAAATGACAGAACAAAGTATAGATAAGTATATGAAACAGTGGGAACTCTTAAGCATCACTGGTGGAACTATAAATTGGTACATCCATTTTGCAAAAAGTTTGGCATTTTCTTACGTAAAGTTTAAAAATAGACAAACTAGAGCACAAAAGGTCACATATTGTATGATTCCATTTTTATGAAATGTCCAGGATAGGCAATTCCATAGGAACAGAAAGTAGATTAGTGGTTGCCAGATTCTTGGGGGAGAGCAGAATCAGGAGTGACTATCAACAGGTACAGTTTCTTTTTTGAGTGATAAAAAATGTTCTGGAAGTAGATAGCGGTGATGGTTGCACAGCTTTGTGAATATACTAAAACTGCTACACTGTGCACTTTAAAAGGGTGAATTTTATGATATGTGACTTATCTCTTTTTTTTGGCCACTCCACGTGGCTTGTGGGATCTTAATTCCCCGAACAGGGATCGAACCTGGGCCCCCAGCAGTGGAAGTGCAGAGCCTAATCACTGGACCACTAGGGAATTCCCTACATATCAGTTTTTTAAATTGAGAAAAACTAAACTCAAGTATTTAGAGCTGCATATTTAGTTGGTAAAGCTATAAAGAAATGATTGCCATAAAAGTCAGGGTAATGTTTACCTTTAATGGGGATGGGGAGGGGTTTTGACTGGAAGGATTATGCAGAGGGATTTTGGAAGATGGCATGGTTAACCTGGATGGTATTTATACAGGTGCTTGCTATATAATTATATTATTTTATAACTAGCTAAACTGTATAAATGAAACAACTAGTTCAAGGTCAACTGACTGTCAACTGAAAAAAATACACAACGTGAGAGTTGTGAGTTAAGTTTTATTGGGGGCAAAATGAGGACTATGGCCTTGGAGACAGCATTTCAGATAGCTCCGAGAAACTTCTCCAAAGAGGTGGGGGGGAGGTCAGTGTATATGTGATTTTGATAAAGGGTGAGTACATGCAATCAAGCACATATTTTTGCAGAAGGTTTCTGCTAGTCTCTTGAAGGTTACTGTTAGTTACGAGGAGCAGGCGTCACCATGAAGGATTTTAGTGCTTTTCTAGATACGAATAGATTCAAGAATTGGGTTCATAAAATCTTCTCCTAACCATCTGAAAACCTGTTCTGCCAGTTTTTCCTAGAGCACAGAGTGCCTCATTCCTGATCTCCACCCTGAACTCCTTTCAGGGGGTGTTGATGGTCAGCAGCTGCATCGGCTAATTTGATCCTTGTAGAGGTAGATGGCAAGTGCCGGTTTGTAGGTGACAGATCCCAGTTGTTTGTTTATATGTTTTATTATAACTTGTTTTGCTGGGATGGATGATTACTTGTCTTTGACTATTTTTTCCAACTGCTAAACTGCTTGGTAAAGTTGAAAAAGCCTGCTTTCTGGGCTGCTGGATTTTCCATCAATTTTTTTGTCCTGTTGAGCCATTTCTGGTTGTTTTTAAGGAAAAGTTCTTCTCAATGATGTGTTTTGTTTTTGTTTTTGTTTTTTTCTGGAGCCAGAACTGTGAATGTAATTCAGTAAGAAGGGTCAATTTAAATATTTTCTTCAAATGTTAACAGTCTAATATCTTGATCTTCCCTCAGAAGAAGACCAATTCAAATTATTGATTTTATTCTGTCACAATCTTCGTATTAGTAATTTTTGGCTGTTTGGCAAAATGAATATTGGAGAAGTAGAGAAAACACAGTAAGGTAGCACAAACTTTTTAGGCCTTAGCACCTGTATAATAAACAATTTCTACAGTTTTTATCCCAGGTTCCTGGCACAGAGCTTCTAAAAACCTTGGCATTTCCTGAGTGATAGAGTGTCTTTGTTATGCCAATGAGGTAACTCAGGGTGGCCCCCTAGATAGCTTCAGGATGGCAGCTGGTCATCAGGAAAACCAACCATATGGTTAGAAAGTTAGGACTTTGGTCCAGACCAACCTCATGGGGAGGGGAAGGAGCTGGAGATTGAGTTCAATTGTGTAGCCAGTGATTTAATCAATTATGCCTGTGTAGTGAAACTCCATTGAAAACTGTAGACACCAAAGCTCAGAGCAGAGCTTCCTGGTTGGTGAACACATTTATGTGCTGGAAGGGGGACGTACCCAGATTCCACAAGGAGAGGACACAGGAGTTCTGCATTCCTTCCCTGACTTCACCTGTGTACATCCTCTAAACTAAAACTGTAATAGTAAATATAATACTTTCGGAGTTCTGTGAGTTGTTCTAGTGAATTATTGCAGCTGGGGGAAGGCAAGGAAGGCAAGGAAACTTCCAAATTTATAGTCAGTGGGTCACAACTACAGGCACCTCCCTCCTCCCAAGATTTATGGCTGGTATAGGAAGTGAGGCAGTCTCGTTAAGGACTTTGCCCTAAACCTGTTGGGTCTGTGCTAACTGTGTGTGGTTGGTGTCAGAATGGAATTGCAGTACACCCAGTTAGTGTCAGAATAGTACCTTTTTTGAAAAGTGTATTGGAGCCTGGCCAGTTGGGAGGAATGCTTGTTATAATCTGTTTATTATTTCATCAGCTTCCAGGTGGTAGGAATCCATTGTTACTTACCCCTGAACCATAGATGCTTTTTGCCAAAGATTACAATCACATACATAGAGATCTGTTTTGCACTATGTCCTGGCAACTACCCCCATAACTTGCAAGCCATTTCCTTTCTGTGATGTTGGCAGTATTTGGAATATAAGATGTTGAATTGTGAACCAACTCTAAAATGTTCTAACGAACAAATGTATAAACCTTAATAACTGATAAATTAATAAGTACTTTACTTCATTGACACTGGAATAAAGATGTACCATATGGTGCCCTTAATTCGGGTAAATGCCATCAGGGGTTCAAAAACAGGCAAGTAGGGACTTCTCTGGTGGCGCAGTGGTTAAGAATCCACCTGCCAATGCAGGGGACACGGGTTGGAGCCCTGGTCCGGGAAGATCCCACATTGCCGCGGAGCAACTAAGCCCATGAGCCACAATTACTGAGCCTGCGCTCTAGAGCCCGCGAGCCACAACTACTGAGCCTGCGTGCCACAGCTACTGAAGCCTGTGCGCCTAGAGCCCGTGCTCCGCAACAAGAGAAGCCACCACAATGAGAAGCCGGCGTACCGCAACGAAGAGGAGCCCCCGCTCGCTGCAACTAGAGAAGAGCCTGCACGCAGCAACAAAGACCCAATGCAGCCAAAAATAAATAAACAAATAATAAATTTAAAAAATAATAAGCAAGCAGAGGAGAAAGAGGACATAGTTTAAGACTCAGAAAAAGCCTTTGATATAGAAGCTGTTGCAAACTAACTCTGGGTGAATACAGTCCGACTTTGGCTTTATGGAGGCCTTAATCATCTATCATTTGACTTATTGAAGAAACCCCTTAATTCCTTTTCTCTTTCTACTGAGTCCAGTCTAAATTTTGAAGCTGGACATTTTTTGTGATGTATCACTTTGTACCTGTCATTCTACTGCTTAGAATTTTCAAATAGCATTCATCGAAGTGGTTCTCTAAAGGTGATCCCCTTGGGTATGGGGGAAAATATAAAAACTTTTACTTTTCTTTTTTTTTTAATTTAATTAATTAATTTATTTATTTTTGTACACTTGTAGAACGGTGTGGAGGGACTTTTGGAAAGTTTGTATAAGAAGGAAATTTACTGGTTGTAATATGCTGACTAGGAGGTATTTGCGGGGTGAGGGGAGGCAAATACTCCTATCCCTTCAGGGTGAAGGTGACATTTTAACAATGAGTGAAAAAGTAGCTACAGTTTGAAAGAAGTTTGTGCCACAGAGAGAGCATTTTGAAAATGGATGTTTTGAAATGTTCCCATCTATATGTGATTTTATTGACAAAAATGATGTCACCTATTGAAACAGGTAAATCTGCCACTTTTTAAAAAACATTGGAAATAGAATATTTCTTATCTTCCAAATGAAAAGTTCAATAGATTTTGAACCTATTTGTTAAGAATTAAAAAAACATTATAGGGACTTCCCTGGTGGCGCAGTGGTTAAGAATCTGCCTGCCAACCCCAGGTACACGGGTTCCATCCCTGGTCCGGGAAGATTCCACATGCTGAGGAGCAGCTAAGCCCATGCACCACAACTACTGAACGCGTGCCACAACTACTGAAGCCTGCGTGCCCTAGAGCCCGCGCACTGCACCTACTGAGCCCATGCACCACAACTCCTGAAGCCCGCGTGCTCTAGGGCCCATGTTCTGCAACAAGAGAAGCCACCGCAATGAGAAGCCCGCACACCACAACGAAGAGTATTCCCCGCTCACTGCAACTAGAGAAAGCCCGCATGCAGCAACAAAGACCCAATGCAGCCATAAATAAATAAATAAACTTTAAAAAAATTTATTAAATATTTCCATTAGTTTCCGAGAAAAACTGCTTGACGTCACAGAAGACAGAAGAAAGTTTTATCACCCTTTGAACAAAAGGGTGAAATGATCTAATAAACAGAGCCAATAATGTACTACTTTCATTGGGAGCTACATGTCTGTGAGGTTTATTTTCCACCTATAATAAAACCAATCACAAAATCTAAATTTAAAAACCAAACTGCAAAAGACCTAAGATTTCTAAAAATATGAACCATCTTCAGTCACACTGCACTTTTTTTAAAAAAGCAAAAAATTGTGTAACATGAATAAAATAAATTTTAATTTTTAAAATATTTGTTTTAAGGCATACATTTTGATAACTTTTGACATACTTATACATCTGTGAAACTATCACCACCATCAAAATAGTGAATATATCCATCATGTCCAAAAGTTTCTGCAGTGTCCTTTTATAATTCCTTCCATCTCCAGGCAACCACTGATCTGCTTTCTGTCACTTATAGATTAGTATGAATTTTGTAGAATTTTTATCTAAGTGGAATCACATAGTATGTATTCTTTTTTTTGTCTGGCTTCTTGTCCTTTGCATTTCCATGTGAATTTTAAAAGCAGCTTATCCAAAAGGCAACTGGTGGGGAAGGTTGTGCATGAGTGAGGGCAGGGGATATATGGAAAGTCTCTGTACTTTTGGCTCAATTTTGCTGTGAACCTAAAACTGCTCTTTAAAATAGTCTTTTTTTTTTTTTTTTTTAAGGCAGTTGGAACTTTGATTTTGATTATGCTAAACGTGTAGATCAGTTAGGGGAGAAGTGACTTCTTAATATTGACCCTTCTTACTCATGGGCTATTTCCCCATTTATTTAGGCTGTCTTTAATTTCTCTTAACACTTTTGTATAGCTCTTGTACATCTTTTGTCAAGTTTACCTCTTAAGTATTCCATATTTTTAATACAGTAAATGGTATTGCTTTCATTTTCAATTTCTGATTGTTGCTAGTATATAGAAATATAGTAGATTTTTGTATATTGATCTTATATCCTGTAGCCTTGCTAAACTTGCTTATTATAAGTAGCTTTATTGTAGATTCTGTCAGATTTTCTACATAGATGATCATGTTGTCTATGAATAAATACAATTTTTTGTCTTCCTTTCTGATCTGGATACTTTTTAAAATTTCTCTTTATCGCCTATTTCACTCACTAGATCCTCCAGTACAGTTTTGAATGGAAATAGTGAGCATGGACGTCCTTACCTTATTTCCGATCCTAGACCATTTTGTCTTCACCGTTAAGGAAATGTTAGCTATGGGTTTGTCATAGATGCCTTTTATCAATTTAAGAATGTTTCCTTCTATTCCTAGTTTGGAGAAAGTTTTTATGAAAAATGGTTGTTGGATTTTTGCCAAATGCTTTTTCTGTGTCTAATGCAATGATATTACGGTTTTTCTTTTTTAGCCTATTATTATGGTGGGTTTTATTCATTGATTTTTCAGATTTTAAACCAACTTGTATTCCTGGGATAAACCCTACTTGGTCATAATGTATTATCCTTTTAATATATTGTTGGATTTGATTTGTTGAAATTTTGTTGAGAATGTACAATATATTCATCTTTGGCTGGTTTTAGTATTAAGAGTAATGGTAACTTCATACAATGAGTTGGGAAGGATTCCCTTCTCAGTGTTCTGGAAGAGTTTGTGTAGAATTGTTATTATTTCTTCCTTAAATGTTTGGTAGAATTCTCCAGTTAAGCCATCTTGGCCTGGAGTTTTCTTCGTGGGAAGGTTCTAAAGAATAAATTTAATTTGTTTAATAGATACAAGGCTATTCAGGTAATCTATTTCTGAATGAGCTTTGGTGGTTTGTACCTTTAATAAAAATTTCGATTCCATCTAAGTTGTCAAATTAATTGACATAAGCTTGTTCATAATATTGCCTGATTATTCTTCTGATATCTGTACAATCTGTAGGATGTCACCTCTTTCATTCCTGATGTCAGTATTTTGTGTCTTCTCTCTTTTTTTCCTGATCAGTATGTCTATAGTTTATTGATCTTAAAAGATCTGTATATGGTTTTGCTAATTTTCTCTATTGTTTTTCTTTGTTTTTTAATTGATTTCTTCAGTTATCTTTGTGCTTTCCTTTATTCTGGGTTTCATTTGCTCTTTTTCTAATTTCTTAAGATAGAAGCTGAGGTCACTGCATTGAGTCATTCTTTTCTAATACAGGTATTTAGTGATATAATTTTCCTGCTATGGAATTGCTTTAACTGATATGATATGTTTTCATTTTTATTTAGTTTAAAATACTTTTCTAATTTCCCTTTTCGTTTCTGCTTTGACCCACAGATTATTCAGAAGTGTGTTGTTTAGTTTCCAAATATTTAGAGATTTTCCAAAGGTCTTTCTGTTACTGATTTCTAATTAAATTTCATTGTGGTCAGAGAACATACTTTATATGTCTTGAATTCTTTTAAATTTATTGGATCTTGTTTTATGGACCAGAATATGATCCTTCTTAGTACATGTTCCATGTTCACTTGAAAAGAATGTATATTCTGCTGTTGTTTGGTATTTTTTCCTTAAGTGTTTGGTCAAATTTATCAGTGAAATATCTGAGACTGATCTTTTCTTTTTTGAATGATTATGAATATTGATACTTTCTTTAATAAGTTCTTTCTTTTTTTATCCAGTCTTACAATCTCTGTCTTTTAATTGGGGCTTTTAGACTATTTACATTTACTTACTATTGTTGTTGATATGGTTTGGTTTAAATCTGTCACCTTCCTATTTGTTTTCTAATTGTACCATCTGTTTTTTCTTCTTTGCTCTTTTGCTCTTTTATTTGGGGTTTAGTGTTTTTTATTCCATTTCATATCCTTTATTGGCTTATGAGCTATAACTCTTTGTTATTTAGTGGTTGGATTAGCATGTATAGTATATATCTTTATCACCATACTAAACCACTTCACATATAGCTAACTTTTCCAGTGCTCTTCATTCTTTTGTGTAGATCTATATTTCCTCCTGGTATTATTTTCCTTCTGCCTAAAGGAAATTTTAAAAATATTTCTTGTAGTGCAATCTTCTGTTGAGGATTTCGTTTGGCTTTTTTATCTGAAAATATCTTTATTTCACCTTTGTTTTTTAAAAATATTTTAAAAATATTTTCACTGGTGCAATGACTTCTGACACTAACTGCCCAGAATTAGGCGAGACTTCTCAGGTTATGGGCACAGTCCTCCACAAAACTATCATTACTTTAGACATCCATGCTTGGTGATTCCCAGGCCACCCATAATTCTGACCAATTGGATACAAATTCAAGGGTTCCCACTACCTCCTCAGGTTTAATAATTTGCTAGAATGACTTACAGAACTCAGGAAAGCACTATACTTACAAATACAGTTTTATTATAGCAAAAAGGGTACATTAAGAACCAGCCAGGGACTTCCCCGGTGGTCCAGTGGTTAAGAATCCGCCTTCCAATGTAGGGGACATGGATTTGATCCCTGGTCGGGGAACTAAGATCCCACATGCCATGGGGCAACTAAGCCAGCACGCTCTAGAGCCTGCTTACCACAACTGGAGAACCCACACGCCACAACTACTGAGCCTGTGCACTCTGGAGCCCACGCGCCACAACTAGAGAGGCTGCGCACTACAAGTACTGAGCCTGTGCGCCACAACAAAGAGCCTGCGCGCACCACAACTAAGACCCAATGCAGCCAAATAAATAAAAGAATCAGCCAAAAAAAGAGACTTATAAGGTGAGGTCTGGGAGGGTCCCACGTGTGAAGCTTCCAGTGCCTTCTCTCCATGAAGTCTAGATGCATCAATCCCCTGGCACGCTGGTGTGTAACAGTACGCAGAGTATTATTAACCAGGAAAGCTCATCAAAGCTTTGGTGTCCAGAGTGCTTATTGGGGTTTCATTATGTAGATGTGATTGATTGATTCATTGGCTATGTGATTGAACTCAGTCTCTAGCACCCCTCCGTTCCCTGGAGGTCAGAGTAATATCAGATGGCGGAAAGCCCCAGCCCTCTAGTCACATGATTGGTCATCTCATTTGCATAAACTGTCTGGCCCCACCATAAATAACAAAGACACCCCCATCACTTGGGAAATTGCAAAGATTTAGAGGCACATTCCCAGGAACTGGGGACAAACGCCACCAGATTCTTTATTACACAATAGCTGGTATAGAATTCTAGGTTGGTAGGATTTGTGTTTTTTTTCATTAATTTAAAGATGTTCCATTGCCTTCATGCATTGTTTTCAATGAGAAGTCTGCTGTAATCCTTATCTTTGTTTCTCTGTATATAACATGTCTTTCTTACCCCCCTATCCACCTCCCAACTGCTTCTAAGATTTTTCTTTTTATCATGAGTTTTGAGCAATATGATTATAATGTGCTTTGGTATAGTTTTCTTCCTCTTTCTCTCAGGGTTCTTGGAGATTCTTAGATATGTGCGTTTATAGTTTTTTTCCACCAAATTTGGAAAACTGTCAGCCATTATTTCTTCAAATATGTTTTCTGCTCCCCCACTCTCTTCTCCTTTAAGGATTATTAGTCTGCTTGAAGTTGTCTCACAGCTCAGTGATGTGCTGGTTTTTATTATTGTTGTTGTTGTTGTTTACAGCTTTATTTCCTCTTAGTGTTAGTTATTTCTGACATATGTGTGTTCTATGAATCCCTAGCTTTACTGTGAGCACCTGGAAGATTCATGTTCTTCCCGATAACCATCACCACACCTGGTCCTTGGAAGGCTGGTCATTGTTTGTAGGATACTCATGTCCACGATTTCCTTGAGGCTTTAGCTGGGTGGTTTTGGGAACCAACAAAGGGCATCTAGTTTTACATGTCAGGGATCAAACTGAAGGTACTTTTTAATCTCTGAGATGACACTATTTAAAAAGAATAGGGATTTTTTTTTTTTTAAGACCTTGATAATTCTGAGGAGGCCTGATTCTTTTTAAGTCCTGCCTAAGGAAACAGTTGTTCTAAATCACTTTTCTCACACCCTGGTGGCATGTGCCAGCCAGGAGGTGGGATAGATTGTAGGAGATAGCCCTAGACACATGGGAAACCCAGAGTTGGTACTAGGTTGAGAGCATAAGGTTGTACACCTCATTGGGGATCCCTGTCAAGGGAATGAGTGGAAGCTGAAAATGCCTCTTCTTCACTAGTTCTCCTAAAGAGAGTGCCTTTATATAATTGATACAGAGGTGCTGCATAGGGTTGGGGGGCATTGTTTGAGAGGCTGGTTTTTCCAAGATCAGTACAGAAAGGCAAGTGCTATCCACACCTGCTGAATGGAGGTAATGAGAAACACCTGGACAGCTTCATGGCCCCTTGGAACAGTCATACCCTATACAGGAAATAAACTGCCCAAGAAAAATCCAGGGCATGGTGAACTACCAGGTCCCTGGATAGCAGTTCCTCATAGCCAGTGTTGGTTCATAGAGGTGAGCACAGAAGTGGGGAGGTGGGCAGGGATTGGCAGAGTGGTTAGCACATCATAGAGTATGGTGCTTACTTCAACATGATTTTTGGGTAGAGACATGTTGGCAGTTCCTCCTAAATACCAGCCCCCAGCTGGAAGTTAGACCAAAGAAGTATGGCAGGCTTAGGTTTGAGAATTGTGGTCATAGTGCTAAGGTAAGCACACAGTTTTGTTCAAAGCTTCTGAGCTATAAGTTTACAAGTTATAAGGGACATGTGAAAACTAATAAAGAGATAGAGATAATTCCTACACTGTGAAGGGGTTGGGCATGCTTTGCAGACTTGGGGGCCTTGTGTATGGACTGTTTAAGGAGCACTGCTCTCCTGAGAACTTCATTTTCGCTTAAGCACACATATTTCTGGGTTAGCCCCTTGGATGCAGTGTGCAGAGATATATGTGCAAGAGACCTTCAGGCCAGGAGTCCCGTTGCCCTTTGAGAAGTGTGAGCGTTTGGCCATGCTATCTGTACTGAATGAGTTCAAGCCTTTGGAAAGTTGGGTTAACTTGAATAGGCAGATTGGAACCTGAGGTGTTCCAAGGAGGGCAGGTTGCTGCTAGATCTAAAACAGATGTCTGAGAAACATAGATGGTTACAGGCAACTTGGGAACAAGGGAGAAACCTCTGGGCTGCCAATTTTTGCAGAGAGAATCACTAAACTAATGGTGGACCTGGAAAAATAACCATATAATGCTAATTGCCGGTGCTAGGGGCTGATTTCTTCCCTGAAGGTTATTATCATCTCAACCCTCCTCAGAAGCAAACCTCACAGAGGATTTCTTTTACTTTCCTTGTCCACAGGTAACAGTCCTTTGGACAGCCCCCGGAATTTCTCTCCAAATGCACCTGCTCACTTTTCCTTTGTTCCTGCCCGTAGGTAAGTTGATAGAAAAACTCCTCTGTGACTAACGTGTGGCATTTGCATGAATGTCAGTTAAATATCAGCTTCCTCCTTTGAGGCACTGCCCTTCCAAGTGTGTTACCTTGGTCTACCAGCCATCAAAATTCCTTTCCTGCTTTCCTCGCCCAGGTCATAAACATCTTGTTCAAGCTTTGCTTTCCGAACACCATAGGTATTTGTGTTTGAATGTTCAAATGGGCAAGTAGATATTACAAGTGAATTTATTTTATAATCTTAAGCACAAGTCCCTGGTTTCCTGAGGGTATGTTCGAAAACATTATACTCTTGATTGAAAGCTATCCTAGAGTGATCGATGAGAAAATGGGTTCTCCTCCCAGGAGGACCCAAAGTTATACTCTTATTCCTGTAACTCAGGTAGTTCCAGGGAACTAGAAGAGGCCATTTATGCCTCCCTCCTTGGGGATAAAGAGACTACCAGGTCTTCACTTATCCTCCCATGAATTTAGAAAGATTTGGTGTGTTGCAGAGCCGTGCTTGTATTCCTCACATTTCACTTATTTCTGGAAATGATATCAACTTATCCCTGGCCCATGGTAGCAATCCTGACAGTTCAGCCCATTGCCAGCGTATCACCTGGCCTCTTGAGAAGTACTGAGCTGATTGACATGAGTCAATCCATATACCAAGACTTCTTCTTTTTGTTTTTTTAAAAATACATTTATTTATTGTTTATTTTTGGCTGTGTTGGGTCTTCGTTGCTGCATGTGGGCTTTCTCTAGTTGCAGTGAGTGGGGGCTACTCTTCGTTGTGGTGCGTGGGCTTCTCATTGCGGTGGCTTCTCTTGTTGCGGAGCACGGGCTCTAGGCGCACAGGCTTCAGTAGCTGTGGCACGCGGGCTCAGTAGTTGTGGCTCGCGGGCTCTGGAGCGCAGGCTCAGTAGTTGTGGCACACGGGCTTAGTTGCTCCGCAGCATGTGGGATCTTCCCAGACCAGGGCTCGAACCCGTGTCCCCTGCATTGGCAGGCAGATTCTTAACCACTGCGCCACCAGGGAAGTACCCCAAGACTTCTTATACAAATTATTTACTTTTCAGAACATCTTTAAAATTCTTTCTTGGCAGCATTCACGTTCTTTGACTTTATTTTTTATTTTTATTTTTAAAAATATTCTTGGTTAGAGTCAGTCTTTGGTATTAAGACCTCCAGAAAAATCATGGCTCCAGATTTGGAGCCTCTAATGGATGGAGAATGATATATACATCTTGAGATCAGAGTAGTAGTAGTAGTACTCAGACTACTTTTTTAAAAGAGATAACAGAAAAAGAACAGATTCCTAATTTAACAGCATTAACTCACTGTTAAAATGGCAACCCAGAAGAAATCCACCCCCTTCCTCTCCAGGATTCTGTGAGCTGAAAAGGACGTGGACAGGTTGGGAGAAGTTTGATGGCTGACTTGGGTGCCCCTCCTGACCCAATTGCCTTACTCAAAGCAAGTATCGTCAGAGTTTGTTCCATGGACTCACCTCTCCTACCCTGTGTAACTTCGTTAGTTAACTAAGGATCCAGATAGGAACACTTACAGTATAGGTATATAATGGGTGGATGCATTTGCTTTCCAGCCCAGCTGAAAGTCTAACTTATCCCAGACTTCCTGCCTTGATTGTGTTTGAACTGTAGCCTCAGATTAGGTCTGAGCTGGGACAGTAGGACCTGTGACCATTCTCTGTAAATGGCATTGAGTCATTTCCCATTCATTCAATAAATGTTTACTGAGTACCCAGTAAGCCCAGGCACATGCTGGGTACTTAGTTATATAGTGGGAACCAGACAGACAGAGCCCTAACTTTCTAGAAACTTAGTAGACTTAGTAGAGTCTGTGCACTTGTTGTTCCCTTTGAGGGAATGCTGTTCCCTCAGGTCTTCGCTTAGTTAACTCCTTCTTGTCTTTCATTTCTCATCTTAAATGTCAACTCCCCAGAGAGGCCTTCCCTCACCATACAATATAAAGGAGCCCCCTCATCATTCTCCAGCAAACCATCCAGTTTTATTTCCAAACTAGTACTTTTCAATGCCTGATACAGTCACCCCTCGGTATCCAGAGGGGATTGGTTCCAGGACCCTGGTGGATACCAAAGTCTACAGGTGTTTCCCTTATATAAAATGGCATAGTATTTGCATATAACCTATGCACATCCTCTTGTATACTTTAAATCATCTCTAGATTACTTATAATACCTAATGCAATGTAAATGCTATGTAAATAGTTTTAAATACAGTGTGAATAGTTGCTGGCATGGAGCACATTCAAGTTTGGCTTTGTGGAACTTTCTGGATTTTTTTTCCCCTGAATATTTTTGATTCAGTGTTGGTTGAATCTACAGATGCAGAACCCGTGGATAAGGAGGGCTGACTGTAGTTTCTTATTTGTTTTCTGTTTCCTCTCAACCAGAATCAAAGCACCTTTAATAGTGATGCCTTAATATGGTGAAAATATGTCTGCTAGTATATAATAAGCACTCAGTCGGTGCTTATTGATTGAATGAGTGGTGGGGAAGAATAACGAACAAGCAAACAAACAAATATATAGCTGTAACCTGTGATAAGCACCGTGAAGGGAAAGAACATGATGCTGCCTAAAAGAGTAGGAAAGGAATGAGGCTGGAGAGTCTGTACTGGGTGGTCATGTAAGGCCTCTCGGAAGGAGTGACTTTTAAGCCAACCTGAAGGATAAGAAGGAGCCTGCCATGTTGGGAGTGAGGATGCAGGTGTGTAGACCAATCCATGCACAGGGAATAGCATGTTCCATTGGTGTCCTGTGTCTGCATCATTCCCTGGGCTTTAGGAGTAGGATCAGCTGGGGGCTTTGGGACCTGGTATTACCACTGAGATCCACACAGGTCTGTGCTAGGTGGCCTGAAGTCTGAGTTGTATGTGAGGAAGACAGAACCCCGGGCTGTCCCCTTACCAGACATAGTAGGAAAAGTAGCTAGGTATTGGTGGGGGAGGGGAGGAAGACTTCAACCCTGCGAAACAAGGTACTCAGGAATTGTGTTTCCTATCACTGAAGTTGGGCATGAGCTTTATAGCATCACATTAGTTTGGAATATCACACAAAAGGCAGATTTAATGAAACTCTAGGGATAAACCCATTAGTCACACAATTTCACTACTAACTTACACACATTCGTAAACAAAAGGTTTGTCTCTGCCAAGCTAGACCAAATGCCAAGCGTCAAACAGAGCAGTCTCTCTGGTTCCCTTTGATTCTCACTTTAATGTATGTCTTTTCACTACAGCCATGGCCACAGAGCAGACAGGTAATAGCGGACGTGATGGGGAGAGGGGCTGGGAAACTGCTATGCATGGCCAGACAGTATGGTTTGTGGTTTTATGCTTGGTGAGAACTGGCTGTGATGAGTCTTCTCTGACTGTGGGTATGAACATTTGGCCTTTCATTTCTATCAAAGAGGCCCTAAGGGAGCCCCCTCTACCTGCTGGAACCAAGGCTCCGTGCTCATATGTTTAGAAGGCAGGATTTGCTAAATATTTAGTTCCAAGCTTCTGAGCGTAGGGACAGGTCACCCTCATTCCCACAACTTTCCTCAGTCACTCAGTGGGATGACCAGGCAGAGGAAATGGAGGCATCCTGTAGTGGCATTTCTGACTCTGGTGGTCCCTGCTCTTCAGTTTACAGAAAAACGGCTGCCATGCAGTTGGTTCCCATTTCTGTATGAAGGAGGAAAAATCACCTGTGGAGAAGTGTATCTGACAAGGGTTTGGGAAATGCCTCCCTGAGTTAGACTAGTCCCATCTTTGCTGAGCTCTGTTTTCCTGGAATTGACTTGCTTCCTTGTGTAGAGCTCTCAGGACCCAAAAGAGAGAGCAGAGAGAATATCATGTTTGAGCAGCCTCCTGGACATTTCTTTGCCTCAGAGACTAGGTTCCAGCAGGACCGGCTGCCTGGGTGGCATGAAGTTTGAGTCATGTGCATGTGGCATGGAACCCCCGGCTGTCCCCTTACAGAACATAGTAGGAAAAGCTGCTTGGTATTGGTGGGGGTGGAGAGGAGTGCTTCCAAAAGAGAAGCCCTGGCAAGATTGATTCCTTTTTTTCCTTCTTCCTCTCCATGCCTCCCCGCACCCACCTTTAACTGTGGAGCCTGGGACAATTCATCCAGATCTCTGGGTCTTAATGTTTTCTCTGAAGATTGAGAGTATTGAACTTAACTTCTAAAGGTCCTCCATTGCTAACGTTCTTAGGTTCTGTGGGTCACATCAAAGAAGTTTTTCTATAACTTCAACCAGAGCAGGCTGTACCCCTAAGCTCCACAAGAAAGAACATTTGTGTTACAACACATCCTGTAGTCCAGGAAAGAATCACTTGTCCATGTTATAAAAGCTTCAAACCAGATACTTGCTTGATCTTTCTTCTCTAAAGCAAAGCAGATAACTGTGGTTCTCTGTGATGAGAGCTTCAGAGCACATCCTCTAAAGAGCAGCTAGAAGCCTGCCCCGAAGTCTCATATATGGCCAAAGCTATGCCACTTCACTCTTCTTTCATAAGGTTGCTGTCACTCTTTGGCAAACATTCTCAAAGATTGGATTTATGAGTCCTAATGGGTCCTGGGTAGCCTTTGACTATTTGCAATCTATTGATTCATACTCAGACCCAGGTGGTAGTTTCACTTCTTCCCGGTTATCAACCTAGTGGCCTGGGGAACACCAAAGGACCCTTCGCATGGAGACTTCAAAAAGGGAACTAGCATTTCAGTGGCAGTTCTCTCCTTGTGATGATGCCTTTAGCTGCAGTCCTCTGTCATTGCTTCTCTGTCATTGCTAAAAGTGAATAAGTTGAGAGTATAAAGATTTTTATTCCAAAACCATAATATTGCATAACAGATATTCTTATTTAAAGTTATGGACTCCTTTATAGTCAGAGATGTCTGTCTTTGCAGTGGAAAACACACAACAATAGGCCCCTTGTAGGAAAGAGATATGAAAGCGTGTGCTGGACTGAGCAGTACTGTCTTGAGACAAGAAGAGCCTACCAATGAATCAACTGCCCCAAAAAACCTGATGGAAAGACAGGCAGGTCCTGGGCTCAGGGTGGGGTTCGGTAGAAACTGCCTAACATTCTTTTCTTACATAGGACCGATGGACGGCGCTGGTCTTTGGCCTCTTTGCCTTCTTCAGGCTATGGAACCAACACTCCTAGTTCTACTGTCTCAGTAAGTAGCCAAATCTGTGGCCGTACCTCCTTCACCCTGAGGAAATACTTCCCTACAGGTATTGCTCCCTGTCCCTACAGTGTTGCAAAATGGTTCTCAACTTTTTCTCCAAAGCCCAACTCAAAGAGGTTGCTGAGGTCTGGTGGCCCTTAACAGCCATAGTCAGATCCATTAAGTGCCTTTGGAAAGAATTAACCAGCATGTTTCTGAGCGTCAGTTATTCCTAATGGAGTCAGAAGAGGGCTTGAGGATGGACTTTTGCTTTGCCCACGAGGCCAGGCACAGGGACTCCTAAGCACGGTTCCCTTGCTCCCCTATTTTATTTGTAGAACTGCAACCAAGAGCAGATAACACCACCCCCCCGCCATGTCACAAAGGCCTGGTAGACCCTCCTCCAACTTTTTCACCTTTTCCTTTCAAAAAAGAAGGGGAGGATGAATGTGATTTGATGTTCAAGTTTGATTGTATATCAGCAAAAAAAAATATTGGGCCTGTCTCTAAAACTTCTAGTTATATCTCTTTTAGAGAAGATTTTAGCCTAAAACACAACAAATGTCCTAACTGCCACTATGCACAATTGACCCTAAAATGAGTCTTCCTCATTGAGCGACATTTAATTGAAGCCAGGATGACAAGTTGTCAAACACGTTCTGTAAAGGGCACATATTTTACGCTTTGTAGGCCACAGACTGGATGACCCGTTTTTCCATGTCTTCCACCATTCTTCAGGTCTTCTCAGCTCAGTTTGTATTCATAAATCCCAAGCAGGTAAAAGAAGTTATCATTTCCTCCCTTGACCTAGATATTACTCTATTTTAAAATTTTTTATTTATTATTTTTTTGGCTGCTCTGTGCTGCATGTGGGATCTTAGTTCCCCAACCAGGGATCGAACCCGTGCCCCCTGCAGTGAAAGCACGGAGTCTTAACCACTGGACCACCAGGAAAGTCCTAGATTTTACTCTTAAATTAATCCAAAGATCTCACTGGTCTTTTGGCAGCTGTTTAGTTTCAGATCTTTCCCTAGTAAATATCCCTTCCCCATAATTCTTTACTCAAACAGGTGATTTTTGAGACCCAAATTAAGAGTCATGTATTTATTATATATATATATTCCTGTTCAATAAGTTTTAATAGACTCAACCCATTGCTCCAGCTTATTTTATTGGAATACCTTAAAATACCAATTTTGCTTCATGTTAGTTGCATTTGGGTGAGAATACTTTTTGCAACTTCTATCCAAATCATTTATAAAAATGTGACCAAGACAGAGCGTCATGAAAACTTCCCACTAGCTGTTTACAACTTTATGTATTATAGGATTCCATGAGAGAAGTGTGCCCTGTAAGTCAAAAAAAATTTTGATTTCTCACTTGGTATTAAGGCTTACGTGTGGCAACAGAGTTTTCTTGGTGTGGCACTGCAGCTTTGAGTGTAAATGAATTTAGACATTTAACCCCAGATCCTTCATCAGTTGGTGAACAGAAATTGAGCCAATAGTGTTAGATTTGCTGCTGCTGTAGCCAGTCTTGTCAGGTAAGGGCGGGAGTTCACTGATCCAGGTGCTGACCGGGGCTGCCACGGCAATGGCTGCATTGGTGGGATGCCTGTAATAGCACAGCTCACTCCCTCAAATGGGCTCTTGTGATTGTGGAATCTCAGTCGTTGGGCCATGTTTAGAATTCTTAATTGTTTTCAGGTCAAGTCTAATCTTTGGGTTCTAGATCTAAAAATAATTTTCTTCCCTGCTGGATTTTCTTGCCTATTGGTGTCCCTAGAGCCTGGGCAAAGCCTTCACAGCTGCAGCAAAGCCAGTTGCCCTCTGGGTAACAGCCTAAAGGAAACATTGCTGAGCCATCCTGGGGCTCTCCCAAGGTGTTGTAGAAGGGGAAACTTACGGGATTGTCATTTGTAGGCTGGGCATACCTGGAACATTTCCCAATAAGCCAGGAAGCATGATTTATTATAATTACTTTCCATTCTAACTAGCCAAAAGCTTCACTGAGGGCAAAGGGTCCACGTGGAAGAATCTGCTTTTTGCCACCTAAAGAGGCTCCCTAGGTAGTTGGGGAGCTGTCACACCTCATGAATGTCTGGGTCTGGCCCCCTGCAAGGCTCATGAAGGACAATAGTATCTTGGCTTCGTCAGAACTGAGAGCTCTGAAGGATAGAGATGAACGGGATCATGCACAGTGGAGGCTCAAGGGGGCGAGGGGAAGCATGCTGGCTGTGGGCTGACTTCAGGTTTACGTTGACTGGGGAGCCCCTGACCGTTTTCAGTCCTTCTCCACTTCTAGACTGCCTTAGACATGTCTTTAATGCTTTTTTAAAATGTTGTCCCCTCTAGTCATCATGCTCCTCGCAGGAAAAGCTGCACCAGTTGCCCTTCCAGCCTACAGCCGATGAGCTGCACTTTCTGACGAAGCATTTCAGCACAGAGAGTGTACCCGATGAAGAAGGACGGCAGTCCCCGGCCCTGCGGCCCCGCTCCCGCAGCCTCAGGTGAGGGTGCTCTCCACCCACTGCCCTGGTACCCGTGGAGTTCAGCTTGCCTGCACAGCCTAGGAGTCAACAAGCTTATTCCATAAAGGGCAAGGTAGTAAATAATTCACACTTTGTAGGCCATATCATCTCTGGCAGCTACTTACTCTGCTGTTGTGCAGAATCATCCACAGACATTATGTAAACTTTATTTATAAAAGCAGCCGGCGGGCCAGATTTGGTCTGCGGGCCGTAGTTTGCCAACCCCTGGCCTAGCACATGGGCACAGCTCAAATGAGTCAAGTGCAGTGAAGCTCAAGCCCTTTGGTATTGGGTACAGCTCAACTCACCATCACAAGAGGTGCCTGAAGATGCTGTCAAGGGGTCCCTCTTTTTCCCTTTGAAAGTAGTTGGCAGTAGAAATGTACTTTGGACTCCATTCAGTAAAAGGAGAGTAATAGTATCATCCATTCTGATGGTGATGGAACTGATGGTGATGGTGATGGGTTCCTCTGATGGAACCCAGAGGCCCAGCATATATAAACTAGGCCAACTAAGAAAGTTGCTTCTGAGGACACTTGTGGCTGACTCGGGGAAGAAGCCCATCGCAGAAGCAGAACTAAATGCCCATCTGCATCTATCTCATTTCCCTGAATCACCTGGGCTCATCAAACCAAACAAACCTTAACAGCTGATTTATCTTGTGTATTCCATAGATTAAATCAGCTCTTCTCTTTGGCATTAGGTGGTAAATCTGTGCCAGAATTCCAGGTTAAGGGAGAGGGTGGAGAATAAAATGATCATGGCTTTAAATGGTCGAGCTCAGATTTCCAGGGTCCCTGGGAAATAAGAAGTTGGTTAACATGTTCAGGGTGGGGGCCCAGAGGAGCAGTGCCTTCCAGGAAGAATCCCCTCAGGTCATGTTGGCACTGCAAGTGCCAGTGAGCTGAGCCAGACCACAAAGACTGGTTCAAGTTCAGATTGGTGAGAATAATGACTGGGACTGCAGTGCAAAGGGTCAGACATACAACTGAAGGAGTGTGGAGTGTGGAGTCCAGTGTGTTTCTTTGTCTCATACAGAGGAACGTCTGAATCTTGGTGCTCTTCACACTCCACACAGAGACAGGGGCGCCTTTTAGGCCATTTGAGACTGAGAGGACTACAGTACCTCTGGGAAATCCCTGAGGATTACTCTTAAAATGCTGGGTAATGTGCATTAATGTAGCAGGGAGACCATGGCCTACTGTAGGGAGGAAAGGCAGAAAAGAACAGTTCTGAACATAGCTCAGCTGGGATCACATGTCGGGCACCAAACTGGGCAGGACCCAAATAGCCATTCAGTTGTGTGGCTCAAACTCTGAAATCCTTTAAGAGGATGTAATCACACATGGGCCAAAGGGGAAGATTTAGATGACCCAGGTTTATAATTCACTATGGGCTGGCTGGACTGGCCTCATTCATTTCCCAGGTGAGAGCTAAGTTAGCCCCATTAGATGCAGCTTGTTTAGAAAAGATACAGGTATACACTGTTCTTCCTTTGGTTGTTTTGGTGGTGGTTTGATTTGATTTGATTCCTAGAACATGCTGGGGTATGCCCAACCCCACTGGCCAAAGCAAAGAAGACCCAGAGAGTCCTGTTCTGGAGGAGATGATCCTAGAAGAACCACCAGTGGCCTCAGGAGTGGTCTCCTCCTGTCTGGGCCTTTTCAGGCCCTGGCAGAAGTCTTTGTGAAGGCCAGGCCTCTTACAGGAAGGTAGTCTAGCTCCAGATGGCACAATTTTGAGCTGAACAGTGCTGGCAGCTCCAGGAATAAGAAAGGCTCTGGAACTCAGCACTCCTTAAGGTGGGAGTGTGTGGGTGTTGCAGACAGTGGGTGGGCACGGGCTCTGGGGATGGGCATCTTTCTCCTTGAAGGTTCCCTGGCACTAAAGTAATACAGTTGTTTCTTTCTTATTTAGTCCTGGACGGTCACCAGTTTCCTTTGACAGTGAAATAATAATGATGAATCATGTGTACAAGGAAAGATTCCCCAAGGTAAGGATCCAGTTTAAAGGAGACTGGTAACGCCTCTGAGGATGCCACCTCCAGCCAGCCCCAGTGGGAAGACTGGGGGTGGGGGAGTCGCCAGAGGCAATCCGGAAGGAGAGCGGGGAGGCACCAGGAGGAGGAGGACACAAGCATGAGGGCTTTCAGACTGCTGGAGAAGAGGAAGGCAGCAGAGGACTTTGAGTTTGGGGATCGTACTTGCAGAGCCTCTATTTCTCCACTCCCCAGAGAAAGGGGTATCCAGAGGGAAATGTCGAAAACATATCCCACTGTACATTAGTGGGAAGGAAAGAGCAGAGACCTTGTTTCTAACCGTGCACATCAGGATCCATGAGTCGGGGTCCCCCAGAAGGAGATTTGCCCTCTGAGAGCACCTTCATTTAATGCAGATTTCTAAAGCAGCACTCCCATTACCAAGCACAAACAGAGCTACGCTGGAAATTTCCTCTGGCAAGAAGTTGGCCAGAGAGAGCAGTAAGGTCTCAGAGTAAGACAGTAAGACAGCTCAGAGTTGCTATTCACATTTGGACTTGTGTTTTCAAGCAGGGAAATGCTGAGGGAGGAAGGTAGGTTACTGTCCTGAGATGGCTGAGAAATGGTCTTCACAACTGCAATTTGACTGTAAACCTCCTTGTATGTAGAACGAGGACCTTGTTTCCCATTTGCATTTCTTTTGAACACCACATGCCTAAACACTCTGACCTGGCTTTCTAATGATAGGCCCTGTTCCTGCAGAACACAGCCAGTTCTGTCCGAGAGAGAATCAGGGCCTGACAGAGGCTCCCTCTCCATGACAACAGCAAGCATGGGGTCTTCAAGCCTCTTTCTTCATCCTCCATCCAGACCCCCGGCTCTACCTGTTCATCTGCATCTAAGGTCTACAGTGTGTGGTTCCCTGCTCCTCCAAGAGTGTCCTTTTTCGAGCCTCGAGTAGTCTCCTGGGCATACACGGGTGGCTTAGGGAAAAAGTGTGAAGCCCTTGTGCTTTCCCTCTTGACATTCACAGTGAAGCAGAGCAGTGAGGAGGAGCTCAGACTCTGGGACCAGGCCGACTGGGTTCAAGTTTGTTTCTACCATTTATTAGCCTCATGACCCTGGGCAGATTATTTAACTTCTCTGAGCTTCATTTGCCTCATCTGTAATCTGGGATAATAAGAGTATCTATCTCATAGGGAGTTTGTGAAGATTAGTGAACATTAAGCTTTTCTAACTGTGCCCAGGACATAGTAAGCACTCAGTAAGTGTTAGCTGTTATTTCTTTGCTGCCCTGTGGTCTGCACTTTCTAGCCTTCAAATGGGCACTGGAGAGTAAGAGCAAGGAAGAGGGGCAGAATGAACAGCTAGGAAATCATTCTGTTGTGCCTTGGTTCTTCATAAAAAAGTTTGGGTGTGTATGGTGTTTAGAAATGCATCTCACGTGTTTCCTCCTCCTCCTCCTTCTATATTAGGTGTTGTATTGTTATTCTAGCATTGCACGTTTGTATGTAAGATGAACTCATGTTAGAAAAAGCATGTTAAGATTCCTTCCACTCCCTCTCCTCTTTCACCTCCCCTCCCCTGCCTCTCTCCCTACCACACCGCTACACCATAAATATGTGTGTGTGTGTGTGTGTGTGTGTGTGTGTGTGTGTGTGTGTATACACACACATATATATACATATACAAACACCCACTTAAACACACACTGAAAATCAGAAATCACCACCTGGTGGCAAAGGAAAGAAAGCCAAGCCCTAGATAGGCAGTTAGGAACTTGTTAGCTGATGTATATTTGTCGTTTTGACATTCCTGTGCAGTTAGGTCCCCAAGAGGCTTCTGAGCCAGACCTCATGCTGCTCTGCTGGGGATCCAGGTCCGTGAGCAGGCAGGTTCACACCTTCAATAAACACTCTCTGAACATCTGCTTAGCTCAGTTGGGTCCTAAGTCCAAGTAAGAGGATCCTCAGATAAATCAAACTCCCACTGACTTGAAGAAGTTCCCAGTCTGGAGAAAGATTTAGAAACCAGGAGTGTCCACACACCAAGTTTATACAGTTGGGAGGTCCAGTGGAAGCACAGAGGAAAGGAAACCCTAGTTTTCCTGGAGGAATCAAAGACTTCCCAGAGGAAAGGTGATGCTTGAACTGAGATTAGAAGGAGTAGTAGGAGTTTGCCAGGCAGGCTTGGCAGAAGAAAAAGCTACACACAGGGAACAGCATAAGTGGACAGAGGCATGAGATAGCATGATAAAGGAACAACAGAACCTCAGTGTCCTTAGAGCAAAAGAATGTGCCCTTCAAGGAGTGTTGAGGTGGACAAGGCCAGGTGAGAGAGGGCCTTGATTGTAATGTTTTGACTTGACTTGAAGGTGACCTTTCACGTCTCCAGTCATCAGGTTCCCCAAATGCAACATCAGGAAACCAGGATCACAGAGCCCATCCTTAGGCTCTGACCAGGCCCTTCAGGCTTAGCTCCAGCCGAGCTGGATCAGAAGGGAAGAGTCACTTGTCCTGCTTTGATTTGCAGGCCACCGCACAAATGGAAGAGCATCTAGCAGAGTTCATTTCCTCCAACACTCCAGACAACGTGTTGCCCTTGGCAGACGGAACCTTGAGTTTTATTCATCATCAGGTGATTGAGATGGCCCGAGACTGCCTGGATAAATCTCGGAGTGGCCTCATTACCTCACACTACTTCTATGAACTTCAAGAGAATTTAGAGAAGCTTCTGCAAGATGTGAGTGTCCTTGTTCTGGAACTCTGGTGAATCCGTATAGTAGTGGTTTTTAGTCCCCAGCTAAGATTAAGGCAGTCATGGTGTTCCCAGCCTGCTTGCCACCTCCCTGCTGGTATGCGGGACCCACCCCACATGTGCTGCTGCTGCTGGGCTTTGGTTCCTCCTCAGTCCCCTGCATTTCGCAGAGAAGCCTGTTCGGTGTCAGAACTCAGTGCTGTGAGTCCTTTCCTTTTCTAATACCAATTACTCTTCCCGAGGCTCCAACGTTGGTAGTGTTCATAAATATTTGCCTAGGAGATTTGTAACCCAGAGCCAAAAAGAGGCCCCAGTGGCTGTAGTGGGCTCTCTTTTGGTAGGCATACTGGTGTAAGCAGAACCTTGAGACTGCTTCTCCTCAGTCGAGGGAAAACAGACCCGAGGACTGCACTACAGGTTTATCCATTTGCCGATATTCTGTTTGCGTAGCAGAAGTTCTCCAGTGGGGACTGATGTGTTTAGAGACCTGATCCTCCCCAGTGTAAAAAGTCTCTGGGCAAAGTAATCCAGAGACCATTGAGTTCTTCTCGCTGCTTCGTGCTCCGCTCTTCGCTTTCCTCTCTGCCTCTCCGATAGGGTGATCGGACGCCTTCCCACTCAGACTACAGTTGCCCATATCACACCATTAGTACAGCTTAGGGGAGAGGAGATGTGCTGTCTCCTCTTCATGTCACTAGAATATTTCCCAGTCCAGACCCCTGTTACCTCCAGACATGTGCCTTCATGCTTTTGTAGGACCAATTGAGCTGAGAGCCCAGGCTAATGGGCTCAAACGACTCCGGTGTGTTAGTCCAGAAATTAGGAGCAGGAAGTTGTTTGTTTTTTTAATTTAGGAAACAGTTGAATCTAGAGAAAGGATGACTAAAGATGATCACGATTATTGCTGTCAAATATTAGGAGTTTTAGCATATGTAATATGTGGCAGTTTCTCTGTCCTCTAAAAGGCATACTAGCGCAGTGGACAAGAGTTACGGCAAGAAAGGTTTTGATTTAATGAAAAAGTTCTTCCTTCTACAAAAATGTCTTTTTCTGATTTCAAAAGTAATACTTAAATTTAAACATTGCAGAAATATGAGTTTAAAAAGCTGAAGTCCCATGAAACATCACTGGCGGCTGTTTGTTTCTGTTCAAGAATAACTTTCTAACTGTTCTCCAACAATACGTAGGAATCAGGGATTGAGGCATCAGATAAATCAACTAGAGTGACTTCCAAGGTTGCTTGCACATCTAAGATGGACCTTCTGAAATGCTCAAGTCAGAGCTTTGCCCAAAAGCTTCAGGCATTTCCCAGATGCATTGCCCCTGGCAGTGGGAAGAGCACTGAACATGGAGCCAGTGCATTCATATGTTCTCTCATTTGCTAGGCCCTGGGAATGCAGAGAAGAAGTTCAGTGCCGGTTCTGGCTCAAGGAATTTGCTGTTGACTGGGGTTTACAGACCCATCAATATGTATTACAGTAAAAATAATAACTATCGTTTATCAAAGTATACTGTATGCCACACACCACAGTGAGTGCTCTATATGAATTACCTCACTTTTGTTTATTATAGTAAGTGTGATTGATGAGCACTAAACAGAGATCAGTTCTGAGCACAGAGGAGGATGTGCTGACTCTGCATGGAGAGTTCAGGAAAAGCTGAGTCTTGATGAGTAGGTAGGAGTTCACTGGACCTAGAAAGCAGTATAAACAACCTTTCAGAGGTGTGGAGGAACTTGGTTCATTTCAGGAATTGCAGGTAAAGTAGTTTGGCATGACTAGAGTGAAGGATGTCTGCAGGGAAACCCTGGTAGATGAATTTGCTAGGCACTACGTTGTCTAATTTAATCTTCACAACAACACTGTAAGGAAGGTATTATTATTATTCTCTAAATATGCAGATGAGGAAACCAAACCTTAAAAGGGCCAAGTTAGCCCAAGGTAACTCATTTCTTGAGTAGCAGAGCTAGCACCCAAACCCAGGTTACTTATTCCAGAGCCTAAGATCGTACACTTTCAAATACTTAGTCAATAAGCATTGACATCTGCTATATAAGAGGCACCTGTGCTAGGCGACATAGCCTCTCTACTCACAAGGCCCTACAGTGTACCTGTAGAGACAGACAATTAATTATAAAACAACATGCTAGTACCATGTGCTGTGAGCAAACAGCTAGGAAAACATAGAAAAAGGAGCCGTTACTTCTTGTTCCTTGCTTGTGTGTGTGTGTGTGTGTGTGTGTGTGTATGTGGGCAGGGGACTTAGATGAGGCTTCACAAAGTTGATATTTGAGCTGCGTGTTAAAAGAATGAACAAGATTTCATCAAGTGCCCAACCCCTCTTTTCATTGCATAACCAGTTTTTTTTAATGGTCTTCATTTGCTATATTTCTTTCCTTACAACCTGTTCACTATTCAGTCTCTTGCCTTCTACTTTCCCTTCCCATTATTCCACTGAAACATTTCAGGCAAAAGTCACCAAAGAACTAACTGGCCGGTTGCCAAATGCTGTGACCTCTTTCAGTCCTCACCTTCCTTCACCTGTCTACAGAGGTTTCCACAGTGAATACCTCTCTTTGATCTTTTCTCCCCCCCAGTTGTCATGACACTGTTCTCTCCAGTCTTGTGGTCTTGCTGCCCCTTCACAAGTTTTCTTAAATGCTGGTGTTTCGAGGGGCACCTTCCTGAGCATCCGTGCTCCTCATTCTCCTTTCTTCACTCTCTGATCAGCCCTGTCAGCTCCTGTGTCTTCACTTGTCATCTATCTGCTAAGGGCCCTTGCTCCCCACTGTTCTTCTGAGCTCCGGGTCAGTGGCCCCAGCTGCTGATTGGACTCCTCCGCTGTACTTCCCACATCGGTTAGTATTCTTCGTTGCAAGTAGTAGAGAACCAACTCAGAGCAGTTTATGCAGGAAAGGGAAACTAATTATAAAGATTGAAAGGGTGTCTTAGAGAACTGAAGACAGGAATGCAACCAGGCCTTAAGAAGGGACCAGAACCAGAAACGAGAGCCTGTGGAAAGCCCAGGAACCATTCGTCTTCCTTCTCTCAGCTCTGTTTCTCTCTCTTTGGTAGGTATGGTCATCCTTTTCACCCAAGAGCGAATTATACAGTTCTGTCATGCTGATATTAATGGTTGTCGTTCCACCCATTTTTAAGTTTCTAGGGGAAAAAAAAGTGTAAAAGAAAAAGCGGGGGTTGGGGGGACTTCCCTGGTAGTCCAGTGGTTAAGACTCCATGCTCCCAATACAGGGGGTATGGGTTCAATCCCTGGTCAGGGAACTAAGATCTTGCATGCTGCATGGTATGGCCAAAAATTAAAAAAAGTAAGTTCCTAGGAAAGTAGTCCACTCTGGTCAGCTATTGGAGGTGGGAGGGAAAGTGCAGCCACACAATACAAATGTGGCTCCAGAAGTCAGAGCAGTTTCCAGGACGAGAGAGTCTCCGGGGCTGAGCAAATACCTAAGAAAATATCTAGTATAGGTACCTCAAACTTTCCAAATCCAAAGCAGAACTTTTCCACCTACCTGCTTTCTCTTTAAAACCAAAGGGAAGGGCTTCCCTGGTGGCGCAGTGGTTGAGAGTCTGCCTGCCAATGCAGGGGACACAGGTTCGAGCCCTGGTCTGGGAAGATCCCACATGCCGCGGAGCAACTAGGCCCGTGAGCCACAATTACTGAGCCTGCGCGTCTGGAGCCTGTGCTCCGCAACAAAAGAGGCCGCGATAGTGAGAGGCCCGCGCACCGCAATGAAGAGTGGCCCCCGCTTGCCGCAACTAGAGAAAGCCCTAGCACAGAAACGAAGACCCAACATAGCAATCACTCAATCAATCAATAAATCAATAAATCTTTAAAAAAAAAAAAAAAACCAAAGGGAATATGTTCTCTACCTATCCTCACCGAAACTGTGTATTTTTTTATACTGTCTATTTCATTAATGGGTTCAATGGAATTTCCCTAAAATTGTCATTGTACTTACCATCTATTCCTGCCTCTTCCACCCCTCAGGGCTGCTCTGAGATGGCCCAGTCTGTCCATTTCCCTCCATTCTTGCTGCCTTGACTTATGCCTTTTTCATCTGCACTATTGCAGTAGCCTGCTGGTGGGTTTCCCTGCTTTTAGGCTTGCCCTCCTTAGTGCACCATCCACACTACAGCCAAAGTGATCTCTCTAAAATCCCTTCTGGTCACATCCCTCTCCTGCTTTGAGGTCTTTCTATTCCTTACAGTCTGTCTGTGGTGGAAAGTGAGCATCAGTGAAGGCTCCATTGGGAGTTACCCCTTGAGCTGGGGTCTGGAGGGTAAGTGAAGCCTGCTGGATGGAGCAGCAGGTAAAGCTGCGTGTCTTTGTGACATTCCTCGGCGTCATGTAGTGTTCCGCAGCTCATGTGGTTCCTGGTGAGCAGCCTGTCCCCCCTCACGGCCCACTGGCCCTCTCTAAGGTCTTTACTTTGCAGCATTCTCTGTACTACAAAGTGCTTCTCCCCAGAGTAGGCTCTGCCCAGCCCAGTCCTGCTTCATTCAGCCATGTTGGGCCGCTGGATTGCTTAAGCATCCTTTGTCTTCTCTCTACAGGCTCATGAGCGCTCAGAGAGTTCAGAAGTGGCTTTTGTGATGCAGCTGGTGAAAAAGCTGATGATTGTCATTGCCCGCCCTGCTCGTCTCCTGGAATGCCTGGTGAGTGGGCTCTGGGAAGGTTGGAGGGGGGGTGGGGGTGGGGGAGGGGCGGCGGTGGCTGGAGGGGAGGGAACGGGGGCTGTAGAGGAAGTATTCTGCTAACAGCAGAACTGTGGGGGCACCCACTGCCATTTCTGCTGCTGAAGTCCTTATTTAAATATGACACGCAAGCAAGTCCCTGGGAGGAAAAGTGGATGCTCCTGAGGAGTGTGGCAGGGAGAGGTGCTCGTCTGCCCATCCCTCACCGAGCAGGCCCCAGGTCAATGGGGACCGTGGGGGTGAGGAGCACAGGCCAGTTTCGTTTGCACAAGTTGAGTCCACCCTTCATTTGATCATTCAGTGGCACTTCACTGAGTACCTGCGTCATTCTAGACACTGGAGATACAGGCGTAAATAAAGCAAGAGTCCCTGATCCTACAATGCCTCCTCTGCAGCAGAGTTAGATTTCATCTTTTAGTGCCTTAGGTATGAGTCATGGAGACATGCAAATAATAATTATGATACTGGAAGAAGTTTGCAACCAAGGGAAGTACAAGGTGCAACGGGGACATGGGGAAGGAAGTGCTCTAGTCCTCCTCGGGATGCACAGAGATGGACATTCAGTGAAGGCTCCCTGGGGAATGTGAAGCTTAGTCAGCTACTTGAAGGATAATTATGAGTTTGCCAGGGGAGAGCCATCAGAAAAGGCATTTGATGGAGTACAGGGTGTGTCTGAAGTGTTGGTGAGGGATAAACCCGGGAGGTAGACCACGACAGGACCATGGAGAGTGTTGGGTTCTTGGCTCAGGAGTTTGCATTTATCCTTAAGGCTACTTGGAGCCATCAGAAAGTTTAGGTAAGAATATGACATGGTCAGATTTACTTTTATAAACTAATTTTATAGAGGTATAATTTACATACAATCAAATATATCCCATTTGAGTATACAGTTCAGTGAGTTTTAACAAATATACACCTGTCTAATCACTACCACAGTTAAGATGGAAAACATTTCTCCCGCCTTAGAAAATTCCCTTATGCCCCTTTGCGGTCAGTCCCTTTCCCCTGCCCACCTTACCTCCCACTCCAGGCAACCACTTATCTGCTCTTTCACTATGGGTAAGTTTGCCTTTTGTACAGTTTCATATAAATTAAATCATATAGTATGTTCTGACTTCTTTCACTCAGCATAATTTTTTTGAGATTCATACATGTTATTGCATGTATCAGTAATTGGTTCCTATTTACTTCTGAGTAATACTCCATTAGATTTACTCCTAAGAAAGATAACGCTGGCTGCAGCATGGATAGTGAATTGGAAGAGAAGGCAGGATGAGCCAGGGACAGCCTTGCAGAGGCACTTAAAGCAGTTCATGTGAGAGAGAGGAGCGCCCAGAACTAGGACAATGGTGGGAGAACAGAGCAGAAGAGTTGGGTAGAGGGGGGTTTCTGAAGTAGACATTCTGACTAGACAGGGACTGAGGATGAAGAAGAAGGTAAAAGGACTTCCAGTCTGGGTTAGATTGTATCCACATAGGTAGTGGGAGAGTTCTCCAAACCCGTGAGACCAGAGGTAAAGAAAGCAGTGGAGGCTGGGGTCGCGGTGAACAGAGGCCTCTCCCGCAAGGACATGAAGTCCGTGGTTAAACAGGGGCTTGGAGTTAGGCCTGGGTTTGCGTGCTGGTTTTCTCTTTCTTCCTACCTCTGTGGCCATGGTCAAGTCCATGCATCTCTGTGAGCCTTGATTTCCTCACCAAGGTCACAGAGGTGTGTCTTCAGGGTTTAGCCCATAGTGGCACTTAGTAGGCACTCAGTCAATGGGGCCCTCGTTATTATGTGCTCCAGGCAGACAAGGACATCTGTGCTGTGTCCACAAGGCTCTCCAGCCCCCAGCACACAGGGGTTGCTCAGTAGATGTCTGAAGGCAGGTGTGTGCACCGCCAGGGCTGTGAAGCGTGATTGAAGATGTGCCAGGACTGCCCCTCTTCACTGGGTGTGGGAACACACCGGACAGTGCCGTGTCTGGCTGGCACAAGGCTTTGGACCAGGCAAATAGGCAGAGCTCTCTGGAAACCAAATGCTCTGGTTCTTATTGCTGTAAAGACAGCAAATGCTTAGGATGTCCTATCTGGAGGTGACCTGTAAGACAGCTTTGTCCCCATTGGTTCCTGAATCATGATGTTTCTGGGGATTCAGGGGTAGGGGTGTCCATCACAAAGAAGAAGTCTTCTTGTTCATCCTACTCTGGGTATATGCCGTAAAACCAAGGAGACCAGCAGCCTGCTCTTGTAGCCCTCACCACTGACTACCTCTCTCCCCGGTACAGGAGTTTGACCCTGAAGAGTTCTACCACCTGTTAGAAGCAGCTGAGGGCCACGCCAAAGAGGGACAAGGGATTAAATGTGACATTCCCCGCTACATCGTTAGCCAACTGGGCCTCACACGGGATCCCCTAGAGGGTGAGCATGCGGCCTGGTGGCTGCAAAGAGGCCCCACAGCCTACAAGCTCTAACAGCAGGGAAGCCACTTGGAGAAGAGGCTTAGTTGGACCGGGGCACAACACGGCATCAGAGGCCCGAGGGCTATAGGAAAAACTCTGTGTTCTCTGTCATAAAACAACCCCTCCTTCAGGATTGTCCACATCTGCCTTATATAACCCAAGCTGGATTGCCTTGGGCCCACCTGCATTGGATTTAGAGCCTAAGATAAAAAGGTCATCACAGAGGACCACAATCACATTTTCAAAAATGGTCACCTCCTCTGCATGCTTGCCTCTCCTGCTGCCACCTCACAAGTCCTCCTGTGTCTTTGGGGTGGTCCCAACTCAGGGCTTCAGAAGATAATGCCATTCTCTGGGCCTTCACACTGAGCCCCTCATGAACCATGGGCTTCCAAATCCCTAGTCTCTAGTCGTCCCACTCCTGCCTTTCCTGCTTCCCAACCTCATCTGGCAAAGCAGAGTCTTGACCAGCAGGATGGGGGCCAACTATCAGACAGCCCAGCTTTGGGCCCTGTTTTCAGGCATTGTCCCAAGTTTGAGGGAAGCTTTGTAGAATTTGCCAGGCCTTTTGAATGGCACTGGACTTCTAGAAATAGGAGTGGCAATATTATTTGACAAGCAAGTCCAAAAGCTGTGACTGCACTAAGGATAGAGCCACAGGACCACCTCCCAGCCTGATGCAGGAAGCATTAATGCCTTCCCTACATGCATCTGTCGTGTGATGTGAATGGACTGCTGAGATGTCTTGACATTGCCACGCACACTTTTCTCTTGTGTCCTTTCTTTGTTTCTAGAAATGGCCCAGTTGAGCAGCTATGACAGTCCTGACACTCCGGAGACAGATGATTCAGTCGAGGTAAAGACCCTGAGCTCCTGCCTCAATCCTGGAGCCGGGGCCCTGTGAAGCAAAGAGCTGTGAATTCTCTCTAAGAGACTTGTCTGAAGGAGGGATGGCCGAGTGGGCAGTTGCTTACACTGTCTGAGAAGTCATTCAGTTCCTGGGGAAGAATGGGCAGGAGGCCACGGCAGGGCTAAGAGCTGAGCAGATGCTGGGGCCACAGCTTCCCCAAAAATGTGAGCTCTGAGAAGCATTCCTGGCTCCTGCCTTTTCCCATGTCTTCCAGGGCCGTGGGGCATCTCTGACATCTAAAAAGACACCCTCTGAAGAGGACTTCGAAACCATTAAGCTCATCAGCAACGGCGCCTATGGGTAAAGGCAGGGGTCAGGGTGTGGCCGGGACTGGAGCTAAGTCGGCCCTGGGGCTCTTCCTTCCGGAAGTGAATGATGCCTAATCCTCTGAGCACCAGATGCCTCAGGACGGACCCTGTCCCTCCCTGAAGCCTCCAGGAGAGGCAAGAGCCCAGTTTCCTCTGACATCTGAGTGTGGTTCCTTTCCCAGGAAAGATTCCCTCTCCTCTTGGTGGCACTCCTCCTCTCACTGAGCTCTGAGGAGGGGTTGAGCTGTGTCCTCAGGACTTGGTATATCAGGAAATTGAAGAGCTCCCTGGGCAGGGCTCAGATCCTTCTCATTGATAAGCACCCCCTGCTCCTTTGTTCTGTGCATTGATAAGGTGTGAGAGGAAACAGTTTGACCACCCAAGCTCAGCAGTGGAGGAGAGCACAGCTCAGGGGCTGAGGGCCGTGGGGTACAGATGGGCTTTGTTTCCAGGGCCGTATTCCTGGTGCGGCACAAGTCCACCCGGCAGCGCTTTGCCGTGAAGAAGATCAACAAGCAGAACCTGATCCTACGGAACCAGATCCAGCAGGCCTTTGTGGAGCGTGACATACTGACTTTTGCTGAGAACCCCTTTGTGGTCAGCATGTTCTGCTCCTTTGAGACCAAGCGCCACCTGTGCATGGTGATGGAGTATGTTGAAGGTACTGGGGGAAAGGTGGCCTGGCTTGGGGGCCACGGCATAATCTGAGACAGCCCTGAGCAGGGACCAACAGCTTGTGTAGGCGTGAAGTTTCAGGGCCCAGCTTCCCAACCTCTCTTTGGCCTTGGTTTCTGCCTTAGGATCTCAGAGACCATTTGGCCATGGTGGGCACAAGGTGCCGTGCCCCTCCCAGGGAGAGGCTTCTGGAGCAGTAGCTGCCATGAGGCTGCCCATGTCAGGACAGGATGTATCAGCCCCACAGCTACAAAGCCTGCACAGCCTGGCAGACCTGCTGGCACCTGGCAAGAACAAAGCGGGTAGCAGAGCCACCAAAGCCCAGGGTCGGATGCTGGGAGGATTGCATCTGGGCCCTCAGAGGAGAGGAAAGCCACTGCCCTTGCGGATGGTTTTTGAAGGGGATGCCCCTTAAGACGCCACAAAATGCTCTGGGGATGGTGTAGGAGAGCATCATGGGGCACAGCTCTGGAGGGGGCAGCCGCTTTGCCAGTGGCCTTCCCTCTCCCTTCGTCAGGGCTGTGTACAGCTTCCAAAGATATTTTGCCTAAGTCTTGAAGTTGAAGCTGAACAGAACTCCGCTTTTCATTCTTTGGGTAGGTGCTGGCAGTTTACAGTGTTACTTTACTCAAAAAGTAAAGGACAGCCAGCAGGAAGGAAATAAATGAACAAATGCTGAAATCTCAGCCAGATGTGTTTACAATAAACAGGATTCCCATCCTAAAATAACTTAGTCCTGTCCCAATGAGTCAGCTTACAGACATAGAGGCCCGGGTTCATTCCCTCTTTGTCCTCAACAATGGCCTTGACAGCCACTGGCCGACTCCTCTTACCTCCTGCTCCCCTCCACACTCTCCCACCCATGCCAGCAGCAGAGGGGCTAGAATCACAGTCTCTGGCACCAGGGTATTCTGTGACACTATCTACTCTGGGGCCTCTGAGACCATCTAGAGCAGGGCACTGGACCCATCCTTCATGGTGTCCTGGGCTTGTTGCAGGAGGAGACTGTGCCACTCTGCTGAAGAACATCGGGGCCCTGCCTGTGGACATGGTGCGCCTGTACTTTGCGGAAACTGTGCTGGCCCTGGAGTACTTACACAACTATGGCATCGTGCACCGTGACCTCAAGCCTGACAAGTATGCCCACTATCCGAGCCCCTTGTTTAGGGTGTCCCTCTTGGGTCTCTAGATAAATGAACGCAGACACAGCATGTTTGAATCTATCCCAAATGGCTGCTAGGAAACACTGCTCATGTGGGTGTCCATCTAGGCTTGGCACTCTAGCCCCTGACTACCCCAAATGCAAAGAACATTGCCAGCAAGGTCTGGCAAGGGCACCGTAAGGCTTTAGTGACATCAGAGAATCACTGAGGAGCTCCACTCAAGAAACCAAGCAGGAACAAAAGAATCCACACATCTAGTAGATGGCTAAACAAGTGTCCTGACATTTACTGACATCTACTCTGTGCCAAGCACTATATTCTAGCCCCTGGCCTGTAGAGCTGAAATCTAGTGTGGGTGACAGAAATATCTTTGTATAGGCTGCTTCTTAGAAGGTATTAGTCAGGTGGGTGAAGGTGGGAGGAGCTTTCTTAAGCTGGGGAGCAGGATTTGCAAAGGCACGCACAGGTGTGGGGACGGGTCCCATTCAGGAACTACAAATAGTACAGTATGGCTGAAGCTGAGATTGTTAGTTGGTCAGAGTAGTAAGAGAGGAAGCTAGAGAGAGGGGCAGGGATTGGATCATCAAGGGGGCTTTTGTTAAGTTTGGGTTTAATTTTAAAGGGTCCTAGAGAGTCTCTGAAGGGCCTGTTAACCACAGGGTGACAGAGTGTCACACTCAGACTCTGATTTAGGTTTAGGAAGATCACTGCCCATGGAAAGAGGTGATGAGACCATGGCAGTAGTCTAGGCCCTAAACAACAGTGCCCGCACTGGAAGAGAGTCAGGATGGAGAAGAGAGGGATAGTGTTGGGAAGTGGAAGGGAAATGATAAGGCTGGGGTGAGAGAGCAGGAGTCTGGGATATCTTCCAGATTTCCACCTTGGTGCTGGTGGTGTTAAGCCTCTGTAGTGGAAAGCAGCTTTGACATTAGACAGACCTAAGTTCATAGAGCTCGTTAACTCTCTGAACTCCGTCTGTTAATTAAACCTCTCTGAGCCTCCTGTTCCTCCTCTTGGGGATAATAATACCTACCTTTGTTGTGTTAGTTACTCTGTAAGACCTTTCATGAGCCAGAATATTTTGATAAATAATTGCTAAAGCACTTATCACAGAGCTCAGTAGGTAACAGAAACTACTGCTTTTCACTGAGAAGAGGACCAGTTAGGAGGCTTGACCTTGTTTTGGACAGGTTGAGTTCGTGTGCCTGTAGGGCATCTGGGCAGTTTTTAGGCATGGAGCTCATGAAAGAAGTCAGGGCCAAAAAAAAAAAAAAAAAGAAGTCAGGGCCAGAGATACAGATTTGGGAATAAAGGGGTAGTAGGGTGAAGCCTTTGGCACAAAATGGCTCAGGCAGAGTCTGTGAAGGGGAAGAGACAGTTCTCTGTGAGATCTTACTTCTAGTTCCTCCCAACCAGCCCTCCTAAAACTAGCCGTGGATATGGAACGAGATCATTGTGCCCCTTTGCCCTCTCCCTGATTCGGGGTATTGTGAGCCACCTAGGTCAGGAGAGGGGACTGGGAATGGCTGGAGCCTTAGGATGAAGCTGATCGCTCGTGGAAGAAAGTCTGTTTCTCAGCTGACTGATACTTGCCCTCAGTATAGAATACGGTTGAGGGCAGTAAACAAAAGTGAATTGGGGGAATGGGCAAAAGGCAGCTTAGTTGCTTGTGCAGAGTACAGTACTCATACAACCAGAGCTATTTATTCTTTCACAGCTGCCTGTCTCCCTAATGAAGCTACCCTGTTTATGTCCCACAGTAGACGCCTGAGTGGGAAAATTGAGCATATACTAAAATCAGCAATCTTGGAAGACCAGGAAATAACTTCAAACTTTTGTTTCTCTGGTTTCCCAGCCTGCTGATTACATCCATGGGGCACATCAAGCTCACTGACTTTGGCCTTTCTAAAATTGGCCTCATGAGTCTGACCACAAACTTGTACGAGGGCCACATTGAAAAGGATACTCGGGAGTTCCTGGACAAGCAGGTAATAAGAAGGATGGTTGAGACCTTGGGGGTTGAATCCAGGCCTCAGAGTAAGGACTGGAGGCCACATGCTTACCTTGCAGCTAGATGTTAAGACCGAGGGCCCAGAGGGTTTCCACTGGGCTGCGTCCTGAGAGTAGCCGTGGGACATTTCCTGATTTGACATTACAGGTTGTGACTGTTCACAAGTCCCTGTAGGAGTCATATGACTGTAGTGTCTGTTCTTTGGAGGCTGGAGGGCAGAGACCAATTTTGGGTACCACATGCCGAAAGGGAGTGGTGGTTCCAGGCTAGAACTAGATGTTTCGGTTAATTAGGAAATACATAAACTCACCCCACCAACAGCTCCACCTCTGGTACCCTGGGGCTCCCATTGCTCCTGCTCATTAACCAGAGTGAGCTGAGTCTTCATTCGGAGACTCTCTGCTCCAGAAGTGGGAGCACCCCAACCCCTCCAGACGCCACGCCAATTCACTGTCTCTGGATGCTGAGCCAGCCTGGCTTCTTTGTGCCCAGGTATGCGGGACCCCGGAGTACATTGCCCCTGAGGTGATCCTGCGTCAGGGCTATGGGAAACCAGTGGACTGGTGGGCCATGGGCATAATCCTGTATGAGTTCCTGGTGGGCTGCGTCCCTTTCTTCGGAGACACTCCAGAGGAGCTCTTTGGGCAAGTGATCAGTGGTAGGTACCATCCCCCTGGCCCACCAAGGGGACAGAATCTGGATCCACAAATACGATTTACGCATGCATCTGCGAGGCTTACGAGTTCTTGTTCTGTGTTCATATGTGTGTGTTTGGTATGCTTGCCTCAGATGTGTGCACATGCAAACTCTGTGTGTCACCTAGCGCTTGTCCTGATTGTGTGCCTGGTCCCACATGAGTGCATGGGTGGTGTACCTGTGTTGGGTCTGTGCATACCCCGTGAGTGTGGGTTCTGTGTGTGTGTGAGTGTACATATGTCTGGAGTGTAAAGGCAGGGTGAGCTGGAGATCAGACCAGGGGAAGTCACTGCTTTGCAGTGGCCACCCTGGATCAAAGAGCAAGCCATGGTCTAGGATGTGGGAGGCTCCCCTAGAAGGACAGGAACCTGTACAACTTAAAGGAAGTGGGTCCCAGGCAAGGCTTTCAGGGCTCTGGGCTGGGCCCTGTATGCCTCCCCACACGTATCCTATCACAGGACCCTCTTCTCCATCTCCCCACTCTGCCCACGACTTCTGAGACCTTCTCTAACCCACTCCTTTCCTTGTCACACCCAATGACTCTTCAGATGAGATTGTGTGGCCCGAGGGGGATGATGCGCTGCCGCCGGATGCCCAGGATCTCACCTCAAAACTGCTCCACCAGAACCCTCTGGAGAGACTGGGTACAGGTGGGACAGGCCCCACTAACCTTTCTCAGCACTTGGAGGAGTAGGGCTGATTCCATATAACTGGGAGGTTCAGGCTTCAGGTGTGGGCGGTGCCCCTGGATCCTGAACCTCTGCCCTGCTCCCTGTGGGCGGAAGAGGAAGGTGCTGGAAGCTGAGGCCTCCAGGCCCAGCCTTTCGAGGCCTAGGTTCTCACTGGACGTGCTGACCTGGACTCCACACAGCTCACCCCAGCCCCTTGCCCACGCCATCCCTGTCCACAGGCAGTGCCTATGAGGTGAAGCAGCACCCGTTCTTTATTGGTCTGGACTGGACAGGACTTCTTCGTCAGAAGGCTGAATTTATTCCTCAGCTGGAGTCAGAGGATGATACCAGCTACTTTGACAGTAAGGCCACTGGTGGGACGGGGAGGAGCAGGGATCCTACCTGTGTGCCCAGAAACACCTGTGCACCGTGAACTTGGTATCAGGAGCAACTTCTCCAGGCCCTCCTGAGGTCTGGTAGGGTTAAAGGAGGCCACCACCGTGGCCTCTGAAAGGCACTGTTCTGTGTGTCCCAGCCCGCTCAGAGCGATACCACCACATAGACTCAGAGGACGAGGAGGAAGTGAGTGAGGATGGCTACCTTGAGATTCGCCAGTTCTCTTCCTGTTCTCCAAGGTTCAGCAAGGTGCGACTGTAGTGGGCCCAGGCTGGAGAATTGGGAGAAGAGGACCTATTGAGGGACATCCCTGGGGCACACCTGGGGAGGAGGGGATGGGCTACCTCTGGGAAAAGAGCGGGAAAGGTCTGGGCCTGCATGTGACAGATGCCTCTAGATCTACTCAGGGCCCTGACATATGAGATGCCAGGGTGCGGCCAGGTCAGACCAGTGGAATAGCTGTTTCCTCGAATATTCATCTGGTATATATGGGGGAAGGAAGAGGAGAACTGGCTCGAATTCCTGGGCTTCAGGCGCTGAGGATCCTTTTAGCTCCTTGGGAGGTGTGGTCGTTGGGCGTCCCGGCAGGTCTCCTGTGCCCACAGGTGTACAGCAGCATGGAAAGGCTCTCGCTGCTCGAGGAGCGCCGGATGCCGCCCCCCACCAAGCGCAGCCTGAGCGAGGAGAAGGAGGACCGCTCGGACAGCCTGGCGGGGCTGAGGGGCCGAGAGCGGAGCTGGGTGATCGGCTCCCCTGAGATGTGAGCACCCAGAGCTCGCCCAAGGGTGGGCGGCACAGCCATCCGCTGGTGGTCACGGATGGCGGGGAGGCATGTGGTGCGGTGAGGGGCCTTCGAGAGGATGGCTCCTGGAGAGAGGTTCTGTGACATGAGCCCCAGAGGAAGCCTGGGCTGGAGGAGGGAGGCCTCCGGGGCCACCTCACCCTAGGCCTTGTGTCCCACAGATTACGGAAGCGGCTGTCGGTGTCTGAGTCATCCCACACGGAGAGCGACTCCAGCCCTCCACTCACAGTGCGCCGCCACTGCTCGGGCCTCCTGGACGTGCCTCGCTTCCCTGAGGGCACTGAGGAGGCTGGCGGCCCCCCTAGGAGGCAGCAGCAGGAGGGTGCTTGGCTTCTGACACCCCCGTCTGGAGAGTGGGTATCCGGGCCTGCCCCTGAACGGCCAGTGGAACGGCGGCTGAAGCTGGATGAGGAGCCTCTTGGCCAGAGCAGTGCTTCCAGTCCAGGTGCGGCCCAGCGGGTGGCCAGAGGGCCTAGGCTGGGGATGCTGCAGGGGGCCGGGAGGGGAGGCTCAGCTGCACTGCAGGTCTCACTGGTCACTTGGTCCACAGCTGTGGAGACTCGAGGAGGCCGCGGGACCCCACAGCTGGCTGAGGGAGCCACAGCCAAGGCCATCAGCGACCTGGCGGTGCGCAGGGCCCGCCACCGGCTACTCTCTGGGGACTCTATAGAAAAGCGCACCGCTCGCCCCATCAACAAAGTGATCAAGTCCGCCTCAGCCACAGCCCTGTCCCTCCTCATTCCTACGGGTGAGACCCCCGGGGAGCGAAGATAAAACTCATAGGAAGGGCCTTGGAACCTCTGTGGGCCCATGGCTGGGGTGTGCACGCAGCAGGTGTGTCTGTGTTCTGTGTGTTGAGCAGGGATCCGAGAGGCTGTGTGTCACTGTGGCCCCTTTGTTAAGAGAGCAGGGGTCTCTAAAGGTGTGCGTTGGTCTGGGGTTGTGTGTGCGTGTTCCAGAAGGCAGATAGCACCGTGTAATGAGCGCAGGCTCTGAGGCAGAGAGCTCATATTCAGATCCTGGTTCCATCACTGAAGAGCTCTTGATCTTGAAGAAGGTGCTTAATCCCTCTGAGCCTCAAGTTCCTCATCAAAAAATGTGGGTATTAATGATGGTAGCTCATAGGATAATTGTGACGTTCAAGTATGTATGAAGAGCTTATATGGTCCCTAATGCATATAAGTAAGCACTCAGTAAATGCGAGCCCGTCACCTCCTGGGGTCTGCGAGGGTCTGGGCACACGAAGGCGCTTTGCTGCTCAGAGGTTGCGGGGAAGACATACCTGGCTGGGGGCAGGCTCTGTGACTAGAGCTGTGTGGGATCAACAGCCCAGACGGGGGCCGGGCTCGAGCATGGACGCACTAAGTCCCGGCTTCTCCTTCTCCAGAGCACCACACCTGCTCTCCACTGGCCAGCCCCATGTCCCCGCATTCCCAGTCGTCCAACCCATCATCCAGGGACTCTTCTCCAAGCAGGGACTTCCTGCCAGCCCTCAGTAGCTCAAGGCCCCCCATCATCATCCACCGAGCCGGCAAGAAGTATGGCTTCACCCTGCGGGCCATCCGTGTCTACATGGGTGACTCGGACGTCTACACTGTGCACCACATGGTGTGGGTATGTCTGGCCATCCAGACCTGTTGTCTCCCAGCTTCATCACTCTTCTTCCTTCCCCTTACTAGGGCCTGTCTGTCCCTGCTTCTGTCCCCGCCCACATTACCCTCAGGGGTTAAAGAGTGGGGGTTAGGGGTCACAACTCGATGAGCAGAGCTAGGCCCCACCCTTCATGCTCAGGCTCCAGGCTGAGGACTGTTCTCTCCCCGGGACAGCACGTGGAGGACGGAGGTCCAGCCAGTGAGGCGGGGCTCCGTCAGGGGGACCTCATCACACACGTCAACGGGGAGCCTGTGCACGGGCTGGTGCATACAGAGGTGGTGGAGCTGATCCTGAAGGTCAGTGCTGGGTGTGCCGCCTGCTGCGGTCCCTGAATGACTCCAGCCTTATGAGTCTGTGACTGGCCATGGGGGAGTGGGAGAGTTGGGTGCACACATACCTGACACTGAGGACAGATGCACATACACACGGAACTTGGGTGTGGCCATAGCAAAGGGTTTTCACTGGAAGGCGACACCCTCATTGACCAAGGCAGGGATCCTGCTGAGCTGTGGGTAGGACTGGAGGACAGGGCATGTGAGCCTCTTCTCTATCTTCCCAACCCCAAACCACTTGGGCTCCAGTGGAGCCATTTCCTAATCTGTGAAGAAGGAAGGTGGTCCCTGGCTCAGACATGGTGATGCAGGGGCAGAAGCTCAAGCTGTGGGACAGCCGTACCCAGCGGGAGGGGCAGGGGCAGGAACACAGCCACGGCCTTAGCCTAGGCTCATGCTCTGATCCCTAGAGTGGAAACAAGGTGTCTATTTCAACAACTCCCCTGGAGAACACATCCATTAAAGTGGGGCCAGCTCGGAAGGACAGCTACAAGGCCAAGATGGCCCGAAGGAGCAAGCGGAGCCGGGGCAAGGATGGGCAAGAAAGGTGAGCCAGACTTGGCCCAGGGGATCTGCTCTCAGCCACCTAGGTGCTAGTGTGTGCTGGGGACCCTGGCCGTTGCCCCAGTGTGTGCTGTGCCCTGGGCACCAACTCAGACAGCCTCTGACCCCTGTCTCTGCAGCAGAAAAAGGAGCTCCCTGTTCCGGAAGATCACGAAGCAGGCATCCCTACTCCACACCAGCCGCAGCCTTTCTTCCCTTAACCGCTCTTTGTCATCAGGGGAGAGTGGGCCAGGCTCTCCCACACACAGCCACAGCCTTTCTCCCCGATCTCCCACTCAGGGCTACAGGGTGACCCCTGAAGCTGTGCATTCAGGTATGAAGGGCTGGTTGCAGAGACAGCCCCTGGGAGGTAGCAGAGTCCTGGGCCCTCTGTGCTTCCCACTGGTCCCACTCTGAAGCTCTCATCCAACCCACCCCCTTAAGATCCAGCAGTCTTGGGGAGGAGGTGACAGAGGTGGAGGGTGACTTCATTTCTGTAGCCTGGGCTCTGGTTCACTGGTGGAGTAACCTTGATGATCCTGGGACATTCCAGGGCTAAGCCCTGTTTTGCCCCTCAGTCACTTCTTAGAGCTAACTGCTCTGCCTTTGTGTGTGTGTGTCTCTTTCTGTCTGTCTGTCTGTGCAAAGTGGGGGGAAATTCATCACAGAGCAGCTCCCCCAGCTCCAGTGTGCCCAGTTCTCCAGCCGGCTCTGGGCACACACGGCCCAGCTCCCTCCACGGTCTGGCGCCCAAGCTCCAACGCCAGTACCGCTCTCCACGGCGCAAGTCAGCAGGCAGCATCCCACTGTCACCACTGGCCCACACCCCTTCTCCACCACCAGCAGCTTCACCCCAGCGTTCCCCATCACCCCTGTCTGGTCATGGAGCCCAGGCCTTCCCTACCAAGCTTCACTTGTCGCCTCCCCTAGGCCGGCAACTCTCACGGCCCAAGAGTGCAGAGCCACCCCGCTCACCACTACTTAAGAGGGTGCAGTCAGCTGAGAAACTGGCGGCTGCACTCGCTGCTTCTGAGAAGAAGCTAGCCACTTCTCGAAAACATAGCCTTGACCTGCCCCACCCTGAGCTAAAGAAGGAATTGCCACCCAGGGAAGTCAGCCCTCTGGAGGTAGTTGGGACCAGGAGTGTGCTGTCTGGGAAGGGGGCGCTGCCAGGGAAAGGGGTGCTGCAGGCTGCTCCCTCACGGGCCCTAGGAACCCTCCGCCAGGACCGGGCTGAACGGCGAGAGTCGCTGCAGAAGCAGGAAGCCATCCGGGAGGTTGACTCTTCAGAAGATGACACTGATGAGGGGCCTGAGAACAGCCAAGGTGTACAGGAGCCAAGCTTGGTACCTAACCCAGAAGTGGGCCAGGATCCACTCCTCAGAGGAGCAGGAGCAGGAGCAGGAGAGGGTGAGGAAGAGGATGCCTTCTTGCCCAGGGATCCCAGGAGCCAGGGCCCAGTGGTCCCAGGCCTATTGACAGGGGTCACACTGGGATCTCCCAGAATGGAAGGCCCTAGTGTCCCCCAGAAGAGGCTTGGGATCCTACAAGCCTTTGAAGAGGCTGCCAGCTCCTCGTCATCAGCCCCCAACCTGGGTAGGGCTGGACCCACAGACCCCATCCCCCCTGAAGGCTGCTGGAAGGCCCAGCACCTCCACACCCAGGCACTAACAGCACTTTGTCCGAGCTCTTCAGGACTCATCCCCACCAGTTGCTCCACTGCCTCCACCTCTGGAGAGCTGGGCCCGTGGTCCTGGAAATTCATTGTTGAAGGCCCTGACAGGGCATCCCCAACCAGAAAGGCAACAATGTTAGATGGGCTGGCCAGCTCCCAGGATTTGGAAACTACAACTCCAGTCCACCCTGCAAACCTGTCTCCCAGACAGGAGGGGAAGTCATGGCCACCCAGTGCCCCTGGGCTGGCCCATCTACCTTGTGAGGTTCCCAGCCAGAGCTGGCTATGGGAGCCTGAGTGTACACAAAGAGAGGAAGAGGAGCCAGCCCTGGGTATCACCAAAGTGCCTGATGCCTCAGGTGACAGGAGGCAGGACATTCCATGCAAAAGCTGCCCCCTCACCCAGGAGCCTGGGCCCAGCCTGCTCCAGAAGGGCCGAGACCCAGGGGGCCCTCAGAAGCATCAGGACTTGGCATTGGCACCCGATGAGCTTTTAAAGCAAACATAGAGGTTGTTTGCCATTTCTTGCACTCAGTCCTGTGTAATACACGCTCTTGGAAACTATCTTTATGTCTTTGGCTTTCTTCTTTCCTTCAGTCAATACAAATGTAACTTAAGGTCCTGTGTTGCTGCTGAGAATGTAGTGATGAATGAGACACTGTTGTGGGAGGGTGCCTAAGCCAGCTAGGCTTCCCAGAGACTAGGGCATCTGAGCTCAAACCTGGAGGACAGATGATAGGTAGTAGTTTGCTAGGTTAGAAGAGTGGGGATTAGTGTGAGAAAGAATGTCCAGACAGAGTACGGCACTTGCCATACACCTGGCATATTCAAAGAGCTGAAAGTAATTCAAACTGGAAATGGGTCTAGTGAGTTAGGCGAGGGCCATATCTAAGAGTCTTCTAGGAGTTTAGACTTTCTGTAGGTGATGGGGAACCAGAGAAGGCCATGTAGCAAGTAATATTCCTGCTTTATAGAGAAGGGGACTCAGATTTTCAGACATTAATGTGAGCAAGATCATACAGCTCTGGGCAGGGCTAGGATTAGAATCTAGGTCTCTCTTGACGCTAGAACCCACATTTATCTCCTGATTTGGAGTGCTCTTAGCCAGTAAATGAGAAAAAGAGGTAGAGGGAGGTGAAGGGTTGAACTTGGGATATATTTAATTTGAGGTACTTGTGGGACATCCAGAAGTTTGGGTGCATGGGTCTGGAACTCAGTAGGGAAATCTAGACTGAAGTTAGAAATCTGAGAGCCATCAATGTATCAGTAGTAATGCACTAGCATTTAAGGCAAAGAAAGAAGACATCGAGGAAGAGTCATAAAATCCAAAAGTAAAGAGATTTTAAATGGAACGAGAGCTTACTTGGTAAAATGCTGAGAGGCCAGGTGAAATAGAGAAACTGCCTTCCGTATTTAGTCATAAACCCTTAATGTTTGTAGCCAGTCAGCCCTTCTTGGGCTGTTGTCAGGTAGGCCTTAGCACTGGATATGGACATTGCTGACGTGGGCAGCCCCCAGTGGGTAGGACTGCAGTTGGTGAGTGGGTGGGTGGTGTGGAAGGGAGGGGGAGGACAGCTGTGGGACCATTGTTGTTGGAGGAGTCAGGAGATGGCATCCCAGGGACAGGGGGTAGGGCTGTGGTAGAGGGCCTCCATGGTGATGCAGGACTTGCCAAACTGCTGTCTTGCACTGACTATTCCATAATCCAGTGCCCAGGTCAGAAGGAGAGGCATGGGGCTTCCCTGGTGGCGCAGTGGTTGAGAGTCTGCCTGCCAATGCAGGGGACACGGGTTCGAGCCCTGGTCTGGGAGGATCCCACATGCCACAGAGCAACTCAGCCCGTGAGCCACAGCTACTGAGCCTGCGCATCTGGAGCCTGTGCTCCGCAACAAGAGAGGCCGCGATGGTGAGAGGCCCGCGCACCGCGATGAAGAGTGGTCCCCACTTGCCGCAACTGGAGAAAGCCCTCGCGCAGAAACGAAGACTCAACACAGTCATAAATAAATAAATAAATAAATAAAAGAACGTGAATTTCTTAAAAAAAAAAAAAAAACACTGCTCTACCCTTCTACAAACTACAATATATCCAGATCCATTCTATTCTACTCTGCCTACTTCATCTAAAAAAAAAAAAAAAAGAAGAAGGAGAGGCATGAAGAGGCCTAGAGACAGGAAAATGCCTCTGGGTACTGGCTGGGCGCGACATGCATCCTGCAGCTCCTCGTCACCCTGCGTGGGGAAGGCTGTGGCCGCCAGAGGGCGCACCCTGCCTGTAGTGGCAGATGTCTGGCCCCTCAGCCTTCCAGGCCCCTCTTGAACCTGCCTTCCTCCTTCCTTCAGTCATTCACTGACGGCAGATCCTTGGACAGCCTGTCCGGGACACTGGGAACACAGGTAACTAGTTGCCTGGGGCAGCCCCCCATGTAGGTCAGGATCTGGTTAGAAGCGCCATACCATAGGTGAAGGGGGAGGTGCGGGCACATCTTGCAGCAGTTCCTGGGAGGGAGGACCTGCCCCCCTAGGGGGTTGGAAATGGGAGGAAGGAAGGGGTTTGAGAAGAGTAGGCACAGAGATGCTAAGCATCCTGTAATGCTTAGGGCAGCTGCCCCAAGTGCCAGTGGTGCTCCCCTTGAGAAGCACTGCCAGATTAGCCTGACAGGAGTGAGGAGCTTCTGGAAGGTAATTCTGGGAGTGGTATAATCAGATTTAGGTTTTAGGAAGATCACTGGCCGCAGTGTAGAGAGGCTCAAGTGGAGTAAGCCGACCAGAGAGAAAATGATGTAGTGACCCGTTGCGGTGGTCTAAACTAGGATGGCAACAATGAGGAGGTGTCCCCAGAAGGCGGGGAGGTGTAGGGAGCTGGACACATAGATCTGGCAGCCATCAGCCAATAGGTGGTAATTAAAGCCATAGGAGAAGATAGGGATTGTACAGAGGACATGTGCAGAAGGAAAAAGGAAAAGGTCCAAGCCATTGGGGTTAGCTGAGTGGAGGGAGCCAAATGAGTAACTGAAGTAGGGGATGAGATCCTGAACTTGGGAGAAGCCAGATGATTTTAAGAATTTTGTGATTTACCATAAGAGCAATTGAAAGTTATTTAATGGTTTTACACAAGTTCAGATTTGGGTGTTTTTTTTTGTTTTTTGTTTTAATATTTTGGGTGTGTTGGGTCTTCGTTGCTGCGCGGGCTTTCTCTAGTTGCGGCGAGCAGGCTACTCTTCATTGTGGTGCACAGGCTTCTTATTGCTATGGCTTCTCTTGTTGCGGAGCATGGGCTCTAAGCATATGGCTTCAGTAGTCGTAGCACACAGGCTCAGTAGTTGTGGCGCACGGGCTTAGTTGCTCCGTGGCATGTGGAATCTTCCCAGACCAGGGATTGAACCTGTGTCCCCTGCATTGGCAGGCAGATTCTTAACCACTGTGCCACAGGGAAGTCCCTTTTTGGTGTTTTTTTTGTTTTGTTTGGAGTTTAGTTTTTTTGTTGTTTTTTTTTTGTTTTTTGTTTTTAGTTCCCTGACCAAGGATTGAACCTGGGCCCTGGCAGCGCAAGTCTGAGTCCTAACCACTGGACCACCAGGGAATTCCCCAGATTTCTATTTTGAAAAGATGACTCTGGTTGCTATAATGAAAATGAATTTGAGGGGGCAAGAATGATAAAAGGGAGGCCTTCCAGTATTGTTAGAGATAGTGAAACAGTGAAGTTGGAGAGAAGTTGGATATCTTTGCTATTTAGAAAGTAAAAATTGATATGGGTTGGTGGTGGGTTTTATGTAGACACAAAGCAAAGGTATCAGAGATGACTACATTCCTGACCTATATAACCAGATGAATTATGTATTTCCATTCACTGAAATATGAAATAATGAAAGAACCAGGGCTACGTGGTGACCCTGCATTCAATATGTTGCATGTGAGGTACCTCGCAACATAGGTCTGGGCAGGAGAAACAACGATGGGTATGATTGGCCTAGAGACGGTAGGTGAATTCATGGATGTGGATAAAACTGCCAGGGAAAAAGGCATAAGTGAGGTGGCCAGAGGCGCCCAAGAGACTTACTTAGAGTCCAGGAGAATTAAAAGGAACAGTCAGAGATGCAGGAGGAAAACGAGATGAATGATCATGGAGTCAATAGCAGAGTTTTTCAGAGTAGTCACAATGCTGGTTACTTAAGACATCAAGGAGAGCAATTTCAGGTAGTGGTGAGACCCATACTGAAGAGCTTGAGGAGGTGAAGAAATAAAGACAAACTTAGATGTTTTTTTTAAAAAGGTTAGGCTCTGAAGAGATAAAGGATTGAGTAGAGACTGAGCAAGTGGAGTGAGAGACAGGCAGCCACGTTTAAATGGATCATCCAGTTGAGAGGGAACAACAGAGAACTCACAGGAGATTCCTGAGAAGATGGGAGAAAACAGGATCCAAAATACACATGGAGAGACTAGCTTATAGTTGGAGGAGGGCTACCTTTTGTAACTTGACAGGTGAGAGGGAGAGGAGTTAGGTGGATGCAGACCAGTTATAGGTTTGGTGGTAGGAACGTAAGGGAATTCATAGCCAAGCATGTGTTTACTCATTAAGTAGACAAAAAGTTTGCAGTCCTGTAGGACACCCAAGGCCCCATTTGAGATATCCCACCAGCAGGTGGAGTTCAGAAGAGAGGACTGGGCTGTAGATAGATAGGAGTTTGAGCATCCCATGCTGAGAGTGGGAAAAACTCTCAGAATTAGGGGAAATCATCCGTGGTTCCTAGCAGTGGCCTTGAGGGTGCTATGTAGCTAAGTGCACTGGGGAGGAAGGACGTAGGCAAGGTCATTTAGAACAATAGATTATTGCCCTTCAGTCTGATTTGTAATTCAGTACACACATGAGTGGGGCCTGAGTGACAAGGATGAGAACTGCAGTGCCCTTTGCCCACAGTGCTGGTCACATGTTTGCTGATTATGTTCCCAACATGTAGGAACCTCAACAAAGTGTGGCAGGAGGGTGACGGCCGGGGGCAACAAGAGGACAGGCAGACTGTTAAGACAGCCCACACCCCTGCCCCCACAAAACAGCATGCAAACACACTGCTGGGCAGAGACAGGTATTAAGAATCAATTAAGTGGCCTTTCTAATAGGAATGGGGTGAGGACAAAAGGGCTCTCACGTTTAACATTATCAGGGTTAGTTTCTGAGTCTCCGTGTGTCCTGTGTTGGTGGACAGGATTCTGGCATCATGCCTGACAGGCTTGACTTCCTCTTCAGGGGAAGAAGAGAGCCTCTGGTAACCCCAAATCAGCCCCAGGACTGATCTTGATCTTTTGGTGCCATGGCAGAGAAGGTTTGGGAGCTTCGGGGCTTTTCAATACCCCAGTCCTCTTCCTTTTGCCCCCCCGCCCAGCCCACGCCTCCATAGCATGAGAACAAAAAGGTGCTTTATTGCAATGTCTTTATTGCATTACTGGAGCAAGTTGGCCAGACTGTCCCCACTTGGGGAAGGTAAAAAACAAAAAGACCAAAAAGTATCTCCCCTCACCTTCCCCCCACCCTCCCCCACAACTGCACAGCAATGTCTGAACACACCTGGTGACAAGAACAATTTGCAAAAGTGGTCTAGGAACTACATTATGAATTGTCCCAACACAAGACATACAGTTGGCTTCCTTGTAAATCCGATATTTTTACGTAACTACATGAATTTTTTTGACTACACCAAAGACAACAGAAGAATAGGTTTTTCACGAGTAACAACAGGGCACCAAAGTCACATGCTGGAATTTGTAAGGAAACAAAGTTGTCTGTCACAAGTGGCTGGAGCTAGAGCAAGGCTGAGCAGTTGACAGCAGAGGGCCCAGCCAGGCCCCCATCTGGACCCTCTGCTTTGAGGCCACTGAAGCCTCACACAGATCTACTAAGGAGTCTTAACTGGCAAGAGACCACCTTGAATAACCAGTAATTGCCCAGATGCAATTCTTGGCCCAAGAGGACCCATGAGGCTGGTTCCTTGCTGCAAGAGGAGACCGGTGGAAGACACCACATTGGCTCTCAGAGCTTCTGCAAAGCACTTGAGGGTCCAAAATAAGCAGGGATTCCATCGAGGCTTGGAGACAGGGTAGGGGCGGTAATCAGAAGTCCTCAAACTTGACCAAATCAGTGGTAAGGACACCACTAGCCTATACAGGCCTGAGGCATGGCCAAGGCTTAGTTAGCATCTATGGCCAGATGGAGACAGAGCATTGTTCTGTGATGAAAGCTCAACCTGGAAAAGATAGGCCTCTGACCGGTGTCCAGCCAGCCCCAAGCTGCTTCCGTGTTGGTGGCCAGCTTCTCTAGCCTGGAAAACAATGAGCCCCTCTGGTCTTGGTCTGTCTCTTTACCCTCTGCCTCACTGAGGCTGCAGTTAAGATGCCAAGAGAGAATCCCAGGGCCCAGATCATGGGATAACACACAGAGCTAGGTTCTGATGAAGGAGGCCAAGACCTGCTGCCAAGACCATGGAGTAAAAGAGCTGCATACTACCCCTCCAAGTGGTTAGCAGACTGGTCCCTATGCCATTTCCACTGGTCAAGATCAAGCAAATCACATGGCAACTACTCAGAAAAGATACTTTCCAACTTCTCAAATGATCCCTAGGTCTTAGTTCCCACAAAGCAACAAATTCAGTAATGAAAAACAGGAAAGAAAAAGTGAAGGAATGTATGACTTAAAAATGAGTAGCCCTTCTCCACTAGCCAGCCCAAGTGTAAATGGTAGATGGCGCTTGCGCTCTCCCTGCACACCCTTAATGCTGCCTGATAAGGAGCAACACATGGTTCATCCTCATTCTCCTTTTCGTTTATTTTAAGAGATATCCAGGACACACTAAATTTTAGTACCAGAAAGAAGGGATTCCTTGCACCCAATCTTGAGCATCTAGCTGCTTAAGCAGGTTCAACAATCTGGCAATATGGGGAAGGGATTTCAGCGGGCTATCAACTAGTTAAGGGCTTAGGTCAGAACAGTGACACTGGAGGGGGTTTCATTTGTCTGCCTCACCCAATCCTGAAACTGCAACGTAACCAAGGAAAAGCCAAAGATATGCCCCTTTTCTTTCTATCTTCACTGTTAGTAACTCTGGAGGTTCTCCCCCAAATTGTTAATCTATGTCTATTTCTATGTCATGGTCCATTCTAGATCCTGTCACCAAGATAAGTGCTCAGGGAAAGCAAAATTTGTTTCTTTCATCCCCCAAACTGGAGTTTCCCTAGGTGTAAACCTTATTTATTCACCAAGACTCAGATATTGACTTCTGTAGCTCAGCCAGGATGCCTGACTACACAGCTTTGGGCTCAAACAGCTGACTCACTCGAGCCTATTATGGCTCTAGGATTGGCTCAGAGGCAGCTGGACTCTATTTGTCAAACGAGTGTTGACTGAGGAGGGTGGAGCATAATGGAGGTAGGAGTAGAGGCTGCCTCCAGCTCCATTTGCCCAGCTTCACTCAGCTGGAAGGCTTAAACCACATGAAGCAGAGGATTCCTGGCCTAAAATCAGGGCCACTGGAGCATGAGGACAGTCTGTGCACATCATCTTAACGGCAGGATCACAAAAAAGGCAAAGAAAAAAGCTTCCAGATGGCTTCGGCTAACAGTCTAAACTCCAAGCCATCCCTTCCTCTCCTTGCAAAAGTTTCAGAAACCACTGTATGGAAGCACATGGGTAATGTGGTATGACCCTCGCCCTGGAAACCAGAGCCCTTGGGCCTGTGATTTATTGAAGTCCCTGACCGCAATCTGGCTCCCTTCCAGCTACAGCCTTAGCCACCTATGGCTCCCCTGGGCCCTACCCAGCAAACGACAGGAGATGACGGGAAATTAAACCATGCTGACTATTTCTGCTGGGCATTTAAACTTGGGGAAGCACATATAAGAATGTTGTTCTACATCATTATTTGGTATATCAAGCCATCTAAAAGCACTGGATTGCACCTTTTCTTTACTCATACACACAAGTTACAAAGGTTTCAAACAACAGATCATTCTTTAGGCTAAGGAAACACCACACAAGTACCAACTTCATTTTATGATTCAAAGCTCACCAGCCCACAAAAAGAACACTATTCCTCATCTCAGAGAAACAAGGGCAGGGCAAAAGGAGTTACACTGACCAATTTTAGTGTTTGCTAAAACTAACAAATTCTCTAGTTTTACTTTCAAGTTTTGGTACAGAAGTGTGCATTCAGATACTAGTGCCGCCTTCTTCCATCAGACCTTAGTCTGGCAACAATCGTTTTGCTGGGATCAATTTGGTTTCTAAACATAATGCTTCTTTAAAGGGAGGAGCTACTGAGATGCTGACGCCTAAACGATGTTGGTTAAGTACCTTCGGTTGAAAGTTTTTACCCATGGATTAAGATTCTTTAAATGAAATCCCAAGCCTCCCCATTTTCCTTTGGTTGTCTTTTTCACCAAATGCCATTCTACCACCGAACCAAAACCACCGCCTTGTTGGGAGGAAGAGAGAAGGGCCATGCCCCACCACACTCTCAGAGCGACATGGCCTCTCAGAAGAGGACATGGACTCCCCAGAGGCTTCCGGATATAACCCTCACCCCCATCAGGCCTAATGTGTTCTGTTGAGGGTGCCTGGCTAAATAAAACAAAAACCCCAAGGAAACAGACTTTCCAAAAAACAGCATCTGCTCCCAGCTTCCTATGTCAGTGCAGCAGTGAGTCCCAGAGAACCCCAGGCCCCATATGCCCCCATTCTGGCCGGCTGCTGCTCGGCCTCTCCACTTCACATTCACAGAATCACTTCTTGTGCAAAACAAGCAGTCTACGTAGAAAGAATGCCCTCATAGTCTAATAAAAACTGTAGAAAAAATGCTAGAGAGCCACCGCTCTTCCCACTCCCTCTTTATCTGCAGAGCGAGGGCATCTGTGCGTGGACAGGGTAGGCAAGCCTGACGTTGAGGGAGTCATTGTGCTGGACGAGGGATGTCTGCTGGTAATGGAGCACCAGCTCCTTCAGTGAGCTGTACAGGTTGTAGGGCTCTGCAAAGCCATAGCCCCGAGCAGTGCTGTAGATCACGCAGTGCTTCACTTCCCCATCAGCACTGCAAAGATACAACACACAAACACCACAGGGAATTAAGGCAGATAGCAACAGATAAAGGGACCCTAAATGAACAGAAGTCTGAGAGCAGTTGTTCTGCAAAGGAGAAGCAGAAGCTTTTTGTCAATCAAAGCTTGTATGATATCACACCCATGTGTCCCCCCACCCCTACAGACTTGTCACAGAGATACCCTTCATTTCCCAAGACCTGGTAGCTAAAATGGATGGCTGCATTTAATCACTCAGCTCTGGACCTCCATTAGGCAAGAATGCACTGCAAGGGGCAAAACAAACCAAAAAAAAAAAAAATTAAGTGTGCAAATCAGTGGTTTTTAGAATATTCATAAGGTTGTGAAACAATCACCACTATCTCACTCCAGAATATTTTCATCACCCTAAAAAGAAACCATATATCCATTAGTAGTCACTCTGTATTCCTCCCTCCCCCTATACCCGGGCAACCACTAACCTACTGTCACTACGGATTTGCCTATTCTGGACATTTCATATAAACGGAATCATACAGTATCACTCAATCTTTTGTGTCTGGCTACTTTCACTTAATACACCATTTTCAAAGTTCTTCTGTGTGGTAGCATGTATTGATACTTCATTTCTTCTCATGGCTGAGTGATATTCTATTGTATGGATATGCCACAATTTGGTTGTCCATTCATCAATTGATGGGACACCTGGATTGTTAACACTTTTTGGCTATAGTGAATAGTCACATACAAGTTTTTGTATGGACACGGGTTTTCAGTTCTCTTGGATATATACCTAAGAGGGGAACTGTTGAGTCATAAGTTAAACTTCTTGGGAATTCCCCGGAGGTCCAGTGGTTAGGACTCAGTGCTTTCACCGCCGTGGCCCTGGGTTCAATCTCTGGTCGGGGAACTAAGATCCCACAAACTGCGTGGCATGGCACCCCCCAACTCCGCCAAAAAGAAAGTTAAACTTTTTGAGAAACTGCCAAACTGTTTTCTGAAGCGGTTGCACCATTTTAAGTTCCTGCCAGCAGTGTACGAGGGCTCTAACTTCTCCACATCCCTGTCAACACTTGTTATTGTCCATCTCTGTGATTACTGTCATCCTTGTGGTATCTCATGGTGGTTTTGATTTACAGTTCCCTAATGACTAATGACATTGAGCATCTTTTCATATGCTTATTGACCATTTATATATCTTCTTTAAAGAAATGTCTACTTGAATCCTTTGCCCATTTTTAATTGGGGCACTTGTCTTTTTATTGTTAAGCGTTCTTTATATATTAGACACTAGTTGCTTAGATACATGATTTGCAAATATTTCCTCCCATTCTGTGGGTTGTCTTTTTTACTTTCTTGATAGTGTCCTTTGATGCACAAAGTCTTTAATTACGGTGAAGTCCAATTTATCTTTTTCTTTTGTCGTCTGCGTTTTTGATGTTAAGAGACCACTGCCTAATCCAAAGTCACAAAGATTTATACCTAATGTTTTCTCCTAAGTGTTTTACCTTTTAGCTCTTACATTTAGTTCTATGATACATTTTGGGTTTTTTAAAAAATATTTATTTATTTATTTTTGGCTGCGTCGGGTCTTAGATGCAGCACGCGGGATCTTTTCGTTGCAGTGCATGGGCTTCTCTCTAGTTGCAGCGCGCAGACTCTAGCTGTGGTGCACGGGCTTAGTTGCCCTGTGGCATGTGGGATCTTAGTTCCCCAACCAGGGATCGAACCCGCGTCCCCTGCATTGGAAGGTGGATTCTTAACCACTGGACCACCAGGGAAGTCCCTAAGATACACTTTGAGTTAATTTTTGTATATGGTGTGAGGTGGGGGTCCAACCTCATTCTTCTGCATGTGGCTCACCAGTTGTCCCAGCACCATGTGCTGAAATGACTATTTTTTCCCCTTTGAATGGTCTTGAGACCCTTGCTGAAAACCAACTGACCATAATTGTTAAGAGTTTATTATTTCCTGGCTCTCATTTCTATTCATTGAGCTACATGTTTAATCTTATGTTAGTACCTCACAATTTTGATTACTACAGCTTTGTTGTAAGTTTTCAAATTGGGAGGTGTACTTCAACTCTTTTCTATTGTTTCAAGGTTATTTTAGCTGTTCTGGATCCCTTGCATTTTCATATGAATTTTAAGATCATCTTGACATTTCTGTAAAAAGCCAGCTCGTACTGTTTATAGGGATTACACTGAACACATAGATCAATTTGGGAAGTACTGCCATCCATGAACACAGATGTTTTTCCACTATTTAGGTTTTCTTTAAGTTCTTTCAATGATGTTTCATAGTTTTCACTGTATAGCTCTTGCACTTTTTTTTAAGCCTAGGCATTTTAGCATTTTTTATGCCATTATAAATAGACTGTCTTCATTTCATTTTCAGATTGTTCACTGTTAGTATATAGAAATACAACTGATTTTTGGTATCCTAATCTTTTAACCTGCAACCTTGCTGAACTCATTTACTAGCTCTAATAGTTTACTTCTTCCTTTCCAATCTGGATACCTTTTATTTCTTTTTCTTGCCTAAATGCCCTAGCTAGAACCTTCTGTACAATGATTAGGAGTGGTGAGAGCAGACATCCTTGTCTTCTTCCTGAGCTTAAGCATTCAGTCTTTTACCACTAAGTATGATATTAGCTGTGGGTTTTTCATACCCTTTATCAGGCTGAGGAAGTGCCCTCCTATTCCTAGTTTATTCAGTGTTTTTTAACATGTAAGAGTGTAAAACGCTTTTTCTGAGTCTACTGAAATAATCAGTAGATTATTGTCAGTTGATTTTTGTCCTTAATTCTATTAATATGGTTTATTACATTGATTTTTTAATGTTGAACCTCTTGGCATTCCTAAGATGAATTCTACTTAGTCATGGTTTATAATCCTTTTTATATGCTGCTGGAGTTGCTTTGCTAGTGTTTTGTTAAAGATTTTTATGTCTATATTCATAAGGAATATGCCTTCATAAAATGAATTAGGAAGTGTTCTCTCCTATTTTTTGGAAGAGTTTGTGAAGGACTTGTGTTAATTCCTTTTACATATTTGGTAGAATTCACCAGTGAAGCCAATTTCTTTACTCGTTAGAGTTCTATTCAGAATTTCTACTTCCTCTTAAGTCAGTTTTGGTAGTTTGTGTGCTTCCAGGAATTTGTCCATTTCATCTAGGTTGTTTAATTTGTTAGCATATAATTATTCATAGTATTCCATCATTATTTTTTTTATTTCTGTAAGGACTACAAGTAGTGTCCCCTCTTTCATCCTGATTTTAGTAATTTGTGTCTTCTCTCTCTCCCATGTGTGTATGTGTGTGTGTGTGCAAGACTTTAACTAGAAGTTATTGATTTTGTTCATCCCAATTTCTGGTTTCACTGATTTCCTCAATTGTTTCCTTTTTTAAAAAAATTTATTTATTTTATTTATTTTTGGCTGCATTGGGTCTTTATTGCCGCGCATGGGCTTTCTCTAGTTATGGCAAGCAGGGGCTACTCTTCGTTGCGGTGCGCAGGCTTCTCACTGCAGTGGCTTCTCTTGTTGCAGAGGTCAGGCTCTAGGCACGCGGGCTTCAGTAGTTGTGACACGTGGGCTCAGTAGTTGTAGTGCACAGGCTTAGTTGCTCTGCGGCATGTGGGATCTCCCTGGACCAGGGCTTGAACCCGTGTCCCCTGCATTGGCAGGCGGATTCTTAACCACTGCACCACCAGGGAAGCCCTCCTCAATTGTTTTCTATTCTCTATTTTATTTACTTCTGTTCTAATCTTTATTATTCCCTTCCTTTTGCTCGATTGGGTTTAGTTTGCTCTTCTTTTTTTAGTTTCTTAAGGTGAAAGAAGGGTAGGTTATTGATTTGAGAGCTTTTTTAATATAAATGCTTACAGTTATAAATTTCCCTCTTAGCACCGCTTTAGCTGCATTCCATAAGTTTTGAATTTTGTGCTTCTCTTTTTAACTCGAAGTATTTTCTAATTTCCCTTGTTTTCTTTTTTTGATCTATTGCTATTTAGGAGTGTGTTATTTATTGTCCACGTTTGTGAATTTCCCAAATTCCCTTATGTTTACTTTCTAATTTCTTTCCATTGTGGTTATAGACAACATATTTTGTATGATTTCAACCCTATTTATTGAGACTTGTGGCCTAACCTGTAATCTAGCCTGTATAATATTTCATGTGCACTTGAGAAGAATGTGTATTCTGCTGTTGTTAGATGAAGTGTTCTAGAGATGTCTGTTAGGTCTAGTTGTTTTATAGTGTTGTTCAAGTCTTCTGTTTCCTTGTGGATCTAACTGTTCTATCTCTAATCAAATTTCTTACCCCAAATAGCAATAACAATAAGGATCACAAGTGCTCACTACCTAACTAACTCCTTAACCTAGTGAAACACACATATTGTTGTTTCTAGCCTGAGAAGGCTGTAGAGTTAAGCAATTTCTTCTTAGGCTTCTTTATAATGTCATTTACAGAAATTAAAATGGAAAAACAAGTGAGTTTTATGCCTTGACTTCCTACTACATGATCATTTTAATTTTGCTATGAGAGTCTCCTTAAAAACTGAACTTATTCACATCCCTAACTTCAGCAAATGTCCTGAGTAAACTGAGAAATCACTGTAAGCAGGCTTTCTGTAGCTGGAGTGGCTAGCAAACAAGTGTAAGTCTGTGATGCCAGACTCTTTTGCTTCCAATCTCTCCAAAAGTGAACCCCAATATGATATATTACTGCAGTTGGTTTTCATAGGCAACAGAAATCCACACTGCTGTGGACTTGAGTCTGGTTAAGTCTGTGGCTAAAGGAAGGAGAAGGAGAAAAAGAATACAGCTCCCAAGATACTCAAGCTGCTCCTTGGTCTCCCAGGAATTAGCTGAGCTGCTGAGCAGCATTTTCCACCAGCCAAGTCTTTAACCCACAGGCTGCCACCCAACGACCTAGATAAGAGTGAGGGACTACTAATGCGCTGGGCTTATTGTCTTCCTTCTTTTTATTGTTCTTAAAAGATCTCAGATCCTGCAAGAGTCATATTCTCCTGCCATTTCCACTCAAATACACTTGAGTATCTGAGCCCAGGTCAGAGAGAAATGAAATGTTTCAAGTAGCTCTATCTTTGGATAATACTAATCCAATTCCTGCCTTACTTTTTGCCCATAGATGTCCCACTATTCAATATCCTTTCAAAGTCCAGCTCAAATGCCACCTCTTCCACAAAATCTCCCAACCCTCTTTCTCTAACAGAATTAGTTCTTCATGCACACAGCCTACCAGTGATACCTATGTCACAGTGATTTTATTTATCTTGGATATTTAACTGTGAAATGAAGAAAGTGTGGTGCAAAAGAAAAATGTGGGCTTTGAAACCAGGTAAAGTTGGATTCAAACTCTGACTGCATGACAGAGAAAGACCACTAAGGACAAGATGATCATGTAAAGCACTAAGCATTCTGTTAATATGAGTGTCTTTTGTCTATCCTCACCACTTTGTCCTCTTTGAGGGCAAAATCATTTTGTCATCTTTGCTTGCCTTCTGGCATGTCCATCAGCAGCATCATTATCATAATAATATTAGTAGATAACATTTACTTATTATGTTCCAGCACTGATCAAAGTATATTAAATCACATATATTAACTCGAGTAATACTTTAAAAACCCTTAAGTAGATATTATTATTATCCTTATTTTACAAATAAGGAAACTAGGCAAAGAAAGTTTAAGTAACTTACCCTAGGTCACATATCTGGTAAGTGGTGGAGTCAGGATCTGAATCCTGTATATCTGGCCCCAAAGCTTGCTCTCATGACCATCATACTATTACCTCCACTGTAGGTATGGTCTTTGTCAATGAAAACAGTTGCCTTTTTAAGGAATATATATATAACGCTTTGGCAAAATCTCACTGAGGCATGATTATTGTCCCCAGAATTTCACTTTCCATTAAAAGGAAAATAGGCTTTTCCAAACAAAGTCATAAAATCATCTTACAGAAAACATCCAACATTTTCTATCACTACCTCAACAGAATACTATTTAAGTACAAATTTTAGATAGTTTTTCTTCTGAAGTAAAAACAGTTCTGTTTAATCAAGCCTTCCTTAATCTGACAATGAAGGCCTAGTTAGGCAAGCAGGAGACTACTAAAGAATTAAGTGATCTTTTCAATTGAAAATCTCAAATTACTTTTCAGAGATACCTAAAATCCAATAGCAACAATGCAGGGCCTAGTCTGCTTACCATTTAAATTAAAATCCCCGAAATAATTTCAGATGGTATTTCTCTTAAAGCAACTAACTGTTTTCTTTGTACTAATATTAATGGTCTAAGCCATGGTTCCTCATTTTACTGAACTTCAACTAATTTGATCTGAACTTTAGGAGGCGTTGATTTTCTATTAATCAATGTGCAAGTTTTCAAAAGGTTATACCCCCAGAGAAGACTTACACCACAGAGCAAGCATAACATCCTTTCTTGCTACTCTCACGAATTAAGAATGCACCATCAGGTTTCCCATAAAGCAAGTCCTCTGCTTGTACTCGATTGATATCCTCAACAAACCAGGTTTTCTCATCATAATGGGGCAGGTTTTCATCTTCCTCATTGATAAAATAGGTCCTAAAAATTAAATGTTAAAATATTATTCTAACAATCAGTTTACTTATATCTAAAAGCAAATTCACGAATAAAACTCTCTTCTAAATCTTTAACCACAAAATGACAAAGTGGAATTGCAATTAGTTGGATTTTTTTTTAACAACTTCATTATTTGCTATCATGCAGAAAGCACAGAATTCACATGTCTCATCCAATAACCTGACACATGAATGTGTGAATGAGCAATGCTTAAGCATCCAGGTTTCATATGGTTCAGCAGGTCTTTGAACTCAAGTGCCTATAGGGTATTCTTGAGGCAATTCAATTTAAAGAGGTGCAAAGTTCTTGATTCAAATGTCCTCAAATAACAAAGAGAACCAGCCCGCAGTATGTATTAAGAAGTCCCATGTCTTATCCTGGAAACAAAGCCCTCTGACAGAAAGGTACAGAGAGAACTTACTCAGCAGCATCCTCATTCTTGATTCCCAGCCAGGCATTTAGGCGCTTCTGTCTTACTCCTTTGTGATTGAGCCACCTGCCAGAGGGAAGACACCATGTCAGTGTCTATGCAAACTCTGCCTGGAAAAAGTAGACACGTCCAAGCCAACCAAACTTCCAGGGTCCAGGAACTTATTTTCCCCAGTCCCACTAAGAATGGCCAGAGATTTCCCTAAACTTGTTTCTCCATTACTTTTCCTTCAACTTTTTGCAAAAAGGCAGAAACACAGAAAGCTACTTGAAATTAGGCACTTCTCTCACTTTTCACTTTCCTTTTCTAAAAGGTTATATAACCACAAGCACACATATACTCGCACTCAAACACAATGGGACACTTGTTTCTGAAATCATTAGTTAGGCGAGCATGGTGTCACACTTGCAATCTCCACTAAGCCAGAGTATGCAATCCCTCACTGGCCTACTACACTGAGTTACATTCTAAAACAGAATTTCAAGGTCTATTTTTGCACCTAAGTGAGCCACAAGAAATTCAGGGTGGCAATCTGAGTAATTAATACAAATCTACTTCATCACCAGGTAGATCACAGTATTTCAAAATATACCAACATTTTAGATGTAAAATGAAATAAACCATTTCATCTCGTTCCACTGAGATGGACGATGGCCTAAAACTTCAGTGGAGTATAAAAACTCTTTCATTCATCACCATCCTCCAACCAGGCCCCTGATCATTCAGGTGTCATCATAAACATCTCAGGGAAGACTACCCTAAATTGTCCCAACTAAGGCAGTCCACCAGTCACTCTACACTTTTATTTTATCATCTTCATAGTACTTGCCTGCAATTCATTTTTTTTAATGGTTTTTTTTGGCCACGCTGCGCGGCTTGGGGGATCTTAGTCCCCAACCAGGGACTGAACCCGGGCCACAGCAGTGAAAGCGCTGAGTCCTAACCACTGGACCACCAGGGAACTCCCTGAAATTCATTATTTTCACTTGGCTATGTTTGTCTCCCCAGCTAAAATGTAAGCTGCTTTAAAGAAAGGGATCTGTCCTGCTCATGGCTATTCCAAACGCTGAAAACAGTACCAGCACATGGTAGATATTCAATAAATAGTCAGTAAATATCTGTAGGTGGGCCACTTTTAACAAAGTCTTCAGGGTCAACTCCAAGGTCATCTTGTACCTCCCTCTGACCCCAAGTACAGTAGATAACTTGGCATCACAACTAATTCTAAAGTTCTTTTAAGATAGATTACACAGCCTTTCTCAATAAGACGTTAACCTGGATTTCAGTTAACCTGGATTTCATTTTGTATGCTTAGTGAACCTGGATTTCATTTCAGTTAACCTGGATTTCATTTTGTATGCTTAGTGAAACTGGAAAACTGGAAAACAACTAACATATGATCTTGATAGAATTTATTTAGTAACAAACCCCATCCTACACTATCACTTCTCTTAGCAAAATATCCAGATACCCTCCTCTAAACACTCTTAATATCCAAAGTTTTCTATCCTTGAAGAACTGATCTTTCCTTTGTTAAATAAACTGATCTTTCTCTTTATTAAATAAAGAGACAAGCACACTGGGTAAAAGGCTTAAAATGAACAAACTGTACCACATTTTCTCTTGAGTCCCCATTTTCTTGTAAGCCACCGACCTCTGTAAACTGAGCCTCCTTTTCTGCCACAAGGAATGTTAAGACACCCAGGAAAATCCAGGCGAAAGAGAAGAATATTTTGGTTCACGCTCTATCTATGATGGTCTCGGCCTTCTGACACAGGCAACTTTTCTAATCTCCCAAAAGTCCACTTCAAATACTTCTATATAGTTCTGACTCCTTAAACATCTAATAACAATGCCAGGAACTGACTAGCTTCTAAAAATGATTTTTAAAAAGCTCAAGTAAATTTAGCATGTTAATTCATATTTAATTTACTGTTATTGAGTAATGCCACATATAAAACAGTACATTCTAGGGGAAAAACCTGAACAAAGCATCAAAGACCTAACATCCGGGGCTTCCCTGGTGGCGCAGTGGTTGAGAATCTGCCTGCCAATGCAGGGGACACGGGTTCAAGCCCTGGTCTGGGAGGATCCCACGTGCCGCAGAGCAGCTGGGCCCGTGAGCCACAGTTGCTGAGCCTGCGCGTCTGGAGCCTGTGCTCCTCAACAAGAGAGGCCGCGATAGTGAGAGGCCCGCGCACCGCGATGAAGAGTGGCCCCCGCTTGCCACAACTAGAGAAAGCCCTCGCACAGAAACGAAGACCCAACACAGCCATAAATTAATTAATTAATTAATTTTTTAAAAAAAAGAAAAAGAAAGCTAAGAGACATTAAAAAAAAAAGAAAAAAAGACCTAACATCCAATTCTCATTCTGTCACTAACTGTGTGTTTTCTTTGTTTATTCTAAAAAAGATATGAAGTTGAAGTTACAACATAAATTCAGTGCACATAGGATGAACTTATTTTCTTTATGTTCAATTTCATCTTCAACATAAAATCCCTAATCAAACTATCATTTTGTTTACTGTGTACTATGACGTTTCGTACTATGACATTTTGCCTAATTTGTATCAGTTAGGGCCTTGGCTAGAAGCAGAAGGCACAGTCAAACTGGTAGTTGAGGAGAGTTTACTGTTTACAAAGGTGTTGAGATGTTTTAGAGAAACTCCCTGGGGCTAGCAATAGTGGGAAGACATAACCTCTCCTAGAACTGAAGAATCATTTGGAGACAGCAGTGACTTGAACCCAGAGAGTATTGTATGGAGAGTGCCACCTTTGGTAGAGAATGAGGACACAGCCAACTCACTGTGATCACACAGAGAGGAAGCCAGAAAATAAATATTCTTACTTCAATCTCCTCCTGCCCTCTCATCTCCTGCCAGTGCCTCCAAATGGCCAAAACTAATTAGAAGCCAGAGGGCAAATAGATCCGTTTTCTTAGGCACAGAGCAGGGTAGAGAAAGATGAAGAGTAGAAACTGTGAGGGCAAATGGAAAATTCCAACACACCCTTTGAAATGGATTATCGGGGGTTTTTTTTGAAATGGATTAACTTTAAGTGGACTTTTTTTTCCAGGACCTATTATCCTCAGATAAAGAGATGGCTTCCTGTACTCAAGGAGTGTTTACCCAGCATAAGAGAATGGGACTTTTAATGGCTTATTTAGGATACATTTTAATGTAAGATTAAACTAACTTTTGTAGTCACAATGTGTACCTTTACTGAACAATTACTGACACAGTAATAATATCCTTCAGAATTCCTCATACACACGGCTGCCCCATCTTGCCTCTCCAGTTTTACTTTCCGGAAGTTGATTTTTTGGAGCTATGTGTAAGATGACATTTATTCAAATTAAGTTTTATGATATTCAATTTGGATCATAGTTTCAGTCTCCTGAGATCTTTCTGGAGCCTGATATTTTATCATCTATCTATCTGATCAGGTACTTATCCCAGCTTTTTAAAATATGATCAGCTGCTAATGACGATCCAGTCACTGATAATAACGTTACTTTGGGTGTAGATGTGGATGGACTGACGCACACTACACAGAGCCTACTCTAGGGTGGCAATAAGTCATAGTTTATTAGTCAGGTTAGACTAAGTTGTGTTATGGCAAATTATTCTTTATTTTGAATTCAGGTTTATGAATACCAAGAAAAGTAAATGGTAATCATGAAAACTAGCTCCTGATGAAAAAGAATTGCAAATGAACTCCTTTTTTTGAAAAGGAATTTTAAAGGCTTTTAGGGAATTCCCTGGCGGTCCTGTGGTTAGGACTCCGAGCTCTCACTGCCGTGGGGGGGCCTGGTTGGGGAACTAAGATCCCGCAAGCCACATGGCATGGCCAAAAAATAAAAATAAAGTAAAAATAAATAAAGGATTTTATATTTAAGAAATATTTTATTCTATATTTAAGAAATGAAATTCTGCATTTAGGCATTCAAGAATATTCTAGAAACAGTACATTGGAATCTCAGCAGAAAATCTCAAAAAATCCTTATGGGTTATACCGCGGGAAGTCAGGGAAATGTCCACACGCAAAAGGGACCTGATAAACTAATGACAGTCTCTCGTTGGGTGCTGCAGAATTCCAATTCCAACTTCAACACAGGACCAAAGAGAGATCATATTCAGTATCATGCAGCAATACAACCAGTCTCTTTCAGGACTGACTGTACAATTTCAGCATTAGAGCAGATCAAGCCTACCAATCCTAGTATTGTCTTTGTTAGAAACATCAAAGCACGGACTATGGGACAGTGGACTATCCTCCCTGAAGCAACACTTCCAAAAGAGGCAATGGTTTTCTGTGTCTCCCTAAACATCCTAGCAGGATACAAGCAGGTCATGGCTTATCATCCATGATAAATTCTAAATATAGAGCTAAATTCTCTTATATTTAGCTTACATAACTTGTTAAAGGAACTTTCAAGGTCTAGTTTGCCACCCTTAGTCATGCACCTAGGAATGGCAGGTTTCTTAATATCTCATCACTTTCCAGGGCAAAGAAGTGCTTCCAATCATTCCTTTGGTCCATGGCACAGCCTTCTTGGGCCTTTCTTCGGCTTCATTATATGACCCGAACCATATAAGCCTTCCAAGAGCAGACACATCCTGCTTTTACACAAGGGCACCTCCCTGCCTTGCTTCCAAAGCTCTTCTGTATGCTATGTGTACTTCCTTGACTCTTTTTTGGCCACAATAGCAAACTGAAAGATCTCTAGAGAGGAGTGCTACTAAAAACTACTCAGTATAGTGTAGTTATAATTGTTTGCTCCCAAAACAATCACCTTAAATTTTCCTCTACTGAAACTCAACAGCCAATGTTCCAACCTCTAAGCTTGCATTTTATCCCCTCCCTCTTTCTGACACAAACAAACCCTCAGAGGTCTTTACTCTGTCTCCTCCTGCCAAGAGTTTGAACTGAGTGTGTTACATGCACGAAAGTTACCCATAAACATATTACATAACAGTCTATTCATTACCTAGAACTAAACCTAATACATTTTCCTTTCTCATGGATTTTCTCCTTCTATGAATCAGTCATCTGGCCTAAAACTCTTAATCCACACATCTTGTTCTGATAATATATCTTTCAATTTATATTTAGATAATATCCCTATATCTAGCTAAATCACTGTTTTCCATCACTCCTCAGGTGTGCCATTTTTCATACCTGCTATCAACAGTAATATTTCTATTACTTAAATATAGAATCTTATTTCTTTTTTTTTAATTTTTTTATTTTTTTATTATTTATTTCTTAAATATAAAAACCCTTTAACGGACTATTCTGTATATTTCTTTGTAGGCCCACACTATTAGTGTCCTTGCCTTTGAGGGGTAATTTCTGTTTCTATGGTTCTTCTGCGTAGCCGAAGATTCTGGGTTTTGTGTTTTAGGCACACATTAATGAATCTGTACCTTTAAAACTCAACCACTTTGCTCATTTGTATGGATTACAGTCTTACCTTCTGATTGGCCCCACACGCTTGACTTCAGGTAGACTCTAATACCCCGACTACTAACAGGACTGCTTTCCTAAATTCTTACAATCTCACTGGCCAGTTCTCAATGACAAATCTCTTCTTCTACCTCTAAGGTCTCTGGCCCAGTGGGAATCAGGTGGTGGTGGATTCCTCTCACATAGTCCCAGAATACTCACACAAGGTGCTGATCTCGGATCTTGCGCAGCTGGATCAGGTCAGGTTTGATACTGTTCATTTTTTTATCTATTTCCCGGTTGTCCAAAGCTTGTTTCTTCAAATCCTGCTCTAGACGCATTTTGCTATCATGAATCTCACCCAGACGTGATTTCAATTTGTCATAGTTCATCATAATTCTGTAAAAATATTTGACATATTAAGGTTAAAACACGAACCAAGCAGGAGCTTTCTACAGTATGAACACAGTCCTAACACCTGAAGTGTGGTGGACATCTGCTGTTTTTGCCTAGCACATATCCATTCCTACTCTTCTGGGAACAGCACCCTCATGTTCCCTGCCCCCATCTCAGATTCACAGGTGAGCATCCACACCACCCAGCCTGGCCAATAAGAGTGTTCCATTCCTGGTGGTGCAGTGGTTAAGAATCCGCCTGCCAATGCAGAGGACATGGGTTTGAGCCCTGGTCCAGGAAGATCCCACATGCCCTGGAGCAACTAAGCCTGTGTGCCACAACTACGGAATCCTGCGTGCCACAGCTACTGAAGCCTGCGTGCCCTAGAGCCTGTGCTCAACAAGAGAAGCCACGGCAATAAGAAGCCCGCACACCACAATGAAGAGTAGACCCCGCTCGCCCAAACTAGAGAAAGCCCATGCGCAGCGACGAAGACCCAACGCAGCCGAAAATAAAATTAATTAATTAAAAAAACAAAAAACAAAGAGTGTTCCGTTCCATCCTATCCCTGCCTCAGGCCACAATGACTTGTTCAGAAATGGGAATAATACCCAAACTGACCCAATGAGAGTCAAATCTAGGACTCTTACTAGAAATACTGTAAACAGAGATTCTCTTTCCACTGGGACTAAGTTGTGAACATGTGATTCTAGGACTCCCAGTAGCTAATATTGCTACCTCGTAGGGAAAGCCTGCCTGAGGATGAAGCCAACACAGAGAAAAACTGAGCCAAAAGACAGAGCATGAGGAGAATCCTGATGATCTTGTTTGGGCCCTGGATCCAGCCATGACTGAACAAGTAAAGCTGGGTTACTGTGTGAATTAATTGTGGTAATACATGTAAAAGGACTAAACTGTGCCTGGGACATCCTGGTAAGCACTCAGTAGATGATGGCCCTAAGCTTTTCCAGCACACAAAGTTTTGCTGTGCTCTGAACCCTAAGGCAACAACTGTCCACATTACTCATTTGTCACTCGATAGTATGTAGTTTTATATTACTATTAAAACGTCATCATGATACTTTAACTCCCTTTGCAACTAAACTACAAGTTCTTTTCTATTTCTTCATTATTAGTAATAACTGTCACTTACTGATACCATATGTCAAGATACACACACACACACACACACACACACACACACCTTTCTCTACCATAAATGTGTGTGTGTGTATCACTTAGTCCTCATAGCATTTCAACAAGGTTTTATCCACAGTTTTATGGAGGAAGAAACAGGCTCAGAGAGTTAAGTAACTCACTCAAGGTCACACAGCTAGTAAATGGTTAATATAGCATTTAAGCCCACAGTTTTATTCATTAAGCTATACTGCCTCACAGCACTTAATACTATTCTTAGGCACAGAGAAGTTCACTAACACTTTGGTGCTAATATGAGAAATAATTTTGCTTTTCCCTTGCATGTGATTCATTTTTCTTTATTATCCACTTTTTCACTCCTCAACCCCATGTTATTTGGCTCATTTTCTAATACTCCACTAAATTTGCTTTGATAAAGGTTCCCAATATTCTTTTAGTTGCCAGATCCAGTACTTCTCATGCTTCTCACTCTCTGTGTAATCTCATGCTTAGCATCTACCATCACCTACAACACTTTGGCCTCCCAAATGCTTTCTGTACTGTGAGTTCCAAATCCAAATAACCAGCTGCCTGCCTCTCAGACAACTCCATTTGGGTTCTCACAAGAACCTCAAAACTCATTGGTTCCAACCCTGAACTCCCCTCATGTACTTCCTATTTTGGTGAATTACACATCCCTTAGTCACTAATATCAGAAATCTAGGAATAATCTTTGGCTTCTCCCACACCTGCCAGATCTGGTCAGGCACCAAGTCCTCAGCATTTCTATTAACTCCCCCTCCTTTCGTGCCACTGCTCTGGTTCAGGCCTTCACCATCTTTTAACCTGATGACCACAAAGACGCAGTCAGTCACCTGCAACATGCAGGCTGGTCTTCCTGCCAATGGTCTTGTTCTGCCTTCAACTTACTCTCAGACCGCTGCCGTTGGTTTTCAGTTTAACAAATATTCCATGGGCACCACTATGTACTCTCAGGCACCATAAAACCTGCTGGAGCTATCAGAGAAAATAAGCCACCACCCTTACTCTCAACAAGCTCAAAATTCAGTGAGTGTGACTTTCAGTAAATGTTACACTAGGGATCAGGATAGATGCTGTAGGGCTGGGGATAAAAAGTCCCTAAACCAGTCTAGGGAATCAGGGAAAATTTTCCAGTAAGTTGTATCTAAACCGAGTCCTAAAGGATGAGCCGGGGTCAACAATTTTGGAGGACGGAGAAAGAACGCAGAAGAGAGAAGGTTCAGCTTGGTGCCGTTAGTGGGAACAGCAAGTAATTCCATATGGCAGGACTGCCAAGTTTGAGGGCGTAAAAGCAGACATGTCAGAGATTATTAGAGAAGAAAAGACGTCTCGGCTCACTGATGCACTTGGCGGTATTAGGTAGATTTACCGTTCAATTTCCTTTTCATTCCCTTCTTTCCGAAATCGCTCAATATATTCTTTGCTATGTTGCTCTTGTGTATGACACTGCTCTTCAAATATTTTAATTGTTTCATTAAAAGCTTCAATTGCAGTCCTCTTCATCTGTATTTCCTATAAAAAAAACACACACACTTCATTATCTTTGTATTTTTTGTAACCTTAGGCTTAAAACAAATCTTACAATTCTTGTTACGATTCCGTATAATATCAAATTAAGGGGACCAAAACAAACCCTTCTACCCATATTACTTGTATATAAAATACATCATTCAAACCCTAAAATAAAAGAAAAATAACTATTACCTGAAATATAGCTGAGAAACACAGAAAGGCCTCTGAGTTGCTAAGAGAGATTAACCCTGAACATCTTGAAGACAAGGATAAAGTTCTGCCTTTGTAACTAATGTAGTGCTGACCCCCAAAAGGTGCTGAACGAGTGAAGAGACAGAGCAGAGGAGTTCATGCACCAACATGCAAAGTCTTATTTCCAGAAGAGCCCTATAGAGTCTACTTATACTTACTTTCATTTCTAAAGCATGGTGTTTTCTAAACAGATTCATTAGTAGATTAATCTGATTAGAAGCAGAAAATGCAAAGGGGAAGAATAGCTGCTAAAATGAGATGCAGAATACGATGAAAAGCTAAAAACTCCACAAAACAGAAGCCCAGGAGGCTAAGCCATTCACACTAGGGTAAGTGGTCCTCCGCATTCCAATGAGCTCTGAATGTATTTGTACGCTTTAGCTTCTGAATCATGATTCTCCTAAAACCTTCAGAGAGGGTTAAATTTTGTTCAATTTACTTTAGAAAATCAAGAAATATGTGTAAAGGTCTAGAAAGATTGCAATCCTGAATGTTTACAATTTTAAAAGTTTTGGTGCTTATGGGATAATTCAACTATTTAGCACTGATTAATTTCAACAAATGATTATTGAGAATCCACTGTTTAGAAAGTACCACCTGGTGTTAAAGAGATTCATAAAACATGGGGCCTGCACTCCAGGATTCAGATTATACAGGCAAAATAGATTTCTGAACTCTTATAAGGTTTTGTTTCATGTCATGATAGAGGCAATAAAGTGGGGCAATAAAGTTACTTACTGCTTTACAGAGACTTCATGGACGAGGCAACATCTGAGCTAGGTCTTAACTGAGAAGAAAATTCAGCATTGCACATAGAAGGCATGGCATGACATATACATGAAATAATAGTGGATGTTAGGGATCAGCAATTGCTCGGTAGGGCTGGAACATAAGGGGATTAGCAGATATGGGACACTAGAATCTTGTGATGTTTCATACAGCTGAGGTTATATCATACATATCTCAAGTAGTATTGTAAACTTATTGCAATGCCCATATCTAAATATCTAGCTATAAATTCTATAACTCTCAAATTCTACAACTCTCAAATTATAGTCTTGGCTCCCTTGAAAGGTTAGAAATTACCTATTAAAATTTCTGGCCCTGTATCTTCAAAGTAAACACCAAAAATTTGACTTCACTGACACTGTTGTGTGTGTTGGTAGGTAGGGCAGCAAAGGAAAAGTATTTGGTGCCGCTGCCAAAGCAGCAGCTCCCCCACAAACATCGCCATTATACCTATCACCGAAACTGTAAACCTACCTTTATTTATACCTGCTCTCCTTTCTCTTCTCTTTTACCTACATGTGCTCTGGGTCTCACCTCCTTTTCCTTTCTCAGGCACTTCATCTCATCACATCAACTAGCCCCTCTTACAGCATTCACTCTCCCAGTTTAAGGTTCCTTCTCAACGGCATACACACAAGTTCTAGTAACACCACTTTGAAGAAAAAAAAAAGTTACTTAACCCTAATTTCTCTTCCAGTCACAGTTAAGCTTCTTAAAAAAGTTGTTTATATGGGTTCTCTCTCTTTCCTCATCTCTCATTCATACTGCAACTCGCCCTATTCTGGCTTCTGTACTCACCATTCCACAGAGACTGCTCTTTCCAAGGTCACCAATGATCTCATTGCTGAATTCCTGTCTCTAATCCCAAACCATCGCTAAATCCTATCACTTTGCCTCCTAATTATATGTAATCCAGATGCCAAATATCCCCACATACAGCCTGTTCTCACCCTGTGCCAACTCTGACTCAGGATACACCATCTCTTCCCATTCTCTGGGAAGAATTCGATTACATCAAAGCAATCTAGATTTTATCTAAGATTTCACAGAAAAAAACAGAGAAGGTCTATAACACTTAGAAACACTATAACACAAACAGAGGTCAATTCTTTAATCTCCCTTTAACACTCATTGTCCCAGCACATCTCCTAAACTGCTAATCACTGGATCCTTTTGGATCCCTCCCTCTCTTCCCCTACCTCCCAAATCGTTAAGCCTCCAAGGCTCTTCTGGGCTCAGCCCCATCTCAGGTCTTGCTCTCAATTCTCACACAGAGGAATTAGCCCTCTTCTAGCTTTGACCTCATGGCTTTTTTGGTTGCTTCCATCCACCCCCATTCCCAGCTCCCCAACCAGGGATTCCAATTCCAGAACCCAGTCTCTTATCAGCTGCTCAGAACTCATATTCTGCTGTTAAAGCCCCCATATTACTGGGCATGTGTGCAGCATGTGGAGCTTTCTCTGCTTTCTCCAGTCATGACAAGAAAGCAGAAATGCAGCTCTACACAAACCAAAGCCATATGCAATAGTGGCCATTTTTTCTAGCCTCCATTCACAGGAGGGTTAGCCCTCCCCAAGATTCCAGTCCATACCATGAGTCTGACTTCACACCCTTGACAAGGGTGGAGTGCTTTGGTTCATTATCTTGCATAAATTCATTCAACAAATAATTGAACACTAACTATATGCCAGGCATTATTTGAAGCATTTGGGATATGTAAGTAAACAAACTTAAAGATTTCTGCCCTCCTGGAATTTATAGTTTAGGGGGTTATACAGACAATAAATAATAGAACAAGTAAATAAATTACATAGTTTGTTAGAAGGTAAGAAGTATTACGGAAAAAGAAAAGTAGAGTGGGAAAGGAGAAGTGAAATGTGAGCTGGAATTTCAAATAAAGTTGTCAAGTGAGCCTCGCTGAGAATGACAACATTTGAGCAAAGCCTTGAAGGAGGTGAGGTGGTTAGCCAGGTGACTATCTAGGGGGAAAGTGTTTCAGGCAAGGAAATGGGTGGTGCAAAGACTCAAAGATAGGCAGCAGGTCTAGTATATTCGAGGAGCCACAAGGAGGCTAGTGTGGCTGGAGTACAGTGGGGAAGAGAGTTTTAAGAAATGAGGTCAGAGAGGAAGAGGGACACAGATCATACTGGCATTGTAGAGAGAACTCTGGCTTTCACTCTATGTAAAACATGGAACCAGAGGTGGGTCTCAAACAAAGGAGTGCTATGATCTTACCTATGTTTTACAAGTATCACCTAGCTGCTATGTTGAGAACTGACCAGGGCAAGGGGAGTATAGATAAGGGCAAGAAGACCAGTTGGGAGGTTTCTGTGATAAATGACTGATAGTGGCTTAGATCAAGGTATTAGCAACGGATGTGGTGAGAAGGAGTAGGATTCTGGGTATATTCTAAAGGTAAAGTCAACAGGAATGCCTGATGGACTGGACATAACATGTAAAAGAAAGAGACTTCAGGACTTTTGACCTGAGTAAGAAGAATATTATAACTCTCAACTCAGATGGGGAAAGCAAAGGGTAAAACAGCCTTGACGTGGACTATCAGAGTTCAATTTTGGATATGTTAAGCTTGAGATATCTACTTAAACATCCAAGTGGGGCTGTTGAATAGGCAGTTGAATATATGAGTCTAGAGTTAAAAGAAGTCAGAAGAACCAGAGATAGAAGTTTGGGAGTTACTAACATATAGGTGGTATGTAAAGGCATGAGACTCTTTGAGATCACACCAGAGATTGAATGACTCTCTAGAAAGGAGAAAAGAACCATGGTCAAAGAGGAGAAATCAGCAAAGAAGACTGAGAAGGAACTACCAGGGAGGTCAAGCTCTCAGCTGTCTCTGCTTATTTCCAGATCCAAAAGTTCCATTTATGATTATTTATTATGGGTTTCTCTTCCACCTCTGATCTATAGAAATATTCACATTGTTTTTGCATACAGCCATGGGCTTTTAATGTTTATCATTTTTTAGCATGAGATATAACAGTAAAGTACATAAAAAATACGCAGCTTAACAAGTTATTATAAAATGAACATCCAGTAACAGCACCCCAGAAATTCCCTGTGTATGCTTTCTGGATCACAACTCCCTGCTTTTCCCACTCCACCTTCCCTGCCTTGGTGATAACATTATCCTGCTCTTTATGATGATCATTTCCTTGTTATTCTTTATGGTTTTACCACTTTATGCTCACAGCCAAAATTTAAAAGTTAACATTTGCTTGGTTTTGTACCTTATAGAATACACTCATATTATATATATATTCTTTTGAATCTTTTACTCAATGTTTTTGTGAGATTAAACATAGTGTTATACGTTGCCCTTTAAATAAATATACACACACAATTATAGTAACCCATCACTGTTTTATTTGATGCAGAGGAAAGGGATTAAAGTATGCTATTTTGACTAATGCACATTATATTTAACAAATATTGTCAGAATACTTTGCACTTTTACAAAATAGGGCCTCATCTCTCCCTCTGTATTTCTAGAGTCAAATATAGTTTCATACCTAGACTAGGTATTCAATAAATGTTTTTGGATGGTTGTGCTAACCTTTTATACCTGATTCTCCCTCCCTCTCTCTCTCTCACACAAACACACACTCACACTCAAATATAGCTGTAGTTGCCAGTATCTGCATCTTATAGATGGGAACTTGAAGCATGGACAAGTGATGTCTCTCACGGGACATCACTAGTTTTTAACATAACCAGGATTAGAAAATAAATCTCCTAAATTCCAATTCAGTTCATTTTATATTTTTTAAAAAGGTAATACATGTACAGAGAAAAAAGTAAATCAAACAATATAAAAGAATAGTAAAGATTAAGTTCCGTACTCCTGCACCCTCATTGCCTTAATTATCTTCACCAGAGAATATATCAGTTTTTGACCAGAGATATTCTGAGTACATATAAATATATAACACCTTCCAAATTCTTTTTTTAACCATAAATGACAGTATACCACATATATTTTTCTTTTTTAAAATAATTAATTTATTTATTTGGCTGCGTCGGGTCTTAGTTGCCAGCGGGATCTTCATTGCAGCATGTGGGATCTTCCGTTGCAGCGCACGGGCTTCTCTCTACCACATATATTTTTCTGTACCTCACTTTTTTTTTTTTTTACTTAATATGTCTTAGAAACCACTCAAAATCAGTAAATGTAGACTGCCTTATTCTTTTTGATGGTTATAGAATAATTTCATTTCACTTTGGGGTTTTTTTTGGGTTTTTTTTAACATCTTTATTGGAGTATAATTGCTTTACAATGGTGTGTTAGTTTCTGCTTTATAACAAAGTGAATCAGTTATACATGTACATATGTCCCCATATCTCTTCCCTCTTGCATCTCCCTCCCTCCCACCCTCCCTATCCCACCCCTCTAGGTGGTCACAAAGCACCAAGCTGATCTCCCTGTGCTATGCAGCTGCTTCCCACTAGCTATCTATTTTATGTTTGGTAGTGTTCATTTTGTTTTAAAAAGAAGAAACGCCATTTTTCTTATAGAATAATACATGCATATTATTATTTTTATTATTTCCTTCTTTCTATTTTAACTGTATTTTCCCCAAATCTCTCTAATTCTATCCCCAAAACATCCCAGCATATTGTTATAAAGTCTTCTCCCTTCAGGTGAGTAGGTACACCCACAGCTGAAATCATGTATACACAATTCTAAATGCTGTCTCCTTTACCTGAAACTACATCATTAGCATTTCTCAGGTCATCAGGAATTCCTAAGAAGCACTTAATAACAGCAGTTGCCTCTGGGGAATGAGGACTTCTACTTTGTGTGATATAATTCATAGAATTCAGCAACATTTATATTGAATTTAACATACATATTTATATAACTTTTTCACTTTTTAAAAATCAAGTTTTAAAATAATTTCTGAAAACTATTCTAATAGCTGTATAACCTTCTATTATATGTATGATAATTTCACCATCCCCTTATGTTGACCACGTATGTTGATTCCTCAGTAACTTTTTCCCCATTCTAACTCAAACACTAGCCTCATCACAGATAATGCACCTAGAAGAGGTAAAGGAATACAGAAAAGCTGAAATCTGCAGTGTAAAAAAAGCATACACACACAGGCACACCACAGACACAAGTATCAGAAAAGGGAAAAAAAGTTATTAAAATCATTCTGAATAACTAATTAACTAATAAAAGAAAACCTGAAAATAAAATGAAATCAAACATCTCACATAGAAAAATGGACCATTACGGCAATTCTGGCCACTGTAATCCCACATCTTTCCCCAATCAGCACTATATCTCATACCTAACCTATAATCCTCACAGGCCAATATCCCCTAATAAACTCCTCCAGTCCTGAGGTTCCTGGTGCAGTCTCTACCTTTACACTGCCCACCACAGACACTAGCTTAGAAATAAGATCAAGGGCTTTGGGGCTGAGAAATCAAGAACATTAATTCTAGGGTCAAAACAAGGTACCATGAAGCACAGTAATACTGGAATACCCTTCACAGTTAACAATTATAAACTATAGACAAAGATATAAAAAAACAAGTATTTCACATTATAGTCAAATTGTCAAAACACAACGAGAGAATTTTGAAAGCAGCAAGAGAGAAGCAACCTGTCATATACAAATGACCCCCAATAAAATTAATAGCTGATTTCTCATCTGAAACATAGAGGCCAGAAGGCAGTGGGTAGGCATATTTAAAGCCCTGAAAGAAAAAAAAAAACTGTCAACCAAGAATTCTATAACCAGCAGTACTGTCCTTCAAGAATGAAGGAGGAGAAATTAAGATATGCCCAGATAAACAAAAGTTGAAGGAGTCTGTTACCACTAGACCTGCCCTACAAGAAATGCTCAAGAGACTCCTTCAGGGTGAAATGAAAGGACACTAGACAGTAACTCACAGCTACATGAAGAGGGACTTCCCTGATGGTCCAGTGGCTAAGACTCCGAGTTCCCAGTGCAGGGAGCCCAGGTTTGATCCCTGGTCAGGGAACTAGATCCCATGTGCTGCAACTAAGATCCCACATGCGGCAACGAAGATCCCACATGCCACAACTAAGACCTGGTGCAGCCAAATAAATATTAAAAAAAAAAAAAAGCTACATGAAGAAATAAAGAATACTGGTAAAGGTAACTGGATAAGTAAATATAAAAGTCTATATGATTTAAAGGACAAATGCATAAAACAATAATTATAAATCTATGCTAATTGGCAATGTATAAAAAATGTAATCAGTGGCAGTAACAATATAAAGGGGGAGGAATAAAGATGTACAGGAGCACAGTGTTTATACCCTATTGAAAACTTATTCAATAATAAGTTGGTATTATTCAAACTAGTTTATTTGATATTAAAAGATATTAATATGAAAAAGAATATGTATGTATATGTATAACTGAATCACTTTGCTGTACACCAGAAACTAACACAACATTGTAAATCAGGGATACTTCAATTAAAAACAAAAAGATATTAAGACAGCTTAAACAACAAGGTCCTACTGTATAGCACAGGGAACTATATTCAATATCTTGTAATAATCTATAATGGAAAAGAATCTGAAAAATAATTTATATATATAAATATATATATTTAAGAATTTTTATATGTAAATCAACTATACATCAATAAAAAATAAAAATAAATTTAAAACTTTTTTAAATTAAAAAAAGATATTAAGACAGCTAAAGATTGTCAGGTGAATTATAGAAAATTATAAAATTATAGAAAATCTGATATAACTATAATACTTATTGCATACTTATTGGCCTGAACAACAAAAATATACTAACCTGGGATGTTCTGGTATATTCTTCATATAGCCTGTCATACTCTTTACTCTTTTCCTGATACTGAGAGTGATACTCTTGCAGTTTTTTACCTACTGCATCAATGTTATCTTCTTTTACCAACTGATCCTATACAGGTAAACAAAAGAAATAAAGAATAGGAAACATAAACAGAAGTATTTTTATATAAAGTTAATAAACACATGCAACAAAGCTATTAAGGAATAGTGCCCACAAAATAAGTTCTAAAAATATCTTAAGTCTTAAGTAGGAAATTTTAAACGTCTAGATTTCTTTTTTTTTTCTAACTGATAAGCCTGGTAAGTTAGAATCAAATGATGTTGTTAAATAATGACTTGCCGATTAGCTATCAAGAGCTTCTGTAATCATGGGGCTTCCCTGGCGGTCCAGTGGTTAAGACTCCACACTTCCACTGAAGGGGGCACGGGTTCGATCCCTGGTGGGGGAACTAAGATCCTGCATGCTGCGCGGCACGGCCAAAAAAAAAATTGTGTAATCATACCTGTTGGTATCTGGACACTGGGTACATCAGCTTCACATCAAGTTTGGGATTGTACTGAGCAAGAGATTCATGATGATAGTGGCTAATGAGCTCCACCACAGAATTAAATGTCAGAGGATCAGAAAAGCCATATTTACCATCTCGATGATAGATCTTTATTAGCTTATTATTGCCTCCCTTCCTGTGAACAACAAGACAACAACTGTAGATTTTTTTCCCAAAAAATTCTATTGAAGTACTACTTTCACATGGAGATATGAAAGCTTGGTGTCACATTATAAACAAGTTTTTACTATGTTAATGAAACTGGAATGGGTAAAAAGGCACATGTTATGTGTGTAGAAGTATACATAATATCACATTCTTTTACAACTATTTCTTTTGTCTATAAAATATCTTGGCTACTAAAGGTCAGCATACTTACACAGCTTCCAGTATCAACAAATTTAGCAAAAATAATCACTAAAAAAAAAAAACAAACAAGTAAATTGTATCTTTTGTTTATTTTCTGAATGAATTTTTTAAATTAAGTTCTATATCAGGAAGAACAGGGACAATCTCTTTGGGATCTAAAGATACGTGGTTGTGTGTCTGTTGAGGGAAGCAGAAGCAATCTCTACATGAAGGGGGATGATAACCATTTGTCACACATACACCAACACAGCACTCAAGGTTTTATTGTTAATGCACAAACATAATTAAGCTCCTTGAATGATTTATAACTCAGTAATTAATCTAGCACCTTACATTATTTTGTCTTTTATATTTGCTTATAATTCTTGGAAATGACTATTTATTTAAGCTATCACAATATGTAAATGTTCAACTGTTATTCAACTGTTTTACAAAGTACAGCTTTTGAAGAGTCATTTATATTAGATGGATGTAATCTGATGCTTGAATAGTTTAGACCACTTTTGCTTACTGAATCATATCCAATGGTCCCTTAAAAGATAATTTATAACCAAAGCTTAAAATGGCAATGTTTTACAAGTCCCATAACGTATAATCTAAAACCAGAGCAGATTTATTCATTATATCATAGCAAAATACTGCACCATTCCCACTCAACTGTTCTTATAGCAGAATGCAGACTTAATGGGGAAAAAATATGCTTCTGTATCTCTTTATGCCATGCCATTACACATGATAAATGAACCACTGGGATTTGTGAAAGGTCAAACACAATTGGTTTGAATCTGTGGATTGATTTAAATTTAATGCTCAGAAGGTGAGTATTTAGATGGATGAAGAACTATTCCTGTAAAATGTACATTAGAAGGACCACCTAATCATACGCAGTTTCTATAGGTGTATATACCCACACATATACCCACAGTAAATGCAAGCTGGTCTTTCTGCTAGAGAAAAGCTAAAAAGCACTCATTCATTCAAAAAAACTTATTGAACATCTACTATGTGCCAGGAACTGTATGAGGCACAGTGGACATAATGATAAGCAGGCCAGATATAGTACATGCTCTCACAGAACTTCCAGTTTAGGAGCATGAGGAATGTATCTCCATCTTTATAAAGAGGATAAAGAATTTTTCATTAAGATAGAACATATAAAATAAACAACTAGATATATCAACTGGTATTAAGTCCTTTGGGAAAAAAATAAAGCAGAATAAAGGGAAGAGATCATTCTGGGGGGTGGAGAGATTGCTATTTTATACATGTTACACAAGGAAAACCACTCTGTTCAGGTGACATTTAGCAGAGTCCTAAATGAAGTGAGGGAGCTAGCACAGCAGATATCTGGGGGAGAAGTTTTCCAGACAGAGGGAACAGCAAGTGCAAAGCCCCTTAGGTAGAAGCAAGCTTGGCATGTTCCAGGCACAGCAATGAGGCCAGTGACGCTGGGGCTGAATGAGCAAAAAGGAGAGTAGTGGGAGACAAAGTAAAAGATATAAAAGGAGCTTAGATCATTTAATAGCCTATGGGGTCATCGTAATGGCTTTGGATTTTGCTGAGTAAGATAGGGAAACACAAGAGGGTCTGAGCAGAATGATATCATCTATTTCGTGTTTTAAAAGGCTCATTCTAGCTGCTAGGTTGAGATGAGACCATTCAAAGTGGGAAGGGGTAGAGTGGAAAGATAATCTAAGCAAGACATGATGGTGTCTTGGACAAGGGTAGTAGCAATGGAGACACTGAGAAATGGTGGGATTCTGAATATATGTTGAAGAGAGAGCTGACAGGATATGCTGTGGCCTGGATATGGATATGAGAGAAAGAGACAAGGTAAAGATGATTTCAAGGTTTTTATCTTAAGTAGTCAGAATGGAATTGTCATTTATTGGAGTGAAGAAGGATATATAAAAGGAACATGTTTAAAGAGGAAAAAACATTTTGGTTTTAGACATGTTACATTTGAGATGCCTAGTGAACATCCAAGAGCAGAGGATCCTGCAGCCTATGTGAAGAATCTAAAGTTCAGGAGAAAGTTCTGGGCTAGATGTATAAAATCAGGAATTGTCAGCCTATAGATGTTATTTGAAGATGAACATAGTTGAATAAGAGAAAAGGTCCGAGGTCTAAGTCCTGGGGTACACCAATGTTTAGTGGTCAGGGACATGACAAAGAACCAGCAAAGGAAACCAAGAGGGGAATTAATGAAGTAAATGGTATCCAAAAAAACAATTTAAAAAAAAAGCATTTCAACAAAGAGGAAATAATCAACTGGGTAAATGATCTTGGGGCTTGGCAAAGTAGAGAATCACTAAGTGATCTTGACAAAATGGTTTCAGTGGAATGGTAAGGATGGAAGCCTGACTGGAATGGATTAAAGAGAATGAAAGAAGAGATAGAAGAAATGCCTATAGAGAACTGTCTTGAGGAATACTGCTGTAAATGGGAGCAGAGAAATAGGGAAATAGCTGGAAAGAGAGAGTCAAGGGAGTATTCTTTATTTACTATTCCTAAGTGAGGGACAGTATAGCATATTTATATACTGATGGGAACGGCTCAGTAGAGAGACAAAAACTGTTGATACAAAAGAAAGGACAAGATAATTCCTAGGGTGATGTCCTTGAGTAGGTTAGAGGGATGGGATGGGATCCAGTCCACAACGGGATCTTGGACAGGACATGAATGGAACAGGAAAAAGGCAGAGTATTCACATTCATGTTGACAGCTATAGCAACAGGAGCATGATGGAATTATGTCTTCTAACTGCTTCCATGTCCTCAGAGAAACAGGAAGCAGCTTGTTAAAAGGGAAGGAGGTGGGTTGTTGGTCTGAAGAGAAAAAAAAGAATATGTGAAATTATCATCTAGGAAAAGTGAGAGAGCAAATGGATTGCGGAAATGCAAATTCAGCTGGGCAGTGCTAAATGCCCACTTAAGATTGGCAGTCACAAAGTTAATGTGAGACCAATCAGCATGATGTATTTTTCTCCACATTCAGCTGCCCAGGTATAAGCAAAAAATAGATGGAGAGTTGAATTTAACAAGTGTTGGAATATAGTTAGACGACTACTATGAAGGAAGAGAGGAGCAAGTTTGGAGAGAGGATATATTCACAAGGGTAATTTTAACAGTGGACCATGGACTCTAAACAGAGGAGGAGGGAAGTAAAGCCATGAAGGAACTGTGGAATGGTGGATTTTTAATTATGCCTCTCCCTCACTGTAATCTTCTTGAACAGAAGAATCATGCTATTCCTTCTTATATCCTAGCACCTGGCCCAATGCCTGGCATATATCAGATTCCTAAAGATTTGTTAACTATCCAGATTTTCTACAATAAATACTATTTGCTGATTTTTTAAATGGTTACTGAGTTGAAAAACCTCTACTTTCTCATCACCTACTCTCTGCAGTCTGACTTCACTCTCATTCCTCTCATTTGAGGGTCACCAATGACTTTTACCAAATTCAGACTCTGCTCACTTCCTCTATCCTAGGCTCAGATTCTTTGCAGTGACTAAAATTTCCCTACTCCCTTCCTTCCCTCTGTCCCCACTTCCTTCTTAATATTTCATACTCCCATGACCTCTAGGGCATTACTCTTTTCTCTCAACCTCTTAGACTGCTCTTTCTCTGCCTCCATCCTGCGGCTAAACACAGTTATTCCCTAAAAAAATTTGCCTTCAGCCTCTACCAATTTTTTCCAAAATAAACTCTTTCTTTAAAATTCCAATTATTCTATATAGATGGTACCTGAATCTTTTTCTGGCCCTATACTCTCTCCTAAGCATTAAACCTAAATTTCTAGCCATAGTCTAGATATATTTTTACCTGGAAGTTCTGAAGCAGCTAAAAATCAACTGCTCCTGGCTCTCCTATTTCTATAAATGGCACATTCATTCTAAGTCCCGCAAGGTCAAACCACAGTCACTTTTAACTCCTCCTCAACCTCATACCTTTTCTATTATCAAATTCTTTTAGCTCTTAGCTCCACATTGCCTCTTACTTTGATTCCTCAACTCCATTCCTAGAGCCACCATCCTAGGTAATAGTTTATTTAATTTTTCAATCATGTCATTTTCCTGCTTAAAACCTTTTATTAATTTTTTTTGCACTTAGAAATAAAGTTCAAATTCCCTACCATGGCTCATCAGGCTCTCTGCATTAGGCTCTTTCCTACTTTCAGCTTCATCTCCTACCACTCTGTGGTTCACACTGGAAGCCAGGCACAGCGGTCTCTGCATTCATTGGATCCACCAAATCTTTCCAAAATCAGTGTCTTTGCATTTTCTGTTCCCCCTCCCTGGAACACTTTTCTGGCTGGCTCTTTCTAATCCTTCAGTTTTCCAAAGTCATATCCTCAGAGAGGCCCTCCTGAAAACTATGTGAAATTCCCTTTCCTCATATTCTGTTATCAGATAACCTTATGTATTCCCTATATAGCACTTCATACACTGTGAAATTATCTTTTCTTTTTTTTTTATTGAACTAAGTTGATTTACAATATTGTGTTAGTTTCAGGTGTACAACAAAGTGATTCAGGCTCATTTCTTTTTTCGCTGTGCCTCGCAGCTTGCGGGATCTTAGTTCCCCAACCAGGGATTGAACCCAGGGCCACGCCAAGTCCTAACCACTGGACTGCCAGGGAACTCCCTCATTTCTTTTTTATGTGTTTATTTTGTCTCCCTCTCCCCCACTAATACCCCTTCCCAAATATAAACACTATAGACAAGAGACCATGTCTGGCTTGTCCATCATTTTCTTTTCCTAGAACAATGTGGTCACTCAATAATATTAAATGATTAAAGAATAAATCTAATTCTGGATGATCATTCCCTCTCAATTAATAATAGCCTTCTAACTCTTTACTAGTTTCTATCCTCTTTTATTTTTTTCTATTCAAATAGGGTCTGATCATATAACTTCCCTATTTAAAAAATGAAATGGTTCCCCCGCCTCCCTATGATAATAAACACAAACTCCAAATTTTAGAATTCAAGGCCCTCTTCAACATGATCCTTTTCCAACCTTCTATCCCCTACTGCTTTTTCCTCTTTTCAAATGTTACCCTCTAGCCAAATGGGATTGCATCTCACAGAACAGGACTCTAGTTCCTCACCTTCATATCTTTGTTCCTATTGTTACCTAATCCTGCAAACCTCCTCTCCCAACTTTCTACATATCCAAATCTGTTAGGAGATAACTATGAAATATAAGCAAGAAGATGGTGGCTTAGATTTGGATGGTAGAGAAGTGTGAAGAGATTATGGATGTAGATTTGGAGGTAGAGTTGGCAGGACTTGTTTAATGATGGATTGGATGTGAGGCTGAGGGAAAGGGAGGAAAAAAAGATTTGTGGCTCTAGTAACTGTAGAGATGGTGGTTCTGCTTCTGAAAAAAGGAAAGACTAGAAGAGAAACAGTCTGGGTAGAGGAGATGCATTAGAAATCAAGAATTCTGCTTTGACTATATTAAAATTAGTATGTCCTCTAGTTATCTAAGTAGCAACTGGATATATGCATCTGGAATTCAGGAGGTCAGAGCTGGAGATAAGGTTTATGAATCATCACCACGAAGCTGTATATTAAAGCCATGGGAGAGGACAAGCTCACCTTGGGAGAATGAATACAGAGGAGAAAAGGAGGCCCAATTCTGAGCCCTGGGATATTGAGCAAAGGAGTTAGGAAGAAAATTAGGAGAGAGTGACGTCACAACAGCCAAGACAATAAACTGTTTCTAAGAAGAAGTGTCTATGACTAATGCTGCTAAGAGGTCAGGTAAGGTAAGAGAGAAGTGGCCATTGGTTTAGCTGTCCGTGTAGAGTAGTAGAGACAGAAGCCTGACTGGAATGGGAAAAAATTATGTTGAATGAATCACTGTAGAACACTAATTATTCCTCAGCACAACTGAAGTCCTAAGGTATTAATGTCTTTACCAGAAACTGATATAAACCCCAAATTTCTAGCATAAAATATGGGATTATTTTTCCTAAAGATACTAGGTTGGAAAGGCAGCAAAGAGACAGATAAGTCTGGATTTGAACTCATCCTCTGCCACTTACAAGCTAAGTGTTTTTAGGACAAGTTTCTTAACCAAGTTAAGCTTCAGTTACTTCATCTATAAAATGGAAATATTAATAATACCTACCTCATAAGGTTGTTTTGATAAATAGATATTGAATGTAAAATGCTTAGTACAAGGAAGTTGTTATTGTCACTATTGTTATCATTCTTCTTTTCTTTAGATATTCCTTTTTTAAAAAAAAAAAAAAAATCACAAGACTTTATTGCCCTTAGGCTATGTTAATTGTTAAAACTAAATGTGGAAATATCTAATACAGTATTCCTAACCTATTTAAATATACATCCCATCTGGGCTTCCCTGGTGGCGCAGTGGTTAAGAATCCGCCTGTCAATGCAGGGGACAAGAGTTCGAGCCCTGGTCCGGGAAGATCCCACATGCCGCGGAGCAACTAAGCCCGTGTGCCACAACTACTAAGACTGTGCTCTAGAGGCCGCGAGCCACAACTACTGACACCCGCGTGCCTAGAGCTCATGCTCCACAACAAGAGAAGCCACCGCAATGAGAAGCCTGCGCACCGCAAAGAAGAGTAGCCCCCACTCGCCACAGCTAGAGAAAGTCCATGCACAGCAACAAAGATCCAATGCAGCCAAAAATTAATTAAAAATATATCTATAAAAAAAGTTTTTTATAAATATATAACATCCCATCTTTGTAAATATAAATAATGATACATTCACATTATGAGATTCTAATACGCCCACATGGATGGCATGATATAGGCTGAGAATTGCTTTATCTTCTACATATCCTCATCAGCCTAAATTATGTTGAGTTTTACTCTCTGAAGTCTGTATTAAGGAAAACAATAGTTATTGGAGGGGTGGATTCCCAGCACATCATTAATAACCTTAGGCTGTGCCCATGACTTCTCTCCTTCACTCATAAGGTCAACAGTATATTTCTTACTTCATTACATTTAGGGATTTTAAGCCTTTTTGTTTTATTGCTACATAAAAATAAAAACTGTTGGGCTTCCCTGGTGGCGCAGTGGTTGAGAATCTGCCTGCCAATGCAGGGGACACGGGTTCGAGTCCTGGTCTGGGAAGATCCCACATGCTGCGGAACAACTAGGCCCGTGAGCCACAATTACTGAGCCTGCGCGTCTGAAGCCTGTGCTCCGCAACGAGAGAGGCTGCGACAGGGAGAGGCCCGCGCACTGCGATGAGGAGTGGCCCCTACTTGCCGCAATTAGAGAAAGCCCTCGCACAGAAACGAAGACCCGACACAGCCATAAATAAATAAATAAATAAATAAAAATTTTTTAAATTAAAAAAATTAAAAAAAAATAAAAACTGTTGCCTTTTTAATATTACATTTAAATATTTAAATGTGTAGAAAAAGAACAGTTAGCCAAACTAAAAATTATGTATCTAAATTAAATAAAAATATGAAAAAATTTGTATGTAAAGATTTAAATAAAATACAGGAATCTTTGTATACCCATAAATAAATAATCCTAGTAGAACCCTAGCCAAAATGCTGAAAAATACTCACCGCAAAGTCAAAGTGTAATCTCCCTGCATTTTTGTTGAGGCATCTCTGACCAAGAAGGTACCATCTGGCATGTCCCGTAATTTGTCATTTACCTCCTCCCTGAAGAACAGAATTATAGGAAAAATGAAAAAAATGTAAGTGTTGGTTGTTCTTTTCATACATTATCACTAAGACTAGTTGGGAGGTGGGTACGTCTAAGGTTATAGAATTATGGGGGCTGCCAGAGGTCATTTAGTTCCTCCCCCTAGGTATTTCTTTCTGTTTTGATTTTTGGTGTTATGCAATCTAAGGAAGGGTATTTGATTTTTAAACTCTTCCAGGTTTCAACTGTCTGTAGGGAATAGTGTTTCCATTAAGCCTTTAGGGCTTCCTTAGGCAGGTATGAACTTGTAGAGTTTCAGAAAAAAACAACAGCTGTTTAGAAAGAAGATTAAGTTTAAGCAACAGTGGCAGCTGGGTCAGATCAGAGTGGGGATAATTTACTCAGTTCACAACCTTTAATATAATATTCTCCAATTTGCATTTATACTGATAACAAATTCCTTCTGCAGAGTTGGTTTAGGACTTTAAGGAACAACACTAAAAGACTCAAAGAAAATGGCAGGGCATAAAAGAACCTTGAATTATAGAACCACATGGTCTTAAAATATAAATTAAGTAGTATTTAAATATAACAGATCCTTTTATTGTACACTGCTAAAATTTAAATTTTCTGATCAATTTGAATATGAAATATATTAAGTCTTCCTTAAAAAATTAAATAAGGAATTACCATATGACCCAGAAATTCCACTTCTACACCCAAAGAACTGAAAGCAGAAACTTGAACAAACATTTATACACCAATGTTCATAGCAACATTATTCACAATAGCCCAAAGCTGTAAACAATCCAAATATTCACCAAAGCCAAATGTCCAGATGAATGAATAAATAAAAATGTGGTATATACATATAATGGAATAATATTCAGCCTTAAAAAGGAAATTCTGACACATGCTACAACATGGATGAACCTTTAAGACATTATGCTAAGTGAAATAAGCCAAACACAAAAGGACAAATGTTATATGATTCCACTTATATGAGGTACCTAGAATAGTCAAATTCATAGAAAGAGAAGGCAGGATGGTGCTTGCCAGGGGCTGGGGAGAACAGGAGGAAAGGGGAGTTAGTGTTTAATTGGTACAGAGCTTCACTTTGGGAAGATGAGAGTTCCAGAGATGGATGGTGGTGATGGTTGAACGATAATGTGAATGTACTTTATGCCACTGAACTGTATATTTAAAGATGGTTAAAATGATAAGGAAAAAAAAAAGAAATGAGTGCTACTTTGTAATGGGAGAGAACAGACAAGAGAAAGAGAAGGACAAGCATATAGAGCAATATAGAAGCAACCTGGAATCTGACTTGGCAGAAATGGATAGGAATTTTTAAAAACAAGAAAATACAATGTTCAAATTTTAAAATATATATACATATATATTTTTTCCTTCTGTAAGTTCAAAGCTTTCCAAAATCACATTTTACCCAAAAAGCAAATCTATCCTAGAGTCCTGTTTCTCAAAAGGAGGTGTGTGAAGGGTGCATAAAAATCACCTGGGGAGGTTATAAATGCAGATTCCTGGACCCTACCCCATGATGCTTGTGCATGCAAAGATTGTGGAACCATTGCCTTAGAAACAGAAAAGTAAGGAAAATTAAGTACAGATAAATATCTTTTATCCTAAAACACATGCACCTAACCTAAATGTATAGGTTTCATTTATTCAGAAGTCTATCCTCAATACAGTATTAAAAGTAATAATCACAGCCATAATTGAAAGATTTTCTTGTCACTTTTTTTGTGGGAAGAAAAGCATTCAGAAAATTTGAAAGGTTCTTTAAATGACAACTTGTGGGGCATTAAAAATGTTTTATTTTAACTCTTAATCTCAAAATTATTTTTCTAAACTTCATTCAATTATAGTACCCTTCTAGTTACCTTGAAATATCTCCCCAGTACCATTCTGCATCCTGAAGAGAAACAGAACCGTCCTTCATTCCATTTGTAATGGCTGAAGTCATTGGCTTCGGTGGCTTTGGTGGAAGAGCTAGAAGAGAAATGAATATTATTATTTTGTAGATGTAAATTATTATTTGTTTTCTAATTTCCTCAGTCAAACACAGCTCATTAACCAATGTACATTATGATTCAAATAATTATAAATCAAATTAAGAGTTATTTTATGTTAAGTGTTAAACATTAGCCAAAGAAATAATCCTTTTAGAACTCTACCAATAATTGCCTGAAAAAATGAAATATTTGAGCTATTTGCGTTTTCTTCCTTCTTATAAAATACTAACTTTTCTTTGGATTCCTTTCTCCTAGACCAGGGGTGGGGAATAGAGAACGTCTGTGCCACCATTCTTTCAAGGTGGCATTGTGAATGAGCGGCACTCCTTTCCTCCATGCCAGGAATTGGTCTCAAAATCCATGTCATTTTTTCTTTATGCAGTTTTTTTTTTTTGCCCCACCGCGTGGCCTGCGGGGATCTTAGTTCCCCAACCAGTGATTGAAACTGTGACGCCTGCAGTGGAAGCGCGGAGTCTTAACCACTGGACTGCCAAGGAAGTCCCCCAAAATCTGTGCCATTCATGCTTCCAGGCATCCATTACCAGTCCATCAGAGTGAGATGAAGTCTGTTTGTCATCCCTGCCTTAGGCAGAGGAGTGAATGAATTGCATGAATAGACACCACCCAAAATGGCTTTGAAAGCAGTGAGCTGATTCAGCTCAGTTCCCTGGTTCCCAGAAATACCTATTAAATGTCTATCATGTGCAAGAAAGTGCTAAGAAGTGGGGATACAGACTTGAGTAAGCCACCGTCCCTGGCCTTGAAGAGTTTACAGCTTTGTGAAAATGTTTGCCGTGATGTTCGCAATTAGACTGTCCATCTGGAGCATGCCCACTTTTGTCAGGCGCACTGGGGCTCCCTGGCCTTCCTGCCTCTCCAGTCCTGGCCCAATCTGCTCCCTACTTTATGATTTACTGACGATTATCATGAACCAGCTCTTCTCTAAATTTGAACATCACATCCTATGGTTTTGGTTTTTTGTTTTTCACAGTATGCTCTTTCTCACTACTTTCCATAGTCTTCTCTGTACTTCATTTTTCAGAAAAGGATGATATGAGATCTGCTTTATTTAAAAATACTGACTAGGCACCACAGCCTCTGTAGCTGAGGGCTCAGTAGCTTGATCCCATGAAAAGGAGGAGAAAGGCCAGGCAAGTGGGTATTGGGAGAGAAGTAAGCTGTTCACGTGTGCATTTATACCTATGCTTTTAACACACTTCCATAAAAAGCATTAATAAAGAAATGGACATTGAGACACTAGTCCTGACTAAAAATCAGTTGATTCTGCCTTTGTGATAACTATCAACGGGTATGTTTCATTCACATAAGAGTACTTATTTTTCATTTTCTGGTGTTAACTTAAGAACACAATATAAAATACACGCCAATTGATACAGACTGACTTCTGCACTTGACATAACCATTTACATCCATTCCTTACAGGAGACAGATTAAGTGTAAAAGATGGTCAATTTTGAGTTGCAAAAGTTGCAGAAATGACTTTGGTAGGGTTGGGTAGTGCTTTGTCAAATGGATGTCATAGTTTATTACTAGTAAAGAGAAGGGAAACGTAGTTTGCATTTCTAAAAAAAAAACTTAATAGGGGCTCTATATTTAGTGGTCATATTAGGAAAAATGATAATCTGTAGAATGAATAGTTATGTTTTGTTACAACTAATACTTTCTTTGTTAAGAAGGTTGTATTGGCCATAAAAAGGAACGAAATTGGGTCATTTGTAGAGACGTGGATCGATCTAGAGACTGTCATACAGAGTGAAGTGAGTCAGAAAGAGAAAAACAAATATCGTATATTAACACATATATGTGGAACCTAGAAAAATGGTACAGATGAACCAGTTTGCAGGGCAGAAATAGAAACACAGCTGTACAGAACAAACGTATGGACACCAAGGGGGGAAAGTGGTAGGGTGGTGGTGGTGTGATGAATTGGGAGATCAGGATTGACATATACACACTAATACGTATCAAATGGATAACTAATAAGAACCTGCTATATAAAAAAATAAATAAAATTCAAAAATTAAAAAAAAAAGGCTAAAAAAATATATGTATATTTGTACACACACACACAATATATTAAGTAATTTAAAAAATAATAAAAAGCTTGTATTGGGACTTCCCTGGTGGTGCAGTGGTTAAGAATCTGCCTGCCAATGCAGGGGATACGGGTTTGAGCCCTGGTCCGGGAAGATCCCACATGCCGTGGAGCAACTAAGCCCGTGCACCACAACTGCTGAAGCCCACACACCTAGAGCCTGTGCTCTGCAAAAAGAGAAGCCACCACAATGAGAAACCCATGCACCGCAATGAAGAGTAGCCCCTGTTTGCTGCAACTAGAGAAAGCCCACACGTAGCAACGACGACCCAATGTAGCCATATATAAATAAATTTATTTTTTTAAAAAGGGTTGTATTGAGTCTTCAATTTCAAGCGTGGCTTAAAATGTAAATATATCACATGATGCATTTAAACACAATGATACCTTTGAAGCAGTCAAACAGCATTCGTTTTGTGTTTAGAACTACAGAAGAAAATCTCTTCAAATAAAATAGTTCTAAATTAGAAAAAAAATAAACTTTTAAGTCTAAACAGATGTCCAAAAAACTTCTCTCTCAAAAGACAACATGAAGCCCCTTCACAAACAATTCAGTCCAAAAGCCATTAAGGGAGAGCTGGTCATGATGGCCAAGAGCTGGTGTCAGAGTCCAAAGCAGGTGAGGGAGGACTATGTCCATGCTTGAGGGCAGCTGCACAACAAGGATCTCAGAGCTCCAGCAGGGTGAGGAGGGAATCCTCAAGAGGGCAACTTGGCTTGGGGTGTTGAAGGTGAGTGAAGAAGAAGGGCAGTGGCCTGGGGCCTGGGTGGCACAGAGTGTTGGAGACCAAGCTAACAAGGACACGGTCCTAGGAGGTGGGCATCCCAACACAGTGGGGCAAAGCCAGATTAGGATGCAAAGAGTTTCTAATTGGGCAGGGGATGGGAGGGAGTAGGCAGAATGTAGCAATAACTATGAAAGACTGGGTAATATAGAGAAATGGATCAAATAAGTAAAACTACTATAGATAATAGGAGCTGGGGTTCTCACAGTCTAAAAAGGAAGTTACAAATATGGAAAGGTAGAGAAATAGAATGAACCCTCTGGTTTGGACTGCAATTGCAGCTATTGATGTGAACCCATGGACTTCAACAGATAGATAGATAGATAGATAGATAGATAGATAGATAGATAGATAGATAGGTATAAATGTCTGTACTTATAGAAAATACAACTATTCCCTAGCTCTGTCCCCTGAGAGGGCTTGGGATCAGCAAAATCCTAATACGCACACCTAGCACCCAGATCTTGGTTTCTAATGCCATTCTCTACTAAAAGGAACCAGGGCTCTTTGGAGAAATGGTTGAGGTGGGGCAGAGCAAGTACCAAATGAACCTGGAACATTATGTTGTGCTAAAAAGTAACCAAGTACTCAAAGAATGAGGGGCCATGATAAAAGAACAAAGAAGCCAGCTTGAAGGGGCTCCCACTACCAAATCTGGGATAACTGGAGCATCAATACAAATAACAATAGTAAGGGAATATAAGCCATTCAACAAAATAGGAATCTATGTGTCCACACAGATATAAATAAATAAATGAAACAATTGAAAGATTAATGAGGAGGAAGACATATAATTTCGAAGGCCTTCCCACAAATGCTTATTAATCACAAAAGTATTGAAAAAGACTAATATAATAGTGGAGAAATCTGGCAAATACACCTTAATCAACTAATCAAGGTTACTACCAACAGTAATGGTGAGATCACGGGCCCCCAACAGGATATATCACGAAGGACACAACATCACTTCTGCCAAATACCTGCCATATATGCATAAACTGAATCTAATCATGAGGAAATCAGACAAACCACAGACAAATCATCAGACAAACCACAACTGAAAGACATTCTACAAAATAACTGGCTTGGTGCTTCCCTGGTGGTGCAGTGGTTAAGAATCCGCCTGCCAATGCAGGGGACACGGTTCGAGCACTGGTCCAGGAAGATCCCACATGCCACGGAGCAACTAAGCCTGTGCACCACACACCTAGAGCCTGTGCTCCGCAACAAGAGAAGCCACCGCGATGAGAAGCCCATGCACCTCAACGAAGAGTAGCCCCCGCTAGCCGCAACTAGAGAAAGCCCACACGCAGCAACGAAGACCCAACACAGCCAAAAATAAATAAATAAAATAAGTAAATTTATTAAAAGAAAAAAAAAGATTCTCTCTAAAAAAAAAACAAACAAAACTGGCTTGGAATCTTCAAAAATGTTAAGGTCGTGAAAGTCAAGAAAGACTGAGGGACTGTTCCAGATTGAAGAAGACTAGAGAATCATGACAATTAAATACAATGTGTGAGTCTGGACTGGCTCCTTTTGTTATAAAAGACATTACTGGGACAATGGCAAAACCTGAATGGGATCTGAGGATGAGATGGTAGTAATGCATCAATGTTAATTTTCTGATTTTGATAGTTGTATTGTGGTTACGTTGGAGAATGTTCTTATTGGTGGGAAATACACACAAACATGGTCATCATGGACTATCATGTTGGCAACCTACTCTGAGTGGTTCAAGAAATCAAGTTCTTTGTATCGTACTTGCAACTTTTCTTTAAGTTTTAGATTGTTTCAAAAAAACTTCTTTTTTAATTAACAAAAAAGTTATAGATAATACTGTGGGGAAAGGGGAACGATGTGAATATAGGAATGCAGTTGGTCCCCTATCTCACACCATATATGCAAAAATTAACTCAAAATGGATCAAAGACCTAAATGTTAAGAGCCAAATGATATACCTGACAAAAAATTGTATCTAGAACACATGAAGAACCTTGCAACTTAACAGAAAAAAAAGTGACTAAAATTAAAAATGGGCAAAGGATCTGAATAGACATCTCTCCAAAGAAGATATACAAATGGCCCACAAGCACATGAAAAGATATTCAATATCATTAGGCATCACAGAAATGAAAATCAAACCGCAATGAGATACCACTTCATACCCACTAGGATGACTATAATCAAAGAGTCAGATAATAACAAGTGTTGGTGAGAATGTGGAGAAATTGGAACTTTCATACACTGCTGATGAAAATGTAAAATGATGCAACTGGTTGGAAAACAGTCTAGTAGTTCCTCAAAAGGTTAAACGTACAGTCACCATATAACCCAGCAATTTCAATCCTATCTGTATATTTCAAGAGAAATGGAACATACAACCATACAAAAACTAGTATATAAATGTTCATAGCTGTATTATTTATAATAGCCAAAAAGTGGAAACAACCCAAATGAATAAATAAAGTGTTGTGTGAATACATATACATATAATTAAATATTATATTTAGTATTTAATTATAAATTAAAAGGCAGTAAAAAGGAATAAAACATGCTGTAACATGGATGAACCATGAAAACATTAGACTAAGTGAAAAAACAGTCATGAAAGACCACATATTATATGATTCCATTGTCCAGAACATGAAAATCTATAGAAGACAAAGAAGAATAATGGTTGCCTAGGGTTGAGTTGAAGGGGAAAAGGGAATGACAGTTAATGTATGCAGTTACGTATGCAGGTTTCTTTGGGGGGTAATGAAAATGTTCCAAAATTGCTTGTGGTGATGGCTGCACAACTCTGTGAATATATTAAACACTACTGAATCATATACTTTTTAAGTGGATGAATTGTATGGTATGTGAATTATATCTCAATGAAGCTGTTTTAAAAACAAAAATCAGACTTCTGAAATCACTAGATGGGGGAGAGCTTGCTATAATCCATACTTTTTTTTCTAACTGGCTACTTATTTATACCTATCTTCTTTGAAAAGGACGTGGCTTATAAAAGTAGCAACAGTTGGAACTATAATTTTGTAGAATTTAAAATTCTTCTACGTATAAGGATTAACAGTTTAAACGTGTGCTATACAAAAGCACTTTGTTATCACTATGAAAGGTACAAAGACAAGGCACTCAAAAGAACAAATCTAGAGGGAATGACACTTAGAAACACCTAACCATAATTCTCAGCAGAATGAGGTAAATAACTATAATAAAAGTAAAGTAAGGTGCAATGAAAACCCAGCAAAAGGAACAATTTATCCTCTCCTGGGGAAACTTCAAGTTCAAACACTGGGCTTCTCAAACCTAGTCCTTACTGAACTGAATGCCATGACCAGGAGGGCCCAACAAGAACCAATTCGCCTCCTTGAATCAGCAGGTAGGTTACAACCTAATCACCAAAAGGAGCCACAGAGACTTGCTGCTGTCTATATTCCTTCTCGGGGGGAGCTCTATCCTGAACTGAGTTGACCAGCAGCATGGGGAATCTGCTATTTATGGATAATTACAGTTTACTGATAGCTCCACCACCACCAAACAGATAATGACCACGTCACATGTATTACAGAGGGCTCCCATAGCCTCCTTATAACTTGCTTTTCTCATCTGCAGAAATATAAGAAGAATGAAATGATTATAAAGCTGTTCCTACATAAAGTTGCTAAAAGAACACAATTAAGAATGAATGAAATACTGGCCTATTTCTACATTCTCATCTATCATCACTCCATACATATATTAAACAAGTATTTACTGAATACCTTCTATGTTCTAAAAGCTGGGAATATAGCAATGAACTAGACAGACACAGTCTTTATACTTATGAACTTTATAATCCAAAAGGATAAACTTCAAGATAATTCATCATTCTTAAAATCATGAGTATGTTCAAATTTAGTTCAACTAAATTGAGTCTTCAAACTAAATGTTTTGCTTTCTCTAGCAGTTGATCTCCCTCCCATGTAAATTATAGAATTTACTGGACAAAAGTAAGTAAAAATTTACCTTACATAACCTTCTTATTACATGGAGATAAGCATATTTTTATCTATATGTCACTTCCAGATTATGATATTATAAATAAAGGGAAAAATTACAAATCACATACATTTTAAGTAGGTCAAGTGGAACACATAAAGGGAGAAGCTAATTAGGGTACATTAATTACCTTTCAACCCCTTGACAAAGTGATTCTTGCACTGAGTAAGCACTGCAGTGCTGAGTGATAAATTAAATGCTCCTGAGCAAATATTGGGCTGGCCAAAAAATTTGTTCAGGTTTTTCCATAAGATTTTACAGGAAAACCCAAAAGAACTTTTTGGCCAACCCAATACCTTCCTACATAAGTATCCATAAAATACCTAGCACTTTTGTTTCTATCTAGTAGACAATGAACAGTACTTCTCTTCCCATTTTGAAAAAGTATATTACAAGTTTTAAAATATTAGCAATACATAAAGATGTTTCAAATCCAGTTTTTAATATGTAGACATAAGAACAAACATATACACATATATGTTTGTGTGTATGTATATACATGCATAAAAACATCTGGAAGAATACACAAACTGCTAATAGTGTATACAACAGGAATGTTGGGAGCAACACAGGAGAGCACTTTACCTATATATGCATGCTTTATTTATGTATGTTTTAAAAAAACAAAAACAAAAATGGTTATGAATAATTTTTCATTTTAATTTGTTGTGTCTTCTGACTTTTTTAAAAAAACTTTCAAAAATTCACTTTGATTTTTTTTAATTAAAGAAAGTGTTCAGGGGCTACAATGCTGTAAAAAAATTATTTCTTTGGTCATAATCTACAAATAATGTACAAATAGGAGATTAAAGTATTGTATCAAAGTTAAATGTACTGGGCTTCCCTGGTGGCACAGTGGTTAAGAATCTGCCTGCCAATGCAGGAGACACGGGTTCAAGCCCTGGTCTAGGAAGATCCCACATGCCACAGAGCAGCTAAGCCTGTGCACCACAACTACTGAGCCTGTGCTCTAGAGCCCACGAGTCACAACTACTGAGCCCACATGCCACAACTACTGAAGCCCATGCACCTAGAGCCCGTGCTCCGCAACGAGAAGCCACCGCAATGAGAAACCCACACTGCAATGAAGAATAGTCCCCACTCGCTGCAACTAGAGAAAGCCTGCATGCAGCAATGAAGACCCAACACAGCCAAAAATAAATTAATTAATTAAAAAAAAAAAACTACTAGAGCTAATAAATAAGTTTGGCAAAGTTGTAGTGGTCCAAGATCAACACATAAAAGTCAGTTATATTTCTATAAACCAGCAATGAATAATCTGAAAGAAAATTAAGAAAACAATTCCATCAATAAGTGGAAACACATCCCAGGTTCACAGATGGACAAAAGCAATCTACAGATCCAATGTAATCCCTATCAAAATTGCAATAGGCTTTTTGTAGGACTAGAAAAAGCAATCAAATTCATATGGAATTAAAAGGGACCCTGAATAACCAAAATAATCTTGAAAACGAAGAACAAGGTTAGAAGATTCACACTTCCCTGTTTTAAAACTTACTATAAAGCTATAGTAATCAAAACAGGATGATACTGGCAGAAGGACAGACACACAGACTAATGGAACAGAACTGACAAATCAGAAATAAACCTTCATATGTATATGGTAAACTGCTTTAGGACAAGAGTCCAAAGACCATCTTTGGGAAAGTCTTTACAACATGTGGGGCTGGGGAAACTGTATATTCATATGCAAAATAATGCAGTTAAACTCCTACCTCACGCTATAAAAAAAAAAATTAATACAAACTGTATAAAGTTCTAAATGTAAGAGCCAAAACTATAAATATCTTAGAAGAAAATATATAGGGAAATCTTCACAACATTAGATTTGGTAATAATTTCTTCGATTTGACACCAAAAACACAGGCAAAAGGGAAAAAATAAACTGGAATTCATCAAAATTTAAAACTTTTAGGGACCTCCCAGGCAGTCCAGTGGTTAGGAGTCCACGCTCCTACTGCAGGGGGCATGGGTTCGATCCCTGGTTAGGGAACTAGATCCTGCATGCTGTGAGGTGTGGCCAAAAAATGAAGTTAAAAAAATTTTTTTTAACCTTTGTGCATCAAAGGACACCATCAAAAAAGTGAAAAAGACAACTCACAGAATGGGAGGAAGTATTTGCAAATCATAGATCTACAAGGGTTTAATATCCAGAATACATAAAGAACAAATCAACCAAAAACAAACAACTGAATTTAAAAAATGGGCAAAGGACTTGAATAGTATTTCTCCAAAGCAGATATACGAAAGGCCAATAGCACATGAAAAGATTATTATTAGTTATTAGAGAACTGCAAATCAAAACCACAATGAGTTATCACTTCATACCTATTAGGATGGCTATTATCAAAATAACAGAAAATAGCAAATGATGGCAAACATCTGAAGAAATTGGAACCCTGGTTCATTGGTGCTGGGAATGTAAAAACGGTACAGATGCTGTGAAAACAATTTGGTGGTTCCTTAAAAAGTTAAACATAAAATTACCAGATTATCCAGCAATTCCACTTGTAGGTATACACTCAAATGAATTAAAAGCAATGACTCAAACAGATACTTGTACACCAGTGTTCACAGCAGCATTATTCACAATAGCCAAAGGCAGAAACAAACCAACGTCCATCAACAGAAGAACAGACAAATAAAATGTGGTATACACATATAAAGGAATATTATTCAGCCTTAAAAAAGAATGAAATTCTGATACAGGTTACAACATGAATAAATCCTGAATGCATAATGCTAAGTGAAATAAGCCAGACAAAAAAGGATAAATACTGTATATTTATCTCAACTTATATGAAGTACCCAGAATAGGCAAATTAATAGAGACAGAAAGTAGATAGAGGTTACCAGGAACTGTGGGGTGGGGAGAACGGAGGAATTATCGTCTATTAGGTACTAAGTTTCTGTTAGCGATGATGAAAAATTCTGGAAATTGATAGTGGTACTGGTTGCACAACATTATGAATTTACTTAATGCCACTGAATTACACACTTAAAATGGTTAAAATTATAAATTTTATATTCTGTATATATTAGAACACTTTTTTTAAATTGCACAACCAGAATCTTTTCTTTTTGTCTTCCTACACAATACCAAATAAATGGCTAAGGTGATTTCTACTAAAATGGTCATGACAGGGGCTTCCCTGGTGGCGCAGTGGTTAAGTGCCAATGCAGGGGACACAGGTTCAAGCCCTGGTCCCGGAAGATCCCACATGCCGCGGAGCAGCTGGGCCCGTGAGCCACAATTACTGAGCCTGCGCGTCTGGAGCCTGTGCTCCGCAACAAGAGAGGCCGCGATACTGAGAGGCCCGCGCACTGCGATGAAGAGTGGCCCCCACTTGCCACAACTGGAGAAAGCCCTCGCACAGAAACGAAGACCCAAACACAGCCATAAATAAAAATAAAAATTAAAAAAAAAAAAGCTACATTTAAAAAAAAAAAAAAAAAAAAAAGAACCCACCTGCCAATGCAGGGGACACGGGTTCAGGCCCTGGTCCAGGAAGATCCCATGTGCCGTGGAGCAACTAAGCCCATGCACCACAACTACTGAGCCTGCGCTCTAGAGCCTGTGAGCCGCAACTACTGAGCCCACGAGCCACAACTACTGAAGCCCACGCACCTAGAGCCCATGCTCTGCAACAAGAGAAGCCACTGCAATGAGAAGCCCACGCACCGCAACAAAGAGTAGCCCCCACTCACCGCAACTAGAGGAAGCCCACACAGAGCAACGATGACCCAACACACTAAAAAAAAAATAAATAAATTTTAAAAAAAGCTTTAAAAATAAATAAAATAGGGCTTCCCTGGTGGCACAGTGGTTGAGAATCTGCCTGCCAGTGCAGGGGACACAGGTTCGAGCCCTGGTCTGGGAGGATCCCACATGCCGTGGAGCAGCTAGGCCCGTGAGCCACAACTACTGAGCCTGCGCATCTGGAGCTTGTGCTCCGCAACAAGAGAGGCCGCGATAATGAGAGGCCCACGCACCGCGATGAAGAGTGGCCCCCGCTTGCCGCAACTGGAGAAAGCCCTCGCACAGAAACGAAGACCCAACACAGCCATAAATAAATAAATAAATAAATAAAAATTAAAAAATAAAAATAGAAACTAAATAAATAAATAAATAAAATAAAAAAATAAAATGGTCGTGACATAGACAAAGCACTCTTCTCTTGATAATGGTGCAACAGTTCTCAAAGTGTGATCCACAAACCCTCGAGAGCCCCTGAGGCTTTTTCAGGGAATATACAAGGTCAAAACTATTTTCATATTAATATTTCCTTTTTCACTTAATTATGGTTCACTGATAGTGTATAAGCATCTTGGATAAAAGATAAATCAAAGCAGTGGAAGCAGACTGTACTATTTCATCAGTCTAGTCACTCTATTCTTCACTATCACACACCTGAGTTTAAAAAAAAAGTCAGTTGGACTTAAAAATGTCCAACATAAAGCAGTAAAAAATTTTATTACACCTCTAGCTTTATTTTATTAAAATATATATCCTTAAAATTTTATAAACCTTGACCCTTGAGTACACATCTTTTTAATATTCTGTGTGACAAAATGAAAAATACATATAAAGCAGTTCTGCACAATGCAATGACAGTTATCTTGAAGAAAAACACTTAAGAGATTGACTTGCAAGCTACTTTCTCCATAGAACTCTATTTTTAACTTTATAAGTGGCTAACAAACTATAATTATTCAGACTTGGGTATTTGGCAGACATTTTTCCTAAAAATAAATAAAGCTTCTCACTTTACAGAAAACTACGGACAGTATTTGTTGCCATTGATAAAAGAGTTTTCAAAAGAATATTACAATTTTTGTAAAACTTGAAAACTTCCCAATAACTTTAAAACTTTTCTGCTGAGGTCAACAGTGATATTAATATTACTTAATATTGCAGAATGCAATGTGAAAACACCTGGAAGACCTACATAATTCAGTCAACTAATATTTTCAAAAAGACTGCTATAGGCTGAATGTTTGTATCTTATATGACCAGGCCACCCAAGACAGCTGTTTTCCTGCTCTCTGTACATCCCCTGCTCCACCAGTCCCTGCTTCACCTACACCTACACACATGACTGACCTTCCTTCTTTTTTTTTTTTTTAAATATATTTATTTATTTATTTTTATTTTTGGCTGTGTTGGGTCTTTTTGCTGCATGCGGGCTAAGCGGTGAGCAGGGGCTACTCTTCGTTGTGGTACACAGGCTTCTCACTGCGGTGGCTTCTCTTGTTGCAGAGCACGGGCTCTAGGCACACGGGCTTCAGTAGTTGTGGCTCGTGGGCTCAATAGTTGTGGATCGCGGGCTCTAGAGCTCAGGCTCAGTACTTGTGGTGCACAAGCTTAGCTGCTCCGCGGCATGTGGGATGTTCCCAGAGCAGGGCTCGAACCTGTGTCCCCTGCATTGGCAGGAGGATTCTTTACCACCACGCCACCAGGGAAGCCCCTGACCTTCCCTTTTAATCATAGAATCTAGGCAATCACCTGCTCCGCACCAGCTAGTGACTGTTTTAATCTTTAGATCAGAACTATCTCCACTATGACAGTTTATCAAAGGCGTGTGCGCCTCTGTTGGTTCCTTGGTAACCAATGAGCCAACCTGATGTGAATCATTCCGCTCCCCCTCCTCCGGTAGCCGTCTGCTGTTTATGTAAGATTCACCCACTTATGAAACCACTGATATCTCTATCGCTGACTCCAGGCTCTGTCTTCAGTCTTGAGGTAGAGCAAGTACAGGTAGGGCTTGCAAGCCTGCAGGGTGCAGCCCAGCATATCTCCACAAAATTCTTATGTTAAACCCTAACTCCCAACATGATGGTATTTGGAGGTGTGGGTCTCTGGGAGGTCATTAGGTCATGAGGGTGGAGCCTTCATGAATGGGATTAGTATCCTTATGAAAGAGACCCAAGAGACCTCCCTTGCCCTTTCCACCATGTGAGGACATAGGGGAGAACAGACACCTATGAATGTGAAAGTGGGTTCTCACCAGATACCAAATCTGACTGAGCCTTGATTGTAGATTTCTCAGCCTCCAGAACTGTGAACAATAAATTTCTGCGGTTGATAAGCCACTCCATCTAAAGTATTTTCATTATAGCAGCCCAAATGGACTACAACAATTCATGATGTTATAAAATCATACATGGGTAAGAAATCCATTAAAGTACAAGATAGACCAATGGATTGTAATATAACAGAGTTTGAAAAGTTCTTTGATATGGTTCTTGATTACACATTTCAACTAATCTTTAAGAAACTATCAAAGTTTTGGTAAAGTGTCAAGGAAGACCTTAAACACTAATATTAATTATATTAAAATATCCCTCCCTTTTGCAACTACCTATCTGTGTAAGACTAGACTTTTCTTCATAGACTTCAACCAAAACATATCACACTTCGCAAAGAAGTAAAGGGACTTCCCTGGTGGCACAGTGGTTAAGAATCCACCTGCCAATGCATGGGACACGGGTTCGAGCCCTGGTCTGGGAAGATCCCACATGCTTCGGAGCAACTAAGCCCATGCACCACAACTACTGAGCCTGCGCTCTAGAGCCCATGTGCCACAACTACTGAAGCCCACACGCCTAGAGCCCGTGCTCTGCAACAAGAAAAGCCACCACAGTGAGAAGCCCGCACACTGCAATGATGAGTAGCCCCTGCTCGCCGCAACTACAGAAAGCCTGCATGCAGCAACGAAGACCCAACATAGCCAAAAAATAAATAAAATTTTAAAAAAGGAGTAAATATGAGAATCCATCTGCCTTTTATTAACCAGAGATTAAAGAGATTCGAAAAAAAAATGTAAACCAATGCCATTCTTCTAACTAAATTTGTTTGGAAATTATTTTTCATTTAAAATGTCATTTATGTTACATGTAATGGTTTTGTTATTGCTATTTTTGTTATTTTTAAAAATTCATTAATTTATTTATTTTGGCTGCACCGTGTCTTAGTTGCGGCACACAGGATCTTCATTGCAGCATGTGGGATCTTTTAGTTGCAGCATGCGGACTCTTAGTTGCGGCATGCGGACTTCTTAGTTGCAGCATGCAGAATTCTTAGTTGCGGCATGTGGACTCTTAGGTGCAGCATGCATGCAGGATCTAGTTCCCCGACCAGGGATTGAACCCAGGCCCCCTGCGTTGGGTGTGCAGAGTCTTACCCACTGGACCACCAGGGAAGTCCCTGTTATTGTTATTTTTAAATGAATAAGGTAAACATTTTCAAATTTTCTCAGTTTTAATTTCTAATACAGTAACAATAGACATAACTCCCATAAACCAAAACACTTTAGGGTCTTCAATAGTGTTTAAGGGTGTAAAGGGTCCCAAATCAAAAAGTTCAAGAACTGCTAATCTAATCAGGCCTGTGTTCAAATCAAAAAGGAATTTTTTTCACTACCACTTTTTGTTCATGTACAAAAGGTTTTATATATAGCTGAATTGTACCCTGAAACCAAAAAAACGAGCTAGGATAAAGAAGAGGCTCAGGTTCCAATCCTACAACCTATTCAGAAGGCCATATGTGTTACAGAATAAAACATGCCTCAGCGAAGGGGATCAGAATATACCACCCCAAAGTATGCCACTTTGGCATGAGGATTATTTTGAGCTGAAGGCCATTTAAGAAACAGCAGACACAAAAGGAACTCTCTGCCCTCCCCTTTTCTGTCTAAAGGCAGGGCATATATTTCTATTTGTAAAGAAATCTCCCTCTCCCATACCAGGAAGAGGAGAATGACTCGATCACCAGAAATGACTTTTATCACAGGAGACAGAACCAACTGGAGTCTGCATAAACAAACCTTACTAAAACGAACTTTATCTTCCATTAATTTCCCCATATATTTACCTTCCCACAATTTACTACCCCTAGAATCCCAAATCCTTTTAACTTTGTCTAGTCACTTCTCCACAATTTATCACCCTTTCTTAAAATGGTATACAAGCTCTCACTGGTTTTTCAAAAAGATTTTAAAAATAGACAAATATTTAGCTAGACTTACCAAGAAAAAAAGAGAGAGGACTCAAATAAAATCAGAAATGAAAGGGAAGACATTAGCACTGATACCACAGAAATACAAAGGATCATAAGAGACCACTATGAATAATTACATGTCAAAAAACTGGACAACCCAGAAGATATGGAAACATTCCTAGAAACATACAACCTACCAAGACTGAATCATGAAGAAATAGAAAATATGAACAGACCAGTTACTAGCAAGGAGATTGAATCAGTATCAAAAATCACCCCAACAAACAGAAGTCCAGGGCCAGATGGCTCCACTAGTGAGTTCCACCAAACATTTTAAAAAGAATTAATACCAATCCTTCTCAAACTCTTACAAATAATAGAAGAGGAAGGGACACTTCCAAACTCATTTTTGTGAGGTCAGCATTACCTTAAAACCAAAACTAAACAAGGATACTTCCAGAAAATTAAAGGCCAATATCTCCAGTGAACACAGATGCAAAAATCATCACCAAAATATTAGCCAACTGAATTCAACAATACATTAACAGGATCATACATCATGATCAAGTGGGATTTATTCCAGGAATGCAAATATGGTTCAACATCCACAAAGCACCATGTTGTGATATACCACATTAACAAAATGAAGGATAAAAGTTATATGGTCATCTCAATAGATGCAGAAAAAGCATTTGACAAAACTGAAAATCTATTAATGATTAAAAACTCTCAACAAGGTGGGTACAGAGGGGTGACTTCCCTGGTGGTCCAGTGGCTAAGACTCTGCGCTCCCAATGCAGGGGGCCCAGGTTTGATCCCTGGTCAGGGAACTAGATCTCACATGCTGCAACTAAGAGTTCAATGCCACAACTAAAAATCCTGCATGCTGCAACTAAAGATCCCACATGCCACAACTGAAAGATCCTGCATGACTCAACTAAAGATCCCCCATGCCACAACGAAGATCCCACATGCCACAACTAAGACCTGAGGCAGCCAAATAAATAAATGTTTTTTTAAAAAAAGGTGGGTACAAAGGGAACATACCTCAACACAATAAAGACCATATATGATAAGCCCACAGCTAACATCATATGCAATAATAAAAAGCTGAAAGCTTTTTTAAGGAACAAGACTTTTTAATTAATTAATTAATTTGTTTATTTATTTATTTATTTTTGGTTGCATTGGGTCTTGTGCCGTGCGCAGGCTTTCTCTAGTTGTGGCGAGCAGGGGCTACTCTTCGTTGCGGTGTGCGGGCTTCTCATTGTGGTGGCTTCTCTTGTTGTGCAGCACACGCTATAGGCAAACGGGCTTCAGTAATTGCGGCACGCAGGCTCAGTAGTTGTGAATCACGGGCTCTAGAGTGCAGGCTCAGTAGTTGTGGCGCACGGGCTTAGTTGCTCTGCGGCATGTGGGATTTTCCTGGACCAGGGTTCGAACCCGTGTCCCCTGCATTGGCAGGCGGGTTCTTAACCACTGTGCCACCAGGGAAGCCCAACAAGACAACTCTTATTCACCACTTTTATTCAAAGCAGTTTTGAAAGTCCTAGCCAGGGCAATTAGGAAAAAAAAAAAAGAAAAGGCATCCAAATTGGACAGGAAGAAGTAAAATTACCTCTATTTGCAGATGACGATATATTACATATAGAAAACCCTAAGGACTCCATCAAAAAAACTGTTAGAACTAATAAACAAACTCAGTATAGCTGCAAGATACAAAATCAATATATAAAAACCAATTGCATTTCTATACTAATAATGAGCCATAAGAAAGAGAAATTAAGAAAACAATCCCATTTACAACTGGATCAAAAAGAATAAAATACCTAAGAATAAATTTAACCAAGGAGGTGAAAGATCTCTACACTGAAAACTATAAGGCACTGATGAAAGAAACTGAAGAAGACACAACTAAATGGAAAGATATTCCACGCTCATGGATTGGAAGAAAAACTGTTAAAATGTTCATACTACCCAAAGCAATCTACAGATTCAATGCAATCCCTATCCAAATTCCGATGGCATTTTTCACAGAAATAGAAGAAACAATCCTAAAACTGGCACGGAACTACAAAAGACCCCAAATAGTCAAAGCAATCTTGAGAAGGAATAACAAAGCGGGAGGCTTCAAACTTCCTGAACACAAACTATATTACAAAGCTAAAGCAATCAAAACAGTATGGTATTTAGCATAAAAACAGACATATGTGTCAATGGAATGAAACAGCCCAGAAATAAACCCACACACAAGGTCAATTAATTTATGTCAAAAGAGCCAAGGACATACAAAGGGGAAAGGACAGCATCTTCAATAAATGTTGTGGAGAAAACTGGACAGCCACATGCAAAAGAGTGAAACTGGACCACCATCTTACACCATACACAAAAATCAACTCAAAATGGATTAAATGCTCAAATATAAGAGCTGAAACCATAAAATTCCTAGAAGAAAACAGAAGGTAGCTCCTTGACATTAGTCTTGGCGATGGTTTTCTGGATTTGACACCAAAACCAAAGGCAACAAAAGCAAAAATCAACAAGTGGGACTACATCAAACTAAAAAGCTTCTGTACAGCAAAGGAAGCCATCAACAAAATGAAAAAGCAACCTACCAAATGGGAGAAAATATTTGCAAATCATATATCTGATGAGACAGTAATACCTAAAATATATTAGGGACTTCCCTGGTGGTCCAATGGTTAAGACTCTGCGCTCCCAATGCAGGGGGCCCGGGTTCGATCCCTGGTCAGAGAACTAGATCCTGCATGCCGCAACTAAGATCCCGTGTGCCACAACTAAAGATCCCTCATGCCGCAATGAAGATCCCACACACGGCAACAAAGATCCTGTGTGCTGCAACTAAGACCCAGGACAGCCAAATAAATAAGTAAATAATTTAAAAAATAAAAAATAAATAAAATATATTTTAAAACTTATGCAACTCAATAGCAAAAAAATCTGATAAAAAATGGGCAGAGGGGACTTCCCTGGCGGGACAGTGGTTAAGAATCCACCTGCCAATGCAGGGGACACGGGTTCGAGCCCTGGTCTGGGAAGATCCCACATGCCGCGGAGCAACGAAGCCCGGGCGCCACAACTACAGAAGCCCGCGTACTCTAGGGCCCACATGCTGCAACTACTGAGACCGTGTGCTGCAACTACTGAAGCCTGCGCGCCCATGTTCCGTGACAAGAGAAGCCACCGCAATGAGAAGGCCGTGCACAGCAACGAAGACCCAATGTGGCCCAAAAATAAATTAATTTAAAAAAATGGGCAGAGGATCTGAATAGCCATTTTTCCAAAAAGACATCCAGATGGCCAACTGTTACATGAAAAGGTGTTCAACATCACTAATTATCAGGAAAATCCAAATCAAAACTACGAGATATCACGTCACACCTGTTACGATGGCTACTATCAAAAAGACAAGAAGGGCTTCCCTGGTGGTGCAGTGGTTAAGAATCCGCCTGCCAATGCAGGGGACATGGGTTCGAGCCCTGGTCTGGGAAGATCCCACATGTCTCGCAGTAACTAAGCCCGTGCATCACGACTACTGAGCCCATGTGCCACAGCTACTGAAGCCCGCGCACCTAGAGCCCGTGCTCCACACGAGAAGCCACCACAATGAGAAGCCCATACAACACAACGAAGAGTAGACCCCGCTCGCCACAACTAGGGAAAGCCCGCACGCAGCAACATATACCCAACGCAGTCAAAAATTAAAAAATTTTAAAAAGACAAGAAATAACAAGTGTTGGCAAGGATGTGAAGAAAAGAAAACCCTTGTGTATTGTCAGTGGGAATGTAAATTGGTACAACAACTATGGAAAACAGTATGAAGGCTCCTCAAAAAATTAAAAATAGAATTAATGTATGAACCAGCAACTCCACTTCTGGGTATTTATCCCAAAAAAATGAAAACACTGACTCAAAAAGATATATGCACCCCCATGTTCATTGCAGCATTATTTACAGTAGTCAAGATATGGAAACAACCTAAGTGCCCACTGATGGATGAATGGATAAAGAAAATATATACAATGGAGGGAATTCCCTGGAGGTCCAGTGGTTAGGACTCGGTGCTTTCAGGCTTTCACTGCTGTGGCCCAGGTTCGATCCCTGGTTGGGGAACTAATATCCCGGCAAGCCGCGTGGCTCGGCCAAAAAAAAAAAAAAGAAAGAAAATATATACAATGGAATATTATTCAGTCATAAAAAGAAGATAATCCTGTCATTTGTGACAACATGGATGGACCTTGAGGGCATTATGTTAAGTGAAATAAGACAGAGAAAGACAAATACTGTATGATCTCACTTATACATAGAATCTGAAAAAAAAAGAAAAAGAATGAAGAAAACGGAACTCATAGAGAGAACAGATTGGTGATTGCCAGAGGAAAGGGATGAGAGATGGGTGAAATGGGTAAAGGTGGCAAAAAGATACAAACTTCCAGTTATAAAATTAATAAGTCCTAGGGATATAATGTACAGCATGGTGACCATTGTTAATAATACTATATTATATATTTGAAAGTTGCTAAGAGAATATATATTAAAAGTTCCCATCATGAGAAAAAAATTGTAACTATATGTGATGATAGATGTTAACTAGACTTGTGATCACTTCACAATATATACATATATCAAATCATTATGTTGTAGACCTGAAACTAATATAACGTTATATATCAATTATAGTCCAATTTAAAAGAAAAGAAAATTAAAAAATATGGCATACAAGCTCTCAAGCCTAACTGCTTCTTTGGGTTTTCACTTCTTTTCTGTGACATTCCTGTGTATATATGAGGAGTAAACCTTTTCTTTTGTTAATCTGGCATTTGTCAATTTAATTAGCAATCCCCAGTAAATAAACCTATGAGGGTAGAGAAAAAGGGTTTTTTCTCCCCCAAAGGTGATATAGTAGGTACCAAAAATATTTATTAGGCATTCACAAGATATTTCAGTTATCACTAAACCAGACCTAAGTAACATATGCAGAACCAAAAGGCAAACATAAAAGCAGTCATCCCTGTACTAGGGAAAAAGTCCTTAGCACCTCTGGCTTAGTCAGCTATTACTGGTAGTTTAGTATAACTAGAGATGGCAAACTAGTAGATCAGATATTGTTTTTATTTTCATAAAGAAAAAGAAAAAATAAACTACTAATTCATGTTTACTCTTTACAGTTAATTCATTTAAGCCATATTTAGATACTGGTTCTGATCAATCAACTAAAAGTAAAAAAGGAATTTGCAATGCTCTCTTAAAATCTTTCTGCATCAACCTCTTACATTTGTTTTTTTTTTTAATTCTTAATATTTACCCTCTAAATAGTAAATCTTATCTTCTACAAATATCCTTGACATAAAAATTCTGTTTAAGAAAAGTGTTTCGGGCTTCCCTGGTGGCGCAGTGGTTGAGAATCTGCCTGCCAATGCAGGGGACACGGGTTCGAGCCCTGGTCTGGAAAGATCCCACATGCCGCGGAGCAACTAGGCCCGTGAGCCACAACTACTGAGCCTGTGCATCTGGAGCCTGTGCTCCGCAACGAGACAGGCCACGATAGTGAGAGGCCCGTGCACAGCGATGAAGAGTGGCCCCCGCTTGCCGCAACTAGAGAAAGCCCTAGCACAGAAACGAAGACCCAGTATAGCAATCAATCAATCAATCAATAAATCTTTAAAAAAAAAAAAAAAAAGAAAAGTGTTTCATTCATATAAACCTTTGCTGTATGGTACTGAGGGTACTGTGTTTAAGTACTAAGTAAATAAAGAAATTATCCTGTTAAGTGTTGTCAAAGGCAAATGATGTTATCAAGTACACATAACAAACCTGAAGTATTTCATGAGATGATAAATTCTGACTACCTGAATAGAAAGTGTTATCCATGGTACTTTAAATAACCATTTTATTAAAAAAGTACTCTGAATTTCTGGAAACATCAAACCAGTTGTTACTAACCACTGCTAAGGAACCAGGGAACAAGAGAAAAATTCCCAGTACATATATTTGTGAATAATCTGAAATTATACAAGGTTTTAAACACGAAAGTTATAAAACTAAATAATTCTATTAAAATACAGTTCTAAACTCATGAACCTATTTCATTTTAGAGAAATTTTTTAAAAAGAATTAGAACTACTCTGGATGTTGATATAATCTTAGATGTAGAAAAATGCTTAGAAAAGAACGACTGGTTGATCAGGCTATCCAGAGGAAAAAAACAACTATATTCAGAGGGAAGGAAAACTTTTACTTAAATTAAATCTTCAGCTTTTTGAAAACCTAAAAATAAAATTATGGAAACATGAGGAGAGAAAGAAACAAAAACAACATTTCATCCTTCTAAAAGAAAAACAACTGACACCTTTAACCAACCTCTTTTTCAAGGATAATGATTAAAATAAAATTTCGCCCCCAGCACCAGTGACCTGCCACATTCAAATCCAGACTTCACAGACTCTTTGGCGTACAACAATGAATTACAGAACAATTTTGTTCACGTATGGACAAATGCTATTTTTCTCCACTGAAATTATTTCTCTGTAGTATGCTCATTAGTAACACTGACCCTTTCCTATGTCCCAATAACCAACCTGCTTTGTGAGCTAAATCCCAATCCCAAATCAGATGTTGCTGGCAAAACTAATCTCTGAATGAAAACAGTACATGAGCCAGTCACAACACAGAATTTGGTTTGTATGTTACTGACACTGAGACAGAAAACTGCAATTTCCAGCAGGTATTTTTAGTTGAGATTCTTGGCTCAGCAAAACTGAAGTTATGATTTTATCTTTAGAAACATATATGTTATTTTCTTAAAATTATATTGCTGATTTTTTCTTTGAAAATATATGTTTCTAAAAGACTATCTCACAACCAAAAAAATGATTTTAACAATTGGTAGAAGTAACATTTAATTAATAATTCAAGGTTAAAACACTTCGATTGAAATAGTAATGTGATTTCCCCTCCCTTTGTGCCTTTCCCCAAGCTAGAGACAGAGTTCCTTCTGATTTCAATTTTTTTTTTTAAGATTGATTGATTGATTGATTGATTTTAGACTGTGCTGGGTCTTAGTTGTGGCACACAGGATCTTTCATTGCAGTGTGCGGGCTTCTCTCTAGTTGTGGCGTGTGGGTTTTCTCTCTCTAGTTGTAGCGTGGGCTCCAGAGCACGCGGGCTAGGTAGTTTGCGGCACGTGGGCTCTAGTTGTGGCGCGAGCTCAATAGTTGTGGTGTGTGGGCTTAGTTGCCCCGTGGCATGTGGGATCTTAGTTCCCTGACCAGGGATCAAACCCACGTCCCCTGCATTGGAAGGCAGATGCTTTACCACTGGACCACCAGGGAAGTCCCTCAATTTATTCTGACACTGCCTTTTTTTGTCCACTCACATGATGTAATTTAGGTAAACAGCAGTTTCTTCAGTTTAAGTTAACTGCTTTGAAGATTCTAATAATAATAATAATAATATCACCTTCCTGATAGCAATGAATTCATTATATTTTCAAAGACTTCTCCAATTGGAAAATACGATGATTACAATATGATAAGTTTTAGACATATTTCATTCAAATAAATAGAATACTGTTTCTTAGTATTGCTCACAAACACACAGAAAACTACTGGTCTAAAATAAAATCTCCAGACTTGGCCATAACCCAGCAATGTAACTTTGCACAATCCTCTTAAACTCTCTTGTCTTCTTATCTATAAAATGTTTGATTACGTCTAAATAGTTCCTCCTGTCCTTGTATTTGGCTATCCAAAAGAGACAGTATCTTAGGCAGATTTCATTTAAAGTTTGCTGTGTACCATGAGTCATATTCCCAACTGGTAAGCTAAATGCAATTATGAAGACTATATTTCTAGGTGTTCATAAAAAGAACAACAAGAACCAAAAAAATAGCATTAATATTTTTTAAAGTGAACAACAGAACTGAAGAAAACTAGGATTAGACTTTAGGGGGAGAGAGGGATTAGCAAAACAGAGGCAGGAACTCCTTCCAACTCATTGTATGAGGCCAGTATAACTCTGATACCAATACCAGAAAAAGACAACACAAGAGAAGAAAACTATAGACCCAATATCCCTTAGGAACACAGATACAAAAATCCTCTACTAAATACTAGCAAACCAACTCCAGCAACACATAAAAAGGCTTATATACCATGACCAAGTGAGATTTGTTCCAGGAATGCAAGGTTGGTTCAACAAACAAAAATCAATCAATGTAATACACCATATTAACAAAATAAGAATAAAGGTTTGGTCATCACAGTAGATGCAGAAAAAGCATTTGACAATATCAAACACCTTTCAAGGTAAAAACACTCAACAAACTAGGAGTAGACGGGATTTTCCTCAACCTGATAAAGGGCATCTACGAAAAAACGCACAGCTAACGTGATACTTAATGGTGAAAGACTGAATGCTTTCCCCTAAATCAGGAACAATACAAGGATGTTTTTTCTTGCCATTTCTATTTAATACTACTGGAGGTTCTCACCAGAGCAATTAGGGAAATAAAATATATAAAAGGCATCCAGATTGGAAAGGAAGAAGTAAAACTATGTCTATTTGCACACAGAAAATTACAAGAAATACACACACCAAAAAAACCACTATTAGAGCTAACAAACAAGCTCAGCAAGATTGCAGGACACAAGATCAACATATAAAAATCAATTGAGGGGACTTCCCTGGTGGCACAGTGGTTAGGAATCCACCTGCCAATGCAGGGACACGGCTTCGAGCCCTGGTCCAGGAAAATCCCAAATGCTACGGAGCAACTAAGCCCATGCGCCATAACTACTGAGCCTGCGTTCTAGAGCCCACGAGCCACAACTGCTGAGCCCACGTGCCACAACTACTGAAGCCCACGTGCCTAGAGCCCGTGCTCCGCAACAAGAGAAGCCATCGCAATGAGAAGCCCATGCACCACAACGAAGAGTAGCCCCCACTCACCGCAACTACAGAAAGCCCGTGCACAGCAACAAAAGACCCAACGCAGCCAAAATAAATAAATAAATAAATAAATAATAAAATAAATAAATTTATGAAAAAATTAAAAATAGAAATACCATTTGAGGGACTTCCCTGTCAGTCCAGTGGTTAAGATTCTGTGCTTCCACTGCAGGGGGCACGGGTTTGATCCCTGGTTAGGGAACTAAGATCCTGCATGACGCACAGTGTGGCCAAAAATAAATTAAAAATTAAAATAAAAAAAAAGAAATACCATTTGATCCAACAATCCCAATTTGGATATATACTCATATATCCAAAAGAAATGAAAGCAGGGTCTCAAAGAGACACTGGATACCTATGTCCACAGCAGCACTATTCACAATAGCCACCAGTGAAAACAACCCAAATGTCCCCTGACAGATGAATGGCTAAATAAAATGTGGCATATACATACAGTGGAATATTACTCAGCCTTAAAAAGGAAGGAAAGGGGCTTCCCTGGTGGTGCAGTGGTTGAGAATCTGCCTGCCAATGCAGGGGACACGGGTTCGAGCCCTGGTCTAGGAAGATCCCACATGCTGCAGAGCAACTGGGCCCGTGAGCCACAATTACTGAGCCTGTGCGTCTGGAGCCTGTGCTCCACAACAACAGAGGCTGCAATAGTGAGAGGCCCGCGCACCACGATGAAGAGTGGCCCCCACTTGCCACAACTAGAGAAAGCCCTCGCACAGAAACAAAGACCCAACACAGCCATAAATTAATTAATTAATTAATTTAAAACAAAAAAAAAAAAGGAAGGAAAACCTGTCACAGGCTACAATATAGATGAATCTTAAGGATATTACATGAAGTGAAATAAGCAGTCACACAAAGACAGAGACTATATGATTTTTCTTATATGAGGTATCTAAAGTAGTCAAATTCATAGAAACACAAAGTAGAATGGTGGTCACCGGGTGCTAAGGGGAGGAGGAAAAGGGAGTTGTTGTTTAACTGGTACAGCATTTCAGATTTGCAAGATGAAAAAGTTCTGGAGATATGTTCTATAACAATGTGAGTATGTTTAACTCTACTGAATTACACATTTAAAAAGGCTTAAGCTGGTAAATTTTATTTTTTTTTAAATCATGGTTTTTAAAACTATATGGACCTGGAATCGTTTCAGTAGGTAGATTTTTTTAATCACTAATTAAATTTCTTTTATGGTTAAAAGACTATATAAAGATTTTTAATTTCTTCTCAAGTCAGTATTGGTAAGTCATTCTTAGTTGTTTTTAAACTGTGCTTTCCCTATTGAAGCTACGTTTTCACAGCTCATTAAATTGTCTGTTTTATCCTTACTTTTTGTAGTTACCAGATGAGCCCTATTAAAAAGTATCAAGTACTCATTTGAAGCCATAATCTATTACATACGGACTTGATCTACAAATGAGACAGATTACAATGGTGACTACTTCTTGTAGAAATTTACAGATGGCAATTATAGGCATCTCCAAACATAAAACCTGATAAATAACAAATCCACACAGAGCAAACCCTACTTTATGAGTAATGTGAGATCATACTTACTAAATTACTTCTGATATGTTCTTGAAGATTCCTTAATGTAAAATATTCTACATTCAAATGTTTCTTCCACTAAAACCACAGAAGGAAAGTGTCAAGACTGGGGAAAAAGGAAATTTAAACTACTACACTTAAAAAGTCCTTATTTTTGCCCGTTTCAATTCAGCATGAAAGAACTAATTTTCAGTGGCCTTTTCATTGTTGTTTCAAATGAAGTGTTTCCTTTTGTTAACCATAGTAAAAATAATACCCAAATATAAGTGACTGTGTAAAGAGAAAAATAACTTAAGATCAATATACAGATAAATAGATTGATTTATATTTATATTTGAAATCTATTCTAGAAGGCCTACCAAGGAATTCATGAATCAACTAGCAAAGCTGATTGGAAGCCATTATTTCTTCCATTCCTTCCAAAGGAGTCTCAAATGTGATATGCTCAAGATCTGGATATTATGTTGAGTCCCTTATAACATCTATAGATAGCCTTGGTCTCTTCATTAAAAATAAGCAAAAATAATATTTTTTTTAGCTGAGCAAAAGGCTCCAGAAACATGATATACTAGACTATTATAGAGATCCTTTTTTTAACGTGGAAAATGTAAATCAAAGAGACCCACTGCAAAAAAAAAGGACTATCCTACCTATCCTTCATAGTCCAAGTTCAAACACCATCATCTCCAAAGTCCTTCCTTCCATTCTAGCCCACAATCCCCCCCTTCCCTTGAATTTCTAAAAGCACTTGTTGGTATCACATTTTGATAGTTATCTATTGCTCATATTATTACTCTTCGCTGAGTCTGTTTCTTTAACTGAGAAATGAAAATTAGAGCAATATCAGAGGAAAATATTAAATAAGACTACCTAAGTAGAACAATGCTTAACTACCCAATAAGTACTATAATAGTTATTACTCTGACATTTATCAAATCTATGACTCTGAACAGTCACCTTTGCTAAATCTCATTTTCTTCACCTGTAAAGCAGACATAATAATCCCTGTCGAATGACTGTCTGTGTGTGAAAAGGGACAACCAATACTCTTTTGGTTTTGAGAGTATTTATTCATCATTAAGCCTAAGACAACCCCTAGAGTATTACAGTTGATCATTACTAAACCTTTGTACAACATACAGCACTCTTATTACCTTAATACTATAAAATAAGCATTTTATAAACACAAACTTTAATAGCTGCAAAAGAGTTTTTTGCATGAATGTGTCATAATTCACTTAACTATGCCCTCAGTGTTGAGCATCAACCACTCTTATTGATATCTCTACCCAGCTCCTTGTTGTTCTTTTGCCACACCAGCCCAGTACATCTCTCAATCATGGGGAATTATCCAACCACCTGCTTCCTCTGTTTCCATACCACAAGTGCTGAGTGCTGCTGAAGAAAAGCACAACGAGCATGGAATTTGTGCCACTGCAAATTTGCAAGTCTCTAATCTTCACTGTCATTAACTATCTTATTAGTAATTCATTTATATATCAGTGGCCCTTTCCATCCCACACAGCAATCACTCTACACACCTCTTCTTTCACAATTGCCTTCCACCAGAAAAAAGAAGTCTGACCTCACCCAATTCTCCAACCTACATTGTGCTTCAAACCCATCTCCTTCCTTCTAAGTGTTAGACAAAGGTATCTTTCCTCCTCCCCTGGGATAATAATTCCTCTCACCTCCAAACACATCACTTTCCTGTTCCGTCAAATCACACCCCCCACCCAAATATTCAACCTTATCTCTGCTTTATTATCTCCACCAAAATATAACAGGTGTTCAACTTTTCTGTCTTTAAAAAAAAAAATTCTGTTTCTCAGATCTATGTCTCTCTTTTGCTCTCACTTTTCCTTCACAGCAAGTTTTCTAAGAGTGGTCTATATATTTATAGTCTATACTCTCACCTCTCATCCACTCTTCAACTTACTGTAATTTGATTTCTTCTCAATAACAAGGTCCAGCAGAAACTTTTCTATCTTTATTTCACAAAATCACTTCAGGTTTTACAATGTAAGCCATTTTTTAAAATTTATTTATTTTTGGCTGCGTTGGGTCTTCATTGCTGTGCGTGGGCTTTCTCTAGTTGCAGCGAGTGGGGGCTACTCCTCGTAGCGGTGCGCGGACTTCTCATTGCGGTGGCTTCTCTTGTTGCAGAGCACAGGCTCTAGGGGCGCAGGCTTTGGTAGTTGTGGCACGCAGGCTCGGTAGTTGTGGCTCATGGGCTCTAGAGCACAGGCTTAGTAGTTGTGGCACATGGGCTTAGTTGCTCCGCGGCATGTGGGATCTTCCCGGAGCAGGGCTTGAACCCATATCCCGTGCACTGGCAGGCGGATTCTTAACCACTGTGCCACCAGGGAAGTCCCTGTAAGCCATTTTTTCCTTCTTGAAAATCTGCCCCTGAGCTTCCCAGAGACCAATCTTCTTCTCTTCCTACCTGCCCTGCTACTTTTGAGTCTTGAATCTAATCATATTGCTTTAGAATACTATGTTTCAGGAGTTCTGTACTACCTGTAAGATAAAGTCCAAATTCTTCAGTGTGGAATATAAGGCCCTTCAGGGCCTGGCCCTGCTTACTTGTCTAAGCTCATTTTCTTATTATTTTCCCACAGGCACCTTTCACCCTAGCCACACCTAAACACCCACAGCTCATCCAAACACACAATACCCTCTCATGCCTTTGTACATATGGTTCCCTGTACCGCAAAGAATGCCCATTCCTCTCTTTTTCTTTCTCCCTCTCTCTTTCTCTCTCCTCCTCTCTCCTCCTCCCCCCTCTTCTTCTCCTTCTTCTCTCTCCCTCTTCCTCTCTCTCTCTCACCACACTCTCCTTCCACCTACTTTTTTTTTTAAGACTCAGGTCATACATAGTTTTATCCATGAAACCATCCCTCACATTTTTAGGCCTAGGTAAGCACTATCTCCTCTTTGATTCCATAGAGCTTTGCTGAACATTCTAATATAAAGCTTATTGATTATAGTATAGCTATTTACCTGTCTTTGTACTGAAACTGGAGCTCCTTGAGGACACACCTTTTCTTATTTATCTTCATGTCTCCAGTGCTGAGTGTCTCACTGATAGAAGGCACTTGATAAATATTTGTTGAATTAATGTATGAGATGATCAGCACTTAGGCTTACCATAGAGAAAAAGAGAAGATCCAAGAATAATTATGCTGAAAGAACAGCAGTAGACTTTTATTGAAGGCAGAAAAAGAAAAAAAGGTCAGCCTGAAGACAGAAAAACATTTTTGAAATTTCCCATAGAAAAAAGGTAAAATGAGCCATAAAAAAAGAATAATGATCAGTGACACTTGCTACAAATACTAACCCACTGTTTCTCTTGTCCCAAAAGTTTACCCATCCTGACCTTAGAGCCAAGCACACACTAGAGTCAGGCAGCTTCTAGCAACTGAGATGTGCAGCTGCCTCTAGCAAAGCTTCCAGCACAAGCCCCTCACCTTAACCTCTCTAACATTTCCCTATCAGTATATCACAAAAGCACTGACCTTCAAGAAGAGTACCTGCTATATGCCAGATACTAAGCTAAGTATTATTTCATTATATGTATATGTATATTTGTGTATATGTGTATATATATAATTCTTATAAAAATCTTTGTGAATTAAGTACGACTACTCTCATTTCACAGATGAAGACTGTTCAATGTCACACAGTTGTTAAGCAGACCAAATTCAAACCAGTCTTCTAACAAAGCACAATTCTCTTTCTCTCAAGCCATCAACTACGTGAAATAGGACTTAAAAGTTCCCAGCAATCTTTCAGGTACTCCTCACATCATGTGTAAGGCTAACTCTAAGCTATCCCTCTATGGCAGATGTTGTAGAATATTCAAAATTAAGATAAGACATTCACCAAGCTCCTTCTCTGCTAATGAGGGCCCTCTCTCTTTTATCTATACTTCTAATTCCTCATTCATCAAACCCTAAGAAACAGGATTAAGTGAAATTTTTATTCTCAAATTTAGAGTCTGCAGTAGATAGAATAACGGCCCTCCAAGGATGTAGACATCCCTAGAATGTTCCTGGAACCTGTGAATATGTTACATTACATGGCAAAAGGGACTTTGTAGATGTGATTCTGTTAAGAATATTGCGATGGGAAGATCATCTTGGATTATCCAAGTGAGCTAAAGGAATCACAAACGTCCTCATAAGAGGAAGGTAAGAATATCAGAGTCAGAGAAGGCGATATGACAACAGAAGCAGAGGTCAGAGAGAGAGAGAGTTTTGAAGACGCAATGCTACTGGCTTTGAAATAGAGTAAGGGGCCAGGAGTCAAGGAACGCAGGCAGCTTCTAGAAGGTGGAAAAAGCAAGAAAATGAATTCTTCTCTAGTGCCTCCGAAAGGAATACAGCCTGCCAACACCTTGATTTTAGAACTTTTGATTTCCAGAACTGCAAGATAATAATGTTTTAAGCCACTAAGTTTATGGTAACTGGTTATGGTAGCAATAGGAAACTAATACAGAGTTTCTACGTATTAATGCCTGAGAGTAAGAGGCAGCTCCGAGATTATCTTTCTGAAGATTAATTTTTTTAACTTAACTGTAGTATCTACTTGCAAATCTTTTCTCTTTTTAAATGTACTTTTAACATTGTTTTTGATATATAATAACAAATCTAGGACAAAAATTATCCACAATCCCATCATTAAATTATTCTTTTCATTTGATCGTATTCTAGTTCTCTTCCTTCACCATACTCCATTTTTATGTATTTGTAGTAATAGCAAGGAATGGATTTTATAGTCTACATTTTTACTAGGAACACTCCATGAGTTTTTGGGGGGTTTTTTGTTTTTTTGTTTTAATTAATTAATTAATTAATTAATTAATTTTGGCTGCATTGGGTCTTTGTTGCTGCGCAGGGTTTCTCTAGTTACGGCGAGCGGGGGTTACTCTTCGTTGCGGTGCACAGGCTTCTCACTGCAGTGGCTTCTCTTGTTGTGGAGCACGGGCTCTAGACACGTGGGTTTCAGTAGTTGTGGCTTGTGGGCTCAGCAGTTGTGGATTGCGGGCTGTAGAGCGCAGGCTCAGTAGTTGTGGTGCACGGGCTTAGTTGCTCCGTGGCATGTGGGATCTTCCCGGACCAGGGCTTGAACTTGTGTCCCTTGCACTGGCAGGTGGATTCTTAACCACTGTGCCACCAGGGAAGTCCCATGAGTTGCTGGTTTTTTTTTCATTTTGCTTCATTTTTTTCTGAGATCCTCCTACCCCTCTCTCTTCCAACCTCAGGTAAGCATCCTTTGCTGCTCCTACAACATTTCAAAAATACTCCTGCCTTGGGGCTTCCCTGGTGGCGCAGTGGTTGAGAATCTGCCTGCCAATGCAGGGGACACGGGTTCGAGCCCTGGTCTGGGAAGATCCCACATGCCACGGAGCAACTGGGCCCATGAGCCACAATTACTTAGCCTGCGCGTCTGGAGCCTGTGCTCCGCAACAAGAGAGGCCGCGATGGTGAGAGGCCCGCGTACCGCGATGAAGAGTGGTCCCCACTTGCCGCAACTAGAGAAAGCCCTCGCACAGAAACGAAGACTCAACACAGTCATAAATAAATAAATAAAAGAACGTGAATTTCTAAAAAAAAAAAAACAAAAAAAAAACCTCCTGCCTCAAGGTCTTTGTATGTTATTGTTGCTCACTCTACCTGTAATACTCTTCATTCAGCTAACCCCATGGCTCACTCATTCATTTCCTTTAGGTCTCTGCTCAGAATGTCACCTTAAGAGAAAATATCTGCAATACATGTACAATAATAAACAAGGACTAACACCCATATCTATAATTCCTACAAATCTAAGAAAAAGAAAAAATAGGGGGCTTCCCTGGTGGTGCAGTGGATAAGACTCCATGCTCCCAAAGCAGGGGGCCCAGGTTCGATCCCTGGTCAGGGAACTAGATCCCACATGCACGCCACAACTAAGGAGTCCTAGAGTCACAACTAAGGAGCCCACCTGCTGCAACTAAGACCCAGTGCAACCAAATAAATAAGTAAATAAATATTTTTAAAAATAGACAATCCAACAGAAAAACAGGCAAAAGACATGAAAAGGCATTTTATAAGAAGATAACCAAATGGCCTACATACGAAAAGATTATCAACCTCATTAGGAATAAGGAAAATGCAAATGAATTTAAACCACAATGAGATACCACTACACACTTATGACATTTACAAAAATGTAAATGTCTGACAATACGGAGGGTTAAAGTAACATACACTGTTACAAAAGGAAATAGTTCGGCATTCTCTAGAAGGGCTGAGATACACATATTCTATAAACCAGAATTCTGAATCCTAGATATACCCTACAAAAATGTACTGATGTAAAACAGGGCATGTGTGCAAAAATGTTCATAGCAGCACTGTCCATAATAAACAAAATAGAAACTACCCAAATATCTATCAACAGTAGGAATAAACTGTGATACACAATGAAATACCATATAATAAAAAAAGAAGAAACTACAGCTAGGTCAAAACAATATAGATGACTTAATGCTGAACAAAAACCACAAGAGAATACATATGGTATAATTCCACATATCTGAAACTCAAAAGAAAGGCAAAACTAAAATATATCATTTAAGAACAGGGAATTCCCTGGAGGTCCAGTGGTTAAGACTTGGTGCTCTCACTGCCAGAGGCCTGGGTTCGATCCCTGGTCAGGGAAATAAAATCTCGCAAGCTGCGCAGCGCAGACAAAAAAAGAAAAAGAAAAGAAAAGAAAGAAAACAAGGAAGTAATTGCATAAAATGTCAAGTCAATGGCTACCTTTGGTGGGAAGAAGAGAAGGGGGATATTAATTGGAGAGGGGCATGCTTTTGGCTTCTGGGAAGCTATCTTCAACATCTTTATCTAAGTGGTGGTTACAAGGTTGTTCACTTTATATGAAGCCAGTAAACTGTACATTTATGTTTTATATACTTATTAATATGTATTTTATGTCACAATAAGGTTAAATCACCATATCAGTGAGGCCTTCTCTGACTACCCAAAATAAAACAGTAATTCCTTCTCTGACTTCCATCTCCCTGAGCCAGTAGCTTTCTTTTGTTTTGTTTTTTCCTTTTTTTTTGGATGTGTCACATGGCTTGTGGGATTTTAGTTCCCCAACCGGGGATTGAACCCGAGCCCTCCACAGTGAGAGTGTGTAGTTATAACCACTGGACCACCAGGGAATTCCTAAGCCAGGAGTTTTTTTTCCTCTATAGACTTTGTCTTCGCCTAACATAACTATGCATTTACTTCTTAATTTGTTTACTGTCATATCTCCTCCTGCATAAACAAGCACTTTGTTTTGTTCATTACTATATTCCCAGCCATTAGAAGAGTACCTAGAATAAAATACACCTTTACACTTTTCTCCATATGATCCAAACCTGTCCTTCCTCTTTAAATTGTGTCTCTTAGTTTATGGTACCACCATCTCCCAAGCCAGAAAACTAAAAATCATTCTAGAGTCTTTGATTTTTCTCAAGATAGTCTCTAAGTCCCATCAATTTTACTTTTTAAATAACTCTCCTATTCATTCTCTCTGCCACTACCTTACTTTAGGCTTTTTTTTTTTTTTGGGCGGGGGGGCAGGTAATTTCCACTTATTTTTTTTTAAATGATTAGAAGTTAAAACAGAAACATAATCTCTGGTTACAAATATAAAGTGGGTATGTATGTAGAACTATGCGTCAGTAGTTAAGATTGGCTAAGGCAGTCTCTGCTGCTAAAACAAAATTAAATTATAGTAAAAATCTCCATGAGTCCACATGAATTCTTATGCACAGGGTCTCCCCCCAACCTCCATATTGTTCTTTTTTTTTTTTTTCCATTTACCTTAGGCTTTCATAACATCTTTCATCTGTACTGAAATAGCCTCCTAGAGAGTTTACTTTCTTCAATCTGGCTTTCCTCCAATCTGTTTTTCACTTTGCAGCCAATATACTCTTTTCCCTACTTGAAACCAATCAGTCAGTGGCTCCCCAACTGCCCACAGGAAAAAATCCAGCCTCTAAGTGTAGCATTCAGGGCCTTTCATCAATTGGCCCTCACCTATCTCTCCAGGCTCATTTACCACCACTTCCTACCTCACACTTGTTTCAACAAAACTGAATTAGTTACAGTTCCCAAATACACCAAGTTGTGTGCATTTACCCAGGCTGTTACCTCTCTACTACCCCACCAGTAAACCAATCATTCCCTCTTCTGTTTATACATTTTTCTATTACTATACTTAAAACATTCATTCAATCAATATTTACTGAGTATCTCTATGTGCCAGAGACAGTGCTAGGTACTGGAAACCCAGCAGTTAATTATGGACTCAGCCCTTATCCTGATGGAATTGATAATCTAATAAGGATTAAAGATGCTAAACAACTAATTATAACAGTGGTTAAGGATTATAAAGTGGGTAATACAGTATACAATGGAAATGTATGTTAGATGATAGACATGAGAAAGGGAGGAAGTTATAAAGAGAAGTACTACATGCATTTGTTTGCACGTCGGTACTCCTTAATTACAGTCTGAGCTCCTTAAGGACAGGGATTATGCCATCTTTATATCACTAGTCAGGACAGTAAATAGTAACATATAGTAATGTGCATTGACTATATTACAAAGATCACTGCCCTGTTAACTCCTAGGCTAATCCCCCTGGCCAGGCAAATGCAGTGATCTTATTGGCCAGGCCTGGGTCATGTGCCTACCCTTAAAGCCAATGGCTTAGATCAATTCTACCTAAGCCACACTGATTGCAAATAGGGGAGGAATGGTTCCAAGATAAAAATGAGGAAGCTGTTACCCAAATAAGAGGGAAGGAAAAACAAGAAAAAAAAAGAGGGAAGGGAAGCTGGACAGGCAAAAAACAGCAAGCAGTCCTCCTTTAGTGGACACTGTAATTATCTCCTCAAAACCTATCTTGTTCCTTCTCCACACTGGTAAGGAGTTTATGTGGGACTGACCCCTTCCCCAGCTCCAGGAGTAGGCCCTGATTCCACAAAGCAGTAGTTCTCAAAGTGTGGTTTGCAGACCAGCCAAATCAGTAACATCTGTTACAAATACAAATTTTTAGAACCCAAACCTACTGAATCAGAAACTCTGGGGGTAAGGCCTAGCAATCTGTGTTTTTACAAGTCCTCCAGGTGGTTCTGATGCACTCTCAAGTTTACCAGACAGAGAAAGCTACAATTAATAGTTAAAGGAATCCAGATTTTAAGACAGTGATCCTTTGAGACACAGGAATAGTCTAAGTAGTGACAAACTCAGGATTTCTGTGTTATATTTGTGGGAAGCATCCTTTTTTCCCACCCAGAATTGAGGAAACACGTAGTCCCAGGAGCCACAGGCAGTCATCTTATACTACCAGGGAAGCCAGCCTGAGAAAAAAGCTGCTATAGGGGAGAGCCCAGAGAAATGCAGAAAAACAGGGCCAAAGCCTGACAGTCTTGATCAAACCCAGCCAGGGACCCCCATTCCCTTTTTTTTTTTTTTAACTGAAGTATAGTTGATTTACAAAGTTGTGCTAATTTCTGCTGTACAGCAAAGTGACTCAGTTATACACATATATACATTCTTTTTTTATATTCTTTTCCATTATGGTTTATCCCAGGAGATTGGATATAGTTCCCTGTGCTATACAGTACAACCCTGTTTATTCCCTCATTCCCTTTCAACTTTTCAACTACACAAACCCATAAATTCTCTTCGCTTACACCAATTTGAGTTGGACTTCTTGCTACTGAAACTAAAAAATCCTGATATCCATTACAACAAGTTACATGTCTATCCCTACACATCTATCTCCATGGGGAGAATGTCCTAGGAAATAGTGTCTATTCAACTGTCCAGCCTCTCTCTAAATTAGGCTTGGCAAATTTAGCAAATAAAAATACAAGACACCCAGTTAAATTTGAATTTCAGATAAACAATGAATAACTTTCTAGTATAAATATGTCCCAAATTTTGCATGGGACATACTGAATGTATATTATCTGGCAACTCTACTCTAAATGCCCATTGTTGATCCCTAGGAATCAAAAGAGAGGTCCACGTCAATCTCAGTCAGACAAAAGTGATAACTTCTCTCACATAGTTCATGACTACTAGGAAAAAGACTAAACTCCCAAGTCCTGAGCTAACATCCTACAACAGGTCTGAACTACCTGATTGTCTTAAGCAAACTTCTTTCTAAAAGTCAAACATGTTCTATGGCAGAGAAGTGTGACAAAATGAAATATGTTGCTATATGAGTATTCATAGCTTCTTTTCTTTACTCCCTTGGTTCCTGGCCCTTATTATACAGATCAGAGTAATGAAATAGGCAAAGGAGAGAGCTGAAAGGGAAACAGGTACTCCTGGAAGAGAAACTAATAAGTTTGAGAAAGGGAGGAAAGAAACAAAAACAATGAGACTGTTCAAGTTGCCATAGAGAGTCTGGCAAGTTTTAAAAGAGAGAAAGAAGTTTGGGATTAACCGTGCAAAGATACTGATCAAAAATGGAGAAATCAGGGACTTCCCTGGTGGTCCAGTGGTTGAGACTCTGAGCTCCCAATGCAGGGGGCCTGGGTTCCATCCCTGGTCGGGGAACTAGGATCCCACATACCACAACTAAGCCCATGTGCCACAACTACTGAGCCCAGGCACCGCAACCAGAGAGCCCGCATGCCACAACTACTGGGCCCACGCACTCTAGAGCCCACATGCTGCAACTAGCAAAGCCCACATGCTGCAAGTAGAGAGCCCATGCACTGCACCTAGAGAAGCCTGCGTGCTGCAACTAGAGAAGCCCATGCGCTGCAACTACTGAGCCCGTAGGCTCTAGAGCCTGTGCACCACAACTAGAGAAGCCCATGTGCCGCAACTAGAGAAGCCCATGTGCCACAATGAAGACCCAGTGCAGACATAATTAATTAATTAATTAATTATTTTTAAAAAGATACTCTTAAAAAAAAAAAGGAGAAATCAGATTTTAAGTAGTAATGCAATATGGTATGAATGTAATCCCCTTTGGCATTTTTGAGAAGCTGGAATAAAGATTTAAATTACTTTTCAATTCAATTTAAATGTTAGGCTGGTGCTTCCTCTGAATGGCAGAGAGGAGATATGTCACAAAGCATCCCAGCTTAATAATAAAAATAATAACAACAACAGATACTGCTCTAAGTGTCTAACATGTACTAATTCATCTAATTGTCACAACAACCCTACAATGGGGTTAATATTCTTCTCCCTGCTATACAGATTAGGAAACTGTCCAGGGTCACAAACCAGAAGTAGACAGGGCTAGAACCGGAAATCCAAGCAGCCCGAGTTCAGAGCTCCTAAACACTGAGCAACACTTCCCTATTTCAAAACAATGTCTATACTCAAGCACTTAAGCATTCCACTAATAAGCAAAAACACATAAATATAGTTTAATTATTCTAAAACACTAACAACTTTAGCACATAAAGTAAAATGACACATATATGGCATGGCTTCCTTCTCTTTAATTTCTTCTCCCCTTCAAAGCCCACCATAGAAACTTAGAACTTTAAGATAATTTTCTTTTCAAAGTTACTTTTGAAAGTAAATTATAGTACAGTCTAGATTTATACAGTAATGTTTATCAAAGCAACTTATGAGTAAGCCTTCATCAAATAACTAAGGCCACATATTATGCTGCTTTGCACTCAGATGGCAGAAATTAGAAATCATAACACTTCAAAAAAGAGAAAAATCCATCTAAAATATATAGTTTTGACATAATTTTAAAAGCTAAATCTTTTAATTACTAAAGCATACTTAAAGTTAAGAAATTAGCAAATAAAGTAATTAAGTCAGTTTAGAAATGACAAGCTACATAACTGGTCATAATATTCAGAATCCAACTACTTTCACCACCTCCTCAGAGTCCACCCTTGCCCAAGCCACCACCATCCCTCAGCTTGTTTATTGCAGTAGCTTCCTAACCAGTTTCTCCACTTCCACCAGCAGCCAGAATCATCCTTTTAAGCCAGGAATCATAATACATTACTGTTCAATACCCTTGGATGGCTTCTCATCACAGTCAAGTTTTTTTTTTTTTAATTGAAGTATAAGTTGATGTACAAGTTACAGGTGTACAGAATAGTGATTCACAATTTTTAAAGGTTATATTCCATTTATAGTTATAAAATATTGGTTATATTCCTCAGTCAAGTTTTAAAAGCCAAAGTTCTTACAATGTCCTACATGGTCTTCCCCACCATCCACACCATTACTTGTCTTTAAATCTTACTAATTTCCCCTCATTCCACTCCAACCACACTAGCCTCATAGATGATCCCTGAATACATGACACACACGCTCCTGCCTCAGAGTAAGTCATATGGTATCCCCTCTACTAGGCACACTCCCCCGCCCTCTCAGCTCCCATATATCTACCTGGCTAGCCCCCTCAATTCCTTTAGGTCAGGCCCTCCCTGTCCTATTATTTAAAATAGCAGGTCCCCCACCCAGCACTCTATTTTTGTTCTCTGCTTTTTCTCCATATCATTTATCACCATCACTATGTATTTCACTTATGAATTTGTTTATTCTTTGCTCTCTCCCTTCCCTTAAAAATGTATACTCCATGAATACAGGGAGCTTTGCTGTTCTGTTCACTGCTATACCTAGAACACTATCTGGCAATCAAATATTTGTTGAAAAACATGAATTAATCAATACACATGAACAAAAACATTTTTGGATGCTTAATATGGTCTGGGCATGTTAGTTGCTTTACAGTTGTTAATTCACTAAATTCTCACAACAATCCTACTGAAGTAGGGACCATCATCATCCCCATTTTTTAGGTGAGGAAACCAAAACACAGAAAACATAAGTAAATTGCTCAATGACATATGCTAGGAAGTGGCAGAGGCACAATCTGAACTCAGGCAATCTGATTCCAGAACCCTGTCTCTTAATAGCCCCACTATATTGCCTCTAAATTTCTAATTAATACATTTTAATTGAAAGATATGATCTATGGGTTATTTTAAGTGTCCTAATTTTTAACATCAGTCATTCAAATCATAAATCATTCTACAAGTCCAAGGCTTCATATACCAAACATACTTAATTTATTAAACTTTGAAATTTGGAGTTTACAGTTTTACAAAATTCTCTCTTCACAGTCATTTACTTGATATACTAATATACTCTATTCCAACACCTACATGACTCAAATAAGGAAACTGTCAACCAGAGAAGTTAGCTTCCTCATCTTCTAGAAAGCAATTGGTAAGATAGGAAAAGGCCTGTCTTATATTTAACTCTCAATACTATGTGACCCTGTGAATTCCAATTTGTAAAATGAAAATGGGTTTCATAATACATGACTATACTAATTAGATTTTAGTTTTGAAAAAGAAAAAAAAATTAACTCGTTAATTCTTTTCATTTCCAAACACAGAGATGAGAACTTTGAAAGAGCTATGGTTCTCCAAATTACTTTCCAGATTGGCTACTGTTGTTTGCCTACCTAGAAGTCATCCCCTCCTTCTTCCTTCCTAATAGAATCCTTCCCCAGTATAATGCCTCAGGGGAAGTCAACACCACTCCAGATTCAGGCACGAACTCAGTTAGTTTGATAGTAATCACTATTGAACCATTCCTGATGGGTTCAGAAATGGACATACTACCCAATTCTGGCCAAAAAGTCTGAAAGAAGCCTGCTAGAGGCTTTTGGAGAAAGTTTCCTCTCTCTGTAAACAGAGGCACAGGAAGAGACATCTTCCTTCTTTTAGAAGTTGTGCGTATGGATGTGATGCCTGTAAGCCTATCCCATGGAGAGCAGCAGAATTGAGCAATGGAAAGAATATGGGTTTTTACTGAATTGTTGAATTTCTGTAATCAACCAATGCTGAAGCCTATTATATGAGAAGATAAAATTTCTTATTTCTTAAGCCATGTTGAATTAGGTTCTGCTGCTTACAGCTGAAAACATACTAACTACATACTTTTTTATGAAACATATCCCAGGACTAACCTCAGAAAAAAAAGCTTGTGGTTAAATAGAATTAGTTCAATAAATATGCTATATCCATACAATTGAGTACAATCCTATCATTTAAAATGATGTTAACATGAATAGTTATTGTCATGGGAAAGTGTTCATGACAAATTAAGTGAAAAAACAGCAGGTGTTGGGCTTCCCTGGTGGCGCAGTGGTTAAGCACCCACCTGCCAATGCAGGGGACATGGGTTCAATCCCTGGTCCGGGAAGATCCCACATGCCACAGAGCAACTAAGCCCGTGCGCCACACTACTGAGCCTGCGCTCTAGAGTCCATGAGCCACAACTACTGAGCCCATGCACCACAGCTACTGAAGCCCACGCGCCTAGAGCCCATGCTCTGCAACAGGAGAGGTCACCACAATGAGAAGCCCTTGTACCACAACGAAGAGAAGCCCCGGCTTGCCCCAACTAGATAAAGCCCGCACGCAGCAATGAAGACCCAACACAGTCAAAAATAAAAATAAATTAAATAAATTTAAAAAAAAAAAAAAGGTGTTTAACTGGGTGAAAGGTATATGGGAATTCTCTGTACTACTTGGCAACTTTCCTGTAAATCTAAAACTATTCTCAAATGTGAAAGTTTGTATAAATACCTTAAAAAGCAGATATTTACAGTACTGTCTCATTTGAATTTGAAATGAGAAATACACACGTGAAAGAATATATCTGAAGGTGATCACAGTGGTTATTCTGTGTGGTAGGATCGGGAGCTCTTACTTTCTTCTTTTTACTTATCTGTATTTTCTATCTTTTCTACAATGACTATGTAGTACTTTTGTAGTGCTTTTAATAAGAAAAATAAATAAAATTTATCTTAAATTATCTTTAAAAAAAGGTTTGTGGCTAATTCTACAAATGCATATTAGAAGTTCAACATGAATTATACCACACTGAGTGACTCAGCTGCGGAGTTAGAAAGTTAAAAAGGATACATGTGAAAGAACGAACTCTAAAGCAGTATTCTTCTAGCACAATCATTTCAATAAGGCCTTCTCCAAAACAATTTATACACAAATTATAAATTTTGACTCATGATTGAATTTATTTTTTCTTAAGTTTAAAAAAAAAAACTAGGGAATTCCCTGGCGGTCCAGTGATTAGTACTCGGCGCTTTCACTGCCATGGCCCGGGTTCAATCCCCGGTTGGGGAACTAAGATCCTGCAAGCCACGTGGCACAGCCAAAAAAAAAAAAAAAAGAAACTGTAACAATACGTATTTAAGATTACATAGCTACATGCTCTGGATTTGTTGCCCTATACCCTTACACACGGGTAGACAACTGATCTGGTCCACAAACAGAACATCAGACAGGAAATCCAAGGCTGGATAATGGCGGATGGTATGACATCATGGTGTTGACTTTGGCTTTGTGTTGGCTCATATTCACAGGGCACAGGGCAGTTTTTATATTGACATGGGACATGCAAAATGGTATGATCTGGCAGGCTGGACCTAGCCTACTGCCTCTTTTATTAAAAAAATTAGATAACCCTCTTACTTTATATGAACTTACAAATAATATACAAGGAACAAAACATATACCATATATGGGCAAACAATTTGGAAACTGATCTTATAAGGCTCTATGTTTGACCTTACCTTGTTATCCCAAGTCAAGTCCTACACAATCTAAATTTAATTGGTATAGTAACACATTAAGTAAATTAAATCTACATTTAACCCAATACTGTGTTAAAACTAGCCTAACAAACTTTCAAAAACTTACTACTCGCTTTAATTCTTCCAAATTTCAAATGTGACTTTTACGCGAAACCATAAAATTTTGCTGATAACATTAAGTATTGTATTTTTTCATTATTTCTTTCGTTAGAATAAATTATCTTTATAAGTTTAAAGGTCACATGTTGATAATAAATAATATCAACATTTTGAAACAAGTCACAAATGAAGCTGGCTGAGTCCACAGGTCTAAGATTTAACAAAATATTTGGACACTGGGTATTTAGAGAAAAAAATAGATACAAAAGAAATATGACAGCTTGACCTCAAGAAGCGTACCTTGTTGGGGAGATAAGTTATATTCACAAAATAATTAATGCCATAATATAACATGATTTTGCGTCAAAATAACAGACCTTAGCCCTAGATAATTAAGGGGTTCAGTGCTAGAATTTAAAGAGGAAGAAAAAAAGGAAGAAGGACTTGCAAAGGATCCTGATTTGAAGATGGGGTGGGATGGGCATAATCTAACACAAGAAGTGGCATAACCAAAAGGCTGGAGATGGAAATAAGCAAGGTATATTGAGGGGATAAGCAAGGAATTGGGCAAGATGAGAAATGAGAATAGAGGATTAGTAATTAAGTTGGAAATGTAAATTGGTACCATATTACTAAAGACTATGTAAGCCAAGTTTAAGAATACAGCCTCTGCTTAAAAGAAATGGAGAGCTGCTGATTATTTCTAAATAGAGCAGTAAGACAATGAAAATAACATTTCAGTAGGATTAACCTGGCTGAAGAATTCAGGATGAATTTATGGGGGAGGGGAAAAAAATTAGAAACAAAGCAATCACTTAGGAGGCACTGATTAAGAGCTTGGGCATTAGAGTCAGGCAGACATACCTGCTCTGCTACTTGCTGGCTGTGAGGCACTGAATAATTTACTAAACACATTTATGCCTCAGTTTCCTGTCTGTAAAGTGGGATACTACTAGTGCTTATTTTATAAGGCTGTTGTATGGCTAAAAGGAATACTACATATGAAAGCATTTAACATAGTGCTTGTTCTGTAATAACTACTCAACAAATGTTGGCAACAATTACCGTATTACAAACCATTTCAAATGCGAGGTGATGAGGAACAAGGGCAATAGAAACTAAAAAGAAAGGATGACTTGAGTCGTATTTCCATAGACTCATGAGATGTTATAACTAGAAAAGACCCTAGAGAATTCTTCCAAAAACAAAACGGCCCCAGTTTAAATGTCAAGGATGAGACAAGAATGGCGCAAGATAGCTCAAAAGGTTTTGACTGCAAGAGTGTCCAAAGCAGTAGAGTTAAGAAAATTAAATATTATCAATATGCTTTAAGAGGGACTTTCCTGGCGGTCCAGTGGTTGAGACTTTGCCTTCTGGTGCAGGGGGTGAGGGAGCTAGGATCCCATGCCTCACAGCCAGAAAACCAAAACATAAAAACATTGTAACAAATTCAATAGAGACTTTGAAGGTGGTCCACATCAAAAAAAAAAAAAAGAAAAATCTTTAAACAAAAATATGCTTTAAAATATAAGCTACAATGAACTGAGTATATAACATGTGCCAAACACTGTGCTAGATTATGATATAGTACTTCTAATTCCCAGAACAACTGTGAAAGGTACATATTAGTTCAATTTTACAAAAGAGAAAATGGATGCTCACAGAGGTTAAGCACTAGCCACGTAACCTTGGGCAGAATAAGAAGCAAAGCTAGGTTTGGGACCCATACCATCTGTTTCCAAAGCCTGTGTTCTTTCTACTACATTCAGGCTGCATCCCCCTTTAATATCAATAAAAATTATATCATATCACACAGACATATTTGTAATTATTTTTCTATCTACTTTGTTAAATATGGTGACCATAAACATGTCCAATCTTTTCTACATTCTAAGATAAATATAAAAAATGAGAATAAATTTTAAAAGCATTATAAAATGAAGACTTACCATATTTCTAATGAAACATAGTTGGAATACCATAAACTATAATATATTAAATGAAAGCAGTGACTAATCTTTTTCAATAAGAACATACAGAAAAAGTTGGCATGGCTTTTTACATCATTTGATGATATTAACATTTGTCCCATACTACAGCATCATTAAAAAGCAGCACCTAGCTCATAAAAGAAATACCTTACTACACATAGAAGAAGCATTTTACATAAGATGAATTCATCAAATGTTCAGAGTTATAAAGAAAAATTACACCACAGAAGCAGAATGCCCAATCTGCTAATAGTAAGGACCACATGGTGGCAGGTGACCTATTTCTTCAGTGTTGTTTCTCAGCAGATATTTCCTTCAACCACAGGGCCAGTATGCTAGTTCTCCACCAGAATGTTACTTAATCTAAATTTTACTAGGATGAAAATACCAAGTATGCCAAAGCAAGAAAGTTTCCTGAAACAACCTTTTCATTTGGCTTCAAAAAAGTCAGAAGATACTTTACTGGGTTGGCCATCAAATTATGTAGTCAAGTTAACTACTAAACCAGTACTTCTCAAAGTGTAGTCCAGAGACCAATGAGTCCCCAAGACCTTTTCAGAGGGTCCAACAGGTCAAAAATACTTTCAGAATGTCACTAAGACATTACTTGCCTTCTGTACTCTCATTCTTTCACAACTGTGTAGTGGAGTTTTCCAGAGGCTATGACCTGTGGTATCTCAACAGACTGAATAGAGGAGCAGACTTAGGAATTTACATGTCTTCCATTTAAGCCAGACATTAAAGATTAAAAAGCCAGACATTAAAGTTATTTGCAAAAACATAAAATGATGCCACTCTTCCCACTTTTTTTGTTTGTTTTTTGGGAAATATAGCTATTTTCTCATTTTAAAGTTATGTTAACATGTAATGCTTTATTATTTCTAAATGAATTAAATAAATATTTTTTGACTTCTCAGTTTTATTCTAATATGGTAAATTTCAATAGATATAACCCACTTAAACAGAAACTCTTTGGGATCCTCAATAATTTTTAAGAGTATAAAAGGGGTACTGAGATTTAAAAAAAAAAATGAGAACCACTTTTCTAGACCTTCCTGTATTTATGTTTTGCCAAACAATTAAATTTTTAATTTCCTAGTGACCACTGAGGAGATGTTGCTGCCGTACAGATTATTTCAGAAATTTGTCTTGATAAGAACAAGAAAGTCTACAGACAATCTTAAAAAGAATTGTATCCATTAGTTTAAAAAATAAATCATTTATTACATCTCCTCAAAATAAATACAGTAACAATGTCAAAACTAAAGTGCAAGCTAATAGACCACTATCTATAAGCTCTGGGCATGAGTTTATGATCACTTATGTACTGGTAATCCTCCAATAGCTCCTATACCAAAAACAGGGCTCTTTGAGAGGTCTATCCAGCAACTGTTCTGTTATGGAATAATCCTGATTCCCAAATCACAACAGGACTAACTGAGATGCTTAAAAGCAATTCTCTGTACCATAATCTTAACATCTCCAAAATAAAAAGTTTTGTTTCATCTAAACAGTTCAATATTTCCCAGTATTTCTGGGAAATACATAAACATTAAGACATCAAAGTCCCATCTGGATCCAATCCTTATGTTGTCAATAAATTGTAATAGATGTAGCAATCCGTGCAGTTATTAGATACCTTCAGGATGCATGGTAATGGTAGTTTTTGAAAATACAGGCTGGAGGGAAACACCTTTCAATACTAGTTTTTGAGGCTGCTGGAAGCAATAACAGATAAAAACTTCACATTTATGCTTCAGTCTAAAATTAAAATGAAAGCCATATTTTGAAAACTGTAATATGAATATTATAGTTAAGGAAACTAAGTCAACAACTGTCTAATTTGGAAGTTACTTAACCCTAGGCTATTGCAATAGCCAAGAAATGAGGTGACCAAAGACCTCAAGTAGAAAAGCACTTAAAGGCTAGAAAGAAATGATGCTCCTTAGGTATTCATTAATTCACATATTTATTAAATTGTCTACTACTTGCAAGACCTTGAGCAAGCTAAGAAGCTCATAAGCTGGTGGGAAGATAATTCCAAAGGGGGAAGTATACATAAATAAATGTGGAAGCTACTCTAGACAGAATGGAAGAAGTTCTATCTGAGAAGTGCTAGAAGAGGGAGGGAAGGATGTCTCCTAACAGAAGGGATCATGGAACATACATTCTGGCATAGAAGGCATCTCACCAGGGCCCTTAACATATATAAGGTTCCAACCCAAAGTGAAAGGCATCCCAGGAAGAGGAAAACACACACAGTAAGGAATAGCAAGTATAAAATAGCTTCCACAGAACTTGTGATGGACTCCAGGAGGGGAAAAGACTGGAATATTAGGCTGGAAGCAAAAATAAAGGGACTTACATGACAGGATAAGCAAGACAGGGCTTTTTTTCAGTAGGCAAAGGGAAGCCATTGGACGGTTTTTAAAGTCATCGGAAGATTTACCATTGGAAGGTAAATCATCAGATGATACTTTAATAATACTGTGGATTGGACAGAGTAGAAACGGAGAGAACAGTCAGTGCACTATCACACCAGTCCAGGCAGGAAATAATAAGAGCTTGATCTGGGACAGGAACTAGGAAAAAGGCAGATACAAGACATGCTGCAACCTCTTCACTAAAAATTAACTTAGTTTTAAATGTTTCGAAACTTAATTTACCACACAAAACAAGGTTGTTCACATTATTTACATTAAAAACCATTCACTTCATAGGCAATACTTCAGCATACTCAAGTGTGCTTCCTTTTAAAAAAGCTGTTAGGAATAACTAACTGTATTCTACATTAAGACTATAAAGTGGGCAATAAAGAGCAGCATAACCATACTTTCAATATTCTGACTAGAATCACAGTATGCAAAATTTCTTTTAAAGATGAACATTTTAAACTCAAAAGTTTATTTCCATGGAATACACAAAGTTTGGATCAGAATTTTCTATACAATCTTGTAAGACCCACATTACTACATAATTATAATAGTTCACTTTTCTTAAAATCATTTCTGGACAACTCAACTCAACTTGGTCTACACTTCTACCAGGCCCATATTTTTCAAATATTAGTGCCTTCTTCATTTTCTCCCCTCCTCCCCACTCACCTCTCCGCCCAACAAATTCCCTTTGTATGTCTGCAAGGCAAGATACTATATGATACAGTATGATTCTAAGGCAGTTCGAATATATAATTCTTATAGTAACAGAAATCTAGAATTATTAACCTTACTTTTCACAGGAGAGGAACCAATGATGTACTAAATTTCCATTTATGTGAATGATAAATGCATCTAATAGAAATGATGCTTTACCATTGGGGGAAACAAAGGGGGAAATACACACAATAGATGGGTGGCAAATCTCACAAACTTTGCAAAATACAAAAAAAAAGCTGCATCTGGATTGCAGTCACAATTATAAAAGCAAATAAAGAAGGCTCCAAAATGAAGGGAAAAGAAAAAATTCTAAGTGATCATTAAGAGTGAAAAAGGTTGATTCAATATTAGTACTAGTTTTTAATATAACATCATTTAACACTCTATCTCTCTATGACTAATTGAAAAAAAAACAAAGAGGATAATTCACTGTTCACAAGGACACAGGAAATAATTTCTACATACATGCTGTAAGACAGTTATACTTCATTACACTTTCATGGGCTCAAATCCTTTCAAAGGCTTCCAAAAACACATAGTCTTATGATAACTGAGATTCCCCAATGACACACAATTTTTTCTGTAGGCTTAGCTATAACACATTTTTTAAAGACATAACGAATTCATCCTCAACAAAAATAGTCACAAAGGCCCTCTACTTATTCAAAAATCATTACATAAAGCACTGTCTATAACTGCAAACAGGGTTTGAAAATCTGACAGCTAATAATCATAAAATAGGGTAGACTTTAAAGAAAAAAAATTACCCAACTTTTCCATTTTTCCTTCCTTTTCCTTTCCTACCAGATACACAAAATGTCTGTAAGGATCTCAGACAAAGCTCTAAAGTAAAAATACAGTGTATGTATACTTTACATTATGTATACTCAAACCTATCTCATATATGTACACATCACATATATTCACACAAAAAAGGTTTCTCCTTTTTTTACGCTAAGAATTGAAGTTACGTTAAATCCGATCCCATAAATGAAGTTAAATCACCATAAATTAAAGAGTAATAAAATAGGGCACGTAGATCTGAGTGACTATATTCTGAAAAGAAAAACCTCAGACTAAGGCCATGACTGAATAAAAACGCCCTATCCCTGAAAATCCCTAACCGGCATTCGGCTTCCGTGAGAGAAAAAGGGGGTCTTAAAACGAATCATCACATAGGTAATCCAGTTTCAGAAGTTAACGAACGTAAAACACAGCGAACCAAACAAGACAAACGTACGAAATGACAAGCTTTAAAGAATTTCCCCAAAGGGAAAGACTGACTTCAAGACTGGGATATAAAGCATCCTTTGCAGGTAGAAGAATCTTTAATTGAAAAAGAAAAAAAAAAGGGGGGGGGGGCGGTGGTGAAGGGTACGACAAAAAACCGAACGACAAGCAAAGGCAAAGAAGTAAAAGAAACGGGTCTCTCCTCCCATCCCCCACCCCAGCCCCCACCCCCACTCTCACAGGACAATAGGATCGGGGTCCTAACTGCAAACTTTAAACGTGTAAACCAGAAGCAGTTTTACTGCAGCTCTAACTGCAAATCTGCCCCTCATCCCGAACCTAGTTCACCCAAGAATACTTCTGCCCTGAAAACATCACCAAGGTTTTGTTAAACACAAATCAGACCCATCACAAGATTCTTTTTTTTCTCCCAAGTACCTGGAGGATCCATTTCAATATAAAATATCAGTTCTGTCGAATAGGGCATCATCACCTCCCTCCAGTCTGCGTCATCGCGGTCCATACTCCACACCGTATTGTACATCGCGCTGTCAGGGGCAGGTCGTCAGGAAATATATAGAAAGCATATATATTTTTTATCTGCTATTTAAAAATCTAAAAATATATATCTGTAAAAGTCCCACTCGGAAATGTACTTCGGGGTTTCCAACGGCCGGTACAAGTCCAGCCAACTACCAGGACAAGGACGGGGTCCTCCTCCCCTCTCCTGCTCTGGCAGCCAGCAAAATGCCCCCCGAACGTTCAATCTACGGGCTTTTCTCCTCGAAGGGGTACAGAAAGGCTTGGGGGGCGGAGGGCAGAAGTGTTAAAAAGCGGCTTCCCCAAAAATCCCTCCTACACAGTCGTTCTCCAAAGAGAAAAGCTCCCACCGCCTTCAAATTTTTCCGCGGAAGCCACTTTTGTGTCCTTCAAGAGAGGGAGAATAGAAGGGGGGCGGGGGAAAGAACGCGCTGGGAGAAAGGTGGGTAAGTGACAAAGGAAGGCATAAAAAGGAGGTTGGGTATTGCGTTCAAGTTTCAGGGTCCCACTGGTCTGCAGGGAGAAATCCCCTCAGGGGCCAGGACTCGGGCTCCGTTCCGGTCGGGCTCGGAACCGAAGCTGCTGCAGCCTGGGGATGGGGGCCCGTCCGAGAGTCCAGTTAGCTCTGCTTGGCCGTGCGCTCCCGCCCGGCTGCAAGCAAGCTCGCCAGCGCCGGCTCCCCTCACGCTCTGCCCTGACTCAAGCCACTAGAGTTTCATTTTAACGGCGCGGAGGGGGGACACCCTCCCCGCCCCCAAGCTCTCCCGCTGAGGCGCCACCCAACCGCGCCGAGCAGGGGGGATGGCCAGCATCGCCACTGCTCCTTCCACTCTATTCCGCCTCGAAGTGTTGGGGCTTCTGTCAGATGCCTGAGAGACTGTTCAGGAAGCTGTCGTCCGCCTCGGCTATCAACTCTCCCCACCGCTCCCTAGGCCTCGGCTCCTTAACCCTCCAACCTCTCTCCCCCCAGCCTCAATCAGAATGGTAGGGCCCGGGCGCTGGCCGCTCGCCAGGAGTCAGTACCGGGAGCACGCGAGCCGCGCGGGGAGGGAGAGGCGAGAGGGGAGGTGGGGTGGGGGGGAAATGAGAGGATGAAGTGGCTGGTGATTGGCTGAGCCAGGTTGCCGGAGCCCGGAGCCTGCGTCTTTTGTCTGCCTTGCTCCAGCTGAGGAGCGGGAGACGGCTGCGCGCCCCAAGCGAGCCAATCAGGAGCCAGCCGGCGCCGGCCGGTGAGGCGGCGATTGGTCGCAGCCCAGTTACTAAGCGGGACAAAGGCAGAAGGGGGAAAGAAAAGAGGAGGAAAAAAAAAAGAAGAAAGAAAGAAAGAAAGCGCAAACGGCGGTTACTGACAGGCTCGGCGAGCGCTCAGGGGCTCAAGCTGCCCGGAGACAGGCGGGGCTCCCGCTGAGGCTCGGTCCGCCCGGACGAGTAGGAGAGGGGGAGGACGGGCTGGCGCGAGACACCTCTGCCCAGAAACTGGCCGCGGGGGAGGGGATCGGACAGAGAGGGCGCGTGCTGTCACTTGGCGGGACGCGCGCTCTTCTGGTCCTTAGGAGGTCCCCGGTTAGAGTCCCTCCCCACGGACCTCTTCTCCGAGCTGAGACAGCTCGCCCCACCCCCCATGATAAGTTGTCAAATAAAGCAAAGGTCCACAAACCCACTTGCAGGACCGTGCTGCTAAGTGAGAGGATGTGCCCATGGGCCCCGTGCAGCCGTCCCCGGCCGCTACCTGAGCCCAGCCGCGACTTCTCCCCTTGAGAAGTGAGGCACTTCTTAAGCAGGCATTTCGCGGTTACCCTGCGCTTTCCACCCCAGGATTTCTGAACCCAGAGGGAACTGCCCACCCCTGAAATAAATGGTGGAGGGCCACAGCAGGCCCCTCAGCTCTAGTGCTCAAGCCGGAAAAAATGCCTTGCAATTACAGCGCGTGTGTGATTTTTGAGATAAATCACAGGTGTTGGAATCCCTCGCCAAAAGGGCTCTATTCTGTTTCCCCGACAGATGCCTTTCCACATACACCCAATCCCTACACCTATTCTTAAAATGCTGACTATTTCCACGCATTTCAGGAACTGCTAATTAACTTGCTGGAGGGACACTGAATAGCCAAAACCAGATTTGTGTCTCGTGAAGCTTGTGCCTGGAATTGCCATTCTGCATACCCTGCAATACAGTCTGGGGAGGCCAAAAACTGCTCTCTTTCCTCTTTACACAGGAGTAACGAAGCCCATTGTGTTTGGGTTGACAACCTGATTAAAGCCGTAGCAAAACCTCCTACCATGAGTGGCTATATTGACATGCCTGTGGAAAAGTTGCCACGTTTCATCCTCAACCTCCTAAAGTGGTTCTGCCTTCCTTAAAGGTGCTCTGAGTTGAGACAGTTCCTGGGAGCAGTCAAAATGTGTATAGACTGGGTGTAAAGTCATGGGTTAAAAAGAGCCAGGAAGAATGAATGGACAGGGTTGAGCTGAGAAAACATCAGGATTCTTATATGCTTGCTTGCTTACATTTCTGAAATCCAAATGTGATTCTGGAGCCAAATCAACCTGGGACAGGTCACATTAATTTGAATGTCCTGAACCATTCCTCCAGGTAGAAGATACTGGAAGATCAACCCTAATTTGTGGCTGGTTTCCCAGCAGGCTCTTTACTTCACTGTATCTGGGAGCCAGAAGTACTCATATTTGATAACTCAAAAAGCAGAACAATCAGTCAAGGGCAAGTTGGTTTATTTTTGTTCACGGGTGTCCCTGTGCATTCCCAAACAAAATGAAGGTGAAGAGAGGAAGTGTGGAAAAGATAATAGCTTTCAGATTTCCATAGCAGCTTTTGCCTGGACCACTTCTCATGATTTAGTGGTGGGGATTCAATTTCCAATGCACGGAGCAATCACCCAGGCCTTCCCCACAGCTAAGGCTTTGGGAGATGTAGTGAAGAAACAGCACAGTATATCATGTGTGCTCAAAACTGACACATTGAGTAAAGCTATGTGATTCAACCTTGCCACCTAAAATCATATGACCCAACTGTCCAACAAATAAAGGAGGCCTCCAAAGAATAACAGTGATGCAAGAGGCAACGATGAATCAAGGGGAAGCACACTTCCTTCAGATGGGCTTGAACCAGTGCCCTGCCATGGTGGGAAGTGCCTGTCATATGATGTTGGCTTTACTTTCTTTCAGTTGAGAAATAGAAGTGAGGTTCTGACTGCTTGTCACCAAACCGCCTCAGGCTCTTTGGCAAAGGTAGACAATGTTAGCTCTGGTGCCCTGGATCATTTCCATCCTGGAGAATTATATTTGGCCTGGGTGTGGAGTAAATTCAGCTGTAAGAGCTCAAACTCCTGGGTCACAACCTGCTACTTTCGGAGTTGTTTTTTCCCCTTTGCCTCCTGCCTTTTTAAAATTTAAAGTAGTCTTAGGTAAATCACAAAATCTGCCTTCATTTATATATCTGTGAAATTGGAGATTACCTTCAGATTTATGCAAGCTACTTAGTTTATTGTGAAACACTCTGAGAATGAAAAAAAAATGCCACTTAAGTACTTAGAATTAATAGTACCTTTCTGTAACTCCAAACAGACAGTGTCCTTCACTTTTCACCCTGCTCTTGTCTTGCTATGAAACAGTTCAAATATGCTCCGTTTCCCCCTCTTTATTTCAGAGATGGGTGAAATATTTCTTCTGTGCACTGAATATAGGGTATGATCTCAGACCTCTCTGTGCCAGCAGAATCAGCCTGGAACTCAGCCAAAAGTTCTTCGTGATTAAAGGTGCCATCTGAGCACACGATATTTTTTTTAAAGCCTTGCAAAATGGAAACATACTTTTATTATTTTTTTAAGGTCACTGGCTTTAACGCAGAACTGGCTTTAGGCTTTGCGGAGGATCACTGGACTCAATCCCCCTCTTTTTTCCCTTTCTCACTATCTTCCCTTTGCCACTTGTCTTGTGATAAGGCCAAGTCCGTGCAGCTAAATAAACTCATTTAATAAATGGGATTCCAAGAAAACTCTACAAATTATCAGTTGCAGATTTTAGGACCTTCCCAGCCACATGCCTTATAAGTTGGGGGTATATCAAGTTTTTATGGAAAAGTTTGCCTTTACAATGTAAAAAAAGCAATGCTAGTGGATCTTCTAGAAAGACATCTCCCCTGGGGATGGATAGTCATCTCTTATGATACCAGTGTCTAACATCTTGGTTTTCCATTTTTTCAGAATGATACCCCTTTTATTTGGCATTTGTAATTTTTTATTTCTCCTCTACATCTTTCTTGAAACTTGGAAAACCATGGTAGGGTTAATCCTATCAGCCCAAGGCACTGAGAAATTATGACATTAGATGAATGAACAGTTTTCATAGGAGTGGCATTTCTCCAGATGCTGCTAAATTCCTGGGCTTATAGGGCTCTGTTTGAGGGCTTCCTCAGACCCTTCAGCACATGATATAGATCTTCTCCCCACTTTGGGTCCTCCTTCAGCTTTGGAGATCACCAAAAATGCAGGTCTCTCTCTCTCTAGCCTAACATGTTCCCCTCTTTTTGGTATCTGCCCTTTTAGCAACACAAGGGCCACCTGGATGGTATGTTATGCAAACTTCCCCTCCATCAAGGCAACAGCTTTCAACTCAGCTCTCACCGGGAGAGAGAGAGAGCAAATGAGATCCAAATGACAGGAACAATAGTCCAGGCTGTTTCACGAGGGCAGGGCACAAACAGGGCAGCTGGTGAGCTCTGCTACCCCATTTAATCTCCATAACCCTGAGGAAGTTTGTATTTTTATTCTCCTTTTACAGATGAGGAAATTGAGACCCAGAGCAGTGAGGAGACTTGTTCAAAGTCATGCAGCCACTCAGTAGCACAGCCAGCATTAGAGCCCCAGGTCCTGATGCCTTTCCCACTACACCACACAGCTTCCCACCCCTTCATTCACTTAGCGAATGTTTATTGATGCTTCCAAACACTGGGGATACAAAAATGAATAAGACAAAGTGCCTAACATTGAGTCCAGAGTCCGTAGAGGAGGAGTCCAATTATATGCTATAATAGAGAAATTGACAAAGTGCTATATGAACCCCCAAAACAGTAATGATCTCTGCCCACAATGCAGCTGAGTAAAGGCTTCCTTGAGGAGGTGATATTTGGCCTGCCCCAAACTTATATTCACCTGCTTTAAACATGTGGTCTCTTTACTTCTCAGTTTGTCCAATCCATATGATTAGCTCCAAGCCTGAAAAAGTTTCACTGAAAGCTGACCCAAAGATCAGATTACCAGAGTCTTTCATTATCTTTAATCAGGCTGCAACAGCCTCCTCATAATCTCCCTGCCTTGCTTCTTCCAGTTCATACTCTACAAAGTTAGAGTGATGGCTCTAAATAAAAAATCTGGGCATGTCACTCCCTTGCAGAAACTGCACAGTAATCCCGTTTGCCCTCAGGATAAGGTTTCAGTCTCTTAGCCTGGCATTCAAGGCTTTGATGGTCTAACCCTTGCCTCCCTCTCCAGTCTTTTCTCACACATTTCTTCCTGTCACTCCTAAGAACTATACTGAAGTACTGCATTTCTCAGAAAATATCTCCTCCACACAATGCCCTCCAGTAGAAACTTGCAAACTCCCACTTATGTGCATCCGATTTCGAAGATTGTGCTCACTCAGCCCCCTGCACTGGCCTCTGTACAGCCCTTAGCACACCGTGTTCAAAGTGTCTGTTTCCAGGTCTAACTGTCCCCTCCTGCTCTTGGAGCTCTTCACGGGTGGAAAGCATGTCCTCAGACCATCAGTGCCCAGCATCAGGCCTGGTGCACAGTGGGTAGCCGATGAATATTCTTTGAGTGAATAAACAAAAGTCACAAGAAGAAATGAAACTCTCCAAGAAAGTTCTGGGGCAGTCTAAGTTCAGGTTACCCTAATAATCCTTCTGTAGTTCCTCAGCTGATTCCCATTTATTTAAAAGGACAAAAAGAAAATTTTTTAACTGTACAGTTTTTGGTTACAGACGTGCGAGGGGCAGACAATGACATTTCTCTCCTGCTGGGTGCCTCTCGGGTCTTCACCACAGACACTCAGTTCCACTACCCTTTTATTTTATCAGCTGTGAATTGTTAGCAAAATTCCAAGCAGCTTGTAGAAAATTCAGAAAAACTCAGCAGTGAGAAGAGAAGCTGGTTTCATTTTCCAGGCCAGCTCATTTCTGAAATGTAACACCATATAGGGCTTTAAAGTACGCTCACTTCCTGTGGTCATTATTTCAATAGTTCGGAACAATTTGTAGTTCATGCCCCCTTTCTGGAATGTACAATAATCTCCCTGTAATTCCAGGGTCTCAAATCTAAAAACTGTCTTATATGTTTCATTGTAGAGGGCAAAATCAGTCCAGTTCCCATATTGGACAATTTTGGTTTAAAAAAAAAAACTAATAGCATTTTTCATTGCTTCTATGAATGATAAAATCACAAACATCCTTTAGAAATATTCTATAAAATCTATGCATTAAAAGAAAAGACGGGACTTCCCTGGTGGTCCAGTGGTTAAGACTCCACGCTTCCACTACAGGGGGCACAGGTTCTATCCCTGGTGGGGGAACTAAGATCCCGCAGGGTGCAGGGAAGGAGGGAAGGAGGGAAGGAAGGGAGGGAGGGAGGGAGGGAGGGCGAGCCTCTTGCAGCCTCCCCAGACACCTCTGCATGGGCATCCTTGAAATCTGGGAAAATGGTGCAACCTCTAGGGCTTAAAGATCACCATTTGAATAAGAAAAGTACAGGTATGGAATGTAAAAGGCTTGGTCATCTGTGTCTTCAGATCTGAGAATTTGTTTGAAAAAAATGATACACCCACAGTGACTTTTTTTTAATTCAAGGGTAGAGACTACCTTGTATTCTGCTCATCTTACGCTTCTTGCAAAGAACACGCTCTGCAAAGATCACTATTATTCCCCAAACTTCATCCAGGATCCTGTTGCTCCCCTCTCAGTACCAATATGTGAAATTCTAAATTATGCAATGTTAGGGCTAAGTAAAGGCACCTAAGGTCCTGATAGTAGAAGTAAAACACCTTAGGTACTCCTAGCATAAGGAACTGGGAGTTCTAAAGCAACATATTTTCATATAGTGAACAAAAAAAATTTAACTGGTCATCACATATATCAAAAATGTAATATGATAATTGCACCTAAAGTAGATTTATTAAATGTTAAAGGTGGAAGGGAAGAACAATCCAAAATGACAAGCTCTTTCAGTTCAACTGAACCTCTTTCACGATCTACAGTTTATGCTGAGTACTCAGTAAGATGCTATTTCTGTCCTTGTTGAGCCCATCATCTAGTAAGGGAGACTCATGTGAACAAGCAATAATAGTTTCACTGACCTTTGTGCTTTGTTTTTTTTAAATTGAAGTATAGTTGATTTACAATGTTTCAGGTGTACTGTAAAGTGATTCAGTTATACATTCTTTTTCAGATTCTTTTCTACCATAGATTATTACAGGATATTGAGTATAGTCCCCTGTGCTATACAGTAGGTCCTTTTTGTTTACCTATTTTATATACACTAGTGTGTATCTGTTAATCCCAAACTCCCAATTTATCCCTCCCCCACAGCCCTTGTGCTTTTAAACTGGCTAACTCTCTTGAGGCCAAAAGATCAGGGCAAGACAGCCTCTATTTACCCTCTCCATCTTCTTCTCCAATAGCGCTACTGTTTCATAGCCTCTTTCTCATCTCCTCGACTGCTATCTTAACGTCACACTCCTCACTGATTCTGTTCTTGCAGCACTGACTTCTGGCTGTGTTCCCTAACCACAGCTCAAATGTGTCCCTTGTCTTCTTTTTCAGGGCAATGGAGGAATCTAGCTCTGTATCCTACCCTGATATAGGGCCCTGTGGTTGGTGTTTCTCCTGAGTTCTCCCAGGACCCTGCAAACAAGAACCAGACAATATTATACCCATGAATTGCTCCTTCTCTGAAACCTCAACTCAAACAGATAACTCTCTCCAACCCTCCCTGACCTTTTTTTTTTTTTTTTTGGCCAAGCATAGGCATTGGAGGAAAATGATTACCATCTCATACCACTGTAGTAAATAGTGGTCCCCAAAAAAGATCTAAGTCCTAACCCTTCAGAAGCTCTGAATGTGATCTTATTTGGAAAAAGGGTCTTTGCAGTTATAAAGATCTTAAAATGAGATCATCCTGGATTTAGGGTGAGTCCTAGATCCAAAGGCAGGTGTCCATATGAAAAAAGGCAGAGGGGATTTGAGACACAGACAGAGGGGAAGGCAATGTGAAGCAGACGCAGAAACTGGAGTAATGCATGTCCAAGCCAAGGAACACCAAGAATTGCCTACAACCACCAAAAGCTAGGAGAGAGGCATAGAACAGATTCTCCTTCAGAGTCTTTAGAAAGAATCAGTCCTGCCAACAACTTGATTTCAGACGTCTAACCTCCAAAATTGTGAGAGAATAAATTTTTGTTGTTTTAATTCACCCAGTTTGTGGTAGTTCATTACGCTAGCCCTGCAAAACTAATACATTGCCTGATAATTTAATAATTAAAGACATTTTAATATCAAGACATAGAAAGAAAGAAAGAAAAAAGATATAGAAAGAATATAACTTCAAACTAAAGGATCATCCTTCCCAAGAAATGACCTTAAGTCACTTTAAATATAGTGTTCAAACTGATGAAACGTTGTCATAGACTAGCCCCAGTACTCGGAACCTCAGGCCTAACCCAAGGTGTATCTTTTTAACAATTTTCTCACAATACCTTCAACTTTGTCTCCCCTGTGTCCTTCCAAAAAAGTCACCCTGCTGAAGCCAAATCCCAGACCAAAACAAGAGTCCTGCTTCTGCTCTTACACTCAGGCAGCTGGGGCTTAGGTAAAGAAAAACCAGGTTTACCAAGTTCGCTCTGGGCTGGTCTCTGGTCATAATTGGGCTTCCTTCCTTCCGACGTTCCAAACCTTCACCACTTATCTCAGATGACTACGTCCCACCCTCAGATCAGTAAATATAACCTGGCCTTTTACTTCACAGAGACCATCAGGCATAACGCCCCCCTGCTTACATCCCCTCCAGAGCCTATAAACTTCTACCATCCTTGCTTCCTTGCCTCCCTCTGAGGCAGCATGTCTTTCCTCCAACTGAAAGCTGATCACCCATTCTGACCTCTGGTAGCACCCTCATCAACCTCCTAAAGCATCCCTTCTCCTGTCTATCCAAATGCCTACTAGATAGCCCCAAAACACCTCAAAATCATCATATCTAAGCTGGTTCCTTTTCTAGTTGGGTGACAGGGCCGGATGAGAATATAGGCCCACAAGGAAAAGAGCATGTGCAGATGCCCAGAGGAGAGCATGTGTCTCTTGGGGACACTGGAAATAGTGCCATAAAGGATGTAGAGGATGGTGAGGGATGAAGCTGCAGGGCGAAGAGCCTTGTAAACCAAGATAAGGAATGCATTCTTTTTTCCTTTTTTGGCCACACCACTCGGCTTGCAGGATCTTAGTTCCCCGACCAGGGATTGAACCTGGGCCCTCAGCAGTGAAAGCGCAGAGTGCTAGCCACTGGACCGCCAGGGAATTCCCAGGAATGCATTCTTTTTTTTTTTTTTTTTTTTTTTTTTAAATTTGTTTATTTATTTATTTATTTTTGGCTGTGTTGGGTCTTCGTTTCTGTGTGCGGGCTTTCTCTAGTTGCGGCGAGCGGGGGCCACTCTTCATCGCGGTGCGCGGGCCTCTCACTATCGCGGCCTCTCTTGTTGCGGAGCGCAGGCTCAGTAATTGTGGCTCACGGGCCCAGTTGCTCCGCGGCATGTGGGATCTTCCCAGACCAGGGCTCGAACCCGTGTCCCCTGCATTGGCAGGCAGATTCTCAACCACTGCGCCGCCAGGGAAGCCCAGGAATGCATTCTTTATGCTCAGAGCAATGAGGGCAGATCTGTATTTGAGAATCATTACAGATTGCAGAGTGAATTGAAGGGACAAACTGAAGACCATTTGAAGACAAAACATTGTTAAAACAATGTAGGCAAAAGACGGAGAGCCCTGGGTAGATTTGAGAAATGTTTAAGAGGTAGGAAAGGCAACACTTGGTGGTATTAGGTAACCAGCACATCCCCAACCTAAAAAATGGCTCACTGCAATATGAGATTACAACTTTTCTGGTTGAGAATCTTTCTCTTTATTGGTAGTATTTTCCTCCTCTGCTTCTCTAGGTGATACACTCACTTCTGGGACCTCACTGGGTGGATTAACCAGCCCCGAGAATACTGTTTATGGGTTAAGGCTTGAGGGTGTGAGTGGATCGATGACCCAGACTGGTTGGTCAGTTGTCCCATTGTAGTAGACACCTTTTAATACCTCTGGCCAGTTCACCATGACATTTCTCTTCTCAGTTTGTACATGACCTTGCCGCTGGCCATAGTTGATGGGACACAGACTGAGTTAAATTTTCTGTCAGAAATATTTGCAAACAGTAGCCAACACAAGAACTGGTCTCTCCAGGGGTTTGGACGTGTAGCATGGAATCCCTGGAGCTGGCCAGTGTTCAGAAAGCCAAAGAAGGATGAAGAAAATGCTCTGAAAGGAGCAGGGATGAAGAATGGAAAGGACCTAAGCAGTAGTCAACTTCTTTTTTTTTTTTTGGCTGCTCAGCACGGTATACAGGATCTTAGTTCCCTGACCAGGGATCGAACTTGTGCCCCCTGCAGTGGAAGCACAGAGTCTTAACCACTGAACTGACAGGAAAGTCCCCCAGTAGTCAATTTCTTCGGTCTATAGCCTCCTAATGCCCAGCTTTGTCCTTGTTCTAAGGTCAGGCCCACCTCTAACATTTGCAGAGCCCAGGACGATAATATAAATAGAAGCACACATACCATACGTCAAAATACTTAAAAGTTATAAATCAAAGGAACAACCATTAAGTAAAGCATATTCAATCCTCCTATCTTGCTAAATATACTTTCATGTAAACCTGGAAGACTAGGTTCAAATTTAGAATTCATGGATTCTTAGAGTTCTGACTCCCATCTCTTTTCACCCCTGGCTTCATCCTGCACTGTGAAGGGGACCCTTGTGCACATGTCCAAGCCCCTTCCATCCATTCTGCTATAAATAGCTGTCGCTTGACCACCCCTTGGGTCTAAAGGTACTGACATTGACAATGCTGTCTGTCCTTAGGAGAACAGATCCAGGGAAAAGGCCCAGTGCAGTCCTGGAAACAGGCTTGGGGCCATTTGGGTGAAGAACTCCAAAAGCATGGTCTAGAAGAAGGAACCGAAGCCTCTGGGTGGGTAAGTTCCCTTGGCTCTACTGATTTCTCATCCTATGAGGAGAGGTGGGCTCAGGACCCTCTAGACCCTGTCCTGGGCCCCTCTTTCTCAGATCTAATAGGGGCTGCTTATATGAATTCTTTGTTTATTTAAGTAGGCTCCAACTAGATTCTTTTATTTGCAACCCAAGAATCCTAAATAAGACTGATGTCTTTACCCTCTCAACCACCATCCAATTTTCTCTCTCTGTTCCCCATGGGGCCTCTAGTAGTGCCTGGGGGAGGGTTTCCTCATGAACCCTAATGCCTACCAAGTGGGCCAGAATAAAGGAGGGTTCCCCCATCAGTGGTAAGTTATTTTGGTCAAGCACTGTGACTGTCCTCTCCCACTCTCAGGCTATATGTTATACCTCCAATTAGCTATTTTGAGCTTAATGGGCAGCTCCAAATCCTAAAATAGCACTTTATTTCATTCTTGCATCTTTTGGCACCATACTCAACATCATATCAGAGTTTATGGACCCCATCTCCCACCTGATTTGGGAGTCCTCCAGAACGGAAGGGCGTTCAGATGCCAGACGGCCAAAAATGTCAAATGTTTGGTACTATGCTATTAATCAGGTCTTGAAGCCATCTCTATTGGAGGATGCTCTGGTCCTATTCCTTGGGAAGTTTTGAGTATTTTCTTTGGAGAGAACCCACACACACACTCGGCTTGGGTCCTGCCTATCATTCCTCTCTCCAACTCTACACTCACATTGAGGATAGTAATGGTCTGCCCTGGACCACACAGTCAAATGCCACTGTGATCACGGTGTCCAAGGCCTGTGTCAAAGCCTGATTCTCAGTGGCCCGTGAGTATAGACAGTGAAGAAAAACCACCGGCATGCTTACAGATCAATAAGAGTCAGGTACCAGAAGAAACCAACTTAGCACTGGGAAACACATGGGCAAATGAGATGTAGTCTAGCACCTGACACATCTGCTCTCTCTCTCGGAATTTACCTGTGATTTCCCACTTTTGATCCAGAAACTCTATTTTTTTTTTTTTTTTTTTTTTTTAGTTTTTTAAATATTTATTTACTTCTCTGGCTAGCCGGGTCTTAGTTGTGGCATGTGGGATCTAGTTCCCTGACCAGGGATTGAACCCGGACCCCCTGCATCGGGAGCGCAGAGTCTTAGCCACTGGACCGTCAGGGAAGTCCCCAGAAACTCTATTTTTTAAATAGTGTTGCACCTCACTATCAGACAGACTTGATAACAAAAACTATAAACCTTCTCTCTTCTTCATTTTTTTAACATAATACTTACTTAGATGCCCTCAAAACTGACATCAGCGTGGGTCAGCAATTGCTAGGACAATCCTGAGCTAAGGAGCTCAGCAAACTTACCAAGGCCTTGAACTCTCACAAGGGAGTGAAGGATTTGACTTCCTTCTGGATTTTAAGCTGACTTATGAATTGGTGAGCTGGGTCTGTCCTGATAATGCCATGTTAGAATACAAGTGAATTCTGCAATCTTGGAAGAACTTTTCATAAACATTATGAATATTTCTAGTTTTTCATAGTTGATGGGGCAGAACTAGTTGTTAATAGAGATCTTCTCGTGGCCTGTTCTTACCCCCGTGTGACATTACATGTCATCCTCTTTTACTGAGATAAAGCAAAATTACTTGAGTTGTAAAGTCTCCCAAGCAGTCTAGTATCACTATTGTATTAGTATGACTTTTTCAGATGTAAGTGACAGAAAACTAGCTTAAGCCAAATAAACATACCTAAGTAGAGGTGCTCAAATAATGCTAGCAGGAACTAGATTCATTCTCAGTTCTCCTTCCCTCTGATGTTCCCCCAAATGGTGACAAGGAAGGCTTCCAGCAGCCCCAGGCCTACATTCCACATACTTAGCAACTCCATCTAACAAAGTGCAAGTTTCTCCATACAGTTACAGAAAAATTCTGAGGGTTGAGTCTCATTGGCCTACCTTGGATCACATGCTCACCCCTGAACCAATCACTGAGCCTAGTTAGATGGAATGTTCTAATTGGACAGTTCTAGGTCATGTGGCACTCCTGGAAGCAGAGTATGGGGTCAGCTGCACCCACCGTAGAATTGGGGATTGAGAATTGGGGAGGGCAGTTTCTCAAAGAAAATCTGGGCAGACAAAAAAAAAAAATGTTTACTACTCTTTTTTTTTTTTTTCCTGGCTGCGTTGGGTCTTATTTGCGGCACACGGGATCTTTGTTGTGGCATGCAGAATCTTTCATTGAGGCGCGTGGGCTTCTCTCTAGCTGTGGTGCTCGGGCTCTAGAGTGCCCGAGCTCGGTAGTTGTGGCACGCGGGCCCAGTTGCCCTGCAGCATGTGAGATCCTAGTTCCCTGACCAGGGGTCAAACCCGCATCTCCTGCATTGGAAGGTGGACTCCCAACCACTGGACCACCAGGGAAGTCCCCATGTTCACTACTCTTGAAGAGCCATTCTTCATGCTTTTCCAAGGTTTTGGAGAACATGAATATATGTGTATATATATAAATAATGAATATATAAATATTACATATAAATGAATAAATAAACACTTCCAGATAAATTCAAATGACCAATCACTTTCTCCAGTAACCTCTGAACAGTAACGGGGTTTCCTGAAACCCCAATTCCTTCATATTGGTAGACCTACACAAGACAGATAAAATCTACCCTGTTAACGTCCTCTGTAGTCATAGGGATTTTATAATACTTGCTCTGACATCCAATTCTGGAAACAACTGACTCCATAGGAAGTGGCTAAGCCATCCTGTATAAGGAACACAGTATGCTGGACTATTTTAGACTGTCTATTCAGAGCCAGGAAATCCACACAAACCCAGAATTTACTTGATTTTTTTCTCTTCACTATCACAAAAGGGAATCTGTGGGATATGGAACCCAGAGATGATGCAGTTAATCAGTAGGTCTTTAAGGTGATCTAAAAGATCATCCCTTTCAGACAATATAGACTTCCTGCACTATTTTCTAAAGAGTCTGGGTTTCCAACTTCAAGCTTATGCTACTTCCCCTAAGCCCAGTCACAGTCCCTTCTTAAAGAGAGAAAACTATTCTTGGTTTGGGCCTTCCATGACACCTTCTATTTCCACCTTTTGAATTTTAGGAATCCCCCAAATTAAAGCTTAACATAGAGGACCCAGAATGGAAAAAGGGAGGATGGGAATTTGGGGCTCTTCCTTGCCTTGATTTTCCTGTGGCTTCCATTCCTGCATGAGGGTTGAACACCACTGCATGCTTTCAGTAGACACTTTAAAGGGTCTGGACTTGATCCCTATAAAGTACCTACCTTTCTTGAGCACTTCCAGGGTCCAACATATAACCACAGATTTTTCACTCCTTCCATCATCTCCACAAGTCCTGTAGGAAACTCAAGCTTCACAATCAGTACTAAAACAAAACCACATCTGACCCATTCTTTTTTTTTTTTAAATAGATTTTAATGAGTTATTTTATTTATATTATATTTTTGGCTACGTTGGGTCTTCATTGCTGCATTCAGGCTTTCTCTAGTTGCAGTGAGTGCACAGGCTTCTCATTGTGGTGGCTTCTGTTGTTGCGGAGCACAGGCTCTAAGCACGTGGGCTCAGTAGTTGTGGCACACAGGCTCAGTAGTTGTGGCGCATGGGCTTAGTTGCTCTGCGGCATGTGGGATCTTCCCGGACCAGGGGTCGAACCCGTGTCCCCTGCATTGGCAGGCAGATTCTTAACCACTGTACAACCAGGGAAGCCCAGACCCATTCTATTTTCATCACGGGGAATGGCTTGCGTGCTTGCTACTTGTGAATTCACCATCAAGCCGTGCTTAGTACTTGGTGCTTTTCTTGGCTGCTCCTCTTCCTAGTATTTTTCCCTCCACAAGACAAAGATGGGCTCTTCACCTGGCAGGGGATCCTCTTGTGAGGGTTGAAGAGAGCTCAAACTCCAGGCCCATCTCCATTCCCTTTCCCTGATGCTCTTCAACCTTAGGAATGCTATAGCTGGGATTTCTTCTTGACCTGGAGCCTCCTCACCCCTCCAGTGCTCTGCCTTTTAGGGGCTCTGAACTGTCCACCCTCATAGCTCTTTCCCCAAACCTAGAAGGCCATCATTAGGGCTCTCATCTGTACTGTGAAGTCCTTCTGTATAGTAGTCATTGGAGTCCTTGCTGCATATCTACAATCACCTCAATTGATGGAGTTTCCTTCATTCCATGACTTGAGCTGCCTCCCTTCCTCCTTTTCCTGTGTTAATTTCAATAATTGGAAGAACCTAAAAGACTACTCTGGGTCTGGCAGCTGAAATTTTCCCCAAAGGCTTAATTTAGGATAGCCCTAGTCCTTGCCTGTTACACAGGGGACTTGATTCACACTGTTTAGAACTTTGGCTCCTGTTTCCTCTGCCTCCTATAAGTGTGTCTCCAGCCCCAATTCAAAAGTAGACATCTTTTCAACATCACTAATTATTAGAGAAATGCAAATCAAAACTACAATGAGGTATCACCTCACACGGGTCAGAATGGCCATCATCAAAAAAATCTACAAACAGGGACTTCCCTGGTGGTGTAGTGGTCAAGAATCCGCCTGCCAGTGCAGGGGACACAGGTTCGATCCCTGGTCTGGGAAGATCCCACATGCCACGGAGCAACTAAGCCCGTGTGACACAACTACTGAAGCCTGCGCACCTAGAGCCCGTGCTCCGTAACAAGAGAAGCCACTTCAATGAGACGCCTGCGCACTGCAGCGAAGAGTATCCCCCGCTCACCGCAACTAGAGAAAGACCCAGTGCAGCCAAAAAAAAAAAAAAAAAAAAAAAATCTACAAACAATAAATGCTGGAAAGGATATGGAGAAAAGGGAACCCTCCTACACTGTTGGTGAGAATGTAAATTGGTACAGCCACTATGGAGAACAGTATGGAGGTTCCTCAAAAAACTAAAAATAGAAATACCATATGACCCAGCAATCCCACTCCTGGGCATATACCCAGAGAAAACCATAACTCAAAAAGATACATGCACCCCAATGTTCATTGTAGCATGATTTATAACCAGGACATGGAAGCAACCTAAATGTCCATCGACAGAGAAATGGATAAAGAAGATGTGGTACATATATACAATGGAATATTACTCAGCCATAAAAAGGAACAAAATAGTGCCATTTGCAGAGACATGGATAGACCTAGAGACTGTCATACAGAGTGAAGTAAGTCAGAAAGAGAAAAACAGATATTGTATAACATTGCTTGTATGTAGAATCTAGAAAAATAGTACAGATGAATTTATTTGCAAAGCAGAAATAGAGACACAGATGTAGAGAACAAACTTATAGATACCAAGGGGGGTGGGGGGATGGGATTAATTGGGAGATTGGGATTGACATATATACACTATTATGTATAAAATAGATAACTAATGAAAACCTACTGTAGAGCACAGGGAACTCTACTCAGTGCTCTGTGGTGACCTAAATGGGAAGGAAATCTAAAAAAGAGGGGATCTATTTATATGTATAACTGATTCACTTTGCTGTACAGCAGAAACTAACACAACATTGTAAAGCAGCTATACTCCAATACAAATTTAAAACAAACAAACAAAAAGTAGGCATCTTTAAAACATAAAGTAGGCATCTTTTCTCACACCCTCCAATAGAGCAGAGAAAAATATCTGAACAACCCTATGGTTATAAACCCTACCAACTGCTAAAGTGGTCAGAGTATTTGGCACTCAGGCAACTGACACTGAGACCTTGATAGCCTTGAAAACTCCCTTTGCCAGACTCAGAGGTTCTGCTCTCACTTCTCCACTACTGGTATCCACTTGTAGTATCTCAGTAGAATGCCCAACCAAAAGCACACTTTCCTCATACCAGGGGTGGCCTTCCCCTCAAATACTCTCAACTTTGGATCTCATAAATCTCTAACTGGAAGGCCTTTCCTTCCCCCTGTCCCCAGTAACTAGGCCAATGATTCTGGTGGCAGTTGGAACTATCTATTTTCATGTAGGAGAACTTCTAACCATATCCAACACTGAAACTCTGTTCCCTGGTATCTCCCTGGGACTTCAGACTAGTTAACATCTTTAGAAACTTGAGTAAGGCTGTGTTCTCTCCCCTCCTGAAGACCTTGCTGGGCCCAGGGACCTAACAGAAGTTTGCACACCTGTTCAATTTCAGGTCTTCCATAGTTCTTTTGAATCCCACAAGTCATAGAGATTTCTGGAAGTCTACATCTACCACTATGCACAAATTTTCTAATGTTTTCTTGGCCATTATCCTGAACATTTATTGGCTTTATTTCTAGAAGTAATGGTGAGTTCATGGTACGGATATAAACTTTTGGTACAGATATAGACTTCAATAAGATTCATAAAAATTCCAGGTGGAACCCCCTCCAAAATATAACCCACATATCCTCAGCCTCATTTGCCTCCAACTACCAAATGAGATTATATTATTTAATAACCTTTTATACCTAAGTTATTCTAGCATGAACACACACTTCCCTATTTGTAGGAATTAACCCCATGTCAGCTATTTCGGAGACTCTCTCCAGGGCCTCTTGAGTCCTCAAGAATAAATTCTTCAATGGCTGGTCATCTTGCCACCATACTGCTCTTTCAGCTTGTGTCAGATGACTCCCAGGAGCTTTAATTGGGCTATGGGATTTGCCCAAAACCACAGATGTTTCAGTGTTCTTTCAGCACCTTCACACTATCTGAGTTGTCAACTCCGTCACCCTCCAACTTTCATCCAAGATTTTCACCAAAACATTAGCTTTGGGTTTTAAATATTTCACAATTCTGAATGTGTTCAACATGACAGAACACTCATTAGACACATAACTGTTTAAAAAGAATTCACCTTTAGGAATTTTATTTAAAATGTGAGATTGAACAGTGTGATGTTAGCAAAAAGGTAGACACATAGATCAATGGAACAGAACAGAGAGCCCAGAAATAGTCCCACACATATATCCTCAGCTGACTTTTGACAAAAGTGCAAAGGCAGTTCAACGGAGAAAGGATAGTCTTTTCAACAAATAGTGCTGAAACAATTAGATACCCACATGGAAAAAAAGAAAAAAAAACAACAACACAACATACCTCACATCTTATACAAAAATTAATTCAAAATGGATCATAGATCTAAATGTAGAACCTAAAACTATAAAACTTCTAAAAGAAAACACAGGAAAAAATCTTTGTGACCTTGGGTTAGGCAAAGATTTCTTAGATATGACATAACAGAGCAATCCATAAAAGAAAAAAATTGATAAACTGGACTTCCTCAAAATTAAAAACATCTGCTTGCAAAAGATCCTGTTAAGAGAATAAAAGAAAGGTACAGACTGAGAGAAAATATTTGCAAATCACATATCCAACAAAGGACTTGTATCCAGAATATACAAAGAACTTAGTTACAAAGAACTTAGTAACAAATCACCTAATAAAAAATGGGCAAGAGATATGAACACTTCACCAACAAAGATATACAGATAGCACATTAAAATGTGCTTAACACCACTAATCAGTAGGGAAATGCAAATTAAAACCACAATGAAACACCACTACGCACCTATTAGAATGGCTTAAAGAAACATACCCCGACAATACCAAGTGCTGGTGAGAATGTGGAACAAATGGAACGCTCATACATGGCTGGTGGGAATTTAAAATCATATGGCCACTTTGGAAAACAATTTGGCAGTTTATTATAAAATTAAACATACAATTACCATATGGTCCCTAAATTCCACTCCTAGGTATTTACCTAATAAAATTGAAGGTTTTGGGGCTTCCCTGGTGGCGCAGTGGTTGAGAATCTGCCTGCCAATGCAGGGGACACGGGTTCGAGCCCTGGTCTGGGAGGATCCCACATGCCGCGGAGCGGCTGGGCCCGTGAGCCACAATTACTGAGCCTGCGCGTCTGGAGCCTGTGCTCCGCAAAAAGAGAGGCCATGATAGTGAAAGGCCCGCACACCGCGATGAAGAGTGGCCCCCACTTGCCACAACTAGAGAAAGCCCTCGCACAGAAACGAAGACCCAACACAGCCATAAATAAATAAAATAGTGTTTAAATAAATAAAAATTTAAAAAAATAAAAAATAAAAAAAGTCAGCTTGTATATCACCTGCTCTTTAAAAAAAAAAAAAAAATTGAAGGTTTTTTTAAAAGTATTTATTTATTTTACTTTGGCTGCGCTGGGTCTTAGTTGTGGCACACGGGATCTTTTTTTTTTTTAATATTTATTTATTTGTTTATTTTGGCCATGCTGGGTCTTAGTTGTGGCACACGGAATCTTCGTTGTGGCATGCATTATCTTTAGTTGCGGCATCGGACTTCTTAGTTGCGGCATGTGTGCGGGATCTAGTTCCTCGACCAGGGATCGAACCCAGGCCCCCTGTATTGGGAGCCCGGAGTCTTACCCACTGGACCACCAGGGAAGTCCCAGAAAAATGAAGATTTACATTCAGACAAAAACCTGCACACAAATGTTCAAAGCAATTTCATCCATAATCACAAAAAACTGGAAACAACACAAATATCTTTTAACTGGTGAACGGATAAACTACGATATGTCCATAAAATTGAATATTACTCAGCAATAAAAAGGAATGAATTACTGATACACTCAACAACATGAATGAATCTCAAATGCATTATGCTAAGCAAAAGAAGTCAAACTCATGCCTTATGATTCTATTTATGTATTATTCTGGAAAAGACAAAATTATAGAAACAGAAAACAGTGACTGCCAGGGATTGGGATGGAGGGGGGTGTTGACTACAGAGGTGCAGTATGAGGGACTTTTTTAGGATAATAGGACTATTCTGTCTCTTGATGGTTGTGGTAGTGAACTGACTGTATGCATTTGTCTAAACCAGTGGTGCTCAACAGGAGGCGATTCTGCTCCCTAGAGGATATTAGACAATGTCTGGAGACATTTTTGGTTGTCACAACGCAGAGGAGGGGGTGCCATTGGCATCTACTGGGTAGAGACCAAGGATGCTGCTAAACACTTTACAATGCAGCAGGACAGCCTCCACAGCAAAGAATTATCTGCCCTGAAATGTCAATATTGCCAAGGTTGAGAAATCCTGGTCTGAATCAGAGGTCAGAAAACTACAGCCCAAGGGCCAAATTTAGCTCATCACCTATCTTTGTATTGCCCACAAGCTAAGAATGTTTTTTAGATTTTTTTTCATGATTGCAGAAAAACATCAAAAGAAAAAGAGTATTTCATGAAAATTATATAAATCAAATTTCAGTGTTCATAAATAAAGTCATGCTCATTCATTTATGTATTATCTGTAGATGTACTGGTGCTCCAAAGGCAGAGTTGAGTATTTATGACAGACTGTATGCCCACAAAGCCTAAAATATTTCCTATGCAGCTCTTTACAGTTAAGTCTAAACCCATAGAAATGTACACAAAAAATAGTATATTTTACTTACATAAAAATTTTAAGGTGAATTTTATTTTATTTTATTTTGGCCGCCCCTCAAGGCATGCAGGATCTTAGTTCCCCCACCAAGGATCGAACCCATGTCCCCTGCAGTGGAGGCACAGAGTCTTAACCACTGAACCACCAGGGAAGCCCCTAAGGTGAATTTTAAAATGCGAAATTATAGATGTCTACACTGAATTACTACAAGCTGTGCTGAAACACACTCATTTCTGTAAATGTGCTTGTCTTTTCTGGTTTTCCTTATAGAAAATAAATAGTAAATAATAGGAATTCATCACTGGCTGGGCTCTGATGTGAAAGTTTCCTATTTAAAAAATCATATGCGACATCTCTGACCGCGAAGAATTTCATTCAGTCTCCTGGACACAGAGACAGTTCTCCAGAGCAGTCATCTGTGGTGAAGCAGCTAATAATCCCGTGCACTTGTCATCAGATCAGTAACAGGGTCTGACTGGGTTTCTCTGACTGTGACTGCCCCTGGACTGAATGGGGCATTTAGCACACTGTCTTGGAAAAATCAGCTGACCATCACTTGCATGGGCCCAAGAGCCTGTCAATTAGCTCCTGTCCATTAGTCCCTGTCCAAACACTCAAATGTCCTGGCCCTATTACTGCAGTCACGTTATCAGTTCCCTCCAGACCCTGAAAGCGTGATCAGGCATGAGCTCCCTGTCTCCTACCATCCCTCATTTCTACTTGGACAAACTGTCAGTTAATTAGCTAATGTGGGTAAAAATGCTTGAAGCTTAAAAATGCTCAGCTGGGCTGTTATGATAATCATCTGCTGGGCCCCTTCCCTCCAATTCCCTCCACTCCAAAGTCAGCCCACAGGACTCCTTGCTGCCCATCAATGGGAAAGCTCCACAGGAGGTGGCTGAGTGGTCATTCATGTTCAAGGACAGAGCCTCCCCAATCTCCTAATATTGATGCTGTGGATTCAGCCAACTAGTATCGTAAATCCTGAAGCTCAGGGACTGCATTGGCTTTCTTCTTTTAGAGGAACTGGCAGCATGGCAGATCTGGGTTCCCCCAAATTATCAAATTTTAGTTATCTTTGATTTCTTTCTTCAGCTAGATAGACCATTTAGAAAGTCAAAACAGCCTTTGAAAAGATTATGTGGGAATCACAGCATTATTTGCTCCAAGATTACAGAGCTTTATACCTGACATTTCCGGGGCCAAAACTCAATTCTCCATCTCTCAGTTCAAGCCGCTCTGGGAGCCAGGAGAAATCCCTGTTCAGAAAGTCGATCCCTGCAGGACAGAGTGATGGCTAGAGTACCCCAACCTGCTGAAGTTTCGTGCAGTTTTCAAATGCCAAAACAGGAAGGTTCCCAGGGCAGACACATGTTACTCCTGTCCAGCTCCCTTTCCTGAGAGGTATTTCCGTGGAGTGGGACTGAAAATAGTTGACCTCAATCTCCCAAAGCACAATTTCAGAAGAGTTGAGAGCACAGTTTCATTGTAGTCATATCTGGGCAATTCCTATATGTTCCCTGATAATCCTAAGAGAGGAGTTAGAGCATCTTGTTTCACCCTGAATTTCTATCATCCTTCCTCTCCATCTCCATTCCAAAGGCCTCATCGGTACTCATCAGGGCAGTTGTTACAGCCTCCTCCTTCGGTATTCCCATCACCCCTTTGTCCCTGCTGACCCTCAGCTCTCCTCCTCTGCAGCCAGACAGAGCATTCAAAAACACAATTGTGACTATATCATTCCCTAAAAGTATTTGATGGCTCTCTACAATTTACAGAGTAAGTCCAAAATCCGCAACTTGACAATTAAGTTCCTTCAAAATCTTGTCCCCACTTCCAGCACATTATGCTTGTCCCATATCAGGCAATTTCCCCTTCCCCACCTGAGACTTGAGCATGCCAGTCTCTTTGCCCATGCTCACACCTTTTTTTTTTTCCTCCTGGAATGGCCTCTCCACCTCATCTCCATTCGTGAAAAGCCTTTCCTCAAAATCAGCCTAAATGCTCCCTCTCCAGGAAGCTTTCCATGAGCTTACCTTTGAACTCCCAGAGCACTTTGCTAGTTATTCTCTTGGGCCTGCTTTTTATGATGGCTGTTAATGTACAGATGCACTCTCTGTACATTATGTATTATCTGTAGATGTTCTGGTGCTCCAAAGGCAGAGTTGAGTATTTATGACAGACTGTATGTCCACAAAGCCTAAAATATTTCCTATCCAGCTCTTTATAGCTAAGTCTAAACCCATAGAAATGTACACAAAAAATAGTATATTTTACTTACATAAAAATTTTAAGGTGAATTTTATTTTATTTTATTTTGGCCGCCCCTCAAGGCATGCAGGATCTTAGTTCCCCCACCAAGGATCGAACCCATGTTTGATCCCGCATGGGACAGTAGGCATCTTAAGAAAATCCTATAACTAAGTGTGCAGCATATAGTAGGTGCTGTTAATTATTAGTGACTGATGAACCAACTGCAGCAGAAAGATGATAGGCTAATGAGAGCATGAATCAGAGGAAGAGAACTGGGATGGCAGGAGAACCACAAATCATTATCAAAAAAGAATGGTCAACAAGGTCAAAGACTTAGCTGCCATCTTAGTGACAAAAGCTTACAAGGCCTGGGCCTTGTGCTAAGCGTTATCACGTTTACTCATCATATCTACTCTGTGATATAGGTACTATTATCATCTGTATTATTAATTTTATTTATTTTTAAAATTTATTTATTTATTTATTTTTGGCTGCTTTGGGTCTTTTGCTGCGCGCAGGCTTTCTCTAGTTGGGGCGAGCTGGGGCTACTCTTCGTTGTGGTGCGCGGGCTTCTCATTGCGGTGGCTTCTCTTGTTGCGGAGCACAGGCTCTAGGTGCGAGGGCTTCAGTAGTTGTGGCACATGGACTTAGTTGCTCCGCAGCACGTGGGATCTCCCCGGACCATGGCTCAAACCCTTGTCCCTTGCATTGGCAGGCAGATTCTTAACACTGTGCCACCGGGGAAGCCCTATATTATTTAGATGGGAAATTGAGGCTCGGAGAGGGCAGATTCATTGTTTCAGCCACCGGCCTCCTGTTGGTCTATAAACACATCTCACATACTCCCACCTCAGAGCCTTCACACTTGCTCTACCCTCACCTGAAACATTTTCCCCCAAGTATAGGCAGGGCTTGTTGCCTCTCTTCTTGTAGGTCTCTGATCAAATATCACATTATCAATTAGGCCTCCTCTGTCCACCTTATAAAAGGTGGCAAATAACTAACCCCCTGGCATTTCATCTCCCTCTCACTTGCTTTATCTCCATACCACTTATCTCTATCCATCATACTACGTTTTATTTTATTTTTTTTTTGGCTGTACCACATGGCATGTGGGATCTTAGTTCCCCAACCAGGGATCGAACCCATGCGCCCTGTAGTGGAAGCACAGAGTCTTAACCACTAGACCACCAGGGAAGTCCCTACATATTTTATTTATTTGTTTATTTTCAATTTCTTCCCACTAGATTATAAATTTCACAGTCACACAGCTGGTCAGGGGCAAAGCCCAAATTCAAACCCAGTTCTGACTCCAAAGCCAGATGACAAAGTTACAGTCTGGTGGGGCAAAGGAAGTAGCCTTGTTCTTCATGGCTCCCAAAGGCAAATGCCTTTGATCATGGGGGAAGCATTAAGGAGGTTGATTTCATCTTAATATGAGTACAATAGAGTTGTTAGCTGGCGTTCTCTCTGCCTCTTAAGAACCAGATAAGGGAATTCCCTGGTGGTCCAGTGGTTAGGACTGCTGAGAGCCTGGGTTTGATCCCTGGTCAGGGAACTAAGATCCCACAAGCCACACAGTGCAGCCAAAACGGAACAAAACAAAACAAAAAACAGATAATATTGGTCAAACCCCCATTCCCAAAAATTCCCAGAAACATTCCCAAAGATTATTGAAAATCCCCAGGGCAATTACACACACATTGTCATAATAACCTCTGTCTCTGCCTCCCTGCTTCCACTATCTGAATTTAGCTTATAGATTGCCTCACATCCCCTGTGTGTTATCCCTGTCCTGTACCTGGTCCTCAATCCTTTGTCATCAAAAACGGTCGCTTACCCAGAAGCTTTGTTACCAGACTTGGGACAGAGAGAACTTAGTATAACCACGGAAAACCTCCGAAATTTAGTATTAGACATTATTGTTCTTCAAAGCCTTTCTGCTACTATGCCATATTGTTTGACTTTCCTTTCTCTTCTTCTTTCTCTCCAGCCCTCGCTTCCTGGCCCCCTAATTCTCAAAAGCAAAAACAAACAAACAAAACACCCAGTTATCTTATTCAAACCATTTAACCTCTTTCCTGCCCAAACTCAGCTCTCTTTAAACTCTTCCTTTCTAAAGCCAAGGATTTGGCCAAAATACTTGGGTCATCAGATTAGATCCTTCCCATCTTTTGTCTTAGTTTCAGTCATGGGGAGTAATTTAGTTCTTCCAGTTCATGAGAAAAAAAAACTTTCCTTCGATGTTGACTTTCCAATGATGGTGACCTCGGGTGGCCTCGACCTGCAGTGGCTTGATGCAGGATCTCAGTTCCCCAGCCGGAGATTGAAGTCAGGCCACGGCAGTGATAGCACTGAATCCTAGCCACTAGACCACAAGGGCCAGTGGCCAGTGACAAGACCCCGGCTTGTCTGCTTTGTAGAAATAAATTTCAACAAAGAGACAAAAAGTAGTGAAACAAGTAAAGGGTGTATTGGGAGGAAAAAAGTACGTGTGAATAGACACACACGGGTGGGTTCAGAGAGAGAGTCGTGCCTTCGTGGTAGTTTACATCACTTATATGGGGCATTTCTTCTGGGTTTCCTCTGGCCAGTCATCTTGCTTACCTGGCTCTGAGTCTGTATTTGGTATAATTCAAGGTGCTCCCCTGTGTGTGCGTGCATCTCTTAGCCAAGATGGATTCTAGCACAGAGGCCTATGGAAAGGTTGACATCACCTGCTATGGGGTGGTGCCCCCTCCCTTTTTGGCCCCTGAGGAGTCTTTCTGCGCATACATGTGTAGTCAGGAAGGTTTCCTTGACCGTGAGAATGAGAAATATGTGGTCTCTTTATCTTTTATCTGGGCAGGGCTCAGCTCCTCCCTGCTCCTGCCATTATCTTATCTTGGAGTATCTGCCCATGGGGGTGGTGGGGGGACAGACTTCAGCTGCTCAGCCTGGGGCCCATCTATCTCCTGACTCAATGGGACAGATTACCTTTGAAGGTAGTGAGTACTCCATCCTTGGAATTATGCAAGCAAAGGCTGGACTAATACCTGACTAAAACACTTGGAGATTTGCATATAGAACATGAATGAAGAACACAGTGAAGATCCTTCAACCTTCAGAACCTATGATTCTGTAACAATTTAGGCACCTTTGCCTTTTCTGAACACCATGCAAAAACCATAGAACTTTTTCAATTGCATATAACAGAAACCTAGTTCAAACTACCTTTAAGGGGGAGGGGGGGTTGTGTTTGTTGCCTCACGTAAATGAAAAGCCAGACAGCTGAATCCAGGGGCTCAGACAAAGTCTCCAGGTATATCTTCTCCATTTCTGGGCACCACTTATCTAGTATTAGCTTCTGTCTTAGGCGGGCTCTCCCCTTGAGTGGCAAAGTCAGCCACCAGCCAGTTCCAGGCCTGTATTCTTTTTATATATATATATATATATTTGTATTTGGTCAGTTTCAGTTATGTATACACACATACATCCATTGCTTCAGGAACTTATAAAACTGCTTTGTTAAAAATTATAATATTCCATTTGCTAAAAGAGGAATAGTGACACTAGGAGAGTTGGAGGAAAGAACGAAGGAAATGAATCATTTGAATATATAAATTATCTGGAAATGCAGGCCTGCATTCTTTAGCTTCACTCTCTCTACCCCCAATCCCCTAATAGGAGAGATGGCCTCTGTCCCCCAGGTGTTCCAGCAAAAGGCCATCATTGCCCCACTTGCGTGAAATGTCCATTACTAAACCAATCACTGTGATGACTGGCCAGGCCAGGGTCTCAGTGCCCATCCCTGGAATTCGGGGGGTGGAGAAGGCCCACTTGAATCACAGGGACCAAAATGGAGGAGGAAATTTCCCAAAGGAAAACTGGGAGACTATAACCACAAAGAGAAGAGAACTCCAGGCAGGTAAAAACAATAGATACCCACAACAATGGCCAACCCCCACCGACTTAGTGAAGGAGACAGTCTGACCTGTAGAAGAATTTACCGGTGAGACTGGACCAAATCTTTGACCTAGTAGACCCCTGCCACTCTGGCCTCCAAGAAACTATTCAGCAACAACAACAACAAAAATGAGATTCCAGTTTTTACTTATCAAATTAGAAGAATTTTTTTATGGTAATACTCAGTGTTATACCATAAGACAGGTACATTTATATCAGGGTGATGGGGTGTAACTGGCACAACCTTTCTGGAAAGCATTTTGGCAATTCATATCAAGATCCTTAGTATAGCACAGGGAACTATCCTGTAATATATATCCTGTAATAAACCATAATGGAAAAGAACATGAAAAAGAATACGTATATACATATGTATAACTGAATCACTTTGCTGTACACCAGAAACTAACACAACATTGTAAATCAACTATACTTCAATTTTAAAAAGATCCTTAAAAATATTTTGACCCTCTGACCCAGTAATTCCACTTCCAGAAAAAAATTATAAGAAAATAACCCAAAATATGGACAAAGATATATGTACAAAGATTTTCATCACAGCATTTTTATAATAGAAAGAAAAAAAGAAAGAAGTAAAGGAAGGAAGGAAGGAAGAAAGAGGGAAAGAAAGAAAGGGCCTATACGTCTAAGGATGGGGGGAGTGGTAAAATGAAATATGGTAACTCCATATACTAGAAGATGATGTAGTCATTAAAACATTTTTTTTAACAGTTTTAAATCATATGAGATAGTTCTTATAATTTTGTTGAATAAGAAAGCAAGACACAGGATTTCCCCAGTGGTGCAGTTGTGAAAAATCCACCTGCCAATGCGGGGGACACGGGTTCAAGCCCTGGTCCGGGAAGATCCCACATGCCACGGAGCAACTAAGCCCGTGCACCACACACCTAGAGCCTGTGCTTTGCAACAAGAGAAGCCACCACAATGAGAAGCCCAAGCACCGCAACAAAGAGTAGCCCCTGCTGGCTGCAACTAGAGGAAGCCTGCGCACAGCAATGAAGACCCAATGCGGGTATAAATAAATAAATAAAAGAAAGCAAGACACAAAATTATCTATGCAGTATATTAACCATGTAAAAGAAAACCAGAAATGCCCAGAAATGAAAAAAAAGGAAATACTTTAAAATGTTAGCAGTATTTCTCTCTTAATGGATGCTTTATTTTTTTATTTTCTTTTTACTTGTATTTTCTACAATGATCAAATATTACTTAAACATTGTTTGGGAAAGTTATCCCTTCTCAGCTCCTAAAATGCAGCCACCCCCTTACCATGGCAGTTATTTGGACACCTGGAAAAAAACACTTAATGAGTGACAGATGAAGGTTAGCAATGTTTTTTTGTATCTTAAAACTTTTCCCCAATCATCCACAGAAAAATCAGTTTTTCTTGTAATTGTCAGTCCTCCCTTAGAAATAACCCATCACTTCATCACACGATTTTTTTTTTTAAGTAAAACAAAGCCTGGGAACAGAACAGAAACCTGTGCTGAACCCTGATATGAAAATGAATAGGCACTGGGATTCCAGCTGCCAGTGAAGTGCCTGTGCAGAAGGGATGCTCAGGTTGACGGATGCCAGAGACCGAGGTAGAAGTGCCTCCATTTCAGGCCTGAAATGCCTGCAGGAATTCCAGCCTGCCACTTTCTGGGCTCTGTGGACACATTCTACCTAGAGGTCCCTCAGATGACAAGGTCTCCCTCACGGCAGGCAACGGCTGATTGTCAATGATTGCTGGCTGGGAAGACAGAAAACAAGATTGCGCTTCTATGACCTCACAAATTGCACCACCTCCAGGAAGCTTTTCCTGCCTCCTCCCCCAATCCCCCTTACCCCCTCTAGATTGCATTTCTCCCCCAAGGAGCCATGGCTCTGGTGCTTTCCCTGCCCCTCTTAGAACAAATGTCACCATTGATGATGCGGCAGCTGGAACTGTGAGAAGACAGCACACAGACCTTTGTTCACTTCCAGTGACCTTTGTTCTGCCACTCAATTTCTGAGCCTCAGTTTCCTGAGTTATAAAATTGACATAGTAATCTCCACAGCACAGAGCACTGGCACCCTCCAGGGACTCTCTTTGGGAACGATCAGACAACTCAGTCCTTGAGCTCCTATAACATGACTGTGACCAAAGAAACTGCCTAGCAATCCAGAACCACAAAGGAACACTCACCAGACCCAGCCCAGTGGTAGCAGCACCCCCAGCCCAGCCTCCCCACGCAGACCTCCAGCCAGCCGCAGCCAGGGAACAGCCAGCCAGCAGTGCTAATGATACCCCTCCCATCTTATGGACAGAGGAATTGCCAGGTGGGACGACAGGACCCCAGTTACTGAGGGTCTGTGCAGGGGTGTGGTCAAAGGCATGTCCAACGCTGAACTCAGCTTCCCCTCAAATGTTTTACTCTTCCCGATCCCTGTCTCAGAGAATAGCAGCACCCTGGGAACCCAAGTTAGAAATCAAGATATGCCTCTTATTCATTCTATCACCAAGTCCTGTCGCTCCTGCCTCTCCCAAATCCATCCACTTCTTTCCACCCCAGGGCTGCCGCAGAGTTCGTGCCATTATCCTCCTCCTCACAGGTCTCTTTGTGCCCACACTGCCCCAGTGGGAGCCTATCTCCTCCTGCCTCCGATGAAAACTCAACAGCTCTCAGAAGGGAAACCGGCCTCCGTAACTTTGAGCCCCACCTTGCCCCAGTCTGGCCCCAGCTCACCTTTCTAATCTCATCTCTTTCCACTGCCTGCCTCATGCCTCCCCGTTTCCCGCAAATTCACTGTCCTGTTTCTCCCTGCCTGTTTTTACTCATGCTGTCCCCTCTGTCATTAACATTCTTCTCTTCTCCCTCTTCCACTGACAAGCTGCTACTCATATTCTAAGACTCAGCTCCGATTTCCACTCTTCCAGAAGACTTTTTGTTCCCCATCCCCACCCTCACCTCCAAACTAGGCTAAGTAGCTTTCATTGCTACCACTTGCTGAACACTGTTCTAAGCACCTTTGCTGTCCTAACTCATTTAATCCTCAAACAAATCCACAAACCCTGGGCCTAGGTTCTCCTATTATTATTTTACAGATAAGAAAAGGTTTGCAGAAGTTAAAGCAAATTTTCCAAGGCCAAACAGTAAGTGGCTTAGCAGGGCTGAAAACTAGGTCTATTTACTTTTTTTTTTTTTTTTAAATAAAAAGAGCTGTCGTGTCCTTTTCTGGTTATAAAAGTAACAAGAAAAAAGCGAAGACGCACTCCTCTTTTTGTCAATTTGTTGAATATCCTTGGTGTGGCATGCAGTATGCACTCAATAGATGCCATCTCCCTATGCCTATACATACATGCTGATTTGGCTAGCGTTTCCTTATAAACTGCTCACACCATTCCTGCAGGTCTGCTTCCTGAAGCTGGAGCCCCAGCACCCAGCACGCCTACTCCCGCCTGTCCTCTCCTCCACCCTCCTCCCAGTAGTGTCAAGGCTCTCAGGCCTCCGAGGTGTAACTCCAGCTTCGGCTTCCCTGCCAGGCTTGGGGCGGCCCCTCACAGGCCCGGGTATTCCCCCTCGTCTTCCACCCCACGATCTCCAGCGCTATACACGCTCCCCAGCCCTAAACCTTCATATCTCTCCACCAAAAACCTCAGGCCCGGACCTGAGTTCAGCCTGCCCAAGCTGCTCCCCATCCCCTACACTCCTAGTTAGGTTCTTGCTGGTCTTCCAGACCACCGCTTCCGGCTCCACACCCGGCGTTCCGGCGGGTTAATTACAGCCCCGCCCCCAGGCCGGAGCCGCCGCGGCCCAGCACCCATAGTCCCAACACCACCCCTATCCCCGGGCTAGCGGGGAAGGCACCCCCGCCCAGTTCTAGGCCGTGGCGCCCTTGGGTCACGGCCGGGGGAGGCACGTCCAGCCAAGCTCTGGCGCCGGGCGCGTCCCGCTTTACGGAAGAACGTCCGGGAATAAATCCGGAGCGGATTTGCATCACAGCAGCACTGGGAGGGCTCGCAGCAGCCAAAGCCCTAAAGCCGAGGACGTCCCTCTCCCGTCCACCACCCCGCCCGCAGTGGCGGGATCGGGAAGCTGCTGAAGGGAGGAGGTGTGCGCACTGGCCGGAAAACCTGGGGCAGGAAGGCAGCTACTGGGGTGTAATCTTCTCCCCTTAGCTGGGCCCGACCTCACGCTGGGCCTGGGTCCTGTCGAGGGAGGTCAGGGCAGAGCCTACATAGATCAATGGAACAGGATAGAAAGCCCAGAGATAAACCCACGCACATATGGTCACCTTATCTTTGATAAAGGAGGCAAGCATATACAGTGGAGAAAAGACAGCCTCTTCAATAAGTGGTGCTGGGAAAACTGGACAGGTACATGTAAAAGTATGAAATTAGAACACTCCCTAACACCATACACAAAAATAAACTCAAAATGGATTAAAGACCTAAATGTAAGGCCAGACACTATCAAACTCTTAGAGGAAAACATAGGCAGAACACTCTATGACATAAATCACAGCAAGATCCTTTTTGACCCAGCTCCTAGAGAAATGGAAATAAAAACAAAAATAAACAAATGGGACCTAATGAAACTTAAAAGCTTTTGCACAGCAAAGGAAACCGTAAACAAGATCAAAAGACAACCCTCAGAATGGGAGAAAATATTTGCAAATGAAGCAACTGACAAAGGATTAATCTCCAAAATTTACAAGCAGCTCAATAACAAAAAAACAAACAACCCAATCCAAAAATGGGCAGAAGACCTAAATAGACATTTCTCCAAAGAAGATATACAGATTGCCAACAAACACATGAAAGAATGCTCAACGTCATTAATCATTAGAGAAATGCAAATCAAAATTACAATGAGATATCATCTCACACCGGTCAGAACGGCCATCATCAAAAAATCTAGAAACAATAAATGCTGGAGAGGGTGTGGAGAAAAGGGAACGCTCTTGCACTGTTGGTGGGAATGTAAATTGATACAGCCACTATGGAGAACAGTATGGAGTTTCCTTAAAAAACTAAAAATAGAACTACCATACGACCCAGCAATCCCACTACTGGGCATATACCCTGAGAAAACCATAATTCAAAAAGAGTCATGTACCAAAATGTTCATTGCAGCTCTATTTACAATAGCCAGGACATGGAAGTAACCTAAGTGTCCATCATTGGATGAATGGATAAAGAAGATGTGGCACATATATACAATGGAATATTACTCAGCCACAAAAAGAAACGAAATGGAGGTATTTGTAGTGAGGTGGATGGAGTTAGAGTCTGTCATACAGAGTGAAGTAAGTCAGAAAGAAAAACAAATACACTATGCTAACACATATATATGGAATCTAAGGGAAAAAAAAAAAGGTCATGAAGAACCTAGTGGCAAGATGGGAATAAAGACACAGACCTACTAGAGAATGGACTTGAGGATATGGGGAGGGGGAAGGGTAAGATGTGACAGGGTGAGAGAATGTCATGGACATATATACACTACCAAATGTAAAATAGATAGCTAGTGGGAAGCAGCTGCATAGCACAGGGAGATCAGCTCGGTGCTTTGTGACCACCTAGAGGGGTGGGATAGGGAGGGTGGGAGGGAGGGAGACGCAAGAGGGAAGAGATATGGGAACATATGTATATGTATAAGTGATTCACTTTGTTATAAAGCAGAAACTAACACACCATTGTAAAGCAATTATACTCCAATAAAGATGTTAAAAAAAAAAAAGGATTGGAGGAAACAGACTGGGCCCTGGGGTGGTGAGAGTCCAGCAGACCCCACCCCTGCTGCTAAGACTCTCCCAGCCCTGGTCTTCCTCAGACTGCCGTACCAACCGCCTCGGGGCCCTGGATCCCTGCGGCCTCCACCTCTGTGACTTCTCACAGAGCACAGACAGTCCTGACCTCAAGTCCTAACCCTGGCTTATACTACTGCCCATCAGACTTCTATTCCAACCACATGGGCTAGCCTTGTAGGGCAATTTATTCATCCCACATAGCCAATCAGTGCCCCCTCTGGGCCGTTGCTCATGGTGTTTCTCAGCCAGGAAAAGTCTTTTATCCCTTTGCATCAGCTAAAAAGTTGTCCTTTCTTTAAGCCCAGCTTTAAAACCACGTATACATTTTTGCTGAAGCCTTTAGGGGTCTGTGCCCCTGCCTCTCTAAGCTCCCAGTATACAAAGTCTGAACCTCTCTTTTAGCCCTGACATCTCTCTTGGTGTGTCTACCAAGCAATCTTTGGCAAGTCCTGTTCTCTTTCTGGACCTCAAACTCTTTCCTCACCCTTATAGTGAAGGATCTGGAAGAGATGACTGCCCTCCCCCGCCCCCCACTGGGGTGCCTCCAGTCCTGACCCTGTGAGACAGTGACTTCCTGATTTCCCAGCCCCCTGTGAGGACCCAACCTTGGACAGGGCAGGGGTTAGGTGACCATCTGAAATCCTTCCACTTCCTTTGAGCCAGTTAACTGAGGCAGCTGTGCAAGGTTGCTGAGTCTTAGGGATCCAGAAGGTGCTGGGACCCTCAAGGCAGTGAGACTAGTGCCAACACACCATGCTATCCGAGCTGGAAAGTCCCCTGCTCCAGACCCCAAAGTCCCGTCAACCAGCTCCAGCTTCAGGTGGCAGAGGCTAGCCCATCCCAGAAAGCGAAGAAGCCCACATTCACAGACCCTCCCCAACATGCACACACTATCTCCAGGAACAGTGACAGCAGCCTCTCAACACCCTAAAGATCAGACCAGGACCACCCCACTCTCCAACCCAACCTCCTCACACTCAACCCAGCCCAGCTATCTCCAGGCTGAGCTGAGGATACCCAGGGGTTCCCAAGAGAAGGAGCCTCAGTTCACCTTTTTTCACAGCATGAGCTGTCAGTCCTTACTGCAAACTTTTCTTCTTTTTTTTAAATAAATTTATTTATTTATTTATTTTTGCCTGTGTTGGGTCTTCGTTGCTGCATGCAGGCTTTCGTGGCGAGCGGGGGCTACTCTTCGTTGTGGTGTGCGGGCTTCTCATTGCGGTGGCTTCTCTTGTTGTGGAGCACGGGCTTTAGGCGCGTGGGCTCAGTAGTTGTGGCTCGCGGGCTCTAGAGCGCAGGCTCAGTAGTTGCGGCGCATGGGCTTAGTTGCTCTGCGGCACGTGGGATCTTCCTGGACCAGGGCTCAAACCCGTGTCCCCTGCAGTGGCAGGTGGATTCTTAACCACTGCACCACCAGGGAAGCCCTGCAAACTTTTCTAAGTGCAACTCATCACCTTTCAGATCCAGCCAGAGAGACCAGTTCTCCCTAAACTCCCATTCATGGGCTTTCCTTTTACCTATGGAAGCCGCATGAAATAATGCTAATCTGAAACCACAGCACTCAGAATTAATACAGACCTGGTTGAGATTCCGCTTCTGTTGCTCCCTACTGAATGATTTGAGGCATTTTATTTACCCTCCCTGAACCTCAGTTCCTTCATCTATAAAATGGGAGAAATGATTTATATACACAGGGTGGTTGTGGGAATTGTATAAGATTTATAAAAACAATCATCATGGGCACTGACACATATAGCATGTCAAATGCGAGCATTATTTCTATTCCCTGTTCCCTGCATTCTCCCCTACGCTGCCAGACACTTTCTCTGGAAGCTGAGAATGGAGATATCTGAAGTTGAAACTGATCTGGACAAAAGCGGGACTATAAAGGACTAAAAGCTTCACTTAGGACCCAATTATAGACTTCAAAAAAGAGCAAAGGAGGTTTGGGGCCTAGAGAGGGGACAGCATTTGCCAAAGGTCACACAGCAGGTATAGGTAGGTAGAACAGAAGGCAGGCAGGGAGAGGGAGGCAAATGGGGGTGTGGGTAGAGGTCGAGGCTGAGGTTTTGAGCTGAATCCAAGGACAGGCAGCCGAGCAAGAGGATCTCCAGCTGACATTGCCCCATTTCCCATGCGCAGCAGGTCCTGGCATTTGCCTTTCTCTGGAGCTGCTCCTTCTGGGCTCCTGAGTTTTCACTAGTTTCCCAGAAATGCTAAGTAAATATCCCTGTTGTTTACTGAGTAACCAACTCCATAATCAGACAAGGGTCCCCATACAAAGTGCTGCCTCAAACTTGGCTCCTTCCATAGAGATGCCCGCCCCCAACAGACACCACCCCAGACAGATGCCCTCCACAAGGCCCCCTACCAGGGCCTTGCTGGGGGCGCTGAACCCCACCCCACAAGCTGGCTTTGGTGTACACCATGTTGCTCCAGGTTCAGCACCCCTTCGGAGAGAGGCTGCTCCTGCCAGCAGCCCCAAGAAAAGTGTAGTATATAGATTTTTTTCTGTTTGGTACCTTTCTGACCAAAAAAAAAAAAGCCAGGCATGGGTCACCATTCTAATGTGATAAAGAGTCTTACTAACCTACTAACCTTTGAAAATGTCCTGGGCTGATGTTAACCCCAATCCTGTGGAAGTTGGATGCATTAGGGCCGGTGTATTGTGCTACTTGATGATATTTTTCTTCAGGTAACATTTTCTTTGTTTATATAGTTCTCTTCTCTCTCCTCACTGCTACCCCACTCCCCTCATCCTCAGGAACCTGGAATGTGTCCTTATGAAAGAGGTCTGTCTTCTGTCTGGTTTACTGCAGGTGTGTTACCTCACCCTAACTAAGCTCATGTGTCCCAGGCTCTGCCTCCTCCTTCGTGTTCATGTGAGAACTCCTGTGCGCATCCCCACTGGGGAATCCCCTGGTTTAGACATCCACCCTTTACTAATTGACTTCTCAAGACTTCCATCTCAAGGATATGCTAATCTTGTCATCCGGGACTCAGTGATGCCAGAATTCTGTATTTCTAAGATTCTGTAACTCAGATTGCACCATGCTAGAATTCTGTGATGCTAAGACTCTGCGACTATGGATTCTATGCATCCAGAATTTTATGATTTTTGTGTTTCATGAATTTGTCATTGACATGGTGACAACAGTCTGGATTCACTTGGCCTGGATTTCTGTGTTTGTTCTCCAGAGGATGCAAGTCTCAGCTCTAGGCTCTTTTCTCTGAATTCGCTGAAGGCAGAGGAAGAAGATGGCTGGATAGGTGAAGGGTAGCACTGCTACCTCCCCTGGGGCTGCCCGGGGCGGGATATGCCCAGGGCAGCCCAGTCTTAGGCCCATGCATTCAGTCCACCTGCCTCCCCCAAGCCCCTTATTTAGGCTCCAGTATCTGAGGGTAGCAGGAAAAGCAGCCTCCTTTACCGCCCTCCCACCCAGCTTCCTTTCCTCCCTGGACTGCCTGCGGGTCCAGGAAAAGAAAGTTGACTGGGAGACTGGCCTGGCCAAATGGGCAGAGGGGGAGGGTTAAGCACAGGGCAGGGAGCCAGTGGAGGAGATATGGGAGATTCCCTAGGGAGCCCTGCAGCTTTCCCTGAAGGTGAGGAAGGAACAGAGGCCGGAAGTGGGGGTGGGGGTGAGGGCACTGGTAAGGGTGGGGTGACCGGTATTGCATTGTGGGGCTGGAGCTGGGCTTCCGGCCATTGATCCATTGGTGACAAGGGACCTCCAGCCTGGCGCCCTAGAGGCTGTCTGGTCAGCCCCTACCCACTGGCTTTGTGTTCCTGTGCCTAAGTCAGACTCCCAGGAAAACACGGAGGGCAGGAGTTGGGGGTGGGGAAACTGATCCTCCAGAGCTCCTTTCCGGAAGGGCCCACTGAGGCCAAGAAAGGGGGCAGGACTTTCTAAGGATCACACCGGGGTCTGGGGCAAAACAATGACTGAAACTCTGGGCTCCTGACTTCAGCCCAGAGCTATTTTCCACATACTCCAAAGGGCCCCAGTGTTATAAAATGCTCCCGCGATGAGACCATTTGGCCATACTCCATGCTAGAGAATGGGCCCACCTCCAGGCCACCTCCCAGGTGTGGTCTGGACCACTCCTCCAGTCCTTCGGGTTAGCTGAAGCTGCCAAACCCGATTTTCCAGCAGTTGCCCTGGCTGGGTAGAGCAGGAAGCCCTCCTCCAGGCACGAGCCCCTCAGGCTGCGGTCCTCCCCTCTCCCACCTCCTGACCTCATCCCTGCTTCTTCTACACCAGTGCCACCACCACTTCCTCCTCCACCTGCCTGCCATCTCGCCTGGGCTGCTCCCTGGGCATTGAGGAATGTGGTCCAGCACTACCCCTCTCTGGTCCTCAGTTTTCTCATCTATAGATGGGAAACACTGGACTGCTTCCTGGGGATCGACTGTGGGGAAGCTCCAAAGAAAAGAGAGACACAAATAGTGGTGGGCCACCACTTGGATGGTGGGCTGGTGCAGAGCTGGGAGCAGAGAGTGGGGTGTGAGAAGGAAGCAGTACTCTGTGGGATTCTGGAGGTGTGGTTGTTGGGGTGCGAGGTGCAAGGTAAAGGGAGTGCCCCTCTGGTTCCCTCAGGTCACCTCTGTGAGAGACAGAGACCATCATCCCAGACTAAATCCCCTCGTTACCAATTTTCAGAGCCCTCGCTGCGGTCCAGTGCGGTGCCTGTGTGCTCTGTTTCATGTCTGTCTCCCACCGAGCCATAACTCCAGCCAGGAAGAACGCCCACTGTCATGCTCACTGCTCTGTCCCCAGAACTTGGCATCCTCCCTGGCACACAGCAGGCACTACTGACCAAGACACAGTTTCAGATTGAAAAGCAGAAGGAGAGGCGCCCTAGGTGCTGGAGATCAGCCAGGTCAGCTCACCTAACCCAGGCCCCTTCTCTGGGCTGCCAGACTGCCCAAGCCTCCTCCTCTGGCCTGGGAGCCCGGTGTTCTCAGCTTCCAGGGAGCTAGGGCTGGGGTGAGAGGGAATGAACTGTATTCGGTCATCCAGGGGGTCACCTAGACTGGGATGGTGGTTGCCCACTGGCTGCGGCTGCCTCTGGGAGCCTGAAGGGGGAGGAGAGATGGGAACCTGGGAGGGGGAGGGGCAGTGAAGCAGCCATCATTGCAGAGGGAGCTAAAAATAGCCAGAAGAGCTGATGTCATCGGGTTCCCACAGCTCAGCACCCCGCTCACTCACACACACACACACACAAATGCACACACACTCTCACAGACCCAGATACACACAGACACAAGTGTGGGCATGCATGCATGCATGCGCTTGCACACAAACACACACAGACACTCATATAGGGGAGGGAGTCTTTTCTGGGTCCCAGGGCCGCAGGGGCAGGGAAGTCTGGTGAGTGTGTTTGCATGTATGTGTGTGTGTACCTGGGTTTTCATGAGTGTGATTGCAAGTGTCTGTCTATATGCTTGTGTGCTGTGTCTAGGAGCATGCATGTTTGTGTGTGTGTGTCCTCATTTGTAGGCATGTGTATGTGTTGTTACATGTGTCATGTGGAGAGGTTTATATGCATTTGCGTCAGTGCATATATCTGTTTATAGGCATGTACTTGTATGCATGTGTGAATCTGTTGCATTGTGTATCTGTGAGTCCAGTTGTATTTACATGTCTGCATGTGTTCCTGTCATGTGTCTTTATATGTGTGGGCCCCCCTGTGGGCCTTGGGCACTAGCCTAGCTAGCTTCCAGCTCTGACTGGGGTTCAGCACCTTCCCCCTAAACCCTGAGAAGCCTCATCCTCCGCCAGTGCTGTCTGGGCATGATGTGTCAGTGAATTCTCTGCCCCCCTCCTCCTCTCAGGGTCCCAGTCTCTGGCAAGCCTTGGAGTGGATGAAAGCAGACAGAATTCATTTTCTCCTCACAGGCTTCCCAGGGGCCCAGGCCAAAGGTCTCAGTGTTCACTCCCACCCCCAACACTCAAGGAAGGGAGCCCTGGAACTGGAGCCAGACCTCAGGACATTGGGACACACACTAACTTGTGCATAAAGTGACACCTTAGAGACACAGTCCCTCACAATGTTTCCTGCCACTGAGACACAACTCCATGGAGACACACCTCACGTAAACCCAGTTACACCCGATGACACATGGGCGCACATGCGGAAATCCAAGTGGAAAATCCCCAGGCCTGAGAGCTTAGCACCCTCCCACTTTCTGGCCTCTAACTCAGTCTCACCCCACCCCCAAACACCCCAGCTAAGCTGTTAGTCCTGGAAAATACCAACCTCAGAGAATGGCTGGGGGGCTGAAGATGGTACACCCCCGTCAGAAGCTGACGCTCTCCTCCTTCCGGCCTCCCGCACCCGCCTCCTGACCTTCATTCATTCCTCTTCGTGGAGATGATGCCTCTCTCTCCGACCCACTCATACGCTCACAAACACACCTTGACACACACAGCTGGCAACATTGGCACATTCTTTGCAAAGGTACGTTCAGCCACATGTCTGCTTAGATCCCCATTCTCTTGGTCTCACAAACACTGACCATAACAGGCACACAGAGCCACATACACCTCTCACTCAGGCACTCGTGGTTTACACTGGAGCAGTGAAATCTGTCTTTCATGCTATCCTTTTCTGATCTGTGCCTCTACCTCCCTCTCCAAGGATCTGGCTTCTTATACCTTCCAAGATGTTTCCGGAGATCCTTTTCCCTGTGCAGATGGGAGTGCAAGGCAGGAACTTCCCCTACCTCGTAGGGCAGATCAAAAGCTGAGGCCAAAGACGGTGTGTGTTGCTGACCTTGTTCTGTCCTTCCACTGTCTTACTGTGAGGGCTGCTGCTGTCGCTGAAGCCTATCCCTGGGAGCATTCAGTCCCAACCCTGCCCTCATACCCTACATAGTCAGCTGGAAACACCTTGGAGTGGAGTAAAGCAGTTGGAGCAGAAAGGATTGTTATTTGTCTGCTGTTTACCACCCGTGGCCCTTAGGAGATGCAGGTCCGGAGCCAGCCAAGCTTCTGGACTAGTTTCTGGGCATTTCTAGAGGATCAGAAAGCTGCCAGGTTGACAAAGGTGTCTGAGTACTGAGGAGAGGAAGGAGAGGGAAGAGTGTGAGGAAAGCAGAAGTTCTGGAAGCTCCACTGCTCTTAGATTCTCCCGTTTCCCCAGGCCCTCCACTTCCAGCCAATACATCCTCCGTTAAGGCTCTCAGCCTTTGGGATGCCTGCCATCAAGACCCCACCATACCTTTGGGGTGATAATTCACAGAAGGTGTGTCCCCTACAGTGCCTGCACAAGGCTAATGTGGGGAAAACTTGAGTGGCCCTGTTTTTCCCACCCCCCACCCTGGCTCAGGGCCCTCGGCTAACCTTGCGGTGGAAGGATCCACACCCTGGTGGTGGCAGTGTGGGTGTCGTTGATATCCGTGGCCATGGTGGCAAGATTGGTGGCTGCAGTGGTGGCAGCTGGGCCTTGGGATTTCTGCCGGTACCTTCTGTGACTACACTTGAACATCCTGGGAAACCGGAGCCGAGGCCAGCCTATACCTGGCCTCCGGTAGGGGGAAATTAAGCCCCGGGGCCAGGCTTCCCTGATGGCACAGTGGTTGGGAGTCCGCCTGCCAATGCAGGGGACACGGGTTCAAGCCCTGGTCGGGGAGGATCCCACATGCCACGGAGCAGCTGGGCCCGTGCGCCACAACTACTGAAGCCCGCGTGCCTAGAGCCTGTGAGCCACAACTACTGAGCCCACGTGCCACAGCTGCTGGAGCCCGCGCGCCTAGAGCCCAAGGTCCGCAGCAGGAGAAGCCACCGCAGTGAGAGGCCTGTGCACCGCAACGGGGAGTGGCCCCTGCTCGCCACAACTAGAGAAAGCGCACGTGCAGCAACAAAGACCCAACGCAGCCAAAAATAAATAATAAATAAATAACAAGCCCCGGGGCCGAGGGGCACAGACAAGCTGAGAAGGCCCCATGGGCGCAGGGAACTTCTGTCACGTGCCTGATGGTGCTACTGGCCAGCGCAGCTGAGGCCTCTATGACATACAGAGTCTGTGTAAGAGTGATGCTCTTTATTACAGGTCCTGATCCCCAGCCCCTCCCTTAGGGGTCAGGCTCCCTCACAGTTCTCTCCATGGGTCCAGCCGAAGAGCCAGAAAACCTCAGCTTGGCCCCTTGGAAAAAGGAACTCTGAGTAAAAAAATCACTCCCTCTTTTTCTCACTCATCCACGTTAACAACATTAACAATGTTTATTGAGTACTTACTATGTGCCAAACACAGTGCCAAGTCCTTTGCAAACATAATCTCATCTAATCCCACAACAGCCCTACAAGGAGATTCTGTCATTATTCCTATTTCATATACAGTCGATTCTTGTTATTCGTGGTAGTTAGCCCTAATAAAGTCACCACAAACACTGTATTAGCAAATATTGAGCCAATGCTCCCAGGAGAAATACAGGATTAGATTCATACTAACCTCTGGTCACAGCATTTTGTCAACTGAACAATAACCTAGTTTATTTGTGTTTCTGTTAAAGCCACTTCATTTAAAATATATTGATGTCAATAACATTGAACTCACGGCCAACAAATGGCCAACGTTTGCCTGAATGAAGTTTATCTAACACGTGTATTTTCTTCATAAGGCACATCACAGCCTTCTTGCACTGAGGAACACTAGAGAGCACTTCAGCACTACGCTGGAGGGAGTCTTTAATAGCAAAGTCACCAACAAAAAGCACAAAAATGCAAAAAACATGACAGACACTAAATAGGCCGCAAAAAGAACACTTGTTTACATTGTGAGAGCTGAAACAAGAAGGCAGAGCATCCCCTTGTTCAACCTCAGCTGAGAACAAGCATGGTAGACAACTCAAATTTTTTGCAGCTCTGCACATGTCCATGAATGACCACAAAAGTGCTGTGAGTATTGGTTTGCAGTTATAAATCATTTTTAGTGAGTGGGTAAATTCACTCAGTTAGGCTCACACAATTAGAGGCAGGCAGGGATTCAAATCTGGGATGGCCAAGGTCCAAAGCCCAGACGTTTAACTCCTGCTATTCTGCAAGCATTCATTCATTCAGAAATGTGCACTTAACCTTCTGTGCCTCTCTTTCCCCATATTTAAAAAGCAGACGAAAAGAGAATCTTGTATCATAAGATTGTTGTGAAAGGGGAAAAAAGACTTACTATATAAGTTATGCATTTAAAGCATGATACGTACAAATGTTAGTGTTAACAGCCTTCCTCTCTCTCCTGTCTCTTCAACTGCCTCCTCCCATTATAAAAACAAAACAAATTTAAAAATCTTCCATCCCACACCCCCTCTGGCTGTGACTCTCCTTATTCTGAACTTTTCACTCTGTGGTCATTCCCTTATGTCCCAGAATGGGAAGAAAAATCTCATTTTAAATCTCACTTGAAAACCCCATAACTATTCTGTTATACAGACCAGGAAACAGAGGCTTAAACCCAAGTCTAAGAAATGCCCCTAGGGTCACACAGCTAATAAGCAACAGAACCAGGAGTCGAGCACTTGGTCTGAGTGACTTAAAAGCCAGAACTTTCCGAGCACCTCGACATCAGGACCAGCAGCCCCGGAAGGACTGACGATGATGGGGATTACCGAGCTGTAGAACTTGGTGGGGAGGGGTCGGGGGAGGAAGGGGGGGCAGTGCTTTTGTGGGACCATGGTGTCCCCTGCTGGCAGGAATGGAAGGGGTGTATGCAGAGTGCTGAGAGAGGACTGAGGAGAGAAAAAGGGTGGGAAGGGAGAAGAGTGAGGAGGAAAGACTCAGGGAGGAGAAAGATGGGTTGAAGGTTTGTTTTTTTTAAAAACATTTTTATTGGAGTATAATTGCTTTACAATGGTGTGGGGTTGAAGTTTGTGGAGAGAAAAAGACTAGAAGATTAGGAGTCGTTTGCCACTCAGAGGAGGGGGCAGAAAACTCCAAGCCTTGGCCGTTTCCTTGAAAGCACGTGTGGGCATGCCTGCGTGAGAGAGAGAGAGAGAGTGTGTGTGTGTGTGTGTGTGTGTGTGTGTGTGTGCGAGAGAGTGTTTCAGTACGTACCTCAGATGTTGCTCTATTGATTGTTGCTGGGAGTCAGTCCACACAGTTCAGAGTGTGTGTGTGCGTGTGTGAGTGTGCATTTGAGAGCACTAGGAGGTGTTTGTGTGTGTGTGTGTGTGTGAATATACAGCTTGGGCAGATACGCGTGCCTCGAGCATGCAGGGTGTGTACGACAGTATCAGCAGGTGCGGGGTAGGAAGCGCCTGTGCACTGCTGTGGTGGAGGGCACACAGTTCTGGGGGGCCACTTGCCCCACCCCCAGACCTCTCTCTTCTTCAGGTCAGGAGGGGCGTTGCCCGTGGCTGGCGTTGACAGGAGGAGCCCCGAGGAGGCTGGGGCTGTGAGGACGGAGCGCCAGGCAGCAGACAGCAGGGGCAGGAGGAGCCAGACTGGCTGTGGGTGGGGTAGATGGGCAGGCAGAAGGAGGCCTTTAAAGCACCTGCCCTGCCCACAGGTGAGCAGTGTTGTGTGAGAGCCAAGCTCCGTCTCCCCGCCTGCCCACTCAGTGGCAGTTCCCCGGAGCTGCAGTCCCCTCTGGAGCCTCAGCAGATCCCTCTTTCAGAACTCACTACCAAGAACCCTGAACAGGTGATGGCATAGGATAGAGACTATCCCGCGAAGTGAAATCAATCTGGAAACAGGTTTGGGGAGCTGGAAGGGCCATGGGGAGGGTCTTGGAAGAGTCTAGGATTGGTTCAGGGGGAGTGGAAAGCCCAGGATACACAGGTGCCAGGGAAGGGCATGGAGTGACCCTGTAGCATGGGAGTCAGGCTTCGGGTGCCAGTGGAGGAACCTGGGATGTTAGGATTTCAGAGTGCCAGGTGTTGGTAGAGGGCCTGGGCAGTACAGAGGGATAGGGGCATCAGGATGGGAATTGGGAAAAGTCCTGAGGTGTCAGAGTCCAGATGCAGGAGAAGCTTGGTGATTATATGAGTCCAGGATGCTGGAGTCGGTATGTCAGCCCAGGTTGGGGGTGGGGGCAGGGAGCGAGGTCCTAACACACACATCTGCCTCCCAGGAGCCACCATGCAGTGCTTCAGCTTCATTAAGACCATGATGATCCTCTTCAATATGCTCATCTTTGTAAGTGTGGGGGTTATGGGCTCCTTGGGGTTCCCTATAGGAGTGGGTCTTAACCTGAGCAGAGCCCGAACTGGGGAAGAGGAGATTGCTATGCCCAGACTCTTCCTGCAAGTTGAGGAGGTGCAGAAGTCTCCCCAAATGCTGAGTCCTGGTCCCAGTAGCAGCCCGGCTGCCACACAGTTGGGGTGGAGAAGGTTAGGGGCATCCTCTCCTTTCCAGGAAGCTTCAGCTCAGGCAGGCTTACAGCAGGGCAGGGTAGGCTAACAGGCTGGGGCCCCAGTGAGGGGAAGGGGTTTGCCCAAGGTCACCTAGTGTGGAAGGAAATTCAGTGGCCTCTGTACGATGGGGAACCAAAAGCACAGAAGGCCCAGAGACATCAGAGCAAAGTGTCAGCTGCAAGCGGCCCTTATTCATTCAACCAACACACTGCATAAGACTCTGTGCTGAGTGCTGGGGTGACAGGTGAGCAAGCCCTTTCTCTGCCCTTGGGGATCTCAGGTCCAGCAGGCCAGATAGGCAGACAGTTTTGACATAGTATACATGGTCTTAGCACAGGGGCCCATAGGAGGGGCTTGAACCCTGCTTGGTCAGAGAAGACTTCTAAGAGGAAATAGCTGAGGCTAGGAATTTGCACTGAGTGAGGGGGTTGGTAAAGCATGCAGAAAGGCCCAAAGGCAATGAAATCAGATATTGTTCAGAAACCCAGGAACAGATTATATAGGGCATGTTTGAGGAAGCTGAGCAATGAGGCATGAACCCTAGAGATGGGGAGAAATGGACAAAGTGGACAAAGGACAAAGCCCTTGGATGGTGGCTGAGGGATGGAAGAAGGGGCAAGGGAGACATCATCTTGGAGATGATGACCACGTCTCTGGCAAGAACAACCTAGGGGATATCTCACAGGCAGCTGTGTACCCAGTGGGGTTGCAGCTCACGATATTTGAAAGTCATGTGCCCATAGGTGGTCGTTGAAGCCATGGGAGGGGTGAGAGCACTCAGGGAGAGTGAACTCCAGGAAACTCAGCTTACAAGGGATAAACAGACAAATGGCCACCAGGAAGCAAATGAAGAAAAAGCAGCAGGAAGCAAACCAGGAGAGCGAGGTATCAGGGAGGTCAAGGAGGATATGCCCATGACTAAGCACAGGATGTCACCAGAGACCTTGGAGCCACATGAGAGTGGGTTAGAGTGAGTAAATGGGGAGGAAATGGAGACATGAAGTATAGATGAATTTGGAGGAATTGGGCTGGGGGTGAGTAAACTGACTCCGATGTGGTCTGTGCCTTGGGCTTCCTCTGGTTTCAGGAAACGACTTTATCCATGTATCTGAAAAAGGCAACAGGACTGCAGGGATTTGGAGAGCAGGGGCTCTGGCCCGAGGGGGTTAAAGGCAAATCTGGTTTGGTTTCTGCCTCTGTTGCCCTTGCCTTGCCAGACTGGGCAGGGCAGGCCTCAAACTCCTTGAAATTTGACCCTGTAGGCTAAAAGCCCAGCTTTCTGTCCTTGGGCAAACATGCCTGGGATCCACCCACAATCTGCCACCTCACTCCTGGTTTCCATAGCCGGAAAGCGGGGACTGGACACCTAGGCAGTGTCAGGCTGATTTATCCACTGAAGCTCTGGATCAGCAAGGCTTTGCTCTAAGAGCTGTGGGAACTGGGCAGTGCCCTCCTCCCCAGTCTAGGCTTCAGGATTCCCTCTGAGCTGGGGGTTGAGCCAGAGAGCCTCTAAGAGCTCTGGCTGTACTCCCTCTCTGGTGCCTCAGTTTCCACTTGGGTGGCAAGGAGAGGTCTAGGCTGGTTCTGGAGGGGAGCCAAATGGGGCCTTGGGGTGGGTATCCCTTCTCACCACCGCCCTCTCCAATGTTGGTAGCAGGTGTAAACCTCAGCCATGACTCTGTTGCTATGGTGACTGTGGAGACTGCTCAAGGCTCCCACCCCCCTGTTTCCACCTATCAGAGGCCATAGTTGTTCCAGGCACCTGGAGGGGGGAATGGAGGGGGGGGCGGGGGGGCGGAAGCTGCTGGGGGGGGATGTTCACCTGCTTTTTTTCACCCCTAGCTATGTGGCATGACCCTGACAGCAGTGAGGGAAAGCCTTGCCCCTCCCCCCACCCTTCAGCTATTTCTGGAATCCCTGATCCCATTTATATCTGCCTAGGTGTTCAGCCTGGTGCTGGCTATGGATGTTCCAGCTCCCGCCTTTCTGGCTCTAAAGGATGTTTTCCTCCCTACAGGATGAGTTTTTAGACTCCATAGTCAATAAAGGGGGAAGTTTCTCATCTCCCATCTCCCTAACTCAATTGTGTGGTAGGGAGCTGCTTGATGGCACCGTTTCAAGGTCTGCCTCTCTGTCTCCAGCTGTGTGGTGTGGCCCTGTTGGCAGTGGGCATCTGGGTGTCAGTCGACGGATCATCCTTCATGAAGATCTTCGGGCCACTATCATCCACTGCCATGCAGTTTGTCAACGTGGGCTACTTCCTCATCGCAGCTGGCGCTGTGCTCTTCGCTCTTGGTTTCCTGGGCTGCTATGGTGCCCAGACTGAGAACAAGTGTGCCCTCATGATGGTGTGTCAAACCCAGCTCCACAGGCCCGTAACCAAGGCCCAGGGTCCCTCACCCTTGACACCAGGCCCTGGGGATCCCCAAGCCCTGCTCTGGACTCCAGGGGCCTCAGCCAGTGGGGCCCCTGACTTGTTTTCATGTGGGGGTGGGTTAGGGCAAGGAATGCATGAGGGACTGTCTCTCCCTAAAACTCAAGATCCCTGTTCTCCACTCAGTTCTTCTTCATCCTCCTCGTCATCTTCATTGCTGAGGTTGCAGCTGCTGTGGTTGCCTTGGTGTACACCACAACGGTGAGGAGCGGGGATGGGGCAAGGGGGGGACAACTGGGCAAAGCACTGCGAATGGCCACCCTCCCTACCAGGCCCTAAACACTGACCTTCCCCACCCAGGCTGAGAACTTCCTGACGTTGATGGTAGTGTCCACCATCAAGAAAGAGTACGGTTCCCAAAAAGACTACACCCAAGTGTGGAACTCCACCATGGAAGGGGTAAGGTGGGCTGGGGGAGATTTTGGGGTGAGGAGAAATAAGCAAGGCCCCACTGACCACCTCTTCTCCTCATCTTCAGCTCAAGTGCTGTGGCTTCAACAACTACACAGATTTTGAGGACTCTCCCTATGTAAAAGAGAACAACGTCTTCCCCCAATACTGTTGCTTTGACCATGACAATGGCACATTAGTGGAACCCTGCACTAGTGACGAGGCCCAGAACCAGAAAGTAGAGGTATAGGTTGGCCTGGGAGGTTGGGCTGCTTTAATGGCCTCGGAGTGCTGAATGTGCATGGGGGCAGCTGCTGACTACAGATGCTCTCTCCCCTCCAAGGGTTGCTTCAATCAGCTTCTGTATGACATCAAAACCAATGCAGTTACCGTGGGTGGTGTGGCAGCTGGTATTGCGGGCTTGGAGGTAAGGAGGGGAGGAGGTTGGGGCAGGATATCCCCATGGGCTCAGGGCTGTTTGACCCATGTCTGAGGCCTTTCTGGAAGAGACAGACTTCTAACAAAGCTTCATGTCGAATGTCTGGTGGGCAGGGGACTAGAGCTTAAGGACCCTGATCATGTTTCTTCTTCTCTGCCTGTTCCTTTCTCACCAGCTGGCTGCCATGATTGTGTCCATGTATCTGTACTGCAATCTGAAATAAGTCGGCTTCTGCCTCCGCCACTGCTGCTGCTGTATAGGAACTGGGAAGAGGCACCCCGACACTGCCAAGAGGCAGTGATCAGCGTGGGGACAGGATCTAACAGTGTCACTTGGGCCGGAGTGGGCCTGGGGCCAAATAGGCACCACCCCCTTCAACCTGTGCCAGACTTGTCCTTCCACTGGTGGGGTTGGGGTCCACCTATTTCAGAGCCTCTAAGGTAGCCAATCCTCTTGCCCATTCCTCCAGTCTGTTTCTTAAACCCTTGATACCCTCTCAGGCCAGGGGGTGGGGTGCTCTTGGTGATCCCAGTACTCCACAGGGGGATTAAAGGCACTGCACCGATAGCATGAGCATATGCAAAATCAGCAGTCACCAGGCAGATGTGTAGAAAGCACTTCAGAACTCAAAAACCCATTAAAATGTTTCCATTTGCACTCTTTTTGTGTATCCTTCAGGAGAGGGACCCATCATGCCTAAACTGGCCTCAAATTCCTGTGGGGCTATTGACTCAGAAGGCTCCTAGAAATGTAGCAGAATGGAAGTAGCACGGAGGTGGGTGGCTATTTCTCACCTTCATTTGGATGCCAGGCCTGGGAGGGAGCCTAACAAGGATGGCCAAGAGGACACTGAGGGAGGAAGCAGGGGCCGGGCCAGTCTGCAGTCCTATAATGTGGGAGGACTTTGGCCTGAAACTGCCGTCTCCTGGGTAGGAGCACTGGGCTGGAAAGCTATGAAAATAAAAAGCTTGTGCCCAAGTGGGGGCAGGGAGACCAGAAATACTGCCAGGGCGATGGAAGAGGGTCATTCCTTAGGCTCTGGGAAGCCCTCCAGAAGTCCCCATCAGGGGACCCAAGCTGCCTACCCTTCTCATGCAGGCACAGCCCCCGACCTGTCCCTGCTTTGGGGATTTCAGAAAGAATTTCATTTACTCTCGGTCTTGGTTGCCCAGTGCTCTACAGATTTGATCTCTTATTTAGTCTTAACCACCCCCATGTTCCAGAAACTGGGCCTAGAAAGGCCAAGTGACTTGTTCCAGGCCCACAACCTCCCATGAAGAGCTGAGCCTGGATTTGGGTCCATGACATCTGACTCCAGAGCCGGGTGGGATCCTGGCTGACATGGGAACATGATTTACTTTTAGGCCAGAATGTCCCAGACATAGATCTGATTGCTGCTGCAGGAGATATAGCACTAAGGTGGGAGGCTGTGGCCAGAGGATATGGTGTCTACTACCAAGCAAAGCCCAGCCTGGCAAACCAGTCCTCCTTGCTTGCCTCTGAGCCCTGGATTCCTCTTCCCAGGTTTTACTAGGGCAACCCAGAACCATCACCCCTCGTGAATCCAAAAAGGAACTGCGACCTAGCCAGTGCAACGCAGTGCCTGAGAGCTGGTCTGTGAGGCCCAGATCAGCAGCCTGCTGGGGGGATGGGCAGGTAGAGCACTTAGCCCCCCTCCCACCTTCACCACCTTTCTATGCCTCTCACACTACCCCACCCCCAGGTGCCTATATAGAGGCTACAAGGGATTTGTCTGCCCTGGGTGGGCCTCCTCCACTTCATTATGAGCTAATTGTTCCTCAACCTGACTGTTGTGGCACCTCAAGCGCTATCTCTACCTCCAGCAAACACTGAAGCCACACACCACCCGTGCCATCGCCGAGCAGGGCTCCAGGCACCGCTTGGAGAGGTAGGGGCAGAGAGCTGGTGACAGGGCAGAGTTCCAGCCAGCTCCTGCCTCCCTGGCCAAGGCTCTATTTAAGGAGCTCATGAGGCTCATTTTGCAAGGGCTCTGCAGGCAGACCCCTTCTCCAAGTGTCCTACACTTACTCTCTTGAACCTAAGTCCTTCACAGATTCCTTAAATGTCATGCCCTCTGCTTTGGGCTATCTCAACCACTTCCTCTGGACAATCTCATCCATTTTCTGGTGCTAGCATGACTAACTTAGTATCTTCCTGACTTCTTTGGATCACTGGTTGGGTGATCTGATGAAAATGATGGCTTTTCTCCAGAAAAATGCCCAGATATGGAATGTGCATACAAAGTACCCTAAGGGCCATAGACATCCTTGTTCCTGTGTCTCCACCTGCAGCCCAGTCCTCACTTCCTGATGATGCCCATTCAGCTCTGTCTCATCCACTTCCTTCCCACCTCCACTATACTCACCTGCTCTCTATCACCCTCTCATCCCCAGGTATCCCTTTTTGCTCTCTCTTGCTCCATTTTTGGGGACAGGTGCCCTGGCTCAGACACAAGCTAGGCAGGAAACAGCCTGATGGTTAATTAAACAGTGGGAATGGGGTATAGGGTGGCCGCTCTGAGCTCAGCCCCAAGTAGGGTGGGGCAAAGGTCAGACTCTGTTGTTCTACGGTAAAAATCTTGGAGTTTGAGACTTGGGAGTCCCCTGCTGGCCAAATGGCCCCAAATGGAAGATAAACCTGTGGAGGACAGTAAAGAAAACTCATCATCCATCATGACCATCCTCTCTCCCACTCATCTCTCTTTCTCTGTCTCTCTCTGTCTCTGTGTGTGTGTGTGTCTCTCTCTCTCTCTCTCACACACACACACACACACACACAGAGTCACAAGACAATCCCCAGAGCTTTTCTCCTTTTTTAATCAATGACCACCTCATCCAGCTTTGGAAATCTGGACAAAGAGGAGGCTGAGAAGAGGCCTGGTTCAGGGTCTGAGGGTCTCTGAGTGAGTCTGCATCAGCAGGTGGGCCCCTGCTGGGCCTGTCCATGGGTTGGGCACAGCAGTTTCCTGAGTAAGAGCCTGCCCCACCCTCAGGGCAGCACCCCAGTCCAAAAAAAAAAATCAAGGCCCTCCAGGCTTCTGCCTGTTTCCAAGGCCCTCAGGACAGTCAATAAATAGGTTAGATTCTGAGCCAGGCCTGGGAGGAGGGAGTATACAAAGGGCAGGATCAGCTGCCCAGGGATCCCAAAGATTCCCAGGTACTATCCTGCCCTCTCCCGACAAGGAAGTAAATAAATAGACCTCCAACTCAGGAACAGGGATGTTGGAGCAGGGGAACCCTCCCCTGGGAGTTAGTAATTAAGTCTCATGTTAAAAACAAACCAGCCCCAGCCCCTGAGAGTGTCTACAAAATCCTACAGGATTGGGTGAAGGGCTAGCCTGCCTGGGGGTACACAGTACCCAGCCCTGCAGGGTCCTGGAGGAGGTCTCATGTCTGTTCTGCAGCTCCTGGGGCTCCCTCCTCCTTTGGGGGTGGCTCCAAGAAAATTGGGGTGATTGATGGTGGCTTCTTCATTCTGGGAAGATAACAGGAAAACGAATAGGGAGGAGGTCATTAGCTACGTCCCCTAACCCCACTAGTCTTCCATTTCCAAGGACAGAATAGAGTCACTCACGAGTAGGGGGAGGCTGGGACCCCCACCACCAGGAAGTGGTTCCTCTTCCGAAACAATCTCCACAGGCCCCGGTGGTTGCCACGTACATCCAGGTCCCAGATATGGAGGCACTGGTGGGGGTGGGGTGGGGCAAAGGCAAGAGTCGGAGGGCTGTGGGGTGGGCCCTTAGCCTCCCTCTCCTCAGCAGCCTCCTCAGTTTGCAAGAGGTAGCATCCTCAAGAATATGGATTTGTAAAGGGGCTTAGAAGAGAGGCTCTGAGAGTATGAAGAGAAGGTTCTGAGGTGGAAGATTCCAGAAAGGCTCCCTGTATCTTGGGGAGGGGTATTGCTGGGGTAGGTGTGGTATTGAGGCACCTTGGCAAGCTGGGTCCAGGTGGTGAAGTCATCATCCTTCTCCATTCGGATAAAGGCCACATAGGTGTGGCCCTCTGTGTCTGGCAGGAAAGAGTCTTCACAAGGGTTTTTGCTGTGGTCCAGAACCTCAGCTTCACTGTAGCAGGGAGTGGGGGAGAAAGGCCAAGACAGGGCCCACCTCATGAGTGTGTCACACAAGCAGTGTGCTTTTAATGCTCTACTGCTGCCATCTTGGAATTCTTAACATTTGTTGTTTTTTGGCGTTTTTTGGCCGCGGCACATGAGATCTTAGTTCCCCAACCAGGGATCAAACCCGTGCCCCCTGCATTGGAAGTGTGGAGTCTTAACCACTGGACCGCCAGGGAAGTCCCACTTAATAATGTTTGAACAAGGGACGCTGGTTTTCATTTTGCAGTGGGCCGCACAAATTATGGGGCCAAGACTCCCAGTATTTGACTTCTCCTTACCCCCTGCCTCATACCCCACACTGCCCTAGGCCATACCTGAGCAGCCTGTGAACTTCCACTTCATACGCTTCTTTCTTCAGACTAAAGGAGAGGGAGAAATGGGTCAGGGGAGGGAGTAGCCCCTCAAGGGATGACATGGAGATTGGGGGGCAGCAGGGCTGGGGTAAACACACAGACCGCAGGGCTAGTAGGGTCTGTCAGGCACTGGTTATCAAGGCCCCTAAATATCCTCCCCTTGGCTGTCCCCAGCCCCCACCTGTCCACGTTCCTCAGCTGGACACCTGGAACCGTGTTGAACTTGTGCTTCTTGAAGTAGGCCTCCTGGAATGGATGTGAAGGTGAAAATCAGGGCATTACACTGTCTGGCCCACACCTGCCCGCTGACCCACCACATATCCACGAGGCCCACAAATGAAGTCCTGGACCTATAAAGGTCCCTCTGATTTCCTCCCGTCTTCCCCATCCTCTTGGCAGCAGGCTTGGCAGACTCTTCTTAGCTTTAATCTGGCTCCACCATTACCAGAGAGCTCATGCTCATACTGGCATCTCATGCTACTGACCCCTGAGCTAGTCCTTGTCCCCAGTGGCTCTCCCTGGGCCTGCTGTTCTAGGGCCACAGAAGCCAGGAACGGCCCCTGCAAAGGGACAGGCTTGACTGGGAGGGAGAAAACTGCTATGACTAAGGTACTAAGGGTGAGGGACATGAGGTCACTCCCCGTCCCTCTCGGAGATGAGTGGGGGTCTTGTAGTAATCAGCCTCTGAAGGCCCTTCTGGCTTCTAGGAGGTTCCAAGCTGGAAACTCTCCATTCTTTAAACTGGGTTGTCTCAAGGCCTCCCTGGCTATAACTGCGGAGTGGCCCTTTGGACACAGCGATGAAGGGGTGGGGACCTGGGGCCCTCTCTGTTCACTTCAGGCTGAGGCTTAGGCCTCAGCACTTGCAAGGACAGGAGAGGGCAGAGTTTGCTGGGCTGGACGAGTGCGTGGCAGCAGAAATATCCTCCCCACACCCACAGTCTAGTGCTAAGAATAGTAATGATAAAAATAATACCAGCTAATCCTTATATAATGTTTACAGTCCAAAGCATATTATACATATTAACTCATTTAAACCTCATAACTTCACAACCCTATGAGATAGGAGTATTTTTATCCTCATTTCACAAATAAAGAAACTGAGGCAAAAGAAGGTAAGTAATTTCCCTAAGGCTACATGGCTAGTGAGTGGCAGAGCTGGGGTTGCTCGAGTCCATGTTCTTGCCCCATCTACCACACTGTGCCCTATGCCCCAACACCCCTGCCTTCCACTCACATGGAAGTAGCCATTCATGTTGAGGCCAACGATGCCAAAGTGGTAGGATCGGGAAATGTCAGGGATGATGCACTCTCGGCCTCGGCGTTGTTCCGGCATCCGCATCCACATATCCCAGTCCCAGAGCTGGGGGCGTGGAAGACTCTGAGAGTTATGAGGTTTCGAGCTGGTAGGGGACTTCAGTCCACTCACCCTACCCTGCCAGGGTACCTTTTCCGGTGTGGGCCACTTGGGCTCAAGCTCCTCCTTGTACAAGGACTTCCTGAGCACCCATCCCAGCCCAGGCATGGTCTCCACACGGTACAGCAGTGCTGGGTCCTCAGCCGTGTGTTCATACCCCTGGGGACAGGGGGCCGTAATGGGAGGTATTAGCTCGGGGCCTCTACCGACTCCACAGCTCATCCTAGGCCACTCAGCCTACCTGGTCATTCCAGGCAGAGATACAGTACAGGCTGTCGTCCTCCTCCAGCAGGTGGATGGATTGGCTCAGGAAACTGAGAGGCAGGGTCCAGGGGTTCAGGGAGGGGCAAGGACAAACCCAGTCACACAGTGATGCTGGAAGAGCTGGAGATGGGACTCAGGAGTCATGCCTCCTTCCCTCAAAGTCCCACTGTCTCCATTCATCCTTTCTACTCTCTACTCCAGCCCCAACCCCTGCCAGCCTACCTTTGCTCAGGCATTTTCCCCACCTTGGAGCTTGCTTCCTCCGGAAACCTTTCCAAGACCCCTCATTGTCTTCCTCCCTGGAGACCCAGTCAAGCAAAGAGGCCCTACGCAGCTTGGAGCTGCGTGGAGGGACACTTCCCTCACCTGAAAAAATCCACAGCGATGTCCAGGTCCTCTTCCAGAACCACAGCAAACTTGGCTTCCTGTAGTGGGTGGGGGACAACATGATCCCAAGGGCGACTTTCTCATCCCCTGTCTCTTCCACCTCCATCCCACTTCTCAGGCAGCACTACCCCCATTTGCCACATCAGGAGGATGAGACCCAGAGAGAGGAAGAGCTTGCTATATAATAAGACCAGACTAATGCCCATGTTTCCCCTCTCTAGGTCCAAGAGTTTTGTCTTTACTACTCACCGGAAACAGGTTGAAAGTGGCAGTGAGGCTGGCCTTGTAGTGCTGGGTGGGGAGTAGGAATAGGGCACATGAGCTTTGGGGTGGACAGTGGGGCCAGGTGTCCACCCCTTCCATCCTTGCCTAGGCGGTACCTGAGACACACGGGCGTTCTTGATGCTGATGGGAGTGTGCTGGATGCCCCTCAGACCAAACAGCGCCACCACATCCATCGGCTCCTAAGGGGCATGGCCGCTGGTCATCTTGTGAGCCACCCACCCCCTGCCCACCTCTGCAGGCTCTGACACGCCAAGCCCTGCACATTTCACGGCCCTTGCCCAGGCTGTCTCCCTTGCCAGTCCTCTGTGATCATTGCTACTCAGCACCAGCAACCCTGCACTCTGCTCCGCCCAAAGCCCCCAAGCCCCACTCACCTCATAGTAGCCGTCGATGAAAACTGTTATCATCTGGGGAGACACCCCCTGGGCTGAGAGTAGAGAGCGCAGCATCCTGGGGAGCCCAGGGTTGGATTAGGCCTCTTTGTCCCCCCAAATCAGGACTCCCCTGTGCTTACAGATGGGCCCAGATTCCCCATGTTCACCCCCAAAGGTGAATGGACCTAGAATCTGTTGCTGTTCCGCCCACCTCAAGAGTTCCCCCTGCAGGTACATGAGCCTCGGGTTCCCACCACTGAGCACCTCCTGTTCAGAGATGGATGCAGCCCCCTCCCAGGCTCACCGGTACAGGTAATTGGGCCGGTTCCCCGCAATGACAGCTACAGGCACATTGAAGACCTTGTTGTCTGGGAGCTGAGGGAGAAATAGTGTTCAGCTCTTGCCTCACTCTCTTCAAACTGGGATCCCCACATGGGGAAGAGTCTTGAGGGAGAGGGAGACTCAAGGGAAAAGGCAGAGGGTCTTCCCTGTCCTGGCCCCTCCACACACTCAGTCCAACTCCAACTCTAGGCCTTTGCTCACATGGCCTGCTCCTTCCCCACAACCAAGACGCCCCGTCTTTCAGAGCTCAGTATAAATCCTCAGCTCCTGGTTCCCTCCCAGGCTGGGGTAGGCAAAGTCCAACCTGGACCTTTCCTGGGGCCCCTTGCCAAGCTGGGAAGGAGTCCGGGCCTCGCTGCCCAAGGTCCCACTCACTGGGTCAGGGCTGAACTCGATGGGTGTGGGGTCCTTGCAGCTGCACACACTCCCATAGCCCTCGACTTTGCTGCAGAAGCGGTGGCGGCGACGGTTCAGCTCTGTGTCTGCCCAGTGGCACTCTGCTTCTGAGGGAGGGATGAGGTCAACAGGATGAGGGCATGAGGTCAGTGTGGTCTGGAGAACACCAGGCACCCAGTCAAGAATAGAGCCCTGTAAAGAGAACCCAAATGCCTATCCCCAGCCCAGGCACTGCCCTGGAGCCCAGCGCCTGCTAACCCCACCTTCAGCTGAGCTCAGCGGCACATCTGTCTTCAGTAGGACTGGATCGCCCCAGGAGGAGAGGGCAGGTGACTTAGAATGTTTCTCCCCGAGGACAGGACCTGGCAGGGGGCAGAAATGAGGGGCAATGGGGGCCCAGGCTGCAGTTCTGGAGCTTCTTCCCATCTCCCTGCCGACTTTCATCCAGCCTACCACCACCGACTCCTATCTGCCCCCCAGCCCATCCCATCTCCTGCAGTTCTGCTCCTCCCAGCCCCTTAATACTACAGGGTGGATGGCCTATGGTGCTGGCACCTCCTTTTCGTCCCACGAAGGCCCAGGTGTCCCTCCAGCCCAGGGCAGGGCCGGCCTGGCTGCCTAGGCTCCTCAGCAGAGCCTTGGCTGTGTCCTTGAGGTGGAAGGAGCCCTCATCCTGGGAGACCAGAAAAGGTGGTCAGCCTGACTGGCACAGCTCCAGCAGACCTAGCCTCAGGGAACACTAACTACATGTCAAGCACCATGTAAAACCTTTTACTTAAATTAGCTCATTAAACTATCACAACAACCCTTTGTGGTTACTATCATTTCACAGATAACTAAAGGCTTAGACAGATCCTGAGAATCACCCAAGGTCACTAGGCTAATTAGTCCTTAACATGATCCCACACAGTCTGCACCTCTGTCCCCTGCTACCTCCCTGCCCTCTTCCCACCACCCTTCTCCTCCCCTCCCTTATTCTGCTCCAGCTCCACTGGCAGCCCGGCTGTTCCTCAAGCACACCAAGCACCTTCCCAATTCAGGGCCTTTGCACTTGCCATTCTTTCTATCTAGAGTGCTCTTCCTCCAGATATTCACATGGCTCACTCACATCCTCCAGCTTTCTGTGCACAGGTCATGTCCTTACAGAGGCCTCCCCTTTCTAAAATGCACCCCCCATCACCCTGTCTCCCTTGCTTAATTTTCTTCTTCATACAAGTCATCTTTTCCTGACATTGTAGATTTATTTGGCTGCTTTTTGTTGATCTTGCCCTATTGGTGTAAACTCCATAATGGTAGGGACTCTGTCTTGCTTTCCATTGACAAGGATAGGATTGGAACCTGGTCACCTTCCTCCAGAGGCTCTTGCCACTATGCCATATTAGGGGCACAGAACCCAGGGCCATGAGCAGGGCTGGAGCTAGGGGTGTTGGGAACAGGGCCAAGGCATAGTCACTGACCTTGACGGTGCAGATGAGCACTCGGCCAGGTGCCACCATGTTGAGGAACAGCACCATGGCCTCATCCTCATGAGGCGAGTACGTGTCAAACACCCGCTTTGCCATCACATGGCCCTGGCAGGAGACACACCTCTCATGAGTTAGTGTCACCAGCAAGGAGGGCTCAGCTTTGGCCCTCTAGGTCCCCTACCCCTAGAACCTCACCGTGGCCTGGTTGAGGACGATGACATGGATGCCCCGGCCCTGCTCCCGGGCCTCATCCTCCAGCACCTACAGGGTAGCAGAGACAAGGTCAAACTCTTCACTCTGGCATTTGAGGTCTGTCTTATGGGCACTTAAATAAAACAGCTGCATGAAACAAAACCTCCCCTCCTTCCTCTGCTTCTGTTCACACAGTTCTCTTCCAACCCAGCCTGAAGGCCATCTCTTCCAGGAAGCCTCCATAGCTCCCCCATCAAAAGAGATCCCATCTTTCTACAACACCCCGACCCCCTGCCAGCTTTCATGACTCTTAGAGCCCTTGACTGTCTCTGCCTCATGCTGGAGGTATCACCGTCTAACAGATGGAGCCCCTCAAAGTAGGGCCAGGGCTGACTACCTCCAGGTTCCCAGTGTCCAGGACAAGGACAAGGCCGAGGCCAAAGAAGGGACCAGGAAATAAATAAATAAATGGGACCACGAAATAAATAGATCACTGAATTAACTGCCTACTAATACTAATGATCACTTTTGATAATATCACACTACATATAATACATTTCACATACCTTACATTTAATCCTGACAAGCAGAAATCATTAGTCCCAGTCTACAGATGAGGAACTGAGGCCTCCAAAGTCACACAGCTAGAAACTGGCAGAGCTGCAGTTCCCACTCAGGCAGTGGACCCAGAGCCAGCGGACCACACCCTAAGTAGAATGGAGTGACCGTACACTAGACACCAGCCCACTCACCGTAGTGCCGTCCACTGCCACGTACACTTTGCTGCGGCTTGAGTATACCTCCACATCCAGGACCCGTCGGGGACCACTGCCTCTGCGCTGTGGGGACTCCAGTCGGCCCAGGGCCTCATCTGTGGGTGTGTGACAGGTCATGGAGGTAGTCCCTCCAGCAGTGTCTCACCCCTTGGGATCTGCCCACCATTTCAGCCACAGGATCCCAGGGGACACCCCCTCCACCACCAATCCCATCCTCAGTCTGGTCCTACCATAGTCTTTTTCTGGCTCCGGGTCTTCATTGGCCTCGCTGATTGCTCTCCGCGTGTCCAGGATCAACTTGATGTTGACAATGACGGTCACCAGTAGGAAAAGCACAGCTCCTGTCTGAGGGGAGGGGTGGGGACAACTAAAGAGGGGCACCCCCTCCAGATCACTGCAGGTCTTCCTGAAAGGAGGGCTCTGGCTGAAGCAATGACACAGGGAGAACCTGGGTTTTGCCTCTCTTCCCTCTGTCTGACCAGCTCTACTCCCTCAGACCTGGGTTCAGTTTCACGACCACCTCCTTCAGGGACCCTCCCCTGACCCTTCCCCCTTCATCAGGGCGCTCCCTACCCAGAACTCCTGTATTCTTCCATTTGAGCCTTGATTCCCTTGGTTCCTCCACAATTAGTTCCTAGAGATGGAGCCAGTCCCAGAGAACCATGCTGGGGATCAGAAGACCAGGGTCCTAGCCCTGACTGCCTGACAGATGTGGGCCCTGGGCAAAGCCTTCCTGATCCAACTTCAGGTTTGTCAGAAGCCTAGGAGGTTGTACTTGGGTTCTGATTCCAGAACTGTGGACCCAACCCACTACCTGGTAGGGACATGAGACAAAGAGGTTTCCCACCCTGCTTGCAGGGTGGGGGCAGCCAAGGTAGATCCCAGTGCCCATAGTCTAGGCTGCGGTAAAGCTGGGAGGGAGCCCCTGGGAGGTATGGGACACCTCTATACCTGACAGAATCTCCGCAGGGCCCGCTGGTTGGTCAGTTTATACTTCCAGGTAAGATACCAGCTCCGCTTTTTCCGAGCCCCAAAGGGCTTGATGAGGGGGCTGGGCTTCCAATCGTCCATGCCGGATTGGGGGGTCACCACTGTCCTGGCCAACCCATGCCTTCAGGAATCTGAGGAGACCAGAGGGTCACGTGGAGTAAGGTTTTCCTCCCAAAGTCTGATGCTTTCTTGGGGAGATGAGGGAGGACCCCCCAGTAACTCTTCCTTGCAGCATCCATGCTGTGTGACCTGGGAACAGTGGCTCAACTTCTCTGGAAAGGAAACCTTCAGAGGGGTCAGATCACCTGGAAACTCCCCTGGGGCTGGGGAAACTGACAGGACTGCCCATTGTCCCAAGGCTGGAGGCCAACTAATCGGCTCTCAAGGCTCATCAGTCCCTATAAGAACCAAGTCCCAGGCCTTCCTAGTCCTAGGGTGAGCGAAGGGCAGCGACCCCCCCCCCATTAGCCACCCCCTTCTGCCCTCGCCCCCTCCTATCTGGCCCTGCTCTTCTCCTCCCGGGCCTTGGGCCGCCCCAGCACTCGGGGACACGGCCCGGCCATGCCACCCCTCCCGGACCCCCGCCCAGAGACACTCACGGCTCAGGGGGCCCGGGCCCCGCTCGGGCCCCGCTCGGGCCCGCACTGCTCGGCCCGGCGCGCCGCGGCCTCCGCCTCCTCCATGCCGCTCGCGGCCCCGCCCCGGCCCGGGCGGCCCGCCTCCCCGCTTCCGCCGCCGCCGCCGCCGCCGCGGGGTGAGAGGGTGGCGGGCGGCGCTTAGGGCGGCGGCTGGTGTCTGCCCCCAGCGAGTGCCGCTAGTGCTCGGTCCCTCGGCTGCCTTGCAGCTGGCTGGCCTGGTGGGCGGCTGGGGGAGAGCAGGTTCCCCGCTCCCAACACTGCGTGGTGGCAAACCCGATTGGGGTCGGAGTCCTAGAGCCTTGGAGTAGACCGCAGGGCACGCCAGGGTCAGAGGGGCTACAGGCCTCGGACCCAGATGCCCCTCCCTTTGCTTGGGCAAGGCTGCACCCAGGTCTAGAGCATGCGAGGCCACTGAAGACTACGGGGGAATTAAAAACGTGGTTTTACCACCCACCTAGACCTTGGGCAAGTCACTTCACGTCTCAGCCTAGGTTCCCTTCTCTGTGAAATGAGGATGACCTCATATGACGCTTACTCTATGGCAGTCACTGTTCTAAGTAAGCATCTTACTATATTAACTCATTTAATTCCACAACAACTCCATGAGGTAGGTACTGTTACTATCCTAATCTTTTAGACAAAGAAAATGAGGCCCAATATCACGAAGTTGGTAAAGCTAGAATTCAAACCCAGGCAGCCTGGCTCCAGATTCCACTCTTAACCCCTCACTATACTGACAATAATAACACTTATAGAGTTTAACACATGCAAAGCACTTAGCTTAACACAGTGGTTCTCAAACTTTAGCTTGCATCAGAATCACTTGGAGGACTTGTTAAAACAGATTGCTGGGCCCCATTCTTAGAGTTTTTGATTCAGGAGTCTGGGGCAGAGCAGAATACTGCATTTCGAAAAAGTTTCTAGGTGATGGTGATGCTTGTTTGAAGTGAGTGGGTAGCCGTGGCACAGTTTTAGGCAGGGAAGCAACATAATCCAATTTAAGAGAACATTTACTGTTTTGTGGATAACAGATGAAAGGGAGACAGAAGAAGCCAGAAGATCGGTTAGATTTTTTTTGAGCTCTCCATATTCCATCTGCTTCCTGAAATGGTAGGATGGTATCCCCAAAATGTTAACAGTGCTTGTCTCAGTAGTTGAGGCAATCAGTGATTTCTCCTAATAAGCATGTGTTAGAATAGAAGAAATCCCAACACATTTTAAAAAGGCATTTTAGAAAGGTGTCCCACAGGGTTCCTCCCTGACCCTCTTCTCTCCTCAAACTCACTCTCCACAGAAGATCTCATCCACTCTCATGAGCTCTCCGACCATCTAGATTCCTAAACTCATATCTGCAGACTTAGCCTTTCTTCTGAGCTCCAGGTGGACCTGTGTTCAACTACTGGCTGGACATTCTCATAGGTTCCTCCAATTCAACATAACTCCTGCTAGAATCAACTCTTCTCACTCACAGTCCTCTTCTTGTGTTCCCTTCCTTCATGAATGGCATCAAATCAAACAGCTGGGAGTCACCCTCGATTCCTTGTCTCTCTCCAGCAACCAGTCCAGGTCTGTTTGCTCACCATTGTATTCTTTGTACCACATACAATGGCTAGAACATAGGAGATTCTCCATAATATTTTTTGAAATCATTCGTTTTCTGAACAAATATTTATCAAATGCCAGTATAAACAAATGAATGTTACTGGTCACCAAGTCTTGTCAATCTTACCTCCTAAAGAGTCCTCCTCCATTCAGGTCTAATTCTTTTCCAACCTTACCACCAGCCCCTGTCCAGGCCATTTTAGTTTCTTGTCTTCTAGCTGGTCTCCATGACTCCAGATTTTTACCCCTTTAATTCTTTCTCCTTGCAAAATCCAGAGTATTTTTTCAAAAAGGCAAATCTGTTTTGTAAATCTCTGATTTAAAACCCTTCCATGGTTCAAGGCATACTAAGGAACAGTATGTTACTTAAAATTACAAAGGTAACAAGCTAAAAAATAATGATAGAAATGTACAGGGCCAATGGAAGAAGGAAGTACAGAGTGTGAGGTAAATCTTATTTATCATAATAGGAAGTCAGTAGACAATATTTAAAATTAAGACATAGTGGTATAAGTCTATTGTGGAGTTATGAGTATAAACACCAGGAAAAAATAGCTGAAAGTGGTTGCCTCTGGGGAGTGGGACTAGAGGTGGGAAAGAATAGGTTGCGGTAACTATCTTTTCATTATAAATCCTTCTGTAACCATGGGCTGGAATTACTTGGATTAAAAACCAAAATCAAGCCAAAGCATAAAATGTTTTTTAGGGATCATCATTGCCCATAGAATAAAATCCCAGCACCTTAGAACCATCTTTTATAACCTTGTTACTCAAAGTGTGGTCCCTGGACCAGCAGCATGGCCATCAGCAGAATCTGTTAGAAATGCAGAATCTCAGGCCCCACTCCAGATTTACAGAATTGTAATCTGCATTTTAACAATTCGCAGATAATTCATGTATGCGCAGTCAAGTTTAAGAAGCATCAGTTTACAAGATCAAGCGTGATGTAGCCCTCTTCAGCTTCAATACTGGTTGCTCCTTTAGTCTAAATTTAGTGGCTACACTGGATGTGTGTGTGTGTCAGTGGCTAGCTAAATTCCAAGCACTGTTTTAGATCCAGCTCCTCTACTCCAGGAAGCCTTCCAAAACCCTCTGTAGTTCTGTTACCAATGTTCCTTAAAATCCCACATCCCTAACTGAGGATGCTTAACCTCATTCAGCAAACATTCATTGGGCGCCTGCTGAGTGCCTGGCTGGACTCAGTGCCAGAGTCAGGAGAAGGCACTGAGCTCTTTCAGGTGCATATCCAGCATCGCCCAGCCTCACCCATTCCGGAGCCAGAGTCAGGAGAAGGCGCTGAGCTCTTTCAGGTGAATATCCAGCATCGCCCAGCCTCACCCATTCCGGAGCCAGAGGTTGTGCGCAGCACTCGAATGTACACACACACACACACACACACACACACACACACACACACACACACACCGTCTGCGCGGCTTTTCTGAGTGTTACGGCGCCCTCCTCCCGCCCCCACACAGCGCGGGCGGGGACCCACCGGTTCCGCTCTGCACTAGCTGCTGTGAAAGCAGGACCCCCGGGAGCGGGATCCCGGCGTCCGGTCGCCCAACCCTGTTCAGGCTTAGGCCCGCATGGAGGGGACTGCGGAGTCCCAGACGCCTGACCTGCGAGACGTGGAGGGCAAGGTGGGCAGGAAGACCCCTGAAGGGCTGCTCCGCGGGCTGCGAGGCGAGTGGGAGACGGGAACCTCTGGCGCCCTGCTGCTCCCGGGGGCGCCTAGCACGGGCCACAGCCTGGGGGACAAGATCATGGCGCTGAGGATGGAGCTGGTGAGTGTGGGCTACATGGGCCAGGGGCACGGAGTCTCCAGCATGGGGCCGGAAGGGATGGACTCGCGTCCCCAGAATTGGGCTGGAGAGGAGGGAGTTAAAATCCCCCGCCTAAGTCCTCAGGATTCCGATCAGATCTATCTTTAAGCCCTGGGGTGCATTAATTGCATTCCCCACGAAGGGTGAGTGGAGTATTGATGGGCCCTGAGCACTCGGGGTGGGAGGCTCAGGGTTTTTTCAGTTGGTTTTTTTTTTTTTTTTTTTTTTTTGGCCAAATAATTGGGAGGGGAGAGGTGAGGATTGGGAAGCACTGAGAACCTAGCACAGCACAAATCTTCCCCCTCTCCCCTCACTTTGGGGCTACCTCTGCCCCCAGCCACCATTATAGGGCAACCAGTTTTTTCTCCTCTTGCAAACTGGGCCCAGGGTTTGTTCCTCAGAGGCTCCAGTATCCACCACAAGACTCAGCACAGAAGAGATTTGGGTGAAAACTGCCTGGTCTAGGGCCACTAAAAACATCCTCTTTCCCCAACATTCCCCCACACCCACTTAAAATATTTGAAAGTTCCTAGAACCTTAGCAGACACAGAGTAGCAGCACCTGCAGTGTTGGTCCCATCACTGCAGACTCAGTCTCCTTCCTACCAACCCCCAAGTACACTGGATATTTGCATCTCATCTGCACTTCCTTGGGGAGAAGAGGAGAAAGCAGGCACCCAACCCCTTCCCTGTTGCTGCTGGTCTAGATTCAGAGCCAAAAGGGCAGTTGGGGCCTCCCAGGCTCCCTAGCGCCCTGGTTCTGTTGAAGGGGGTGATTTACACCTGCCACCACTTTGCGGCCAATTCTAGGGAACTGAGGAATTGCCAGCCACTTTCTGGCCCAGAACCAGGAGCCCACAGTGAGTGTGTCAACTAACAGGTCTTCCTGGAGCCCCACTGTGCCCAGCTCTGTGCCAGGCTGAGCTGTGTGTGTGTGTGTGTGTGTATGGAGGGGGTGCCTTTGGGAGGGAGGTCATGGGCGCTACCTGACAGCCTGAGAGGCTGGGAGGAGAGATTTGTGGGCAAAGCAATCAGGAAAGGCTCCCTGGGGGAAGGATTTGAATGCCATATGTGCAGTTGGCCTTGAAGTTTGGAAGCTATTGCCAAATTCTCCAGAGTAGGGCTGTAACTGTGCCCACCTAAGGGAGGGGTCTGGCTTTGCCTCAGTGTACAAACTTTAGCTCAGGGCCCAGAAAGAGCTAACTTAGAATGTCTTGCTTTGGAAACTAACTTTCACCAAGTGCATGTGCCAGGTATCATGCTGAACATTTTACAAGATATTCTTTTAGTCCTCACAGAGATTTATTAGGTAGGTGATATTTTACAGATGAAGAAACTGAGGCACAGAGAGGTTAAGTAACTGCCCAAGTCATACAGAAAGTAAAAAGCAGAGCCAGGCTGTGAACCCAGGTGATTTGCCTACACTTTACATCTTCACCATTGAGACCAGCTTTGTGCCAGATGCATTAAATGCCTTTCATGTCATTGGAGTGAGAAAAGCAGTCGTTATTTTCCCATTTCACAGAGCAAACATGCTTGCAGGTGTTAAGGGCCTTGCCTGAGCTCATACTGGGAGGAGCCATGCCTAGTCTCTCTGGCTCTAACTCTTTTCTGTCTTTGGTAGAGATTACCTGTTCATAAACTTTAAGGGGTACGTTTTACTTTCGATTGGGTCTCTCTGCATTCCTGACCTAGCCTGGCTTGGGGCCCAAGGCTGCCCACGAAGAACTCAAGGGAGGGAGCCTTCTGGGGTCCAGCACAGGGAGAGGCTCCCTATGTGCCCCACGGATTCCTACTCCATTTCTTTCTCCCTCCTCGGCAGAGGTATCTTAGGTTTCTTTATGCACTCTGCCCTACCCACTGGGTGGCACCCAGGGGGACAAGGGTGGGGCAGGGGGGTTTCCCCTGGAGCCGCTTGTGGCAGAACTAGTCCAAGCCCTCTAAGTACTGTCCTTCAACTGTCCCTCACTCAGCTTTCCTGCAGGGAGGGGGCAGGCCTGCCCTTGAGGCCAAGGTCATCAGTGCCTCTAGGCCTCTCCCTCCCCTACTCAAAAGTTGACTGAACCAGACAGACTCCGGGATTTGTGGGAAGGGGAAACAATGGCAACTTCCCCTACTTAATCCTCCCACCCAGAGAACTGTTGCTATGACGACCCACCCCCACAGAGCACTTTGAGAAAAAGCTTTAGGCAAGGAGAGAGAAGGCATGGGTTCAAGTCCTGACTCTGCTCCTGAATGATTTTGTGATCTTGAGCAGAGCCCTGACTCTCTTGGCCTCAGTTTTTCTACCTCCTGGGGGAGGGGGCGAGGGGAAAGAGGGGTAACAATAGTCTGGGAATCTCATTCTAAAACCAGGGAGCTAGGACTGAGATCTGTAGGCTTTTATCCCAGGGCTTGATTTAGATTGAGCCATGAGTGAGCCATACTTGTGATCTTAGGGCTGGTCAGAGGGTTTGATGTGTACATGTTAAGGGGAAGAATGGGGAACCTGAATCCCCCTGGGAAGAGAATTGGGTTGGAGTGGCCTCTGAGGCTGCATCTCTCCTGAGCTGTTTATCCCCTTTCTGTTTCCAAAGAGATGGTGTGAAATGACTGTTTCTTTTTCTGGCAAGAAAGCCTTGCTTTCTTCTATTCTGGGCAGTGATGCTGTCACAGTCAGGGAATCCCACTGTCACAGGCCTATAGAATCTGGTCCTCAGATTCATTTGCCACCAACATGGTAAAACCCAGCCCCCTGAACCCTAGGACCAGCAGAGGGACCAAGGATAGTAAAGGCAAGAGAATCATAGAACTGAATCTGACCTACCCAATCCTAGGCTAAGCACCATAAACAAACTGGGCAGGACCTGCTGCTCTCAGGGAGCTCATAGTCTGGGTTAGGGAAGAGAGAGACAGACTAGCCACTCTGGCACAGGTGCTGTTGGAACTCAGGGAGGACTTCCTGGAAGAGTCTTCATTATAGAGTGACATGGTCAGATTTGTGCTCTGGAAAGGCACAACTGAACTGGAGAAGACAAGCTGTTTCTTCTGGTTGGAATGACTCTCCATGGCTTTGTCTGGCTAAGTCCCACTTGACCTTCAAGTCTCAGTTCATGTCCTTTATTCTAGGAAGCATTTCCTTACTCCTCTGGTTATGGTCCTCTAGGTACCCACAGCTCTCTGTGCAGCATTTGCATCCCCTGGCATTTTCTGCACTGAATTTTAAGTGCTTGTGTCATTGTCTTATCTTAACCCACTAGACTGTGAACTCTCTGAGGGCAAGAAAGGTGTCTTTTCTTGCTTTATCTACACAATGCCATGCCTATAAGAAACACTCAATAAATAATGTTCCATGACTGAATGGCTTAATTCCACCTTAAGGAAGTGTAGGGAAGACTTCCTAGAGGAGGTGGCATTTGAGTTGTGCCTTGAATAAAGTCAGTGGGAATTCCAGTTCAAGATGGCACATTAAACACATGCATTTACCTCCATTCCCCCCTGAAACTCCACTAAAAGCCAGGAGAAAGATTATTTTTAAAGCCATGAAGCCATTATGACAAGAACAGGAGAGAATATGATAGGAACAAAATTTTGGAAGCTGAAAGCAGAAGGAAGAGTAGTAACTAACTTAGTATACTTGAAAAAAGCTGAATTCCAAGCCAGCAATGAGGAAAGTTGAAAAGAAACCCATTTTGCACCTCAAAGGTCTCAGGAGTTGGTCTCAGATATTTCTAGATCTGAGTGTGCAAATAGAGCTGAATACAAAACGGTTGATGAATGTCTGTTTAAGAATCATACTCGGGGGCTACTCTGGTGGCGCAGTGGTTGAGAGTCTGCCTGCCGATGCAGGGGACACGGGTTCGAGCCCTGGTCTGGGAAGATCCCACATGCCGCAGAGCAACTAGGCCCGTGAGCCACAATTACTGAGCCTGCGTGTCTGGAGCCTGTGCTCCACAACAAGAGAGGCTGCGATAACGAAAGGCCCGCCCACCGCGATGAAGAGCGGCCCCCACTTGCCGCAACTAGAGAAAGACCTCGCACAGAAACAAAGACCCAACACAGCCATAAATAAATAAATAAACCCAAAGTTTAAAAAAAAAAAGAATCATACTCGGGGGCTTCCCTGGTGGTGCAGTGGTTGGGAATCCGCCTGCCAATGCAGGGGACATGGGTTCGAGCCCTGGTCCAGGAAGGTCCCACATGCTGCAGAGCAACTAAGCCTGTGTGCCACAACTACTGAGCCTGTGCTCTAGGGCCCGCGAGCCACAACTACTGAGCCCATGCGCCTAGAGCCTGTGCTCCGCAACAAGAGAAGCCACCGGAATGAGAAGCCGACACACCACAACGAAGAGTAGCCCCCACTCACCGCAACCCGAGAAAGCCCGCGTGCAGCAATGAAGACCTAACGCAGCCAAAAATAAATAAATTTTAAAAAAATACTGGTTTTCCTTTATATTAGTGATATAAAATTGGGGAAAAAAAAAAGAATCCTACTCAGGGGACTTCCCTGGTGGTCCAGTGGTAAAGAATCCACCTTACAATGCAGGGGACGTAGGTTCAATCCCTGCTCAGGGAACTAAGATCCTACATGCCACAGGGCAACTAAGCCCGCGCACCACGACTACTGAGCTCACGCATCTCAACGAGAGAGCCCATATGCTGCAAACTACAGAGCCCACGCACCACAACTAGAGAGAGAAAACCCACGTGCAACAGCTAGAGAGAAGCCTGCACGCCGCAACGAAGAGCCCACATGCTGCAACTAAAGACCTGACGCAGCCAAAAATAAATAAACAAATAAAAAATCTTAAAAAAAAAAGAAAATATTAAAAAAAAAAAAAGGGACTTCCCTGGTGGCGGAGTGGTTAAAAATCCACCTGCCAATGCAGCGGACACGGGTTTGATCTCTGATCCGGGAAGATCCGACATGCCGCGGAACAGCTAAGGCCGTGCGCCCCAGCTACGGAACCTGCGCTCTAGAGCCCGCGAGCCACAACTGCTGAAGCCTACATGCCTAGAGACCATGCTCTGCAACAAGAGAAGCCACCGCAATGAGAAGCCTGTGCACTGCAATGAAGAGTAGCCCCCACTAGCCGCAACTAGAGAAAGCCTGTGTGCAGCAACGAAGACCCAACGCAGCCATAAATAAATAAATAAATAAATAAATAAATAAATAAATGAATGAATAAAATTTATTAAAAAAAATAAAAGAATCATACTTGGGACTTCCCTGGTGTTCCACTGGTTAAGAATCCATCTTGCAATGCAGAGGATGCCGGTTCAATCCCTGATCCGGGAACTAAGATCCCACATGCTGCGGGGCAACTAAGCCCGCGCACCACAACTAGAGAGCCTATGTGCTATGGAGCCTGCGCGCCACAGCTAGAGAGAAACCCACACACTGCAACAAAGAGCCCACGCCGCAATGAAAGATCCTGGCGTGCCACATCTAACACCCGACGCAGCCAAAAACTAAATAAATAAAATACTAAAAAAAGAAAAAGAAAAAGAATCCCTCCCCAACTGGGCAACCAAGTACCCACAACTCCTTTATCATCGCAGAAGACTGGAAATGTAAGTTTTGGAAAGAATAGAACAGAAGGAAGGGAGGAAGGGGAAGGGAAGAAGACTGGAAGGCAGGAAGGAAGAGAAGGAGGGAGGGAAGGAGGGAAGGAAGGAGGAAAGAGGAAAGGAAGGGGGGAGAAAACAAAGCAGGAGAAGCATTTTTAGTATGAAAAGTTTTGTTTAATACATTTAGTTTGGTCATGGACTACATGGTTTCACTGTTAATAAATTTGTCCCCAGCATGAAATAATTGAAGATAATCTCTTTTATCCTGTGTCATTAATAGTCTGTGCAGTCTGTGGTACTTGAGTTATTTATGTCCACATCTCCTTACTGAAACTGTAAGCTTCTGTTAAGCAGGGAGAGTTTCTCCATTATCTTTGTAATTATTAGAAAATCCAGGTACCCAATAATCATTTGTTTAATTGAATTCAACAAATATTCTTCCAAATGTTGTGATGTTCTTCCAAAAACACAAATAATTTCAGGTAGAAAATTTTCTGTGCTTATGCCATAGTAGATAAGTTAACCATAGTAATATGTAAAGCCAAATAGCTACCATTTATTGATTAGTGAATATTTGTCAGGCAGTATGCTATGCCTGTTAATGATCCTTCTATTTCTGAAAATAAACCTTTAATTAGATAGTATCCTCTTTTTACAATGAAGAAATGATGGTTTAAAGGGAAAAAAATATTCCAATTTCATATGACTCATTAATGGCAAAACTGGAACTTGAATCCAGGTCTGTTTAATTCCAGTGCCTATATTTTTCTCAGTGTACAAATACTTGGTCTGATTTCTGGCTTATCATTGTAGGTGTGACTAAAGCAGTTATTTCCTGAATAATTCAATAAACATTTATCAAGTAATATATATTTAAAAAATAATAGAACCAAAGGTCTCCAGGTTGGGAGACACCAAGCAGAGTTTGAGAGCAAGAGGGATTAAATTAAAATATACTAAATGCGGGCTTCCCTGGTGGTGCAGTGGTTGAGAATCCGCCTGCCAATGCAGGGGACACGGGTTCGAGCCCTGATCCGGGAAGATCCCACATGCCGTGAAGCAACTAAGCCCATGCAACACAACTACTGAGCCTGTGCGTCTGGAGCCTGTGCTCCGCAACAAGAGAGGCCGCGATAGTGAGAGGCCCGCACACCGCGATGAAGAGTGGCCCCTGCTCACGGCGACTAGAGAAAGCCCTCGCACAGAAACGAAGACCCAACACAGCTAAAAATAAATAAATAAATTTATTTTAAAAAAAAATACTAAATGCTATGTAATACCCCTCCCAGCCTTTGCCTTACTTGGCTCCCATAACATTGGCAGCTTTGCTTACATTATACTCTCTAGATGGGTATAATATAGTGAATGTGATGAACCCAAGAAAAAAAAAACCACACATGCAAGGTACTACCTACAGGCCTTACCCAATCAAACATCCTAGCAAAATAACCCTTAGTGAGGTTCAGAGCTGGCAAGCCTCAGGCACAGAGAGTTTCCAATCAGCTTTTTAGAGACCACGCTGAAGTATGAGCAGCAGCTAAAGATTATAAAACATCTGATGAAGCCCTTTAACTATATAGACCTATACAAACAGAAAAAAGCGACTTGAATAAAATGGAGATAATTCAGGAAGATAAGAACTTAAACAATCATTAATTATATCCTTAAAGAGATGAGATAATATTGCAGCCATGAACAAAAACAGGAAGTTATTAAAAAACATTCAGAGAACTAGAAACAACTCTTGGAAATAAAAACATGATAGGAAAAAAATGAAAAACTCAGTAGAAGGGTTGATAATGTTGAAATATTTCACAAACTAGAATACATACAGGGAGAGATGAAAGAGAAAAAAAATAGAGGATCCTTTCAGGGTGCCCTCTATCTAAATAATGGTATTTCCAGAAAGAACAAAAAAACATATATTGGAGAAGAAATAATCATCAATGAAATAATTAAAGAAAATCTCCAGAACTGAAGCTCTGAGTTTACAGATTAAAAGAGCCCAACAAGTGATGAATTCAGTGGATGAAAACAGAATCACACCATGGCAAATTACTGTGATAATTTAGAAAACTGGGCACCAAGAGAAGATCCTAAGAACTTCTAGAAAGAGTGGCAAGGTGGTCACATACAAAAAGTCAGAAATCAGAATGGCATCAGACTTTTTAAGTGTAACACTGAAAATTAGAAGACAATGGAACAATGGTCTAAATTCTGAAGAAAAATTATTTTCAACCTAGATTTCTATACTCAGCTAAACAGTCAACAGTGTGAGGAGCAAATAACATTTTAAAGGCATGTGAAGCTTCAACAAATATACCTCCTATGCAGGTATAGTCTATGCAGACTTTCTCAGGAAGCTACTGGAGGAAAAGCACCACACACATGAAGGAGTAATCAATAAAGAAGATCTGGGATCCAGGAAACAGGGATCCAGCTCAGGAGAGAGGCAAAGTTGAATCCCCAAGGTGATAGTGAAGGGAGATCTCTGGAGAACAGTTGTGCAGCAGGGACAGATTGGAGCAGATCAGAAGGCTCCTAAAGAGCTGCCTGTAAGAAGATGGAATAGATAAAACATATGTTGTGTTTAAAAGCCTTGAGATGGAAATTCAGACAACAGGGAGAGAGTTTAGGGATGACTTACTGATAATGATATACCAAACTAAGCAAAATAGTAGCAGTAGTAATAATTATTATTATCTAAAAAGGAAAGCTTAAAGTTGTAAGAAAGGAAAAGTAACCATAGTAAACCGGCTTAGCTGTGAATAGCATTTCCAAATCCTAATGAGGTAAAGCTGAATAATTAATTTTATTGCATATATTGGGCATATGGGGAGATGGGAAGGGTATGAGTATGGCAGAGGAGTAGGGAGTAGGATGAAAGAGTTAAATCCTTAAACTTCTATTGTGTGTGAAGTCAATAGAAAATACCTAAAACTTAAAAATCAATAAGTAGTTATTTGGAAATTAGAAGGTAAGTACCAAAATAAACAGCTAAAAAAGCAATAGTAGCTGTCTTTGGAAAGTGAGATTTAGGACTAGGATGAGGGAACTGTTACTTTTCATAATAAATCTTTGAGAAGTGTTTGCTTCTTTAATCTATGTACATCTATCACTTTTATTAAAAGTAAAGCTAGGGAATTCCCTGGTGGCGCAATGGATAGGCCTCTGCACTCCCAATTCCGGGGGCCCAGGTTCGATCCCTGGTCAGGGAACTAGATCCCACATGCATGGTGCAACTAAGAGTTCACATGCCACAACTAAGGAGCCTGCATGCTGCCGCTAAGGAGCTGGCAAGCCTCAACTAAGGGGCTGGCAAGCCGCAACTAAGGAGCCAGCGAGCCACAACTAAGGAGGCTGCATGCTGCAACTAAGGAGCCAGCAAGCCACAACTAAGGAGCCCGTGAGCCACAACTAAGGAGCCTGCCTGCTGCAACTAAGACCTGGTGCAACCAAATAAATAAATATTAAAAAAAAAAAAAGTAAACCTAGGACTTCCCTGGCGGTCCAGTGGTTGACACTCCACACTTCCACTATGGAGGCTGCAGGTTTGGTCTCTGGTCGGGGAGCTGGGATCCCACATGCTGCACAGTGCGGCCAAAAAAAAAAAAGTAAAGCTAAATAAAATGAAATTTTAAAAGTTGTGTGTGGCAGGACCTGGGGTTCCCACAGAAATATGCTAGAGGTGAAGTTAGAGGGATGGGCAAGAGCTGTATTACGACAGGCTTTTGAATACCTGCTGCTAAAGTGCTTAGATTTTATTCTCTAAGAGCAGTGCAAAGCCCGAAAAGGTTCTTGAGCAAGGGAGGGACAAGTTCACACTTGTGCTTGGGGAAGACAACTCAGTGCATCTGAGCTAGAAGGGACCCTAGAGATTACCCAGTAAGTCAAACTTACTCCCAGTGCAGACAAGGAGACTGGTGTATAGTAGAGGGAAGCCCCGAATCCCCAGCCAGTGAGATTCTGACCCTTTGAAGCTCTAGCCAACCCTTCCCTCCCACAGCAGCTGCTACCAACAGCCTGAAGGACCAGGTTAGCGCCTTCTTTACCCCCCCAGCTCCTGCCTCATTTTGGCCCAGTCTACTTCCCAATTAACACTTGGCCGCCTATCAGGCTACTCTTTGGATGACTGCTTCTAAGTCTTACTGGTGAATCTGGACTGGTTCAATAGTTAATACCCTATCTGTGAAGTTCAAATCTCAGTAGGATTGGATTTTAATACTTAACACTTACCGAGATTTTACTCTGTACCAGGCACAGTGCTCAGTGCCTAAAAAACAACATCACAAAATTCTCTCAGCCACCCTGTGCAGTGAGTGACCTAACCCTATTTCACAAACAAGGAAACCCAGGCTCAAAGAAGGTAAGAAAGTTGCCCACAGTCATATAGCTAATCAGTTGTAGAGCTGAAATTTTAAACAGCAGTCTCTCTGCTTCTAAAGCCTACACTCCAAACCATTCTATTTCCATGCTTCTTGAAAGTGAAGCATAGTTGGTTAGATCACAAGGTAGAGGCCTCTAGAAACATTGGGGCAACCTGTGGCCCAGAACCTGGAACTGATTCCTTCTCCCACTCCCCTAGGCTTACCTGCGAGCCATCGACGTGAAGATCCTACAGCAGCTGGTGACCTTGAACGAGGGCATTGAGGCAGTGCGCTGGCTGTTGGAGGAGCGGGGGACGTTGACCAGCCACTGCAGCAGCCTCACCAGCAGCCAATATAGCCTGACAGGCGGGAGCCCAGGCCGTTCAAGGCGAGGCAGCTGGGACAGCCTGCCAGACACCAGCTCCACTGACCGGCTGGACAGTGTCTCCATTGGCAGCTTCCTGGACACAGTGGCCCCCAGCGAGCTGGATGAACAGGGCCCCCCCGGGGCTCCCCGTCCCGAGATGGACTGGGCAAAGGCTATACCTGGTGGGGAGAGGGCCAGGACTGAGGTGGACCTGACAGCCACCAGGCTAGGAAGCTTGAGGGCTGTGTGGAAGCCCCCAGGGGAGGGGCTCCAAGGTGGACCTTCTGAGCCACCAGAGGATGAGAGTACCAAGCTGGGCTTTGAGACCCACTGGTACTGGGGCCAGTGCCAGGATGATGTGACCTTCCTGTAACAACTCTTCCACCCTTTTGTTCTCCTATGGCTCTTTCATCGCTAGGCCCTGGTCTCCCTCAAATTTATTCTCCCTCAATCTGGGATTAGGAAGAGGCTGCATTGAGATCAGTTACCATGGAAACCTGGCCTCACCATCTCTCTGGTCCCTGGGGAGGCTCTGCCTTTATCCTTCAATTATTGGGTCCCTAGAGCTATTTTCATGGATACATTGACTCTAGAGGCTTGACCTGTGGCTCCAGGTGTGATGGTATCTCTTCCCCTTTCCTCCCAACTGGGATTTGATGGTTTAGCATCCCTGCGAGATCACTGATGAAGAGATGGGGGTATAATTGCCTCACCCAACATCTAGGAGCCTCGGCTCCCCTCTTGGCCAAGATGGAGGATTGTGGAGGGACATGGACATTCAAGGCCAACCCTCTATGGATTGGCCCTCCCAGAAGCCTTTGGGGTTGGTAGAGCCACCCCTTCCTGCCTGGTGAGTGATGTCATTTCCTGCCAGGATGGATTAGCCTTTCCTCTGTACCAGTCTTTTAGTGATGATAGGTCAGTATAGGGGTGTCTGAGCCCCTGCTGCTAAGTGAGACCATATCATTTATTCTCCCTACCATTACTTCTTGTGAATGGGAACATACCACCCTCCTCGCAGGAAAGTTTCTCAGTCAGATGTTTGTACTTCTTCTCAGAGAGGTTCTTAGTATTTAAACAGGGAGTTCTCATTTTATCCTAGGGATTCTCACTTCCTCTCTGACCACACGCCTGTCTGCTGCCAGCATTCCTATATCTGTGCTTTTAGGGAGGAAACTGGCAGGAGCCTCCAACTACAGCTCTCAAAAGTCTGTTTGGCCTGCCCTGCCACAGTCGCCTGTCTTACTCTGTCCCTGGGTTGCCCCCATTCTTGTATTCTGGCTCCAAATCTGTCTGTCAGGAGGTTCAGCCTTTGTGTTTCCACACCTTCTCGGTTTCCACTTTGGGCCTCATACCTTTTATATGCAGATGAGTCCCTCAGCCTTCTCTCTCCAAGGCTGATGGGAGCCAGAGGGAGGAGAAGCTTGGGGTGTACCAGACTCTCCGAAAGGGGGAGGTATCTTCTCAGATGTGATTCCCCTGCCCCCATCCTGCCCCAGACCTTCCACCATTGGTTACTAGGATGCCTGCCTGAGGCCAGGACACAAGGAATCCCCTTGTCTGGGTTACAATGGGGGGTGTGGCAGAGAAAGACAGAGGCTCTTTGGTCCTAGGGCCCACATCCTGGGAGGGGGGAGAGTAGGAGGGAAAGGCTGCTTTCCTTCCTCCCTTAGAGCAAGCTTTAGACTCCCGGGACCTGCAGAGGGAGCAGGGCACTGGCTCTGGGCCTGGGTCCCAGGGCCCTAGTGAATTACACCAAAGGAGGGACTCAGGGAACCTGCCAACCTGGGGCTCAGGGAGGAGACAGGCCCAGAGAGAGGGTGGGGACAAAGGCTGTGGCTGATGTCAGAGTATGAATTATTGGAGATTAACTCTTTGAACCCCAGATAACTGCCCCTATGTTGGTCCCTGTCTTTCCTGGGCCCTGAAACTAGATTATTGGAAGGCGAAAAGGAGAAAAAAGGATGTCAGGTAATCCTTGCCTATTTGCTGTGCCCTCGTGAGTCGGAGGAGTCTTCCTCAAATCCTGGAATAACTCCTGCAGTTTCTCTACTTTTCATTCTATGCTGAGGAAGGGACGGAAGCCAAGTTGATTATCTCCAGTTCCCCTAAACTCCTCAAGTCTGGTTCTGCAACCCCCCACCCCAATCCTTTTGGGGCAATACATTTCCTCCTCTCCTCTCAAAGTGATTGAAATCTCTAAAGAATATCCGTTAAGTCTCTTCTTTGCTGCCCACCAGCCCTCTCCTTACCCCTCTGGGTCTTGGGGCTCCTGAGCTCCCCTCAGGCTGGGAATTCAAATATCCTTTCCCAATACCCTGACTCTGTTGCCATTTTGTGGTGACTTATGGGTAACTACCTTTCCACGTGGAACCCTTGTATTCCTTTTCGAAGCTTTCTTATTCATTTAATCTACAAACTTCTGAGCTGAAGAGGTTGTCCGCCCTCTTGTGACCATTATGCACCATTGCTGGAATAGCTGGGTGAAACCTTCAGGCTCAAATATAACCTTAAAGAAGACCAGCCCTCTCATTGCACAGACAGGTTAGAGAGACAGGCCTACAGAAGGCAGAGACTTGACCAGTGTCACCCATGGTAAATCTGTGACAATGCTCAGGTTAAAGAACCCAGATCGCCTGCCTGCCAGCCTGTCCACCCACAATTCCATCACTTGACCAGACTGTTTCCCCACCCCACCCTGTCACCACCCAAGCCCAAAGGATCTGAAAGCAATTTTCTCCCTGTTTTAATAGGTTCTTACCCCACCCTAGAGAGGCAGCTCGGTATTTAGAGAAAGAGCCACAGGCTCTGAGGAAAGAGACCCTGGACCAGGACTGGGTAAAGGGTGCATTAATATGGACCACAGATATAAGGAAGATCAATCTTGGACCAACTATTTTTCTGGGAAGGTAGGGCGAGTAGGCCCAGACATCATGGGGGCAGAACTCAACATTCCAGACCTGGACGTGAGAAGCAGGGGATAGCGGTGGGAGATGAGAGAGAAATCCAGTTGGGTCCTGTGGAGTTGGGGAGCTCCAAAGTCAGGGGATTACAGCTCAGCTGGACTGGCATCTGAGGGTATTGAGGGGTTGCAGAGGTGGGTGAGTGGGGCTGCCTGGGAACTCCAGGTAGCCTAGACATCCCGTCTCAATACCTTAGACTCCATTTCACTACTAGAGAAGCCCAGGAACCCTGGTAAGCACACATTCCTGGTCCCTCCTACCTGCCTCTGGACTGACTGTTTAAGGCTTAGCTCTCCTTTTAGTTTAGACCTTTCCGGGTTATGAGGAGGACCTGTTTAGGAGCTCACAGAAGAAAAGGGTGAAAAGGGAGAGAGATGCAGAGAGACAAAAGAGAATGGGATGAAAATGGAGGCTTGAAGATATGATCAGAGGGAGCATACTATCCTCCAAGTGGGCTGGGGACTTGTCAGGGCTCGGGGTAAAGGCAGAGATGACAGAGCTCTTGGCAGCTGCAGAAACAGTGCCTGGGAGTATAAGGGGTGATGCTGGCTGGGATTAGTCCACCAAGGAGACGAGACCATGTGAATGGGCAAGTGTAAGAGCCGGCATTTAGGATGCGGTGGTGAACTTGAGCACTGGACTGACTGGAAGCTCAGTGGCAGCTTAGGTGAGAAATGCTTGGATCTTGCATTGGATGCAGGCTCACTCTGTGCATGGTGCCAGGCACATACTGGATGTTCAGTGACACCTGTTGAATGGAGGAATGAATGTAAACCCACGAACAGATGTGACTTATAGTTTAAAAAGTGGTTAATTAGGTAGTAATAGGTAATTTAAAGTATTATTCCATTTAATTCTTAGCAACACTGTAAACAATGCATTATTAACAGATCATAAGTGAACTACGGTAGGAACCTACGTCAGTCTGACTGCAGGGGCTTCCAGGAAGTCTTCTCTGATTCCCCACTCCCCTCTCTCACAGACCTTACGCTTCTAGGAGAACAGGTTATGCTGCCCAGCAGCAGGGCCACTGTACATGTTTCCTATTGCTGCTGTGATAAACTATCACAAACTTAACAGCTTAAAACAACACAAATGTGTTATCTTACAGTTCTGGAGGTCACAAGTCCGAAATCAATTTCATTGGGTTAAGTTAAAAGTTAAGGTGTTGGCAGGCCTCTTCTGGAGAGTCTCTCCTGGAGACTCTAGGGAGCAATCCATTTATTTGCCTTTTCTAGCTTCTGGAGGCTGTTTGCATTCCTTGGCTCATGGCCCCTTCCTCCATCTTCAAAGCTAGCAGCATAGTATTTCTTCTCTCTGACCTCTGCTTCCATTCTTACATCTTTCTCTAATTCTGTCTCCTCTTAGGAGGATTACTTTGTGATTACATATCCTTGTGCTTACATTGGGCCCACTGGGATAATCCAGGATCATCTCCCCATCTCAAGATCCCTAATTTAACCATATCTTCCAAGTCCTTTTTGCCATATAAAGTAAAATATTCTCAGATTCTGGGGATGAGGACTTGAACATCTTTGGAGGAAGGACCACTATTCAGCCTTCCACAAGCAGAGATGGAGGGTGGGCAGGAGGATGCATCCACACCCAGAAGGAGCCTCTATGCTTTGTCTAGCCTCCTTAGGCCTGGAGCGAGAGGTGGTGCCAAGGGGAGCTAGCCAGGCCCAGGCCCCATGCCTGGAGAATGGCAAGTGCCTCCTGCATCTTCACTACCAAGGAGAGCTGAGAGTGAAGGTCAGACTCGGGAGCAATTCTGTTTAGGGAACTTTTCAGACCTGAGACTTCCCTGGTGAACATGGTGGAGGGTTCTAACAGGCTCTGTCTTCAACACTGCCTCCTCTCCACGACCATTCTGTGCTCCCCCTCAAGGCAGAAGATAATTACCAGCTAACTAGCCTGGGCTCTCTCTAGAAAGGGTAGATTAGTTGTCTCTCTTTTAAATTATTATCTTTTTATTCCTTAATAGTTAAACCATGCTCCTCAGAGCGGGGTGAACTCTCATCATCTGTTGATACTAAGTCTCTTTTTGTTTGATCTTTTTTTAATCCCTGATCCCTCATTCCTCTCCCTGACCCAGGCATACACGTTAATGTGTTCAGTATGTGTTTGGATATGTATGTATCTTTGAAAATATAAATAATTATGTGCTTATGTGTTTTAATATATATAAATAGCAAGCCAACCTTTATAATGAATTGCCCCATATTACAGTAATTTAACACAATAAAGATTTATTTTTCACTTACACAGGAGCACAGGTATTCTTGGTTGCACGGCTCTCCTTCACTGCCCATTTCAGGTCCCAGGTTCCTTCCATTTTCAGGTGGTGATAGCCTGATCCTGCATCATAAAGTTCCCTGTCAACTTTTCACCAAATTGTTTTACCATCCATTAATGACCATTTTATTAATTGGTTATTTCACTAGCAATTAAAAAATGATGATTTCCTAATGCTATTATTTTTTCTCTTATTAGTTCTAATTTTGCACAGAAAAACATTTTCACGTCCTCCGGGACCATCTGGTTACCCTGAAATAAAGTTCAGACCAGAATGGCAAGATAAATGCTTAAATCTCTTCCCTTATTTATCCCTTTCAAAGTAGTAAGTTGATGTCCTAGCAACTTGGTGTTCAATGATTTTGTTTTGTTTCGCTTTCTCTTTAAATTATTGTTGTGAACTTATAGCTTTTATTTATTTAATGTCTTTTAATCATTTGTAGTTATTTTTGTTTTATATTATAAAAAATCTTGAGTGTAAACAATAGTAGAGAAGATAGTATAATGAATTTCCATGCATCCATCACCCAGCTTCAGTAATTATCAACTCTGGCCAATCTTGGTTTATTTATTCCCTCAGCTACTCTCCCCCAACCAAGATTATTTTGAAGCAAAACTAGATATGATTCCAGTTCATTTGTAATGTCTTAGTTTGCACCTCTAAAAGATAAGGAATTTTATTACCATTATGGCACCTAAAATTAGTAATTCCTCAATATAATAAAATATAACTATTCAATTTTCTGATAAACTTTTTTTAAAAATTAGTATCAGGATTATGCTGGCCTCTTAAAAGAAGTTAGGAAGTGTTTCCTCCTTCTTTGTCTTCTGAAAGCATCTGTGTAAGATTGGTAGCATTGTTCAGTATTTGATAGAATTCATCGGTGAAATAATACGGGCTTGGAGTTTTCCTTGTGGGGGAGGTTTTTGATAACAAATTCAATTTCTGTGACACATATAGAGCTATTCCAACTTTTAATTTCATTTTGAGTTAGTTTTGGTAAGTTGTGTTTTTCAAAGAATTTGTTTCAATTAAGTTGTTGAATTTATTGGCATGAATTTGTTCGTAACACTGCCTTGCTATTCTTTTTTTTTTTTTTTTTTTTTGTACATGGATCATCAAAAAATATGGAACGCTTCACAAATTTGCGTGTCATCCTTGTGCAGGGGCCATGCTAATCTTCTCTGTATCGTTCCAGTTTTAGTATATGTGCTGCCAAAGCGAGCACCTTGCTATTCTTTTAAAAAGTATTCATTGTAAAATAAAGCACAAGTGTAGAAAACACACAAAACAAATGTAAGGCTTAATGAATTATTCTAAGGCAAACACTCCTATAACCACTGCCGTGTTAAGAACTAGAACCCACCCAGAAGTCCTGTCCATGTGCCTCATCCCAATTATAATCCCCTTCCTCTGCTGATAAGCAATCATTTCCTGATTACAGTATTCACTTCTTTGTATTTTATTTTATATCTTTATCATCCAAATGGACATCCTTAGATACTATAGTCTTGTCCACTTGAAAACATTTAATGTCTTTTTATTTTATTTTATTTTATTGGAGTGTAGTTGATTTACAATGTCGTGTTAGTTTCAGGTGTACAGCAAAGTGATTCAGTTATACATATACATATATTTATTCTTTTTCAGATTCTTTTCTCATATAGCTGATCACAGAATACTGAGTAGAGTTCCCTGTGCTATACAGTGGGTCTTTGTTAGTTGTCTATCTTAGACAACCAACATAGTATGTATATGTTAATCCCAAGCTCCTGATTTACCCCTCCCCCACACATCTCCCCTTTGGTAACCATAAGTTTGTTTTCGATATCTGTAAGTCTGTTTTATAAATAAGTTCACTTGTGTCATTTTTTAAAAAATTAGATTCCAAATGAGTGATATCATATGATATTTGTCTTTCTCTGTCTGACTTACTTCACTTAGTACATGTGATGTCTTTTTATTTTTTTTTATTTTTATTTTTTTTATTTTTTAATTTTTTTATTTATTTATTTTTATTTATTTATGGCTGTGTCGGGTCTTCGTTTCTGTGCGAGGGCTTTCTCCAGTTGCGGCAAGTGGGGGCCACTCCTCATCGCGGTGCGCGGGCCTCTCACCATCGCGACCTCTCTTGTTGCGGAGCACAGGCTCCAGACGCGCAGGCTCAGCAGTTGTGGCCCCCGGGCCCAGCTGCTCCGCGGCATGTGGGATCCTCCCAGACCAGGGCTCGAACCCGTGTCCACTGCATTGGCAGGCAGACTCTCAACCACTGCGCCACCAGGGAAGCCCGTGATGTCTTTTTAAATCTCTTAATTTAAAGTCCCCCCTTCATCCCTTTCTTAATTCCTTACAATTTATTTGTTGAACAACCTGGGCCATTTGAAGTGTAGAGTTTACCACAGTCTGGATTTTGCTGATTACGTACTCATAATGCAGTTCTGAATGTTCCTGTGTTCTCAATATTTCCTGCAAGTTGGCAGCTGGATCCAGAGGCTGAATCAGACTCAGATTTGATCACTTCGGCAAGACTCTAAGAAACATATAAATCCAGTCTCTATGCCTACAATTTTTTTCAGGTGTTGATGTTTATTGCCTGTAGCCATTAATTCGTTGAGGATGCCATTAATTCTATAATTTTATTTATTCATTGAAATACTTTCATAAAGAGAAACATCCTCTTATCTGCTATTTGGTTTCTGAGGGTACGGTTCACATAGGAAAGGCAGAATAAATGTTTGATTCTTTTTTCACCAGTTTTGAAGATAATGAATTGAATCCCTATCATCCTCCAAAGTTGACCACTTTAAAAAATACCACTATGAAAAAAATATGTATCATTATGAACCTATGGATTTATATATATTTGATGGGTTTCAATCATCAATTAGAATTGTTGTCATTATTGAACTGCCAAGTGCCCCAACTTTGGCCAGTGGAGTCTCATTAAGCTGGCTCCTTGGTTCTTTTGACGTGACTCTAGTAATCTTTTTTTTTTTTTTTTTTTGGCTGCGTTGGGTCTTCTTTGCTGCGCGTGGGCTCTTGGGCTTTCTCTAGTTGCAGCGAGCGGGGGCTACGCCTTGTTGCGGTGCATGGGCTTCTCATTGCGGTGGCTTCTCTTGCTGCGGAGCATGGGCTCTACAGCACCGGCTCAGTAGTTGTGGCGCACGGGCTTAGCTGCTGCGAGGCATGTGGGATCTTCCCAGACCAGGGATCAAACTCATGTCCCCTGCATTGGCAGGCAGATATATTTTTTTTTTAATGTATTTTTTGGCTGCATTGGGTCTTCGATGCTGCCCGCGGGCCTTCTCTAGTTGCGGTGAGCTGGGGCTACTCTTTGTTGTGGTGCGCGGGCTTCTCATTGCGGTGGCTTCTCTTGTTGCAGAGCATGGGCTCCAGGTGAGCGGGCTTCAGTAGTTGTAGCACGTGGGCTCAGTAGTTGTGGCTTGTGGGCTCTAGAGTGCAGGCTCAGTAGTTGTGGCGCATGGGCTTAGTTGCTCCGCGGCATGTGGGATCTTCCCAGACCAGGGCTCGAACCCGTGTCCCCTGCATTGGCAGGCAGATTCTTAACCACTGTGCCACCAGGGAGGTCCCGACTCTAGTAATCTTTGATAGCTTTCCTTACTGTTTGGTTTGACAAAATATTCCTGGGTCATCTTCTATACTTCTTGCCCCAGACTGCAATCAACCATTTCTCTAAGAAGCCTTCAGTTTTTTAAGTAAGAAATTATATTTCAAGACCACCGCCAGGCCTTTTCAGTGGACAGAACTACAGATTCAGTGGATAGACTATATATATAGTACACACACATACACACACTAAAATAATTCAGGAGTACCTAGTGATACTTTCAATTCAAATTAAAGACTCAAGAACTTTTACTTAATCTCTTCTCTGGCTCCTTTCTTCCATACTGAGAATCTTAGTTTTTAAGGACACAGGAGATGATAGAATTAGAATATTCCATAATTATTCATTTCTTTTATCTCATACACAAAGCACTCTCAGAATAACAATATTAATACTACCACCAATATGATTACTGAAAACATTAAAAAAGTATTTTGCAAATGCACTTGCCATTCTCCACCTCATTAAACAACTTTGTAGTGAATCTACATTGTCAGGGCATATAGTCATGATATGCTATACTCTTTTTTCTTCTTAGCCCCTATGTAGTTTTAGTTCTACAAGTAATCTTATAATATTCACCTTCAGTCCTTAAGTCACTCTACTCATTTTGGTTGCCTGAAGTTGGTTTTCTACTAGATTCCCCAGGAAGAGCCCTTGGGAACAGTATTCTCTGAGATCTTACATGTTAAGTCTGTGCCCTTTATACTTATTAAGTCTTTTGCTAGGTTCACACTTTACTTTCTTGAGTCTCTTAAATATGTTACTTCATTCATAAAGTATTTGAAAAGTCTAATGATAATCTAATCTTCCCTTCTAAGTCATGTGTTGTGTGTGTATTTTTTTAGATGCCCAAAGTATTTTTTTCTTTAAAGTTCAGTCATTTTATTAGAATGTCTTGGTGCTGGTCATTTGGGGACTATATTCTCAGCTTTGAAGTATGATCTTTGAATGTGCAGCTTCAAATTTTTCTTTATTTCAGAAAAATTTTCTTCAATGGTTTTTAGTGTTTGTTCTGTTCCCTTGTTTTTGTTTTCTTCTTCAGGGACTCTATCTACCTATCTATCTATCTATCTATCTATCTATCTATCTATCTATCTAACTGTCTATCTATCTATATTTTAGTCTTCTTTGCCTATTTTCAGTATTGGTCATTGTCTTTCAAATCCTTTTTACCTTTCTTCATTTCTTTTTGATTTAAAATTTTTTCTTTTCCGTTTTATTTATTTAAGGCATTATCTATTGTGTTTATTTGCTGTTGTGTACTTTCTAGTTTGGTCTTCATTTCTAAAATGATTTTTTTCTTTCATTTCTAATTCTCTCCTGAGACCTGTCGCCTCATTTCTGAGTTTTTCTTTTTTTTTTTATTATATGAAACATATATTGTTATTTATCAACATTTTAAAAAGGACATGATATAGAGCAAGTATTGTTTTCCAAACTTATTTGAGCACACAGTTATACTAATATATCACAAATAAATGGTTCTATAGGAGGAATAAATGAGAGCTCATGTGCAAGAACTAGGGAAAGGTATTAAAGAGAGACGTATTTTCAAGAGTGTGACCATCAGTAGCTTCAACTAATCATGTCTTAAACTTGACCAGTTGATTGGAATCCCCTGGCTTAGATAATAACTGATTTTTCTCTTGAGTCCAGTATAGGGAGCCCCTGAGCAGATGCCAACGTATCTTAGGAATATACAGTTTGGTGCTGAAAACAAGATACACATACATTTGAAAAAAAATAAATATATCATCTGAATGGGATGGGGACTAAGTTTGGAAAGAATTTCTCAGGGAGACCTGATTTGTGCATTTGGCTAGGAACAATTGGCCAAGAGGGTAGGGACATCATAGGATACATAAAATGGCCTTGGAAGCAAGGAATGGTGGGATTTAAAAAAAGCATACTGGCTTGCTTAAAGTGGGGGCACTAAAGTAAAGACATTTTAAGATTGAAGGAAGATCAAATTTTAGATTTGATAGGAAAGGCACTAGGACCACTGTCAATTTTTTAGTATGCTGGGTGAGGCAAGAGATTCAGGTCAAAAGATTTCAACGGGGACTTCCCTGGTGGCACAGTGGTTAAGAATCCACCTGCCAATGCAGGGCACATGGATTCGAGCCCTGGTCTGGGAAGATCCCACATGCTGCAGAGCAACTAAGCCTGTGTGCCACGACTACTGAGCCTATGCTCTAGAGCCCGCGAGCCACAACTACTGAGCCCACGTGCCACAACTACTGAAGCCCGCGTGCCTACAGCCTGTGCTCCACAGCAAGAGAAGCCGCAATGAGAAGCCCACGCACCAGAACGAAGACACAACGCAGCCAATAATAAATAAATAAATTTATTTTTTTAAAAAAGGAAGATTTGAACGTTATTTGCCTGAGATAGTGCTGAGTTTTTCTCTTTTCTTTTTTTTTAACATCTTTTTTAAAAATAAATTTATTTATTTATTTGTTTGTTTATTTATTTATTTATGGCTGTGTTGGGCCTTCGTTTCTGTGCGAGGGCTTTCTCCAGTTGCGGCGAGCAGGGGCCACTCTTCATCGCCGTGCACGGGCCTCTCGCTATCGCGGCCTCTCTTGTTGCGGAGCACAGGCTCCAGACGTGCAGGCTCAGTAGTTGTGGCTCACGGGCTTAGTTGCTCCGCGGCATGTGGGATCTTCCCAGACCAGGGCTCGAACCCGTGTCCCCTGCATTGGCAGGCAGATTCTTAACCACTGTGCCACCAGGGAAGCCCTTTTTTTTTTTTTAATTAATTAATTAATTTATGGCTGAGTTGGGTCTTTGTTGCTGCATGCGGGCTTTCTCTAGCTGTGGCAAGCGGGGGCCACTCTTCGTTGCGGTGCACAGGTTTCTCATTGTGGTGGCTTCTCCTGATGCGGAGCACGGGCTCTAGGCACACAGGCTTCAGCAGTTGCGGCACGTGGGCTCAGCAGTTGTGGCTCGCAGGCTCTAGAGCACAGGCTCAATAGTTGTGGCGCATGGGCTTAGTTGCTCCGTGGCACGTGGGATCTTCCCGGACCAGGACTCAAACCCGTGTCCCCTGCATTGGCAGGCAGACAGACTCCCAACCACTGCACCACCAGGGAAGCCCTTTTTTTTTAACATCTTTATTGGAGTATAATTGCTTTACAATGGTGTGTTAGTTTCTGCTTTATAACAAAGTGAATCAGCTATACATATGCATATATCCCCATATCTCCTCCCTCTTGCGTCTCCCTCCCACCCTCCCTATCCCACCCCTCTAGGTGGTCACAAAGCACTGAGCTGATCTCCCTGTGCTATGCAGCTGCTTCCCACTAGCTATTGGTTTTACATTTGGTAGTGTATATATGTCCATGCCAGTCTCTCACTTCATCCCAGCTTACCCTTCTCCCTCCCCGTGTCCTCAAGTACATTCTCTATGTCTGCGTCTTTATTCCTGTCCTGCTCCTAAGTTCTTCAAGTGCTGAGTTTTTCTAATTGGGATTTATGGTGTTCATTCATATATCATTTTCTTAGTGTCTTTTAGTTTGTTTTCAAATAGTAGGTTGCAGTTTTGATCTGTTTTCTGGCACATCTTTGTGATGTGCTTTCACTGACTATATTAATGTTATTCTTACAATTTTTTAATAATAACTTTATATGGGATTTGACCTTGATACTTTCCCATTGCTCAAAATTAGTTTTCTTGAAATTAAAGAATGAGTCAGGGTTCAGAAAAGCTTTTATAACATCACAGAGCTCCTTCTTCTGTTATTTTGTCTGGCTTGCTTCCTGGGATTTCCTGGCTCTGTTCCCCTCCTCTACGTTGGTATCCATCTTCTCTTTCTTTGTCTCTGTTGTCCCTATCCTACTATACTTGGATTCCATTCCCAGCAATTTCTCCTCAGGGCTTACTAGAAGGAAGCCCTGATGGGCTGGTTTTGACAGTTCATAGGCGCCAGACCTGCTCCAGCCCCTTAGTCCTTCTCACTGCGGGCCCCTTGCACTCACCTGCTATTTTAGACCACAGATCCCTCCTAAGTTTCATTTACTATTCTCAATTGGCCTCTCTTGATTCCAGTAAGCACCTCTTGACTCTTTTGGGGTTCTCCTGTTCTTATTCTCTTAGATACTATCCCTTTGGTTCCTTCTTTCTCCTTGCACAGATGCTAAACCCATTTAGGTCTGGTGACTATTGGTGGTTTGTCCCCACTTGCTTGTAATTTGGGGTTGTGGAGATAACTTGTCACCAAATTTTGTTGTAAATGTTGTCCATGTTTTTAAAAATTTGACTCTCCAGTTGTTGGGTCAGCTTTTACGTGGAGATCTGAAGAGACTGAAAAACTGTGTGCCATCATAACTATCATCTTCTCAGAATCCCCTCACTTTTATCCTTTGATGTCTGTAGGATTTGTAGTGACATCTTCTCTTTCATTCCTGATATGTATAATTTGTGCTGCTCCACTTTATTTTTTTTTTAAAGGCTACCATTATTATTTTTTTTAATAAATTTATTTATTTTATTTTATTTTTTGGCTGCGTTGGGTCTCCGTTGCTGCGCACGGGCTTTCTCCAGTTGCGGTGAGCGGGGGCTACTCTTTGTTGCAGTTCATGGGCTTCTCATTGCGGTGGCTTCTCTTGTTGTGGAGCATGGGCTCTAGGCATGCCAGCTCAGTAGTTGTGGCGCATGGGCTTAGTTGCTCTGCAGCATGTGGGATCTTCCCGGACCAGGGCTCAAACTTGTGTCCCCTGCATTGGCAGGCGAATTCTTAACCACTGCGCCACCAGGGAAGCCCCATTTTTTTTTCAAAATTTATATTTATATTTATTTTTGGCCGCACGGCATGTGGGATCTTATTTCCCCAACCAGGGACTGAACCCGTGCCTCCTGTAGTGCAAGCACAGAGCCCTAACCACTAGACTGCCAGGGGATTCCCCTGCTCCATTTTATTCTTGATTAATAGACTCTTGCTCAGAGTTTATCCATTTTGTTAATCTTTTTAAAGAACCAAATTTTGGCCTTATTAATTTTCTCTATTGTTTGTTTTCTATTTCATCAAATTTTACTCTAATCTTTATTATTTTTTTATCTTCTACTTTAATTTGCTCATCTTTCTCTAGCTTCTTGGGTGGAAACTTAGATCATTGATTTTAAGCCTCTATTTTTTTAATAATATAAGCTGTAAATTTCTCTCTAAGCACTGCTTTACCTACATCTCATACATTTTTTTATGTTGTATTTTATTATTCAGTTAAATATGTTTTATGATTTCCTTTGCTATTTCTTCTTTGGCCCATAAGTTAATTAGGAGTATATTGCTTAACTACCAAATATTTGGGGCTTTATAGAGAGCTTATTTTTATTGATCTCTAATTTAATTCCAGGTAATATACTCTGTATGAATTCAATTTTTTAAAATTATTGAGATTTGCTTTATGGCCCAGAAGATGGCTTATCTAGATGAATGTTCCATGTCCCCTTGAAAATAACATGCATTCTGCAGTTGTTAGGTATAATGTTTTATAAGTGTCAATTAGGTTAAGGTGGTTGATACTATTGGTCAAGTCTTCTATCTCCTTGGTGAATTTTTATCCACTTGGTCTATCAATAGATGAAACAAATAGAAAATAAATAGCAAATGGCAGTCTTAAGTCCAAACTTATCAATAATTACATTAAATGTAAGTGCACTAAGTACTGCAATTAAAAAACAGAGGCTGTCAAATCTGAATAAAAAAGCAAGATCCAACTGTTGCTCTCCACAAGAGATGTACTTAAATACAAAGATAAAAATAAGTTGAAAGTAAAAGTTTGGGAAAAATAAAGCATGCAAAGACTGGTCCAAGGAATTTGGAAATTAATATCAGGCAAAATAAACTTCAAGACAAGGAGTATTACCAGAGAAAAAGAGGGACATTTTATAATGATAAAAAGATCAATACATGATGACTTAAAATTTTCAAATGTGTATGGGAATTCGCTGGTGGTCCAGTGGTTAGGACTCTACACTTCCACTGCCCAGGGCCCGGGTTTGATCCCTGGTCAGGGAACTAAGATCTTGCAAGCCGCCTGGTGTGGCAAAAAAAGAAAAAAATTAAAATGCGTATGTACCTAATAAAATGAGCTTTCAAATTACATGAAGAAAAAATTGGCAGAACTAAAGGGAAAAAAACCAAGCCCACAATCATAGTTGGAGATTTTAACACTCTTCCTTACTGATGATAGAACAAGTATTGTACTACTTCACATAAAATACAGGAATCTTGCAACAGTATAGTTCCATTTTCCCCCTCTGGCCCAATCCTTTGAGCTACTGTTGTCAGCTGTACTATACCTATATATGTCATAAACCCCAGAATATAGTTTATAATGTTTGTTTTTAATTTATTTATTATATTTTAATTTATTTTTGGCTGTGTTGGGTCTTTGTTGCTGTGCGTGGGTTTTCTCTAGTTGTGGTGAGTGGGGGGCTACTCTTTGTTGCGGTGCGTGGGCTTATTGTGCTGGCTTCTCTCGTTGCGGAGCACGGGCTCTAGGTGTGTGGACTTCAGTAGTTGTGGCTCGCGGGCTCTAGAGCACAGGCTCAGTAGTTGTGGCGCATGGGCTTAGTTGCTCCGTGGCATGTGGGATCTTCCTGGACCAGGGCTTGAGCTCGTGTCCCCTGCGTTGGCAGGCGGATTCTTAACCACTGCGCCACCAGGGAAGCCCTATAATGTTTGTTTTAACATTTTAAGCCAGACTTTTATAATAACCAACAGTATTAGTTTCCTATGGCCACTGTAACAAATGACCAAATTTAATGGTGTAAAACAACACAAATTTGTTACCAAACTTAGTGGCGTAAAACAACACAAACTTATTACCTTACAGTTTTGGAAGTCAGAGGTCTGAAATGGGTCTCATTAGGCTAACGTCAAGGTGCCAGAAGGGTTGCATTCTTTTCTGGAGGCTCTAGGGCAGAATCTGTTCCCTTGCATTTTCCAGCTTCTAGAGGCCATCTGCTCTCTGACACTGACTCTTCTGCCTCCTTCTTCCACTTATAAGGACATCTGTGACTACATTGGGTCACATAATCCAGGATAATCTCTCCATCTCAAGGTCAGCTGATCAGCAACCTTAATTCCATCTTCAATCTTAATTCTCCTTTGTAACCTATCATATTCATAGATTCTGGAGTTTAGGTCAGGGATGTCTTTAATGGGTCATTATTCCTCCTACAATACTGACATATTTATTATTTTTGATGATCTCCCTTCCTGTGGATTATTTGGTGTCATTTTCCTTTAGTCTGAAGAACTTTCCTTAGCATTTCTTGTAGTACAGATCTGGTGGTGATGATTTTCTGTTTTTATTGATCTGAAATTGTCTTTATTTTGCTTTTTTTTAAATTAAAATAAACTTTATTGAGATATAATTTGCATATAAGTAAATGAAACCATTTTAAGTTAGTTTGATGAGTTTTGAAAATGTATACACTCATGTAATCATCATTACAATCAATACATAGAATATTTTCATCACCTCAAAAATTTATCTCATGACCCTTTGCAGTCAGTCTCTCTACTGCCCTGGCTGCAAGCAACCATAGATCTGCTTTGTGTCAATGAAGATTAGTATTTTGTTTTAGAATTTCATATAAGTAGGATAATACAACATGTACTTTTTTTATGTGTGGCTTTTTTTGTTCAGCATCATGTTTTTGAGGTTCATATATATTTTATGGATCAGAAGTTTGTTACTGGGACTTCCCTGGTGGCGCAGTGGTTAAGACCCCACACTCCCAATGCAGGGGGCCCAGGTTCAATCCCTGGTACGGGAACTAGATCCCACATGCATGCCACAACTAAGAGTTTGCACGCCACAACTAAGAAGCTGGCAAGCTGCAACTAAGGAGCCTGTGAGCCGCAACTAAGGAGCCCGCCTGCTGCAACTAAGACCTGACACAGCCAAATAAATAAATAAAGATAAAAAAAAAAAACTTAAAAAAAAAGTTTGTTACTTGTAATTGCTGAGTAGTATTCCACTGTATGAATATACCACAATTTGTTAATCCATTCACCTATTGATGTACATTTGTGTTGTTTTCAGTTTGGGGCTCTTATGAATTAAGATTCTGTGAACATTCATGTACAGGCTATTTTGTAAACATTTGTTTCTCAAATAAAAGCTCTTTTGGATAAATATAGGAGTGGGATGGATGGGTCATGTGGTAAGTATAATTTTATAAGAAACTACCAACACTTTTCTGAAAATGCTTATACCATTTTACACTCCAACCAGCAATGTATATATGAGTGCCAGTTGCTCTACATCCTCACCAACACTTAACATATTGTCTGTCTTTTTAATTTTAGCTATTTTAGTAGCTATATAGTGGTATTTCGTTTGCATACATTTTCTTTATGTCTTTGAAACTTAATAACAGCTGAATTAAATTAACATCTGAGTCATCTTGGGGATTTTGTTGACTGACTTATAACATTTCCTGTTTCTTCACTTGCCCAATATTTTTGTTAGATACTGGACATTAAGAATGATATGTCCCAGGATTCTAGATTCTGTTATGTTCCTTTGAAGAATGGTTTTTGTTCTTGCAGGAAGCTACCTTGGTTAGACTTCAACTCCAAATCCTCTCTCTAGCAGGCAAAAGCTGATATCCTTACCCAGTTCTTTCACCTTCTAGCTGCTGCTTTTTTTTTTTTTTTTTTTAAACTGGGCTGCCTGGTGTTAACCCTATGCATGTGTAGGTTAGCAGTCAAACAAGGATTGGGGGGGATTATTTTATGCAAATGTTGGGGATCCACCCCTGCTATTCTCTGCTTTCCAGGATTTCTCCTCTAACTCTGGTTGTTCTGCCAGCCCCAAACTCTAATCTCTAACACCTCAAGGCAGTAAAGCTGTGTCTTTTCCCCACCAGAGCTGCTTGCAGGTTGGGGAATGCTCTCAGCAAAACGCCACAGATTCACAAATCTCACCAGTTGCAGTTGTTTTCCAAGGTTACTTACCTCCAGTTTTGCTTACTTTTGGTCACTCTCCAGTGCCTTCAAATAATTTAAAAAAAATTTTTCCCCAAATTTTGTAATTGTTATTCATGAAAGGTTAGTCTGACTGAACTTACCTGCCATCACTGGAAACCAGAACCAGAAATACTTCATTTGGCTGTGGCAAAGCAAAAATCTACGTTTTCCAAGTGCCTGAAACCTTCTTTACCTGCTCAGGGAGCCTCTTCTCCTTTACGAACCTTTGACTCCACATTGAGCACCCCTGGGCCCCCCTGAGCTACTACAGCACCCCCTTTTTCACAAGTAGTGGAACTCCCTGTTTTTCAATGGGCACAAGGCCATCTGGAATAAAGACTATATTTCCCAGCTTCTGCATTTATATGTGGCTGAGGTAATGTAATATAGGTTTTTCAGGTTGAGTTCTTCGGAGTCAGAAGCTGAGAAGGAATTTGGGGTGCTAAATACTCATTACAAATGAACAGCTATGAGAAGAAGGGTGCAGAAACAGGACTGGGCAGAGAAAGAAGTCAAACTGTGAAGCCACAGGCAACTCATTGGGGAGCTCTGTATCACTTACTGCCTGTCAGAGTGTACCTTGTTGGGCCCAAATTGTTGGGCCTTTATAGTCCGACTCTCTCAGTCACCTGATGCAAGCTACTATGGGATAGTATGACCCCAAGTAAAGTGGATCTGTGCAGCATGAAGGACCCAACTTTCAGAGGCTGTTTGATAATAACCACATTCTCTACAGATGAGCAGTGCATTAGGGTTCTCCAAAGAAACAGAACCAATAGAATATCTATATCTAGATATATATATTCATATACCTATCTCTATATCTATATCTATTTATCTATCTATCTATCTATCTATCTATCTATCTATCTATCTATCTATCTATAGAGAGAGATTTATTATAAGGAATTGGCTCACACTATTATGGAGGCTGACAAGTCCCAAGATCTGCAAGGCAAATTGACAAGCTGGAGACCCAGGAGAGCCAATGATGTAGTTCCAATCTGAAGGCTGGCAGGCTCAAGACCCAGGAAGATCTGATGTTTCAGTTTAAGTCTGAAGGCAGGAAAAAACAGATGTCCCAGTTTGAAGGCAGTCAGGCAGAATGAATTCTCTCTTAGTCAGGGGAGGGTCAGCCTTTTGGGTCTAATCAGGCTTTCAACTGATTGGATGAGGCCCTCCCACATTAGGGAGGGCAATCTGCTTTATTCAATCAACTGATTCAAATGTTAATCACCTCCAAAACACCCTCACAGATACATTCAGAATGTTTGACCAAATATCGGGGCACCATGTGGTCTAGTCAAGTTGATACATAAAATTAGCCATCACAGGCAGCAAGTCATTTCTTACATCATCCCTGTGTCTACCTTGATGGGCAACATCCAGAAAGTTTTCTTAAAGGGTGGAAAGTCCAATTCTTTGTCCTTTCCTCTTTCCCGCTGGTTTAAATGCAGGCAGAATATCTGGAAATTTAGCAGGAAATTTTGACTGTGAGGTGGAAGTCACATGCTGAAGATGGGGAAGAAAAAAGAAGCTGACAACTTTGTAAAACCCACACTACCAGCCTTGAATTGCCTGTCTCTGGCCTTTTCTGCGAAGGAGAAATAAACTTATCTTTTGTAAGGTATTGTTATTTTGGATTTTCTACAATTTACAGCCAAACCTAATTGTAATTAATATAGCTCCTTTCTCCCTGAAGGACTAGAGTTTATTTATAAATTCATAAATAAGGTAGGTTATAATATTCATGAAGATAGAGACTATATCTTATTCAACACTCTTTCCCCAGTGCCTGACATCAGAGTGCCTGGCACATGATAATGGTAGTGACCACATCTGGCACTTTTATATGTATCAGGCATTGTCCTAAGTGTTTTATATACATAATATGTAATTATGAGTCATAGGTATGAGGTGGCTATTATTACTCCATTACTATGTTCATTTAGGTTCAGAGAGGTTAAGGAACATAATATATGCCAAGGTTATAAAGGTAATAAGTGGACAGCTGAGATTTGAACCCAGGCAGTCTAGCTTTTTTTTTTTCTTTTGTGCCCGCGCCATGTGGCATGTGGCATGAGAGATCTTAGTTCCCTGACCAGGGATTGAACCCACACCCCCTGCATTGGGAGTGCGGAGTCTTAACCACTGGATCGGCAGGGAATTCCCCAGGCAATCTAGCTCTTAACTACTACTCCATCCCGCTTCTCATAGATGCCTGTTTAGTGAGTAGGTATTCAATAAATACTTGTGAAATGAATGGAAAACCCCAGGCTTCCACACCTGTGGCCTGAAGGGAGCTGAAGCCGTATGTGGGGCTAAAGTGTGTGCAGGCCCAATCATTTCTAGTATCTGGGGCTGCCTAGAGGGGTCTCAGCAGCTGGGCTGCCCCTGGTCTGTGGTGGCACATGTCACTGAGTGAAAGACGTGCACTGGTCTCTCTCTGAGCTTCAATTTCTTCAATTATAAAATAAGGATAGGGCTTCTCTGGTGGTGCAGTGGTTAAGAATCTGCTTGCCAATGCTGGGGATGCGGGTTCCAGCCCTGGTCCAGGAAGATCCCACATGCCACAGAGCAAATAAGCCTGTGCGCCACAACTACTAAGCCTGCGCTCTAGAGCCCCTGAGCCACAACTACTGAAGCCTGTGTGCCTACAGCTGGTGCTCCGCAACAAGAGAAGCCACCGCAATGAGAAGCCCGCGCACTGCAACAAAGAGTAGCCCCCGCTTGCCCCAACTAAAGTAGCCCCCAACTAAAGACCGCGTGCAGCAACGAAGATCCAATGCAGCCAAAAATAATAAATAAATAAATTTAAATAAATAAAATAAGGATAACAATACCTACCAACAGGGTTTTTGTAAGAATTAAATAATATGTAGGAAGTGCTTGGGAAAGTGCCAGGCATATGGTAAATGCTGACTAAAAGTCAGCTAAGAGTATTATCATGATTTTAATGTAATTGTGGTTATTAGTTCATCTTTTTGTTTTTAAAAATGGCTTTATTGGGATATAATTCATATACCATACAATTCACTTGTTTAAAGTGTACAAGTCAATGGTTTTTAGTACATTCACAGAGTTGGGCAACCATCATCACAATCAATCTCAGAGCATCTTCATCACCTGAACATGAAACCCAGTACTCATAAGCAGTCCTACTCTTCCCTGCCTCCCTCCTATCCCCAGGCAACCACTAATCTACTTTCTGTCTCTATAGATTTGCCTATTCTGATTATTTCATGTAAAGGGAAATCATAAAATGTGTGCCTTTTGTTTCTGGCTTCCTTCACTTAGCGTAATGTTTTCAAGGTTCATCCATGTTGTAATGTGCATCAGTACTTCATTCCTTTTTACTGCTGAATACTATTCCATAGTATTTTATTTATCCACTCATCAGTTGATGGACATTTGGCATAAGTTCAGCTTTTATCCTCACAATAGCCCTGTGAAGCTGGCTGCTCAGGAATTACCATTATTTCCATCTTATAGATGAGGAAGTTGAGACCCAGAAAGAGAAAATGATGTGCTCAAGGTCACACATCAAGTTAGAGGCAGTCTTCTGACTACTGGTCAGTTTCCAGTGGCCCACAGATGCAATGATGAAGTACAGGCTTGTGGCTTATGTATGTATATGGATGTACCAGGCTTTTGAGAGGGGAAGGAGAGAGATCATGGTCCAGCAGTTCTGGCCTGGCTCCAGTCCGCAGCTCAGCTCAGCTGGCTCCGGTCCGTCAGCTCAGGGTCCACCAGCTCAGCTCCTGGGAGGCAGGAGCCTCCATCAGGCTTCCTTTCTGTGTCTAGGGCAGATAAGAAGCCCTTTAAGAATCCAGATTTTGGGACTTACCTGGTGGCGCAGTGGTTAAGATTCTGCCCTCCCAATGCAGGGGGCCCAGGTTCGATCCCTGCTCTATGAACTAGATCCCACATGCATGCTGCAACTAAGAGTTTGCATGCCACAACTAAGGAGCCCGCCTGCCGCAACTAAGGAGCCCATCTCCAGCAACTAAGACCTGGTGCAACCAAATAAATAAATTAATAATAATAATAATTTAAAAAAAAAAGAATCCAGATTTCACTTGGCTGTCTCATTGCCAGATTTTACCTCCTGGGGCCCCTACTGGAGGTCAGCCACACAAGATAAGAGAATGGGGATAGAATATGGAGGATGCAAAGCAGGCTGAGACCCTTAGCTCAATAGGAAGGCTTTCCGCAGTGTGACCTTTCCCTACTCTTCAGTCTCCTGCTCTCACCAAGGCCATGCATCCCAGCTTTCAGTTTCATACACCTGCTCTAATACACACTGATCCTTCTCTCTGAGATTCTGCTCTCTGCCAGTTGTATTAATTAATTATTCCTCCTTTTATTTTTTACAACCTAGCTCAAACGTCATTTAAAGGTAATAATAATAGGAACTTCTGCTACTGGGAATATGGGAGTAGATGTATTTTTCCCTATTCCTCCCACTAAGTACAACTAAAAATCCTGGACTTTATATATAAAACAAAAATAAGAAGACTCTGAAAGATAGAGAGAGGAGAGACTGGCTAGGAATCTTGGGATTCCTAGGAATTCCTGAGGAATGACATGGTGGTGAGTTCCCTGAGTTTTCTTAGAGCTGAAGAAACTGGCAACCAGAAATGCCAATGAGTACAGACCAAAAGAGCCCCATAAAAGCCTGTTTTCTCTAGCCAAAGGACCAAGAAAAAGAGGCAGCTCAGCAAGGAGAAAATCGTCTAGACAATAAGTGCCCTGGCCTAGCTAAACAACACAGAAAAAAACTGTAGTACTACCTTACCCATGTCAGCAAAGGCCAAGTGTGCAGCCTAGATTTCCTGTTTTTGGGGGTACCCCAACATCCCCACTTGGGAGGTGTCAGAAAAGGTCAAGCAGGGTGCTGCACTCACATTTCTGCCCAGCAGTAAGGAGAAGTCCCCCTCCTCAGGTATCAATGGAAGCTGTGTAAGGAACCTGGACTTCTAGGACTTCTACCTATACCTGGCAGTAACTTGGCACAGCCCTCACTTCTCTTGCCTGAACAGTGTCCAAAAAAAAAAAAAGCCAGCTAAAACAGAAGGTTTAAATAAGATCTAGAGTCTCATAACATTCAGGAAAATATCCAGGTTACAAAAAACAAAAAAGACACTTGCCATACTTTCTATTTTTCGAGAGAAAAGGAAATCCAACAGATGCCGATACCACAATAACAGAGATATTAGAATTATCTGGCAAAGATTTTAAAGCAGCCATAATAAAAGTTCTGTGAGCCATTACAAACATGCTTGAAATAAATGCAAAAGAATAGAAAGTCTCAGCATGGAAACAGAAAGTCCAGTGAAGACATAGAAGATATAAAGAACCAATTCTAAGTTTGGGACTAAAAATACAGTAACTTTTGATTTAAAAAACTCAATGGATGGTATCAACGGAAGAATGGACAGAGCGGACATAGGAAAGTATCTGTGAACACAAAGGTACAACAACAGAAATTCTCCAGTCTGAACAGGGAGAGAAAAAAAAGGCTCAAGGACTGGTGGGACTAGAGCAAAAGATATGACATTCATGTCAGAGTCCCAGAAGGACAGGAGAAAGAGGGAGGGGGTGAAAAGGTACTGGGAGAAACAGTAGCTGAAAATCTCCAAAATTTGTCACGAAACATAAACCTACAAATTCAAGAAACTGAGCAAACTCCAAATACGATAAACCCAAAGAAATCCATATCAAGACACATCATAAACTTCTGACAATGACAAAGAAAACATCTTAAAAGCAGCCAGACCAAAAAAAGAAAAAAAACACCTTACCTATAGGTGAAAAATAATTAGAATGACAACGATTTCTCATCAGAACCATGGAGGTCAGAAGGAAGTAGCACAATATTTTTCAAGTGCTGTCAATCCAGAATCCTATACCCAGTAAAAACGTCATTCTTGAATGAAGGGGACATTGAGACATTCTCAGATAATGGAAAACTAAGAAAATTTATCACCAGCAGACATACCTAAACAAATAGCTAAAGGAAGTTCTCTAAGCAGAAAGAAAACAATATAAAAGAAGGAACCCTAGAACATCAGGAAAGGAGAAAGAATACAGTAAGAAAAAATATGGGTAAACACAACAGGATTTCATTCTCCTCTTAAGTTTTCTAAATTATGATAATTGAAGCAAAAATTACAACACTTTCTGATATTGTCCTAAGTGTTTGTAGAGGAAATATTTAAGGCAATTATAATAAATGGGGGAGAGTCAAAGGGGGTAAGGACAGTTAAAGATTCTATACTTGAACTAGTAAAATGATGACACCAGTAGACTGGGACAAATTATGGATAAAATGTAATACCTAGAGCAACTACTAAAAAAAAGCTATACAAAGACATACATTCAAAAGCACTATAGGACTTCCCAGGTGGCACAGTGGTTAAGAATCCACCTGCCAATGCAGGGGACACGAATTTGATCCCTGGTCTGGGAAGATCCCACATGCTGCAGAGCAACTAAGTCCGTGCACCACAACTACTGAGCCTGCACTCTAGAGCCCACATGCCACAACTACTGAAGCCCGCACACCTAGAGCCTGTGCTCTGTAACAAGAGAAGCCACCTCAATGAGAAGCCTGTGCACCGCAACAAAGAGTAGCCCCCACTTGCCACAACTAGACAAAGCCTGCGCGCAGCAACGAAGACCCAACACAGGCAAAAATAAAAATAAATACATTTATACAAAAGCACTATAAATAAATCAAAATGAAATGCTAAAAATGTTCCCATAGGGAGCAAGTAATGCAGGCAAAAGGAAACAGAGAAATGAAAAACAGAGAACAAACAGAAAGCAAAACAAAACAAAATGGCAGACTTAAGCATTAAGCCCTAACATAGCCACAATTATAGTTGGAGACCTCAGTATCCTTCTCACAGCAATTAAAAGAACAACTCGACACACAACCAGCAAAAATATAGACATCTACAATAACACCATCAACTAACAAATCTAATGAATATTACATAACACTCCACCAAACAACAGCAGAATACACATTCTTTTTGAGTGCTCACTGAACATATACCAAGATAGAGCATATCCTCAATAACAAAACAAATCTCAACAACAACCAAAAAGAGTTGAAATCATATAGAGTGTGTTCTCTAGCCACAATGGAATCACTACACATCAATAACAGAAAGATAACAAGAAAATTTCTTAATACTTGGAACTAAAGAATACACTTCTAAATAATCCATTGGTCAAAGAGGAAGTTTCAAGGGAAAAAATACATTGAACTGGATGAAAATGAAAATACAACAAAATTTGTGGGACACAGCTACAGCAGTGTGGAGAGGAAAATTTGTAGCATATGTTAAAAAAGAGGAAAAATGTCAAATCAATAATGTAATCTCCTACCTCAAGAATCTAGAAAAAGAAGAGCAAAATAAACCCAAAGCAAGCAAAAGGAAGGGAAAAATGAAGACAAGAGCAGAAATCAATGAAATTGAAAATTGATTAACAGGTCTCAGTTGATCACTGACTGAATGATGATATAGAGAAGTTAATGCCACTGAAAGAAAAGTTTAATGTTACTACTCACAGTTCCCCTACAGAGGGGAGGCATAGCACACTATGCAAGACCATGGGGGAAGCACCAGTATTGGTCAGGAGGCAGAAAGGAGTGAGGGGCACAATCTTTATTGGGGTTTCCACAGGAAAGACACAGCAGGGCAGGAAAACAGTTTAGGATTGGCTAATTTGAATAATTCTAGTGGGCTTTGGTCTGTTCCTGGTCATCTGGTACTTGGCCCTGGGTGATTTAGGGCAGGGAAAATATTGGCTTGGAGTATGAGGGTTAAATAAAGGAAGTGGTTGGCATATAGACTTGGGATTGGTTGAACGGTCTGTAATATGATTTTCACATGCCTGCAAAAGCTAGGTTGCAAGGGAGATGTAAACAACTTTAATCATTAGTTTGTCCCTGTGATTAATGGGTGCCAAATAGACAAATGTAAAATCTAAGAAAACATAGTAAGAACAAAAGCAGAAAAGCAATAGAGAAAATCAGTGAAACAAAGAGCTGATTGTTTGAAAAGATCAATCTGATAAATCTCTCATAAGACTGCCAAGAAAAAAGAGAGAAGACACAAATTACTATGGATGAAATAAGGAATATCACTACAGATGCTCAGACATCAAAAAAATAGTAGGGGAACACTATAAGCTCTACACACATAAATTTAACAACTGGAACAAAATGGACCAATTCCTCAAAAAAATACAAACTACCACAACTTATCCAATATGAAATAGATAATTTGAATAGTTCTATAACTATTAAGGAAATTGAATTCCTACTTTCAAATCCCATAAAAGAAATCTCCAGGCATAGATGATTTCACTAGAGAATTCCACCAAACATTTAAAGAAAAATTAATACTAATTCTACACAATAGCTTCTAGAAAATAGAAGAGAAGGAAACACTTCCTAATTCATTTTATGAAGTTAGTATTACCCTGATACCAAAACCAGACAAAACAGTACAAAAAAAAGAAACTATAGATTAATATCCCTCATGAATGTAGATTCAAAAATTCTTAACAAAATATTAGCAGATAGAATTCAACTATCTATAAAAAGAACCATATACTATAACCATCCAGGGTTTATTTCAGGGATGCAAAGCCAGTTCAATATTCAAATATCAATTAATGTAATCCACCATATTAGCAGGCTAAAGAAGCAAAGTCACATGATCTTATCAATTGATACAGAAAAAGCTTTTGACAAAATTCAACAGCTATTCATGATAAAACTTCCCAGAAAAATGGGAATAGAGGGGAACTCCTCAATTTGTTAATGAACATCAACAAAAAACCTACTGCTAATGTTACACATAATGGTGAAAGACAATGTTTTCCCCTATGATTGGAATAAGACAGGATGTCTTCTTTTGTCACTCTTATTCAACATAGTGCGGGAAGTTCTAGCCAGTGCAATAAGGCAAGAAAAGTAAATAAAAGGCATACACACTAGAAAGAGAAATAAAAGTGTCCCTAAATGCAGATGACGTGATTGTTTACGGAGAAAATCCCAAGGAATCTACCAAAAAGCCTCTTAGAACTAATAAGTGAGTTCATCAAGGTCACAGAATACAAAATAAACATACAAAAATCAATTGCATTTCAATATACTAGCAATGAACACAAGGAAAACAAAAATAAAAATACAATACCATTAACAATCACTCAAAAAAAAAAAACTTAGGTGTAAATCTGAAAAAGCATGTACTGTACAGGATTTGTATACTGAAAACTACCCAATGCTGGTGAATGAAATAAAACAAAATCTAAATAAATGGAGAGACATACTGTGTTCACAGACTGGTAGATTCAACACAGTAAACATGTCAATTCTTTCCAAATTGATAAACAGGTTTAATGAAATTCCTATCAAAATCACAGCAAGAGTTTTTTGTAAACATAGATAAGATTATTCTCAAATTTATACAGAAAGGCAAAGGAACTAGAATAGCTAAAACAAATTTGAAAAAGAAAATAAAGTGGGAGGGATCAGTCTACCCAATTTCAAGACAAATACCTACAGTTATCAAGACTGTGTAGGGGCTTCCCTGGTGGCACAGTGGTTAAGAATCCACCTGCCAATGCAGGGGACACAGGTTCAAGCCCTGGTCCAGGAAGATCCCACATGCTGCGGAGCAACTAAGCCTGTGTGCCATAACTACTGAGCCTGTGCTCTAGAGCCCGCGAGCCACAACTACTGAGCCTGTGTGCCGTAACTACTGAAGCCCATGTGCCTAGAGCCCGTGCTCCGCAACAAGAGAAGCCACTGCAATGAGAAGCCCGCACACCACAACGAAGAGTAGTCCCCGCTCACCACAACTAGAGAAAGCCCACATGCAGCAAGGAAGACCCAACACAGCCATAAATAAATACATAAAGAAAATAAATTTATAAAAAAAAAAAAAAGACTGTGTAGTACTGGTAGAGGAATAGACACATAGATCAATGAAACAGAATAGAGATCCCAGAAATGTACCCACAAATATGCCCAATTGATTTTTGACAGAGGTACAAGAGCAATTCAATGAAGGAGAGATAGCCTTTTCAACAAATGGCTGTTGAAATAAACGTCTAGGCCCAAATGGAGCCACTCCTGCTCGTGGTGACACAGAAATTTAGATAACCATCATGTCCCCGTAGATGTTCCACTTCAACAGAAACACACTACATCATCAGCCAATCCCCAAATGTCAAGCCAGCTCTGGGCTCTATACTTATTTCCTGTTCCTTCTCACCCCAAATGGGGTTGACTATGTGGCCCCAGTCAATCAGATATTTTCTATTTTTCTCTTCCTGTTCATTATTCTTTATCTTATAAAAGCTTCCTGTCTTTTGCTCCATTTAGCAGTTTTCTGAATGGCTACTGTCTGCTTCATGAAGTGTTAAGTTTGTATCACCTAAATTATCTTCTTTAATCGTTTTTTAACATGGTGCTAGAGCAATTGAACATCGATAGGCAAAGCAATGAGTCTCTACCTAAATATAACACATTATACAAAAATTAACTCAAAATGGATCACATATTTGAATACAAAACATAAAACTTAAAACTTTTATGAAAAAACATAGGAGAAAATCTTTGGGATCTAGGGTTAGGTCAAGTGTTCTTATTTTTTTTATTTTAAACCTTTTTTTTTTTTTTTTTTTTGGCCACGCCACGCACCTTGCAGGATCTTAGTTCCCTGACCAGGCATGGAACCCGGGTCCCTGCAGTGAGAGCACTAAGTCCTAACCACTGGACCATCAGGGAACTCCCAGGTCAAGTGTTCTTAAAGTTGACACCAAAATCATGATCCATAAAAAGGAAAAACTGGGGACTTCCCTGGTGGCACAGTGGTCAAGAATCAGCCTGCCAACGCAGGGGATACAGGTTCGATCCCTGGTCCAGGAAGATCCCACATGCCGCAGAGCAACTAAGCCCGTGGGCCACAACTACTGAGCCTGCACGTCACAACTACTGAAGCCCGTGCACCCTAGAGCCCGTGTGCTGCAACAAGAGAAGCCACCGCAATGAAAAGCCCGCACACCAAAACGAAGAGTAGCCCCCACTCGCCGCAACTAGAGACTGCCCATACGCCGCAACTAGAGAATGCCCACGCGCAGCAACAAAGACACAGCGCGGCCAAAAAAAAAAAAAAAAAAGTTCAATGTCATTAGCAACTAGAGGAATGCAAGTTAAAATCACAACAATATATCACTTGACACTTACCAGAACAGCTAAAGTAAAAAATAGTGACAACACCAAATTTGTGAGGATGCGGAAAAACTGGATCACTCAAACATTGTTGGTGGGAATGCAAAATGATACAGCCACTCTGGAAAACAATTTGTGAGTTTTTTTAAAAAAAACTAAACATACAAATACTCTATAGCCTAGCAGTTGCACTCCTGGGCATTTATCCCAGAGAATAGACTTATGTTTACACAAAAATCTGCAAATGAATGCTTGTAGCAGTTCATAATAGCCAACACTGGAAACAACCTAGATGTCCTTCAACCTGTGACTAGCTAAATAAACTGAGGTACATCCACACCACAGAATACCATTTAGCAATATTAAGAAACATATTGATATACATACGCTCAACAATCTAGATGAATCTCTGGAGAATCATGCTGAGTGAAAAAAGCCAATTTTAGAAAGTTACTGTTATATGATTCCATTTATATAACATTCTTGAAATGACAAAGCTATAGAAATGGAGAATAGATTACTAGTTACCAGGGATTAAGGAAGGGGTAGAAGTGAGAGGGGGAAGGAAATGCGTGTGGCTATGAAAGGGCAACATGAGGGATTCTCAGGAGGTGATGGAAATGTTCAGTATCTTGACTGCATTTTTGTCAATAACCTGGTCTTGATGTCATACTATAGTTCCGCAAAATGTTACCATTAGGGGAAAAGGAGTAAAGGGTAAAGGGTACATGGGATCTCTCTGTATTATTTCTTACAATTGCATGTGAATCTGCAATTATCTTAAAAATTTAATAATATAATTAAAAAATCAGTAAGAAATTATCCCCTGCCCCACCCCAGGCAAATAGTAATAGTTTATCAGAGGCAGATTTACCATAAAGCTAAAAGTAAGCTTCAGGGCCGACCTGCACAGACCCTGGGGGTCCCAGAAGTTACTGGGGATTTGTAATCAGTGTTCTAATTGGGGAGAAGCCAGATTGCAACAGGAAGACTTTCTGATAAATTGCCTAGAGGTTTCAGAATAAAGGGACCTAAATTTCCAAGATTCTGTAATTTAAAAAATCTCATTCTAAATAAATATTAATGTGTACCTAATTTTAATGTGTACCTAATTTTAGAAGGTCTCAATAAGTACTTACAAAAGCTTCAGTCCCCACAAAACTTGGCTCAGCCCCTCCTTACCATACCATGGTGACTAAGAACAGGGACTCTAAATTCAGATCCTGGGTATTCTCACTAGGTGTGTGACCTTAGATTAGTGTCTCTGAGCATTTCTTCATCTGTAAAATAGGGATGATAAATGGAATATTGCCTGCCATATCAGTAAACAAAGGGTGTCACAGTCATCAGCGATTGCAGCCATGCAGCCAACAACGAAGGGGGTGAGCCCTGAGGGAACTCAGGAAGGAAACAAAGAATACCTGCCATCTAGCAGCCTTCAGACTGCAGCCCCTCCCTAAGGTGAGCCCTGAGGAAACTTAGGATGTGAAAGCACAGGATACTGGACCCAGATAGCTAAGGTGCATATCAAAGGAATGATTTCATTGAGCCCAGAATCTTACATCTTCCCATATATAGAAAAGTGCTAAATTCCTTAACTTGCGATTTCTGGTTTTCTTTTATTAGTAGTAATCTTTTGATGTTCCAGACTACCTGCCCTTTGTTGCAAAACTCCTATGCATCCTAGCTCCCCCCTCGCCTCCTCAGAGCAGTTCTCTCAGGGTTACTTGAGATGCTGCCTCCTGGGCTTGAAGTCCTAAAAATTCCCGCCAAATAAAACATAACTCTCAACTTTTTGGTTGTGAATGATTTTTAGCCCACAGGGACAATGATAAACTTACCTTACTGTTGTGAGCATTAAATGAATTATTATAACTAAGAAGCTTAGAAGTGCCTGGCAGTAAACGCTATGTGTATACCCTTACTATTATTAGTGAGCACCTGGGTTGTGCCTGGCATTATACTGAGAATTTTAAGCACATTAATTTAATTCTCAGAATAGCCAAAGTACTAACATAATGTACATTTTCGGTATGAAGTAATTGACGTTTTGAGAGACTGAGTCTACAGGTAGACTGAGTGTATAGGATTAGGCCTGACTCCAAAACCACACTACCACCAACACGGTTTTCCCTAGGAAAGGAAGGTAGCTTCCTACAAGACACCCCCAGACCTTAAATTCACGTCCCCTGGGGGCTTTCACTGCCTTAGCCGACCACGTAGTAGGGAGTCCAGGCGGAAAAACTCCCTCCACCCGCGGCGGGGGAGGTGGGAAGAAGAGGGCCGGGAGGAGCGACATCTGACTCCAACCTCGACCTCCTCTCCAGGTCCGGCACAAACACACACACAGACACACACACACACACACGCACGCACACGTGCCTCCTTTCTCAGCCTTCCGCACACAGGGGCAGGTCCTCCGCTGCCCCGTCGGAGGTAAACTGTCACTTCAGCTGCCGTCCGGGAAGCTCACCGGTCTCCCGCAAACGGCAGTGGACCGGAGCCGGAGTCCAGCCCGCGGGTGCAAAAACCCTGCGGGCGCGGCCGCCCCGCCCACTTCGCCCAACGGCTCCCGCCACTGCAGGCCCCGCCCTACCTCTTAAGTCCCTCCTCCTCGCTCGTCCGTTTAGCCTACCCAGCTCCAGAGTCCAGGCCTCTCAGCGACCACAGCGCTAGGCCTGCCCCCGTCCTTGGGTCGCGAGCGCCGAAGTCATCGAACGCAGCCAATGGATGGTGCGGTGGCGGCACCGCGGGAGGTTCGATTGACCGGGCCTGGCGGGTTCCGGGAGTCCTGGCGGCTGTTAACGCGCGCTTTGGGAAGAGGAAGGTTGAGGCGGAGTGCTTGGGCTGAGGGTCAGCCTTGCCGCTCTTTCCAGCCTCGCCTGGGATAACCCTCCCAAGGCCGGGTCTTCTACTTGTCCTGCCTGGACCCCTGCTCGGCCTCCCTCAGTCCGGCATCCGCACTCCTTCTCCGGACTCGCCCTCCCCAGGCCTCGAATTTTCACCGTAGCCTCTCTCCTGGCCTGTGATTACCCTTTCCCTCCCGCAGCTACCCTCTGCCTTCACGTCCACCTGGGACCATTATCTCGACTCCACTCTACTCAGTCTGGCAGCCTACCTTGCCTCTTTGCCCCATCCCAGACCTCTACTCATTTCTGCTTGGGTATTTCCTTTTTTGCCTTCTCTTCCGCCTTGGCTGCCTCGGCTAACTGGAGACCGACACTTTCACAGTTTGGGCCCAAACCTCAGCCCCTGGCTGTATTCCCTCCATCCATGCTCCCTCTTTAATTAGCCCATGCTCTCAGTAATGTAGCAGCCCGCTCTTTACCAGGCTGGTTCTGCGTTCTCAGCTGTTGGGTGCCTTTGACCTTTGGCTGATGGGTACTTGACATTTTATGTTCCTGGGCCCAGAATGGTAAATATGGGCCTAGGGGAGGCTGTGGCTAGCCCTATGGCGGTGTCTAATGGGCTCACTTTCCGTCCTCTCCTTACAGAGGAGGAGCTTAGCTCCCAGTCAGCTGGCCAAGAGAAAACCGGAAGGCGGACCCTGTGATGAGGAGGACTGGCGGCCTGGAGCAGTGGTGAGCCCTCTGCCCTCAAGGGGATAGGGGAGGTGGGGGTGCAGGCTGTTGAGGCAGAAAGGAACCCTAGACCTGGTTTCTGGGGTTACTTGGAGTGAACCCCGTCACCTCCAGAAGCCTCTTTCAGTAAACTTCAGTGAGTGCTTACTATGTGTCAGGCATTGAACCACATAAATAAAATCTTTGTCCTCAAGGTGCTCATGAGAAGCTAATATGCCTCAATTTTCCTGGTTAGGAAGGGGCATTCCAAAGCAAAGAGCTGATTGGGTTGGGCCCTTTGGCTCCCTTGGAAAAAAAAGGGGGGGTCCCCGACAGCAACTAGCAGCCCGCTCTTTTGCTCTTTGTCACCTGCCCAATGTCACAGAACAGTAGAGTGTACTGGGCCTACCTTAGAGTCTGAGCTCACTTGGGCCTAGATTGGAGGGGTAATGCCCCTCCAGTCCCTGCAAATACTCAAGGGCACTATGTTCGACTTTGGACTGGGCTCTGCCTTGGAGGTTTTCTGGGGCTGGCTGTGGGCAGGACCTATGTAACCAAAATCAGTAGGAAGATGTAGTATGTACTTCAGAGAGAGCAATTCAAGAAGCAATGTTTGGCCACTGGAACTTTGGAGGGAGAGATAGCTAAGGAACTTCTCAAAGGCAGTTTTGGGCGGGGTTAGTGAGTGAGTAAGTAAAAGCCTGTAGAGAGAGCGGAAGGGGCCTGGTGTTTCTGTTTCAGGTATGCCTTATAGCTTCAAATACCTTGGCAATCTGGTACAAGTGGGTTCTTGCCTGATGGCTCAGTGGGGCTTACTCTGTAGTTGTACTGCTGGTGTGCAGGCGGCTCCTCTACCTGTGAGGGAGACACATTGGCTGCCCCTTGCCACTTACATGGGTCTCAGACTTGAACTTGGGGCAGTACTTGGTGCTGTCTGCTACTGGTTGCTCCAGAAAATGCTTTCAGTGCTGGTGTTCTCATTGCCGTGGTGTGGATGGTTGAGAGTGGTCTCAGAGGCCTGGGAGTTGGGAGCAGCTGTACTCTTGCCCTGCATTGGTAAACTCAGGGAGGGAAGCAAAGGGTCACTCAGTATTCCTTGGGGCTTTTAGAGTGAAGATTTGCGGGCAGCATGACTCTGTGCTACTGATGGACTTGCCCTTCACAGGCCCACTTCATTTACCTCTTCCAGTGCCCCTCAGATTAGGCAAGTTCTTTAACCTCATTAAGCTCCAGTTTTCTCACCTGTTAAATCAGGATATAAACGTGTATTTTAGGATTACTGTGAAGATGATACACGATAATATTGTACATGTGAAGAGTTTAGCACAGTGCCTGGCACTTAATAAGCATTTTAAATGTTAGTTGCCATTGTGGTGAACTCTGTATCTTCCAGACTTCACCTTTCCCAATTCTCTCTCCTAGACTCCTAAGAAACGGAAATCCAGCAGTGAGACCCAGAGCCAGGAGTGTTTCCTGTCTCCTTTTCGGAAACCTTTGACTCAACTAACGAATCGACCACCGTGTCTGGACAGCAGTCAACATGTAAGCCCTAACTGCAACCTGCCAATGTCTGTGTGTGCCCTGTTTTGTCTAGGGAGGCTCCCTCGGTCCTCACACAGTAGCCAGCAGATGCTTTAGTGGGGGCTTTGGGCCTGCCCACAGCTCCTGGGGCCTGGAAAAGGCCTGACCTCTTTCCTTAGAGATTGTGTGCCTGACTTGGAATTCCCCTTGTTTATAGCTACTTGGGCACCAGATCTCAGGTGGCTCAGATTGCTGAGGACAAGAGGGTGCAGGAGAGTGAAGGCTATGGCAGGGTGTTGGAACCTGTCAGAGAACTGTCTCTGACTCTGCATATAGCTTCTAAGAAGTACCAGAGTCCTACAGCTTTCATGTGTATCCTCTAGTAAAATCAAAGGTAATCATCAAGTGGCAGGTTCTGTGCATTATCTCATGTAACTCTCATTTTTTAAGATGAGGAAGCTGAGTCTCAGAGAAGTTAAGTAATTTGCTCAAAGTTACAGAGGTGTCAAATCTGCCTAGCTCCATCCAAAGCTTTTTCCTCCAAACTTTCTGAGGGACAGAGTGACACTGAGCTCCAAAAACCCTTGGAATGTGATAAGAGTGATAAAAGTGTCTTCTGTTATTCCTAACAAACCCCTTTCAGCCACACCTGAATTTGCTAATGAGATGACTTTGTAAAGCACTTAACTTTGGGGCTGGTTGCCCGGGGAACCAAACTACCAATGGCCAATGTTTAATCAGTCCTACTCTTTACAAACCCAAAAGGTATGGGAGGGTTTGGAGAACTTCCTAGTTGGTGACTTGGTGAGCAGGAAGTCGGGAAGGGGCACACCCGAAACTCCCCTGGGACAGAAGCTCCTGTGTTCACCACCCTTCCAGACCTCCCTCTGTGTGTCTCTTCATCTGGCTATTCATTCATATCTTTTAATATACTTTGTGATAAATCAGTAATCTAGTAAGTAAACTGTATCTGAGTTCTGTGAGCCACCTAGCGAATTAATCGAACCCAAGGAGGGGGTTGTGGGAACATTTGATTTATAGCTTGTGGTCAGAAGCACAGGTAACCACACGGAATTGAGATTTGCATCTGAAGCAGTGGGGAAGGCAGTCACGTGGGGCTGAACCCTTTAGGATCTGATGCTTTCTCCTGGAAGATAGTGTTGGAATTAAGTTGTAGGGCACCCACGTGGAGCCGAAGATTTGCTTCATGTATGGAAAACCCACACATCTGGTGTCAGAAGAAGTGTAGTATTGAGAGTAGAGGAGACACAGGATCGTGTTTTTCCTTTACAGGGACATTTTGAAGGAAAAATGGGAGTATGTTGATGGGAACGTGTAGTGGAGGTTAGTTATTTGTGCATTCAGCAAATGCTTAAAAACATTTTTACATAATATTTGATGAATATGAAAACATATATGTATAATGTATATAAAATATAAAACAAAATAAACACCTGTGAACCCACCATCCGGGACTAGAACATCATCAAATTCATAATCCCTTTTCTCATTCCCAGAGGAAGCCACTATCCTGAATTATATTCATCATCCCTTGCTTTTTGTGATAGTTTTACCATATATATATAATTCACTAAGTAATACATTGTTTAATCGTTTTCTTGAGCTTTAAAAAGTGGTGTGTAGTCCTCCGGGACTGTTTTCATTCGGGATTCATTTTATTGTCCTCTAGAACTATATGACATAAGTGCGGATGTGGTGGGAGTATGCAAACAGGGGGCCTAACAGTCTGGAGGCTGGTGGAGACCCGAATCTGAGGGACATGCTGATTAGGTTGAGTTCTGAAGGATGCGAGGAGTTTGCCAGGTGAAGAGAACAGGAAGTGTTCTAGATAGAGGGAACAGCCTGTTTGAAAGCTGTGGAGGAAGGGTCCCCAAAGGCAAAAATGCTTCAGGACCACAAAAGTCAGTGCAGCTCTGGAGATGAAGACTTTAGCCTTAGACACAATCAGTTTTAAGTCCTGTAGGATGTCTGGGTTTGCAGATGTGGGTGTGGTACTTAGGAGGGAGTTATGGAGTGGAAATAGATTTGGGGTGATTGGCATAGAGTTTGTTTGACACCTACAAAGTGTATTGGAGTGTCCATGTGAATGCACAGTTAGAAGAGCTTAGGGCTGAGCCCTGAGGAACACTGACTTTTAAAGGGATTGGGCAGAGGAAGAAGAGCGCACTAGGGCACTGAGCATGAGGTGCTAGAAAGGCAAAATAGTGGGAGAGTGGTGTCATGGAAGTCAAAAGCAGAGAATATTTGAGAGGAAGGAGTGGCCAGCTTTGTCTGGTAAGATAGGGTAGAAACATACCCCTTGGAGTTAAGGTCTTGTAGGCCATTGGTGACCTTGGCCAGAATCACTTCAGAAGAGTGGAAGGGGCAGAAGATAGATAGGAGGAGTGAGAGATAAGGAAGGGGAGACAGACTGCTCTTTCTAGAAGTTTGAAGGGGAGGAGATAAGAAGTCAAAGGACATTTTGTTTTTGAGATAGGAGAGAGTTAAGCATGTTTTAAATGCTGGTGAGAAAGAGCTAGTAGGGAGAAGTTGAGACAACAGGAGAGATCAGACAGACCTGACAGAGTGACTCTCTGTGGAAGAGGGAAGCTTTGACCTTGGGTTGGGGGAGGGATGTTCTTCTCCCTCTTCTATCATCAGAAGGAAAGGGTGGTATGAATTTTCAGTAACTAAATAAAGTGAGAGCATGGTTTCTCCTCTGCCTCTGTCAGAGTCTAGTGAGTACTACTACCAGACCAGATTCTTGGAGGCTGGCCTTTGCAAGTCTTGCAGGCTCTGCCTTCAGATGTTTTTGGCCATGGGTCCTCACCTTCTTCCACAGTAGTTGCACGAGCCTGCACTTCTACCTGCAGAACTTGTGGCTCCTGGGTTTTACTGAAAGTCTTTTTAAATTTAGAGCATAAATTCTTGGCTACTTAGAGCTTCAATACTAGCCTCTTATATTGACAGTCTTGAAAATAATAGTTTCAGAATTAAAAGCAGAATTGACGCCAAGTTAGGAAAGAAATTAGAGTCCATTTCTTTCCTTTTCCTCTCCTTTGAATTAAAGGTAGCTTTTTGTTAGCATGTTCTATATATGAGTTTCTCATCATTGCTATGGTAATTAAACATAGTCAAAAGATTTTATTCAGCTGCAAAGAAATATGCAAATAAAGAATTTGGGCCTTTCTCCAACCCTGGGCTTGTCGTGTTATTTAGTGTGGTGATGAAGTTCAGTTCTCCACATTCCTTTTCTGTCTTCCAATAGATTGCCAAATATATTCATTACATTTTTCCTATTTAAAGTACCTTGAGTTTCTAGAATTTAATTTATAATCTGTATAGAAGTGAGTCAGAATAAAAAGGTAAGAATTGCAGGGCAAGACAGGCTTGCTTTTTTCCCTATTAAAATACCTTATTGCTAGAAGGGAGTATTTTTCATTACTTCTTTTTCCACTAATGTATTCCACTAAGACTACCTTTAGGGTTTCTGGTCTTGTTTTTACCTTGCTCTCTTGGGTTCTAGCTCTTATTTTGTTGAGGTTTACAGGCTATTGTAATTCCCTGAGGGCTCAGGTGCATATAGATCAGAACTTTGATGGGAGTTTTCAGTTAGCTCAGGAGTTGGCATTGTGGACTCCCCTGCCTCCTCCTGCCCCAGCCCCGTAGCCCAGTGCTGATTCCAGGCCGAAGTGATGACACAGAGACTTCCTGTCACCCTTGTCCCTTGCTTTTTCTTGGTGATTGGCTTCCCCTCTCTCTCATGTCCTCTTTCTCATGTTTTTCCCTCTCTTGTGCCTTCCCATGGCAGGAAGCTGCTGACTCTGGGCTGATCCACATGGCTATACTCAAACAGGTTGGATTAGGAAGCCATATTGCCCAGTAGTTACAAGTAAGGGCCTGGAATCAGGAAAGTCCTGCAAATGTCATGGCTGTGTGACTTGGGAAACGACTCAGCCTCAATTTGCTCCTCTGTAAAATGGGGATGCCAGTAATATATGGACCTCATAGGACTGTTAATGAGGATTAAATGGTAACATGAATGCGAGGGCTTAGCACTGCATCTGGCATACATTGTTAATCATCATTATTGTTGTCACTTTTGCTGTTGTCAACATTATTTTACTAATACTATCGCTCCTTTTACTCCTGCTACCACTACTCTTTGAAGGGCTGTTTAGTTCCCAAGGAGGCTGATGTGAGAGTTGATATGGAAATTGGATGCAGTAGGCAGAACTGATATGACAAAAAAGGAAATGTGCGCTATGCTTGGAAAGATGTAACCCTGTGGGACAGTGGTTGAATCCAGACATTGGAGTTCTGTTAGTACTGGGATTGGGTGAGTTTGTGGTGCTTTCTTCTTAGGGCGCTGCAGCCTAGGGAATAGTTAGGTGTCCTTACTTGGCATGGTCTTTCATGAGCTAAAGGCTCTGAGCCTTGTGGTTGACCAAGGCTAGGTATTTGCTTTGGCACTCTCTTGTCCCTGGCGATTTGTGGAACGTTATGCAAAGCCTCAAAGGTAAAAGCCATTGTACAAAACCTAATAATCTAATATGGAGCACATCTGCTTCTGTTCTAGATGCATCTGAATGAAACGTAATCAAAATACAATGCTCTGAATGTATTACGATGCTTAAACAGGCATTTTAGACTGCATTTGTAAAAATATTATCCCATAACATCTCCAGTCAGTCCTGAATCCCTGTTTCTTCTCTTTTTAGGAAGCATTTATTCGAAGCATTTTGTCAAAGCCTTTCAAAATCCCCATTCCAAATTATCAAGGTAAAAATGGAGACTTTTCTATTTCTTAAATTAGTCACGTGTGAATATGCCTGAATAGATTAAAACCTCTGCTTTTGTAAGTACAAGCTTACCTTGGAATTAAAGATGCCAGTCCAGTGGTGACTGTGTATGGGGTGACCTTCCTGGGGCCTGCGTGAAGTCTGTGTTTGACAGCTTCAGCAAAGGCTACCAAGACTAACTGCCCCTCATCTTCTTGGTGGGGATATGTCAGTGTTCAGGAAGCTCCTGGTGGGCCAGGGTGGCTGATGGACCCAGGCTACATTCAGTCCAAGTGAGTTCAGTAGCATTTCCTTTATGAAGTTGGCTCTATCAGAGGCCTAGGTTCTATAGGGTTTCCCCCTGCCTTATGTAGGGCATAGAATTGTGCTAAAACTGGGGCCTGGGAGGGAGGAGGCAAACTCTCAAGACCTCTCAGTCTTGAAAGGCCCCTTTAGGGTTTCAGACCTTTCCAGGATTGATTTGATGTAAGATGAACGAGACCTGGCCCCCCAGAAGTTTGTAGTTGAATGGGAGAAGTCATATGGGGAAAACTCTGATCTGAGGCAGACTTGGGTAATGGTCAGGCAGAGGTGCCCAAACTGCTTTTGGAGAGGTTTTTGGGAGAGGGGGTCATATGGAAGCTTAAGAAAGTTTATATGAAGGATAGGCATTTGAGCTGGGCCTGCTGGAGCTCCTCAACTTAGAGACTTAGGTGACAAATTGTTGGTTTCTAGGTCCTCTGGGCTCTCGGGCATTGGGCCTCAAAAGGGCTGGGGTCCGCCGGGCCCTCCATGACCCTCTGGAAGAAGGTGCCTTGGTTCTGTACGAGCCTCCCTCGCTGAGCGCCCACGACCAGCTGAAGCTTGACAAGTATGTGCACTGGTATTTCTTGAGCAGTTCTGGTCCTCTAAGTGCACAAACCTGGAGGGCAGAGGGCATTTTCGTGTGATTTCACCTTGGGACCTGCATATGTTTTCAGAGTGCTGTCATGACTACTGTACCATCCAGAGTGAGTAGGTGGGGAAGGAGAGTGCCTGGGGAAGAACATGTGGACATGTCCAGTTGGTGGGGTTTCCTCATCCATTCCTACCAGGCTCACTCAGGGGCACGGGGAGGGTTAAGGTGATGGCATAGGGAACCCATCTCCGTCTCCTAACTTTCTCACCCTGGAGAGGAATTTGCTATGGTTTGATTGCACCAGGCCAAGGAGGTCCTCTCTTAGGCAGCTGCCTCTGAATCAACAGGACACAACTTTCTGAGGGTGTGCCCTTGCCCGTGTCTGAACTCCGTGTTTTCTTTGTTGTGTTTTCTCAGGGAAAAACTCCCTGTCCATGTGGTCGTTGATCCTATTCTCAGTAAGGTCTTGAGGCCTCATCAGAGAGAGGTAAATGGAGTTGGGGGGTGAGTTTGGGCTAGGGTAGGGGCTGCACCTGAGGGGCTGTCATCCCTGGGGCAGCAGCAGTGTGGATGCCAAAGTGGGCTGAGTGCTGTTATTCCCCAGGGAGTGAAGTTCCTGTGGGAGTGTGTCACCAGTCGGCGCATCCCTGGAAGCCATGGCTGCATCATGGCTGATGAGATGGGCCTGGGCAAGACGCTGCAATGCATCACATTGATGTGGACGCTTTTGCGCCAGAGTCCAGAATGCAAGCCAGAAATTGACAAGGCAGTGGTGGTGTCGCCCTCCAGCCTAGTGAAGAACTGGTACAATGAAGTTGGGAAATGGCTTGGAGGGAGGATCCAACCTCTAGCCATCGACGGAGGCTCTAAGGACGAGATAGACCAAAAGCTGGGTAGGAGCCTTAACAAACATGGCCGCACTTCTCCATACAACCTGCTCCTGTCTTAAGTGTATCCTCACTGATGGTCAGAGTTGAGGGCAGGGAGGGGGTGGCAGAAAGTAGAATTCCCGTGGAAAGAGTTGAAATAGTTATTTCCAGGCTAAATTAAAGAATCGTCAAACTGGCTTTTTCTTTATGATATTCTCAGATTTGTTCCCTTGACACCTTTTTTGTCGTAGAAGGATTTATGAACCAGCGTGGAGCCAGAGTGCCTTCTCCCATCCTCATCATTTCCTATGAGACTTTCCGCCTTCATGTCGGAGTCCTCCGGAGAGGGAGTGTTGGACTGGTCATATGTGATGAGGTACTTGACACTCGGCTGTCTGGGTGGTGGGAGGAAGTCTGTCGATGTCTTCTCACTGAGAACTGCCGTCCAAGGGCTGTGCCGGTTACTGGGGGATGTAGAGGACAGAACATACTGCCTTGAAGGAGGCAAATGGGAGGGAGAGCCCGTGGTACCATTTGCTGAAAGAGGGGTTAAGCAGAGCTTGGAATGCCAAGGAGAGTGAGGTGCTGTGGGCTGATTGGTTTTGTTGCCTCTAGACAGTTTTCCTAGACCAAAGGACTTTGAAGGGTGGGAGGGATTTGGATGGGTGGAGAGACATGGTACAGTGTTCAGGGGAACAGGTTCTAGGGTCAGAGAGATCTTCGTTCAAATCCTGGCTCTGCCACTTATCAGAGTAAGTGGTAAGTTACTTAACCACCCAAGCCTCTTTTTCTGTGTCAATAAAATGGGGTGATAACATCTGCCTTATGGGATTATTGTGAGGATTAAATGAAGGAAAGCTTTTATCACAGTGCCTGGTATGTCATAAGACCTTGGTACATGTCAGCTCTGGGTGTTTTTTTGTTTTTGTTTTGTTTTTTGTTGTTGTTGGTTTTTTAAAAATAATTCACCTTTAAAAATAATTAATTATTTTAAATTCTGTTTTATTTTTTGGGTGCACCACATGGCATGTGGGATCTAGTTCCCTGACCAGGGCTCGAACCCATGCCCACTGCAGTGGAAGCGCAGAGTCTTAACCAGTGGACCGCCAGGGAAGTCCCTTATTTATCTGTCTATCTCACGCAGGGCCATTTATTGATTGATTGATTGATTGGCTGCGTAGGGTCTTCGTTGCTGTGTGTGGGCTTTCTCTAGCTGTGGTGAGTGGGGGCTACTCTTCGTTGTGGTGCGTGGGCTTCTCCTTGTGGTGGCTTCTCATTGAGCACAGGCTCTAGGTGCGCGGGCTTCAGTAGTTGCAGCACACGGGCTCAGTAGTTGTGGCTCATGGGCTCTAGAGCGCAGGCTCAGTAGTTGTGGCTCATGGGCTTAGTTGCTCCGTGGCACGTGGGATCTTCCCGGACTAGGGCTCGAACCTGTGTCCCCTGCATCGGCGGGCAGATTCTTAACCACTGCGCCACCAGGGAAGTCCCTTAATTTATTATGTACGTATGTACTTATTTATTTAATTAATTAATTTTTTTGGCTGCGTCGGGTCTTGGTTGCAGCACACAGGATCTTCATTGAGGCATGTGGGATCTTTCATTGTGGCGTGTGGGCTTCTCTCTAATTGTGGCGTGCGGGTTTTCTCTCCTCTAGTTGTGGCATGCAGGTTCCAGAGTGCGTGGGCTCTGTAGTTTGCGGCACACAGGCTCTCTAGTTGAGGTGCATGAGCTCAGTAGTTGTGGTGTGCGGGCCTATTTGCCCTGCGGCTTTTGGGAACCTAGTTCCCCGACCAAGAATCCAACGCACGTCCCCTGCATTGGAAAGCGGATTCTTTACCACTGGACCACCAGGGCAGTCCCCTCAGCTTTGGTTTTTATTCTAGGTTGAGAGGACTCATGTGAACAGAAGCACGGAGATAGGAAAGTCCAGTGTGGATAGTCCATACACCTTGTGAGTCTGTGTTGACTCTCTGGGACTAAGGAAAATACGGCAGTTGTTACTCTCTGGCCTTTTCCAGCACTGTGCATGAAGGGTGGTAGGGATGCAACTACTTGGAAAGCAGTGAGGGTGGCTGGGAGCTTCCCTGTATAAAGAATTTCCCACGTCTTTAGGGGGCTTGGCTACCCTGAGCCTGCTGCCATTGTTTACATCTTGGGGAAAGTAAGGTCACTTTGCACACCCTGGGGACTTTAGTGTAGAGGTGGCTGAAAGACTTGGCCCCATCTGTCAACTGATTGGCAGGCTTGACTGTGCTCTGGGGACTATAGATTACCCTGTATCTGAGGGTCTTTTGGGAGAGGACAGAGAAGAAAAGCTTACTTTGGGGTACCATGCTTGCTAGTAGTGAGCTGTTTCCCAGTTGAGCTTTTGTCCTTATGAAGAGTCTGGCATGTCTGCCAACTTCTGATACGCTGATGGGCCATTCCCTGGTAGGAGTAAGGGATTTAGCAGATTGAGATGGGGTATGCACGTGGCCACTGCCCAGGACCCTGGCATTTGCTTCATCACCATGGAGGGGGACTGTGCCAGGAGCCTGGTCTAGAGGCCAGGGCATTGGGGAAGGGAAGGGAAGGCAGGCTGTTGAGCCCTTGAGGACTGGGGAGCATCTAGATTTTCTTCTCCTCTATAGTGTTTCGTTTCTTCCTCATCCTCTCCTGTTTTCTGAGCTGACTGGCATGAGGGACCAGGCTGCCTCTTGCCACACTGCAGGGTCCTGGCCCTCCCTTCTGCTCTTCTACCTTTTATTTATTTATGTTTTTTTTTCTTTTTTTCTACCTTTTATTTGTCAGCAGTGTGTTAATTGTCAGAGACCTGAGGAAGCCAAAGTCCTGAAAGATAGTCAGCCTACTCTAGGAGAAGTTTGTCCTGTTTGGATCTGGGAAAGAGAAGGTTCTGCCCCAGGCTTTCATGTTCCCAGCTTCCTCCCAGCTGATGCTTTTCTCTGGAACACAGAAATAATAACGTAATAATAGCATAATAACTGTACAAAATCTTGATCCACATTGTGATCTGAGTTAGACAGGGCAAGTCAGAACACTTGGGATCAGTGTTGGCTTTGCCACTTGTAAGCGTGACTGCAGATGAGACTGCTCTGAGACTATAGAGTAGATAGCACATGGTCTACCTGAAAGGGACATGATACAGATCAAGAAAGAGGATATAGGGAAGCGTTTTGTAAGGTGTATGAACAGGGGAGGGACTGACATCATCATCATCATCATCTCAGTTTTGGAGATGAGGAGACTGAAGCTCAGAGAAGTGCTGGGACTTGAATCCAGGTCTGAGATTTTAAGTCCTGACTCTTTCTTCTCTCTTAATGCCTTGGTTGTAACCAAAGCTTGGTGTAGGGAGAAGCTTGGCTTGGTTATGGAAGGACTGTCCCTGTATGCCTCATCTGGACCCATGTATGTTCCTTTACAAGTGCTAGAACACAAAGCAAGTCAGATGCTGGGAAATGCATTAAAAACAAGAATCTACTCATGGGGCTCATGTTTCAGAGAGACAAGTGGTGGTATTTAATCTTGGTATCATTTTTTGCTTTTAAAAGGATAATCTGAGAATTCTGCCAGAACAGAAGTTCAGCAGCAGCTTATAAATAAGAACTCTGACAACTTTTCATCTGGCCAAACATTTGATTTGCTGAGATGCCAGCATTTGGGTTTTAAATCCGTGGCCGATGGTGGCAGGAGCCGGGTCTGGAGCCAGGAAGGTCCCACAGGAGCTAGGGTTGGCTTTCCCTTTCACAGAGACCCACAGGGGTAGTGCATCAGTTCAGTTCATTAATTGAGTTATGAAGTACCTGTTATGTGTCAGGCCCTGGGGATCTCATGATTGCCAGCCGTCATGGGGGCTTCAGTTTAGAGGGATCCAATTGTTTAGAGGGATCCAATGGATGCCCATTTCCCCAGGGCCTTTTGGGTAATTTCTTCACGAGTTTCAAGTCTTATTTCCCTCTTCAGCTCAGAAGTCTTAGCCTTTTGTTTCAGGGCTGTTGCTTGGATCCTCCAGTCACTTTTAAGTTTATTTTCTTTGTTTAGGATGTCTTTAAATTTTTTTTTAAAACAGATATAATTGACATATAATGTTTTCATTTTAGGTATACAACATCCAGTCATTTTTTTTTAAATTAAAATTCTATGGGTGTCTGTCTGATTCTTCAATAGCAATGTTGCTTATTCAGTCATTCTTCAGCAAGCATTCACTGAGCAGTGTTCTGTGTGGGGCTCTGTCCTGTGCACTGTTACAAAGGCAAATCTGACGTGGTCTCTGCCTTTAAAAGTTCCTGCCTTGGTGAGGAGATAAAGTACAATCGAATGTGATTAGTATATATAGCAGTAGATAAGAGGCAGAGTAGTATAGTGCCCGGACTTCAGAATCTCACACACCTGAGTTCAAATCTCAGTTCTGCTACTTGATACCAGCATGATTTTGGATAACTGTTCACCTCTCTGAACCTCATTTTCTCTAAAAGGGTATTGTAATTTCCTCTCATCTGATCGTTATCTGGGTTTTAGAAGAGAATATAGGTAAAGTGCTTAGTATAGTGCCTGGCACATTAAAAGGATTCAGTGCACAGCTGTTATGTACAGAGTGCCATAAGAGCCAGAGGTGAGAGACCCCAACAGCCTGGGGTCATTGAGGAAGGCTTTGCATAGGAGGTGACATTTGAGGAATTTGCCTGTGGAAGCGAATTGTGGGCAGAGGAATGGCATGGGCAATGAGACCTAAGGAGATCCAGCATTAGGAGTGGTGAGTTGTAGTTTCCTGGACTGTGACAAGCTGTGGAGAGTGTCAAAGAAGTCAGCTGGGTCCTTAACTGAGAAGTACTAAGCTAACGAGCTTGGACTTGATCCCACAGATGGGAGAATCAGTGGAGGGTCTGTGTTTAATTGCACTGTGAAAGGCTGGCTTATTTGTTCATTCTTTCACTGGTGGTTGTGTTTTGTGTGCCCTGCCCAGTGTGGGGCTGAAAGGGGCTGGGGGTAGAAAAGGCGCAGGCCTGACCGTGCCCGTGTGATTCTTGGGGAGAGAGGAAAGTTGATAGGGTCCTTTACCGTTTTGTTTTAAAAGGCTTAAAAGAGAGAAGTAACAGGTGTGTATTGGGGTGGGTGATATAGGGATTGGGGAAGAGATGCAAAGAGGCAGAGAGAGGCTCTTTCTTTAGATTTCTGAGCTGGCTGGATTCTGTGGAAAGAGGAGAGGAGGAGCCTGGACCAAGTCCCCTTAGCACTGATAGCTGGGAGACTAATACAGAAGGCATCTGGCTCAGGAGGTTCTGGGATGGTTGGGCTAGTGCAGAGGGAGGATTCCCTGAAAGCACGGGTCTCTAACATGTCTGAATGATCTCTGAAAAGGATAGGCAGGCTACTATGGCTCTGGAGGTTGGGGCAGGGAAGAGGAGGGGAAGAAATAGAGAATCCATGCTTTATGGATATAGCATTGGTCTAGAAGCTGAAGGTCTGTCTCTTGAGCCTGGCATTTCTCCCCGAGAGAGTGGGTAAACTCTCGCTTTTGCTGCCCCCTGCCCAGTTCCCAAGGCCTCAGGACCTGTAATGCTCATGATTCCTCTTTGCCTGTCTATACAAGATTTTGCTACTGTTAGGGAGGCCACATTGTGCCCATGCCTAAGTGAGAATTAATTTCCTTGCAGGGGCACAGGCTCAAGAACTCTGAGAATCAGACTTACCAGGCCCTGGACAGCTTGAACACCAGCCGACGGGTCCTCATCTCCGGGACTCCCATCCAGAATGATCTCCTTGAGTATTTCAGCTTGGTACATTTTGTTAATTCGGGAATCCTGGGTAAGAATCTTGGCCTTGTCTGATATACTGGAGAGGAGCCTTGCCTTAGCCTTGGGATTGTAACGCTAGCTGAGGAGAGAGAGGAGAGACCACTAGTTATATGTGGGTCACTAAGCACTCTTCTAGGAAGACTTCTCATGTCAAGGAGTAGCAAAGCCATTGGGAGACCTTGGCTCTGCTGAGCAACTCAGCAAGGCCCACTCTGGTCTTTTTTTCCACTGCAGAGGTGGCAGGTGCTATGCAGGGCATTGTCTCTATGAGCTGGGGATGGAACTACTATCCCCAGGCATTTTTGCTCATCACATCCTAGCCGCCTCTCAAGAGCTTTGGCCTCAGAGCAGACTCTGTATTAGGCAGTTTTGTTTTGTTTTTAATCATTTTTTAGTGTGCAACTTAGTGTCATTAAGTACGTTCACATTGTTGTGCAACCATCACCACCAACCATCTCCAGAACTTTTTTCATCTTGCAAAAGTGAAACTCTACCCATTAAGCAGCAATTCCCCATTTCCCACTCCCCCCAGCCCCTGGCAACCATAGCTTGGGCAATTCTTACACATAGATATCTGTGGAAGGGTTTATTAGTGCCCATTTTTGAACTTTAAAGAATCATATAGCATATTTTCCTTTGCATCTGGATTCTTTTGTTCAGTATTATGTGTATGAGATTCATGCATGTTGTTGCCTATAGCAGTAGTTTGTTTTTCACTTTAGTATACTATTCCATTTTATGAATATACCAGAATTTATTAGTTCTACTGTTGATAGACAATTGAATTGTTTCCAGTTTTTTATTATTTTGAATAATGATCCTGTGAACGTTCTTGTACATTTTTTTACCTGAGCATAGTATGCGTTCCTCTGTCATAAGAGTGGAATTGCTGGGTCATATGTTATGCATGTGTTTAACCCTAGTAGATACTCCAGTTTTCCAGAGTGATTGTACCGGCAGTATATGAAAATTCCAGTGTCTCTACATCAGGGGCCAGCAAATTTTTTCTTAAAAGGGTAGATAGTGGGCTTCCCTGGCAGTCCAGTGGTTAAGACTCTGTGCTCCCAACGCAGGGGGCATAGGTTTGATCCTTGGTCGGGGAACTAAGATCCCGCATGCTGCACAGTGTGGCCAAAAAAAAAAGGCTAGATAGTTATTTTAGGCTCGTAGGCCATACTGTCTCTGTCACAGCTACTCAGCTCTGCTATTGCACTATGAAAGCAGCCATAAAATGTAAATGAATGAGCATGGATGTGTTCTAATAAAACTATTTATAGAAACAGGTGGCTGGCCCATGGTTATAGTTTGCTGGCCTCTGCTTTATAGCATCACCAATGTTTATCTTTAGAACACATTTTAAAAAAAATTTTAGTCATTCTGGATGGGTGTTTAGTGATATTTCATTGCATTTATTTAATGTTGAATAAAACTCAAACACCTTTGGGCCTTCCCTGGTGGTCCAGTGTTTAAGACTCCACGCTCCCAGTGCAGGGGGCCTGGGTTCGATCCTTGGTCAGGGAACTAGATCCCACATGTGTACAGCAGCTAAGATTCCACATGCCGCAACTAAAGATCCTGCACGTGGCAACGAAGATCCTGCGTGCCACAGCTAAGATCCGGCGCAGCCAAATAAATAAATAATATTTTTTAAAAAAAAAAAAAGATTGTTTAAAAAAAAAAGTTGAACACCTTTTAATATGTTCATTGGCCATTTGGAGATCCTCTTTTGTGAGGTACCTGACCTTTTACATTCCTGGCCAAAACAAAACCCTATACTCATTAAACAGTTGCTCCCTATCCTCACTTACCCCCAACCCCTATCAACTACCAATCTGCTTTCTGTCTCTATGGACTTGCCTGTTCTGAATATTTCCTATAAATGGAATCATATAATATGGGACCTTTTGTGTTTGGCTTCTTATACTTAGCATAATGTTTTGAAGGTTCATCCATACTGTAGCATGTATCAGTACAGATCTTCCTCAACTTATGATGGGGTTCTGTGCCACTAAACCCATTGTAAGTTGAAAATATTTTGAGTCAAAAATGCATTTAAGGGACTTCCCTGGTGGTCCAGTGGTTAAGACTCCACGCTTCTACTGCAGGGGTGCAGGTTTGATCCCTGGTTGGGGAACTAAGATCCTGCATGCCATGTGGCACAGCACCCCAACCAAAAAAAAAATCATAAAATAAAGTGGTATGTGGCATATAAAATAATTATACACCTTTAAGGAAAAAAAGCATTTAATGTCAAACATCATAACTTAGCCTAGCCTACCTGAAATGTGCTCAGAACACTTAAATTAGCCTACAGTTGGGTAAAAGCATTTCACACAAAGCCTATTTTATAAAAAGTGCTGAATATCTCATGTAATTTATTGAATACTATACTGTAAGTGAAAAACAGAATGATTGTATGGGCATAGAATGGTTATAAGTATATCGGTTGTTAACCCTCATGATCACGTGGCTGACTGGGAGCTGTGGCTCGCTGTTGCTGCCCAATATCATCAAGAGAGAGTATGGTATTTCATATTGCTAGCCTGGGAAAAGATCAAAATTAAAAATTTGAAGTATAGGGCTTCCCTGGTGGCACAGTGGTTGAGGGTCTGCCTGCCAATGCGGGGGACACGGGTTCGAGCCCTGGTTTGGGAAGATCCCACATGCCGCAGAGCAGCTGGGCCCGTGAGCCACAGTTACTGAGCCTGCGCGTCTGGAGCCTGTGCTCCGCAACAAGTGAGGCCGCGGTGGTGAGAGGCCCGTGCGCCGTGATGAAGAGTGGCCCCCGCTTGCCACAACTAGAGAAAGCCCACGCACAAGAAACAAGGACCCAACACAGCCATAAATAAATAAATTAATTAATAAAAAAAATTTGAAGTATAGTTTCTACTGAATACATATTGCTTCCACACAATCATAAAGTTGAAAATTCATAAGTCAAACCATCATAATAAGTTGAGGACTGTCTTTTTTTGTTTTTTGTTTTTTGTTTTGGCTGCGCTGCATGGCATGTGGGATCTTAGTTGCCCGACCTGTGCCCTCTGCAGTGGAAGCGTGGAGTCTTAACCACTGGACCACCAGGGAAGTCCCAGTTGAGGACTGTCTTGTACTTCATTGTACATGCTATTTCATCTCTTATAAGCAGTATATAGGTGGGCTATTAAAAAAAAAAAATCCTGACAATTGGATTATTTGGTCCATTTACATTTAATGTAATTAGTTATATATTTGGGTTTTGATCTACTTGCTATCTTATTATTTGGCCTTTCAAGTCTTTTCTGCTTTGGTAGCTCTCTGATCCATTCAAACAGAAATTGCCTATAATTTGTTCAGCTTTGTTGTTCTCAATAGAAGGTTGGTCTGTGACAAAGTAGTCTGCTGTTACTGGCAGTGGGAAAGTCATTACTTTTCTATATTCTTTAATGCCTTTTCTCCTATGCTTAGGAACTGCCCAGGAGTTCAAGAAGCATTTTGAATTGCCAATTTTGAAGGGTCGAGATGCAGCTGCCAGTGAGGAAGATAGGCATCTAGGAGAGGAGCGACTGCGGGAGCTCATCAGCATTGTGAATAGGTAATGGGGGGGGGTGGGCTAGACAGTAGTAACTCCCTTTGGGTCCCCCCACATTAGGTCATCAGAATTGCCTCCTTAGCCATCCAAAGCCGATCCTTTGTGGCCTTGGCCTTGAGGTCTGGGATTCTCCTAAGAGAGTGGGATTGTGCCCTGACAGTAGTCACTGAATAAATGAAGGGGTCTTGCAGGCTGATTCCCTGCTTTCTCCCTGACCTTGGGTCCTGTGGTCTGGTTTGGTGCCGCTTAGCATCCTGCTGAGGAAGCCTTTTTCTGTTGCTAGACTTCCTGAGCAAAATATCCCTTGGAGCATTGTTAGTACTTCAGAAGTTTCCTCTCAGTCAGTCTCACACCTAAAGCATCAGGCGTCCCTTCCCACGTCCCATAGCTTTCTGTGACAGGTAGTAGATCTGAAGGATGGGTATGGCTCCCAGGCTGACAAGGCTCTCTCCAGGGGGGCCACATAGCTCAAGGGGCAGGTACATTCTGGAGTCCTCTGTTGTAGTTATGTATACTTGATGATCTGCTTCCTGAAGAGTCTTGCTTTTGCCAACAGGCACCTCCCTCCCAGGTTAAGATGGCAGGAAGGAGAGTCAGTGTGCTCTTAGGAGCTGCTGCTTAGGTGCCTGATCCTGTCCTTCCTGGTCTGCCAGGTAGTATGGGCATACTTTCATTGAACCTTGGGCCGTGTGGCAGCAGGCATTTGGGCAAATGCAAGCAGAAACTCCCATAAGGGCTCAGTGGTTTACAGCTTACTTCCCCTGTCAGAGCACCAGGCTTAGTAGGAGACCTCTGCCTTCCCTTGAAAGGCAGCTGACCTTCTTTTTTCCCCTTAATTTTTATTTATTTATTTATTTATTTATTTTTGGCTGTGTTGGGTCTTCGTTTCTGTGCGAGGGCTTTCTCTAGTTGCGGCGAGCGGGGGCCACTCTTCATCGTGGTGCACGGGCCTCTCACTATCGCGGCCTCTCTTGTTGCGGAGCACAGGCTCCACACGCGCAGGCTCAGTAGTTACGGCTCACAGGCCTAGTTGCTCCGCGGCACGTGGGATCTTCCCAGACCAGGGCTCGAACCCATGTCCCCTGCATTGGCAGGCAGATTCTCAACCACTGCACCACCAGGGAAGCCCCAGCTGACCTTTTGAAGGGGAAGAGAGAGTTGTCCGTCTGAGCTAGACTGTTTGAAAGGGTCTCTGTTCCCGTGACTGAGACCCTGGTATAGATATCTTTGCCATAGGGCTGATGGGTTTCTGACATTTGATACTACAAAAGAAAATCAGTCTTGGTCCTTTGGGTGGCAGTTTTATCAGCCCCTTGTCTTTTTATCTTGTTCTCCCAGGTGCCTGATACGGAGGACATCTGATATCCTTTCTAAATATCTGCCTGTGAAGATCGAGCAGGTGGTTTGTTGTAGGTACTGAACTCAACTGAGGGGTGTGGAGTGAGTGGGTAAAAGCTCAGTCCCTGAGGTATGGCTGGGCTCTCAGTGTGTCCTTGGAGGGCAGAAGTGTGGTCCAGCATTTCCTGCTGACCCAGCTCCTTTTTTTTTTTTCTTTTTCAGGCTGACACCCCTTCAGACTGAATTATACAAGAGGTTTTTGAGACAGGCCAAGCCAGCAGAAGAGTTGCGTGAGGGCAATATGAGTGTGTCATCCCTTTCTTCCATCACTTCACTAAAGAAACTATGTAATCGTGAGTTGGATCCGTGCACTGGGGTCCTCTGTGAGAGTGAGCAAGGAAGGTAGTTCAGCCACCTTCACTAAAACTTGTCCATAGTCCTCATAGAGGCCACATGTAATTCTGTGCCTCCACAAGGCATGAGCTCATGTATTGTGTACTCTAAACCAGACCCTTTGCTTTGGAAAATTTAGCTTATCCTTTGCCTGACCCATGCTTGATGCTTGGAATATATAGGACTGCGCGTGAGAGTGTGTGCACACACACATATGCATAAAAAATATTGGACGGGGGAAAAATAACAAACTTTGCCCTGTCTGGTATAGCTCGCCTCTTGTTGGGAGAACACAGAACACATTAGTGAGCAAAATTGTCCACTCATGATCCCAGGTGGCACTGATTGCACACTGGGATTTGGAAACAAGCAAATCTGGTGGTGAGGAAGGTCTGGGTAGGCTTCTAGAGGGCGTTCTAACGAGCATTGAAGTGGAAACTTCTGAAAGCAATGTAGCTGGCATTTTGGAGTTTTTTTCAGATCCAGCTCTAATCTATGACAAGTGTGTGAAGGAAGAGGATGGCTTTGAAGGTACCTTGGACGTATTTCCCCCTGGTTATAGCTCCAAGGCTCTAGAGCCTCAGCTGTCAGGTGAGTCCTTTCCTACCAGTCTTTGGGCTCCTCTGGGAAGAGGGGTGGGATGTTGTCTCTTTGTGCTAGATCTGTTCTGTCTCATGGCAGAATATCATGAGTAAGAATCCTGGGCCATTGGGATGGCCCATTGGGTGCTGATGGTTGTTGATCTTCCCAGGTAAGATGCTGGTCCTTGATTACATTCTGGCGGTGACCCGAAGTTGCAGCAGTGACAAAGTAGTGCTGGTGTCCAATTACACTCAGACATTGGACCTCTTTGAGAAACTCTGCCGGGCCCGAAGGTAGGGAAGAGCTGTCAAAGGGGTACCTCTCCTACTGTACCCCTAGGAAAAGTAGGTGTTCTGATTGGTGGATATGGACCAAGATGTGGGAGCAGGAGGGACTTTCCAGAAGATGTCTGTTTCCTTATTGCTCCAATGGCCATAACTCCATCTCTAAGCAGAATAGTTCTTTGTCCTTCTGGTACTCCACAGGACAGTCCTAGCCCTTAGCTCCCTGCCACTCCCTTTGGGAGTTCAGGGTTTCAGGCTGTATATGAACAGCATTCAAGCATGGTTGGTTCAGTCCCTTCAGTAGCTCTGGCTCCAAGGGGGCTCTGCTTCCTTCTTGATTTGATCTTTGGATTCCCCTTCAGGTACTTATATGTTCGCTTGGATGGCACAATGTCCATTAAGAAGCGAGCCAAGGTTGTGGAGCGCTTCAACAATCCATCCGTAAGTGCACAGCTCCTGTCCCCACACCACTAATGCAATAACATCAGAACTAAGGGTTGACAGAATCTACAAAGGGGCTCTGCTTTAGGTCTCTCTTGACTTTTTTTTTTCTGGTGGGTATGGTAGGGTTAGGCTGATTGGTTGGTGATGGCTGTACTGGGAACTGACCTTGTGGGCTGGTAAATTGGCTGGTAGGTAGCAAACTGGTGGTCCTCACAATTGGTCTGCACATGAGAGAACAGTTGGCTGGGCTGAGCAAGATTCTTAGTTTGGGCTGTAAGTGGTTCTTTTTCTCCTTCTTCTCTTTCCAGAGTCCTGACTTTGTCTTCATGCTGAGCAGCAAAGCTGGGGGCTGTGGCCTCAATCTCATTGGGGCTAACCGACTGGTCATGTTTGACCCTGACTGGAACCCAGCCAATGATGAACAAGCCATGGCCCGGGTCTGGCGTGACGGTCAAAAGAAGACCTGCTATATCTATCGCCTGCTCTCTGTAAGGATGGTGATAATGGTCAGCGTAGGTGTGGGTCATGGAATAAGACTTTCAGGACCACCTTGGTTTGTTTCTCATTGCCTCTCTTTGGCCCCTCTGCCCGTAACAGTGGCCAGGCTATGGGCTTAGCCTGGAGCTCTTTATTCTTCTTTTCTTGCCCTCTCTCACCACCCTGTTCCTCAGATCCTTCTTACTATGCCCTCTGGATGCCTGTGCAGTAGTTAACAAACTCCCCTGTGGCCTCATCCTTTTCACAGGACACTTGCTTTCTCTTACACCTGATTTCTTCTGTACCGCTTGCCTTGTAGTCTTCTCATACTCCATGTCCCACGGGGCTAAGAAGTGGTATTGGCATTCTCCAAGTTCTCAGTGATCAGTCAGACCATCCATCGTATAGTACCTCTTTTGAAGCTCATGTTGTCTTGACTACCCTCTTTTTCTTCCTTGCTACAGTCATCTACCTTCTGCTGTTTACCTAATTCATCAATAACTTTGGACACCAGTTCAGTCTTCATTTCTTCCCCAAATCCAGCTATCATCCTGGCTGACTTCAAGGACCTGCAATTTTCCAGCACTCTGGCCTTCATGTTTCCTTGACTTCATCTCTAATGACCTCCTTAACTCCCCCTTTTTTTAAAAAAAAAATTTATTATTTATTTATTTATTTTTGGCGGCCTTGGGTCTTTGTCGCTGCATGCGGGCTTTCTCTAGTTGTGTCGAGCGGGGGCTACTCTTCGTTGCGTTGCGCTGCGCGGGCTTCTTATTGCAATGGCTTCTCTTGTTGCGGAGCACAAGCTCTAGGTGCGTGGGCTTCAGTAGTTGTGGCACACGGGCTCAGTAGTTGTGGCTCCCGGGCTCTAGAGCACAGGCTCAGTAATTGTGGCGCACGGGCTTAGTTGTTCCACAGCATGTGGGATCTTCCTGGACCAAGGCTCGAACCCGTGTCCCCTGCATTGGCAGGCAGATTCCCAACCACCGCACCACCAGGGAAGTCCCTTTCTTTAAAAAAAATAATAAATTTATTCATTTATTTTTGGCTGCATTGGGTCTTCGTTGTTGGGTCTTCATTGCTGCTCATGGGCTTTCTCTAGTTGCTGTGAGTGGGGCCTGCTCTTCGTTGTGGTGCACAGGCTTCTCATTGCGGTGGCTTCTCTTGTTTCGGCGCTCAGCTCTAGGCATGCGGACTCAGCAGTTGTGGCTCGCGAGCTGTAGAGCTCAGGCTCAGTAGTTGTAGCGCACGGGCTTAGTTGCTCCGTGGCGTGTGGGATCTTCCCGGACCAGGGCTCAAACCCATGTCCCCTGCATTGGCAGGCGGATTCTTAACCACTGCGCCACCAGGGAAGTCCTCCCCCTCATTTTTTTACTCGCGTTATTCCCAAGGCCACAGTATGGAACTTGTAACAGTACCAAAACTACACAGTACCCAGAGCTTTAATACCTCTCATTCTACTCTCATTTCCTGTCCTTCCAGCTTTCTCATACCTCCTATATCTGTTTCAACCTAATGTCCCTAGTTACCCCCGCCCCAGCTCCTCCCAGTCTGGCTTCCCTTTCTATTCAGCCTGATCCTCATTGTGCATCCTTTCAGGCACTCTTCCCCTAATACCTACTCCACGTGGATCCTTATAGCTGTTCTCAGCTTCAGCTTCTGCGCCAGATACAGCTTGCATTTACGGATTGGCACTACCACAGATTCATTCTCCATTTTGAGCAGGGCCATATTTCATTTCCTTCACCAGCTACTTCAAGCCTTCACCACTTTCCTCAAGCTTCCTACCTGGCCCTGTCTTTCCTTCTTTCAGGAGAGACTTTGTCTTCTACTTCACAGAGAAAATGTAGGCTACCAAGCTTGAATTCTCTTGCCTAACTTCCTCTCTTCTGTCAGTCTTTACACCTGCTCTTCCCTTCCATTCTCAAAGGAAAATCATTTCCTTCCTCTCTGTTCGAGGCTTATCATTCCAGCTCTGCTCTAGACCCCTTTCCTATCCTTTCCTTTCTTAGTTGATCAGTTTCTCCTTTATTCCCCTGAAGTCTGTAAACGTTGTCAAGTAGCTCTCACCTTAAAAACAAGTTTCTCATTTGACTAACTTAAAAAAATAAATAAATAAATAAAAAATTAAAAACAAAACAAAACAAAACAAGTTTCTCAACCCTCTGTCCTATTGCAGTGACTACCTTGGGTTACTTTTCATTCATTCACTGTCAGATTTTTCCAGAGCCTACAGATTTACTTCATCTCATCTCCTATTCACTCATCTCACCAGTTATGCCACTGAACCTTCTTTCGATATATTGGCTTCCTAATTGCTAAAACAAGAGACTCTTGATTTTTCTTCTTTGTATATCTGACACTGTTGGCTACAAATCTTAAAATTCTTTTCTCTTTGGAAACTCCACTCTGGTTTTCCTACCGCTGTGATTATATGCACTCATTATATTGACAAGTCTCTAAGTAACTTTTTAGCCCAGATCTCTTACCTGAGTTCTCGACCCATATTTCCATCACCTACTGTATATTTCTACTTAAATGTCTTATGAGTATCCCCTTCTGAATTTTGTCATTTAATGGCTCTGTTATCCACCCAACCCAAATCTGGGTATTATCCTACTGGACCATTCTCTGTCTCCTAACCAGATTCTAATTATACCATTGATTTTACCTTCTCAGAATTCCTTAATCTAACCTTCCTCTCCATCCCATACTAAAATCACAGTCATCTGACTTCCTAATTCTTTACCTTTGGTCTTATCATAACCCATTCTTCACAACTACTTCCGGAATGAGCTTTCCAAAAATTCTAATTTTGCTTTTCACTTCCAAGACAAGGTCAAGCTCTTTAGCCTGGCATCCAAGTTTCTCCAGTATGGGGCTTTCTCAGTCCCAGCTCTTACGTACTATACTCCTACCATCCTCTAGACAGGCCAAACTCCTCACAGTCCTCTAGTAGGCCAGGCTTATTGATTTTGTTCTTATACGTGGAATGCCTTCTCTCTTTCCTTGTAAACCATCTATTCATTTTTCAAGATTCAGCTCAAGGATAATCCTTACTTTCAAGCTTTTCAACATTATTCCATTCCACCATCCCTCTTGTGGGTCCCTGGGTATCCTATACAGATTTCTATCATTGTACCAAGTATATGTCTCTCTCTCCCCCAGTAGTCTATGAGTTTAAGAATAGGGATCAAAAAAAAAAAAAAAAAAAAAGAATAGGGATCATATTTGATTCTTCTTTGTATCCTGGCATTAGCACAGGGCCTGGCATAGGATACCCAAATGACATTTACTGGAGTGAGATTTGGACTTGTTGTGGAGATCTGCTGTTGCAGACAAACCTCAGCCCACCCTGAAGAAATTTAGCGAGGCCCTGGAATCCTCCATCGGTACAGAAAATATCCTGGGTGGGCAGACATGCACAAGTCATATTCCCAAAAGATAGACTGGGAAAATGGGCTTAGATCAGGGGTCCCCAGCCCTTGGGCCGGGGACTGGAACTGGTCCACGGCCTGTTAGGAACTGGGCCGCACAGCAGGAGGTGAGCAGCAAGCGAGCAAAGCTTCATCTGGGGCTCCCCATTGCTCGTGTTACCACCTGAGCCATTCCCCACCCCCCCCCACCCACCCGTCACCAGTCCGTATAAAAATTGTCTTCCACAAAACCACTGGTCCCTGGTGCCAAAAAGGTTGCGGACCGCTGGCTTAGATGAACAGAGGTATTGCTGCAAGACTCTTCTCATTCATCTCCCCTTCTCTTGGGTGGCCATAGTTTCAACCCCTGGGTTTTCCTGCCCTCTGTGTTTGGAGGTGACTTAGCCCTGGCCTCCACCCCTACCCCTACCACCCCCAGGCAGGAACCATTGAGGAGAAGATCTTTCAGCGTCAGAGCCACAAGAAGGCACTGAGCAGCTGTGTGGTGGATGAGGAGCAGGATGTGGAGCGGCACTTCTCTCTAGGCGAGTTGAAGGAGCTGTTTACCCTGGATGAGGCTAGCCTCAGTGACACACATGACAGGTGGGTGGAGTGCCCCTGCTGGCCATTACCTCTGAACACCCTACACAGCTTGGAGATGGGATCTACAGTAACCACAGCTCTGTCCTCTGCCCGCAGGTTGCGCTGCCGCCGCTGTGTCAACAACCACCAGGTCTGGCCACCCCCTGATGGTTCTGACTGCACCTCAGACCTGGCTCAGTGGAACCATAGCACTGATAAGCGGGGGCTCAAGGATGAGGTACTCCAGGCTGCCTGGGATGCTGCTTCCACTGCCATCACCTTCGTCTTCCACCATCATTCCCATGAGGAGCAGCGGGGCCTCCACTGATAACCAGCTGGTCTGGTGTGTAGCTGTTAGAGGAAGGAGTTGGGGAAAGGGGGCTCCCCGCCCCATAGGGCACTGTTGAATTTTGTTCTCTGAGAGAAAAATCATCAAGAAGGGCTGCATGATGTTTGCCCAAAATTTATTTTATAAGAAAAACTTTTTTGGTTAAAAAAAAGAAAGGAATAAAGGTATGAAAGGGACTGAGGCCTGGGAGCAGCATGGTGAGCCCAGTAGAGGAGAGGCCTGGTAGTGGGCACTCCTACACTTCACTAAAGCCTGGGTAACTGCTTGAGGAGGGAAAGCAGGAACCCCGGGGCAGGGAAGGGGGTGGGGGCTGTCCTCAGTGATTAATGACCACTGTGACCTCCTGGCCCCGGGTACTGAGTAAGGAGCCCAAAGGCTCTAAACCCAGTTGTGGGAATGCCTTTGCTGGGCCCCATCAAGGCCTCCAAGACCTCAGTGCAAGGGAAAAAGGAAAAAAGAGAAGGTGACAGAAAGAGAAAGATAGAATTGGTGGTTGGGAGTTCTGGGCAGCCCATGCCTCAGCCCCTGCAAGCTGATGGTACTGAGCATGGGCCTGTGAGGCATGGGCCCATCACATGGTGCTGACATAATCTGCGAAGGCTTGGGATGAGTCCCACGAGTCGCTAACCACATGGCAGGTGGCCCGGAGCCGTCGGATGGCTTCCCTGGCTGTGACTGCATCCTGGTCCAGCCAGTTCTGGAAGAGGCGCAGGTGACCGAAGGCCCCACGGCCCCAGCGCTCCAGCCGCTTGGCAAACTCCAGAAGCCCATCTGGCTTGATGCAGTTGGAACTGGTAGGGGTGAGAAGGATTAGACACCCAGGAGTCAACTAATCCCTGGTCTGTGTCCCTGCAGCTCCATCCCTTGTCGTTGCCCTCCTCTCACCTTCCCCACGCCCACATGTACCTGATATCCAGCTGACACAGAGAGGAGGATGAATCTTCTGAGAATACATCTGCCAGGGCCAGTAGGCCAGCATTCCCTGGGGAGAAGGGGAGAAATACTCATCACCTCTACCCAAGAACAGGGAACAAGGGTATCCCAACCCAGTTCTGGCTGGGGAGAAGCCCAGACTCCTAAAGCCCCAGCACAACTATATCCCAACCCCCGTCTTCCCAGTGGAGAGGTGTATGCCTTCACCCACTGAGTTTCTAGGTCAAAGGACTGGCTCCTTCCCCCTCTCCCTCCTCAGGGCCCTGCCCCCACCCAGGCGGTTTCCCGGCAGCCGGAGGCCCTTCAGTGTGGAGTTGCCCTTCATAGCAGCAACCATCTCAGGCAGAAATTGGGCCGGGCGCTTCTCAAACAGACGGCAGAAGGAGAAGGTAATCTCTGTCAAGAGAAAGTGGAATAAGTTCTGATGGCAGCATGAGAACTGGTGTTGCCCCTCCGGCCCCAGGGCCTTAGCAAGGGGTATGAACATTTTACATAGAGTCCCAGAAAGAGAAAATAATTTGTCCAAAACCCCAAGCAAGGCTGCAAGTAAGTCAGTATTCAAACCAGAGATTGAGCCTACAGGGGAGGCTCTCTGCACAGACGGTTCTCCATACACTTCCTTCTATGCAGGGGTGGGCATTAGCTACAAGTCTATGAGGGGGCGCCTGGCAGCACATTTATCCCTTCCCACCACCATCATTTGTCAGCCACTGGAAGGTAAGAAAAATTTTTAGGTGAGGCACTCTCCAAGTGAGTAATTTCCCGTGTTTAGTATAGGAAGAGTTGAGTAGGGGACCCTTTAGAAGGAAGGTGATGCAGGTTCTGTGATCATTTTATAGTTGACATAAGGCCAAGAAAAGAACAGTGGCTTGCTCACTCAGTGAGACCGTGGCAGATCTGCAGTGAGGACCCACAAATGCCCCAGGCTCTGGATGAAGAACTTACCTTGAAGAGTCAGATTCTGTAGCAAAAACAGCACCTCACTCTGACAGTCAGCCAGATTCATGTCGTGGAAGCTCAGCCTCTTCAGAGCTAGGTTGTACTCTGGATCGGGAAAGTTCATGGATCTTAGTGTTCTCAAACAACAATGCAAAGTCCCCTTCTGTTCTCCCTTTACCATTCTAACTGGGTCCTACCTTTGAGTGTCTGCAACACAAGCCCAAAATCTTGGGGAGAGGCAAAGGTGGCACTATCCAGGGACAGCTGCTGCAGAGAACCTGAGGCCTTCAGTACAGAGCACAGCAGTGGGGCTGGCTGGGCTCCCCGTGGAAATCCCATCTCCAGCTGTTCCAGGCAGTTTTCTGGATATGGTAGGGAAAGAAGATTACAGCTGGCCATTGCTACTTCACTTCCATTGCAGGTCCCATCCTGTCCTTAAAGGATTCACTGAAAAATCATTTATTCATCTACTTGTCCTTGAGTGCCTAATATATGCGAGGCAGTATGCTAATATTCGACTTAGTCCTTGTCCTTAACGGTGCTTTTAATCCAAGAAGACAACTAATCAGACACGAGTAGCATATGCAGAATGGTGGGATATGAGACATGCAGGAACTAAGGGAACATACAGCATGGGGACCCAATCTAGTCTAACGGTCAGGTCTGTTCTTGGTTCAGACCCCTTTCTGGAGACAGATCTGCCATAGTCACTCCCTACGGGGCTAGTGTTGGTCTGGGATTTATCCAACCCATGGTTATCTTTAAGAACAGGCTCTAAAGGCAACAAATTACAGATAAGCCAGGAATGTGTGGTGACAGGCCTGGATTAGAGATCTTTTGCGTCCCCACACAAATACACCTGCACACTTCTGTGGAGATAGACACACGCGCATAGTACTTCACCTGGTATCTCCTCATCCCCAATTATGTGGCTAGGGGGCCCTGCATTCCCTGGTACTGCAGGGTTGTCCCTCTGGCTAGGGTGGTCGACACGAATAGAGAGGACCCGCAAGAGGGGCAGGGCTCGCACAATGGCACGTGTCAGCTCCAGGATGGGCAGTGGTGAGAACAGGTCACTGAGATGCAGGGCACGGAGGCGGCATCCAGCCTGGCTTGACAGGGCCCGCAGGCTATCTAGCAGGCGGAAGATATTAGAGCCCAGGCCTATGGCAGGAAAGAGATTGGGTCAGTCATGTGGGAGTATCAGTAGGGGTAATATTCAGAGACAACTCCAAATATTTCTGTTGATAACTACCAAATCTGAGCTTTGGATCAGATTATTTTAAATCATTCTCAACTATTCATCCGTTGTCTTGCTTTTTCCTCAGGTAACCAGCTTACTGATGTCTCTTCTACTGGGCCATGCCCTCAAACATCAGTCAGGGCAGAGTCACAAAACAGAAGATAGGATGTGGTGGGACAGCATGTGGCTGCTAGCTGAATGATGGGCCCAGACAGCAGCAGAGATCTCTGGACTTTTCCTATAGGTCATGGGGAACATCTGAAAACTAAGCAGGAGAGTGACAGTGATCCAATAGGGAATACTTTTAAATTCATTGGGTGGGGATAGGGCAGAAAACATCCCACAGAAGGGAGTAGGATCCAGAAAGGTTAGGGCAGTTGCTTAATGCCACAGAGCAAATAATTCCTTGGAAGCCACACCTTTATCTCTCCTTGGACTGAGCAGGCTCCTTTTGATTCATTCATTCAACTAAACCTTACCCATGGTAAGCACCTGGTAAGCATGTTTTTTTTGCTAGATAGTCATGAGCAGCAGATCTTGTTCCTGCCTATACAGCCTGATAACAAAAGCATATGATGGGAACCGGGGAAGTAGAGTGCTGTGGAAGTAAAAGGATGGGTACTTAACACCCAGTTTAGCTTTCATCAGTAAAGACTCTCTGGCTGAGTCCTAAAGAACATAAAAGAGACAGGCTAAAAGGAGGAAGAGTGACTGGCAGAGTGAACTTGGCATATATCAAGACCTGAAGGGGAAAGAGTGGCAGGTTCCAAGAACAGAAATACTCAATGTGGCTGGTGTGTAAAGTATAAGGGAGGGAAGTGTTGACGATTCAACTATAGAGGTAAGCAGGGTAGGAACATGAATGGCCCTCTAAGTAAAACAGACATACAGTGACAAGAAGCCATTGCATTTTTAGGTGATTGACAGATATGCACTTTTGAAGATGCTTGGGTTGTGGTGTAAAAAATGAGTTGTATGGTGTGTGTGGAGTCAGGAGGAACTGCTGAAATGATGAATCCAGGTGAGAGGTAATGGTAGTCTGAATTAAGGATGTGGAGATAAATGAATCTGAGAGACTGTACAACCTGGTAACCAAATAAATGTGGAGTAAGAGAATCCAGGTTTCTTTTGAGCAACTGAATCATCTGTGATGTCATTGAGAACAGAAGGAAGGTCTGTTTAGAAGGAAGAAGATGCATTCAGGTTGGGGAGTGTGGTTTATGAATCCTGTGATATCTAGTTGTCGGATAAATAGGTCTGGAGTTTAGGAGGAAGATCTGGGCTAATGTCATAAAATGGGGGTGTCTTCAGCATAGTTGGTCTTTGAAACCAAGTCCAGGAAGCATGTGTAAAGTGGGTGAACTTCGAGGCTCTCTGAACATTAAGAGAGAATATCCAGAAAGGGAGGAGAAAAAAAATCAGAAAATTTTGACGTAGTAGAAATGAGACTATTTCATGAAGAAGACAATACTTAATAGCAGATGATGCTGAGAATTAATTTAAGATGAGGACTGAAAGGTATATATTGGACTTAGCAACAAGGATGACCTTGGTCACCTCGAGGTCCTCAATGCAGTAGATGGGGTGTAAGCAAGGCTGGAGTGGCTGTGAGAGAAGAGGGCACAGATGACTCTTAAGGTTGTCTCTGAAGGGCATGAAAGAATAGGACAGTAGTTAATAAATGGAATAGATGGAGGTGGTGGTGGTAGTTTTTGGTGGATACCTGATTGAGAGAAGAGAGGCAGCATTAAGTGGTTTATAAGTATGAGTTCTGGAGCCAGGTTACCTGGCTTTGAATTCTAGCTCTACAATTTACTAACTTATCCTGGGCAAGTCACTTGACCTCAGAATTGTAAGGATTAAATTAGTTAAAGAATATTTAAAATATGCCAGATGCATAGTAGGCAGTATATAAAAGTTAGCTCTTATTAAGGCATTTGAAAAATGTGCTTTCCTCAGGCGGTAAGAGGGTATGTATCCAGAGCACAGGCAGAAGAGTTAGCCTTAGATAGGGCAGCCATTTCTCCCATTGTGATGGAGGAAGAAAGGAAGAGTGCAGGTGTAGGAGTTTATAGGTTGGTTAACAATAAGTTGAAGGAGTTATGTGTGATGGCTTCTATTTTCTCTGTAAAGTAGGTGGTCATCTGCTGAGAGGAAAAGGGTTTGAAGTGGTAGGGTAGGAATGGAGCTGATGTTGCAAACAGGGTTCATATGAGGTTGATGACCATGAATGTATATAGTAGCACCAATCTGCAGTTGTGTGACTTTCTCTAGCAGTGTTCAGCAACCTGGGCAGATTGCTGGATTTAGCCAGAACTGAAATTTGGCTAGCTGGGCACAACCAGATAGGAAAGAACTGAGGGCTGTTTTGTAGGTTGCTGGTCTGATTTTTTTAAAAAAAGGTGTCCCACACCTTTTTGTATAGCTGCTTTGATATGACTAGTGAGATCCAACCTCAGCCCTGGTTGGCCCTGTATACACTATATTCTCCCACCTGTACTTGGTTTGCCTACCATATCTAAGGTAGACTCATTCTTCAGATTCTCACTGTCCCTCAGGAACCTCTGCTTCCAACTAGATCAAGCCTGTAGACCTTGTGTTCATCTTCTCGAGCACCGACAGTCTGCCACTATTTCATGTGTGTGCCTTCTGCCTCCCGTGAAGTGGGTAGGGCCACATCTCCAGCTTCCTGATCATACCCCCTATTCCCCTCCACAGGGTTGGGCACACAGCTGGTGCTGCTGGGAGACCCAACCCCTGCCCCTCCAGGGCACTCACCATTATAGGAGAGTGTGAGGCTCTCCAGAGACACCCAGGAGCTCAGCAGGTGGCACAGTGTCAGAGCCGCCTCTGTGGAGAGTGGAACTGTGAAGAGCTCCAAGGTGGAAATGCTGCGGAATCTTTGGGAGGCCTCCAGTGCTGGAAGCCCCAGGCAACTGGGATCTGATCCATCCAATGCTCCACAAGCCACTTCCCCGATCTCCATCTCTTCCCCATCCTCTTTCTCACCCGCCACAATGAAAACAAAGTCATATAGGTCTTCAGATTCAGCACCAGACCCCTGACGGGTGCGAGCACCCTTCTTCCCTGCAGCTCGCTTAAAACGCTTTAGGGGCTTAGGCTGTGGGGCTGAGCTAGCTGGAGCCCGTTTAGATGAGGATGTGGAAGAAGAGGAAGCAGAGGCAGAGGAGGTGGTGGCTGGAGCAGAGGGTGGGCGTTTGGTGCCAGGAGCCTCATGGGAAGTGGCTGGAGGGAGCGGCTCCCTCTTAGGGTCTGTCCCGCCTGCTGTCAGGCTCTCCTGTGTGCTCCGGCGTGTTACCCGAGCGGCAGGTGTGGCTCTGGCCGTCTGCTTGGCTTCACTCTTCCGCCGGGAGGCCATCAGGGCTGCAGCACATCGCTCAGCAGCATCCCGGCGAGGCCGGCGTGAGCCCAGCAGGAGGGACCCTTCATCTCGGGATGGGGCCCGGCCTCGGGAGGCCTCTCCACAGAGGCGGCAGGGTGGGCCACCAGGGCCTGGCTGCCAGAAGCCAGCACTCATGGTGAGGATAAGAATGAAAAGGGCTGACTCAGGTACAGGCCAGGAGTACAGCGACACCTGGCTGACAGCCCCATGGTGAATAAGCTGATGCAACAGCTGCCGAAGTGACTGCTGAGCAGCCACATCAGAGAACAGCAGGTGGCGGAACTTGAGGGTGTGCAGGGAACTGGCCAGGGTCTCCAGAACCCTGCGGTTGGGCTCAGCCACCAGCTCAGTTGCACCCTGCAGCATGTTGCAGATGGTGAGCTGCCGGACATGGCGGGAGCTATGCAGGAGAGGTGAGAAGCGCTGGTCACAAAGACGCCTGTCAGAAGACACATCAATGGTCCCACGTAGAACATGGGAAAAAAAGGCCTCCATAAACTTGGCTCGCCAACAGGTCACGCTCTGAAAGCAGAGAACATTCCAGACAGCTGTGATACTAAGTGCTACCCATGGAACCCAGTTTCCTTCCTTCCAATAGCTAGCTGTTTACTGAGCCAGGTAACTAACGTTCTAAATAATGTATGCAAATTCATTTAATCCTCACATCTTTGAGGTATATATTACTATTAGACCCATTTTACAGGTAAGAAAACCAAGGCACAAATGTTATTGCCTGTGGTTACACAGTTAAGGGGCAGAATTAGGATCTGAACCCAGGAGGGAATTCCTTGGTGATCCAGTGGTTAGGACTCTGAGCTCTCACTTCTGAGGGCCCAGGTTCACTCCCTGGTCGGGGAACTAAGATCCCACAAGCTGCATGGCATAGCCAAAAAAAAAAAAAAAAAAAAAAGATTTGAACCCAGGAAATTTGGTTCCAGAGACTATTGCTATAGTGCCTCCCAAGTGAAACACTCAACCCTGTAAGTTCTTCCACACTTGTTTTTAGAACCTGATCCTAACTTTCCATTCTTAACACTACCACCTTTGTTCAGACCCTTATCATCTAACATCTGGCTACTTCATTAGCTTCCTGATTCCTCTGCTTGTTCCCCTTCCCAAACTTTTGCACAAGTCCACTGGGTTCATCTTTGTATTAAAAAACAAAACTCTCTGATTACATTATTCTCCTTTAAAACCCCTAATGTCTCCCCACTGCTTAGGGGATCAGTGCTGCAGCACATTTGAAGTTCCTCAGGCTGGCAGGGAAAGCTGTCCACAATATAGCCTCTGCCTACCTGAGAAGCTTTATCTGCCACATCTTGCTCATGAATGCTTTGCTCTGGCGAAACTGGTCACCTCACTGACCCAAACGTGCCTTCTTTTTCCTTTCCTACCTCTGCCAGAAATGCTCTCCATTGCCAGATCAAATAGACTTCATGAAAGGACCTACGAACATTTTGCTCTTTGAGGCTGTTCGTCTCATTGACTGTCTGCCCCACTTTCTACCCCTCCCCCTACCTCTCTTGTTGGAACTCTGATACTGACTACTCAGGTCTTAGACATTGGTAGGTATGTCTCATGGTGCTGAGTCTCTGCCTGTATACACATCTCATCCCAACCAGATTAGAAATTCCTGGAGAGGAGGCAGCAAGTCTTAGTTTTCTCCAAGGCAATACTTTGCTTTGATGGGTATGAGATTTCATCAGGCTATTCTGATACATTTAGAAGAACTGAACACAAGTGATTTTTAAGCTCTGATATACATCAGAATTTACTGTGGAGCTTTTTCCCAAAATTCATATGCCATGTACCCAGACTTGGTGATTATGTTACATCTGAGGTAAGGTCCAGGCATCTTTATTTATTTTTTAAACCTTCCCCGGATGATTCTGATGTATATATCAGAGATTAGGAATTACTGCTACCTACCCCAAAAGGACACATTGAGACAAATATTGATATTTCTCTAAGTCCCCATTCTTTCCTAAGGTGCATAGAAAGTCTGATGACTTTGATAAAAGTGCCAGCTCTGCCACTATACTCTGGACCTCTTTAAACCTCTTTCTTCATCTGTAAAATGTGGATAATATCACCTGCTTCACCGGTTTGTTGTGAAGATCAAATGAGACAGTGCAAGTTTAAAGCACCTTGTAAACTGTAAAATACAAAATGTAACTTCTGTTGTTAATGATAATAATTACCCCACATGGGAAATGTGAAATGGGCTGGATGGAGGCAGAGCCTGTTAAGCAGGGTGCTTATTCAGCCTGAAGGTAGTGGGGCCTGAGGTTCCCAAAGGCTAAAAATAAGATACTTCCTTTGGTATCTACCCTGCCTCCGTGCATTCCCTCATACCAGATTGACCCTCAGTTTATATGAGGTTCTTGGCAGGAGGTGGGCCCCTATTCTCAGGCAAAAGTGTCATTCCCTTTGCCCTAGCTATTCCCCAAGACCCTGCTGTGGTAATAATTAGGAACGACTTCATGTTTAAGCTAACTGCATAGCAGCAACAAGTGAGAAAGGCCCCTCCAGCAGCAGTGTGGGGGCCTGAGGGCAGCAGGAAAAAATACCTGGCAACCAAATCTCTACTCAGCCTTAAGTGGAAGCAAAGAGGCTATTCCTGAATCCTTTAATCCTGCCTCATTCTAGCACTTTTTTCACACATTTGCTGGCCCACACAGCCTTGAAAAATACTTGCAGGTATCCCTAGCAAAGCTTCAACTTCACAAGTGAAATAGATGGTTACCATGAGATCTGGGCCTAAAATATGGACAAAGATGTGAACATGAACCAAGATATTGTGGCTGTTTCCGACTATAAGGCATGTGGAATATGAACTTTAGATAACTAAATACTTGGGTTTTTCAGACATTTTATTGGTTTACAAAGACAATAGGAGAGAATATTTGAAATTGGAACACCCCAGACCTGTGATAACCACAGTGAAAGCAGCATGACATAGTGATTAAGAGCATGCACTCCAGAGGCAGACTGCCTCAACTTGAATCTCAGGTCTGCCATTCATGAACTGTCACCTTAGGTAAGTCACTTTTCCTCTTTCTGCCTCAGTTTCATCATCTGTACACTGAGGAAGATAACTATACCTACATGACAGAGTTGTTGTGAAAATTAAATGAGTATGTAAAATTAGTTGACGACTATTGCAATGGCTTCTTTCTCATGAATTAATGCATAAGCAGGTATCAATTCACTGTATTTTATTCCATTACCACCTTGTAGAAGACTCTATGCTAAAACTTAAAAGCTGAAAAATACCTGAGAGATCTAGTCCAAGCCACTCATTTTGTGGACTCATACACTATAGTTCAGACAATGCAAAGTGATTTAAATACTTTCTTTTGGGGGAGAGTAGGGGAAATGAGGCACCACCAAAGAGGTGACATGACATTTGCTTACCAACACAATTAGTCCTTGGCCCATCCACAACGGGCTGGCAGCTCAGGTACTGGTAGGGAAGGAAGAAGTGTGTACAAACTAGGGAGAGCTAAATATTTTCTTGTACTAAACTGTTAGAGCCTGCAAATGCTCATAAACTATATATCGTCCACTGTTTTTCTGATAACAGAAATATTGTTTGTGGAACTATAAGGAAGCAAATCAAAAATCATGTGTAAACCAACTTTTTGGAGTGTATATGTATATGTGATGAGCTATAAGTATTTGTGTTTTTAACACTGAGACAATTCTGAACAGTTTCAAATGCTGGGCTTTTTTTTTAAACATTACATATCACCACATCATTAAACATTTTTACCACCACGTATTTAAATATTTTTAGAATGACTTTATTAATACTTTGAAAATATGGATGTACTATATTTAATAATTTCTATATTATTGAATACTTAAATTGTTTCTAGCTTTTTATATTAAACTTTGCTGTAATGAACATCTGGAAATAAATCTTCATGAGTATCTCAATTTTATATACCATAAGATATATACTTCTTAAAATTTCTAGTTGAAGAATTTGAATATTTTAAAGACTCTTGACAATTATCACCAGATTGCCCACCAAGAAAGTTGTAACATTTCTGCTCCCACCAACAGCATATTAAAATGCAAGTCCTACCCATCCCTGGAATTATCTTTTAAAACAAAACCAAATTAAAACAAGACTTCACTAATTTAAGAGGTATAATTTTACTTTCCCATTTTTTTTATTATTAATGAGATTGAACATTTTTTACTTTATTGGAGATTTTTGTATATTTTGAAACTTGTCCAAATCTATATTCATTTTATTCTACTGTTCGCCTCTATCTTATCTTCTGTATCCTTTTATTTTGCAAATACTGTTGCAAACATTCTTTTACGTACCTTTTAAATTGTATTTATAGTGGTTTTTTTTTTACATACCTTTTAAATTGTATTTATAGTGTTGGCATTTTATGTGGCCAGATGTGTCCATATTTTCTTTTTTGGTTCTGCCTATCTACTAGCACTCTCCACCCTGAGATTAGATAACCAGTCACCTTTATTCTTTTTTAAAATTGTTTTGTGCTTTTACTTTTTACAATGTAATCTTTAATCTATATAGAAATTGAGTATACTGTAAAGTGAGGCACTAACTTTAGTTTTTCCAAATGGTTAACCAGTTACTAGAGAATCATTGACTGAATAATCCTTCATTTCCCCATTGCTTTGTCTCCAGAATATCTATTTTATTCTGCAGATCTCTTAATAAACATATACACTAGTACTACACAGTTTGAAATACTCTATTAGCAATCAGGTGCTCTGTCTATCTTGCTCACCACTGTATACCTAGAACCTAGCGTAGTGCCTGGAACTGAATAGTCACTCAATAACTGTTTGAATTATGAATGAAGTGAAGGTTACTGTTATGCAAAAGTGGGAAGTGGAAGCAGACACCCTCTGGAATGGATATACTCCAAGTCAGGACTTGTGTGTAGGTGACTGTTGTTAGGCCACCAGGCCTGGGGCATCCTGTATATTCTGAAATACTCTGAGACAAGGAAACAGATAACAAATAGACATTACTTCCCAGGAAGCTTGAGATAATGGTGGAAAAAGCTTTCTCAAAGAGAAAGATATTACAGTCTCCATCACCTGCTAGTCAACCACACTACTTGGGAGACACTGTGACAAAGTGAATCTCATGTTTCTTTAAAGGTTGCAGGAAGCTGTGGCCATTTCTCAACATTCTTGTGTCCACTTCTCTTCCTCATGAGGCCTAACTCCTGTACATAATGCCTGATAATTTCATTGGGCCTCAATGTCATTATGCTGAGCTCCAGGGGTTGCATCTAGATCTGGAAGTGGAAATGGAGCTGAATGTTACTGAACCCAGTATATCCCCACAAAATAAATCTCCAATTTCTAATAAGAGCTTGTTCTCTTGTCATTTGGCCTCATTCACTATATAAAGCCCAGTTCAAATACTACTTCCTAGGAAAGACTTTCTTACTCCCTTTTCCTTCAACCTCCTCGCTACACTCGATCATACCACTTGCCCTACCATACATGATGTATTTGTTTGCAGATTTCCCCACTAAACTGATAGTTCCTCAAGATTAGGGATTGTGTCTATACCTTTAATATTCAGCATAAGACGTGGTATGTGGTAAGTTTGAGTAAATGTTTATTGAACTCAATCTGTCCTGTCACCTAATTATGGAGCAGCAAAAGGAATTCTGTTTAAATGAGAGCTCCAGTGAGTTATATATGAACCAATGAATAACAGAATCTTATTATTCTAAGGGCTAAGAGGACCCCTAAAAGTCATCTTGTCCAATATCTCCAATAATGCCGAACTTCTTCTATTGATACATTACCCTTGTGTCAGGTGGTTATCCAGACTCTATTAAACACTTAGTGATGGGAAGCTTATTACCTCTGGAATTAGCTTGTTTCATCACCAATAACCTTAGAGTTTAAAAATTCTACAGTTTAGCAAAAATTTATCCTCCTTTAGCTTCCACCCAGAACAAGTCTGTTAATCCCTCTTTCAAATATTTCAAGACAGTTCATGTTCCCCAAGTCTTCTCTTTTTCAGGAAAAACATCTCCAGTCTTCCAAATGTGACTCACATGATGTGGCTTTGGCTTCTTTCTCCATACTCCAGGGATAGCCTGACCACTGAAGAGTCAAGCAGGTCTATCATCCCCCTTGTCTTTCAGTCTACATTATAGTTACATTAGTTCACACAGCTCAGGATACAGTCATTATATGAGTGGCTTCAGCACAATGTAGACTAAACCCTCTTAATCTTTTTTATACTAGCTGCTGCTAAGCCAGACCCCTCCACCCACTACCCTGATGTCATGCAATTAGAATTTTTAGACTCAAGTGGAGAGGTGGTTTATTCTGCTAAATTTCATCTTGTTAGGTTTGACCATTGCTCCAGCCCTGTCAAGACCTGAATCCAGGTTCTGCCATCCATTGTGATCACTACCTTTCCCTGTTTTGTGTCAGCTGCAAACATGGTGAACAAGCAAGTCAGTGACAAATGTCAAATGAAAAGAACTTTGTGACAAGCCATCAGAGACCTCTTCCCAAATTCATTCCATGCCTGCCCCTGCACTTTACCAGTACCCAGCTTGTGTTTGTGTGCTATTCCTGCTTTCACTGTGCAAAGTCAGGCCAGAGTTCTACCTGGTGCCTTAACTTACTTCCAAACTGGAAGGCCTTGTCTTCATCAGCTCATCCCATAGTCGGCGCCAAATGGCCTGAGTGGAGAGGCCTGTAGAGAGAAATATCACATTTACTTGGCTGCCCCTTGGTCTCCATGAGTGAAGTACATCAGCCTTTTAATGTCCTTTTCTAGGTTCACAGGAGCAACACGGCAGAGTGGTAAAGAGCACTGGCTCTAACGACAGACTGCCTGGCTTTAAATATCAGCAAACCATAGTCTAGCAGTGTAACCCTGGGCAAGTTACTTAATTTTTCTGTACCTCAGTTTCCTTATCTATAAAATGTAGTTAATAATAGCAATTTCACAGAGTTGTTGAAAATATTAAATGAGTTTCTCCAGGTAAAGTGCCTAAGACAGTGCTTGGAACAGGGTTAGTTAGATGAATGTTAGCTGTTAACAGATGTGTCCAATGAGGGGTTTGGGAGGCAGCTTGAAAAATTAGAAAAACTAAGATTCAAAAGATCTGGGTTCAGGACTTCCCTGGTGCTCCAGTGGTAAAGAATCCTCCTTACAATGCAAGGGACCCAGGTTCGATCCCTGTTCAGGGAACTAAGTTCCCACATGCCGTGGGGCAACTAAGCCCACGTGCCACAACTACTGAGCTCGCGCGCCTCAACTAGAGGGCCCGCATGCTGCAAACTACAGAGCTCACGTGCTCTGGAACCTGCACGCCACAACTATGGAGCCCATGCGCCCTGGAGCCTGCATGCCACAACTAGAGAAGAGAAAACCCACACGCCACAACTAGAGAGAAGCCCGGGCACCTCAATGAAAGATTCTGCATGCCTCAACGAAGATCCCGCGTGCTGCAACTAAGACTCAATGCAGCCAAAAATAAATAAAATAAATAAAAAATGAATTAAAAAAAAAAAACATTGTAACTGAAGCTTATTTAAAAAAAAAAGGATCTGGGGCTTCCCTGGTGGCGCAGTGGTTAAGAATCCGCCTGCCAATGCAGGGGACACAGGGTTCGAGCCCTGGTCTGGGAAGATCCCACATGGTGCAGAGCAATTAAGCCCATGCACCACAACTACTGAGTCTACGCTCTAGAGCCCACGAGCCACAACTACTGAGCCCGTGAGCTACAACTACTGAAGCCCATGTGCCTAGAGCCCGTGCTCTGTAACAAGAGAAGCCACTGCAATGAGAAGCCCGCGCACCGCAACTAGAGAAAGCCCGTGTGCAGCAACGAAGACCCAATGCAGCCAAAAATAAATAAATTAATTTAAAAAAAATAACTTAAAAAAAAAAAAGATCTGTGTTGAGGAATTCCCTGGCTGTCCAGTGGTTAGGACTTGGTGGTTTCACTGCCGGGGCCTGGGTTCAATCCCTGGTCGGGGAACTAAGATCCCGCAAAAGATCTGGGTTCTATTTGGCTTTGCTATTAATCACTGTGTGCCTGTGGTTTCTTTTTTATTAGTATAATAGGGATCACATACTTGTTTTATGTTTCACAGGACATTGAGAAATCAGATAAGAAAATAGGTGTGAGGGTACTTTTTGAAAAGCATGAAGTTCTATGCAGGTATCAGGTGTAATATTTACCTGAAGAACATCATGGTGCCTTGCTTACAATCAGTGACTGAAAAAAAGACAGAAAAACACTCACCTTTCTTGAGGGCAGTTTCCTCAATCCTCTCCAAGTAATATATATTGAGCAGAGGTAAGATGCTTTGAAGTATTGGGCCTGGGAGGGCTACAAAAACCAAACATAAAATTTACTTTTTTCTCCCAGAGTTGCAAGCATTATTTATCCTACTGGAAAGGAAAACAGAAGGGCAGACTTCTCACTTGACGAGAGGAACTTATAGAAGCTAACCTAAGTTTAATTCAAACTCTGGTCCACTTATCTTCAGCCACTTAGTTGGCAGCTGGAATTTCAGGGGCATGCATGTCTTCAAGGGTGAGATAATCCCACAAAGCAAGCTGATAGGCTCATTTAGGAGCTGGCAGTTCACTTCTGCCCAAGTCTAATGGACCATTCCGCATTTAAAAGGTTCTTTTGAATATGTGTGATTAAAAAAAAAGTCCTTCATAATCTGGGCCCTACTAACTTCTCCAGCTCCCTGCTTTGCCTCCTACACTTCAGCCATACTAAACTACTTCTTTCAGTTACCTAACTCCCTGCTTTCTGCCTGTGCCTTTGTCATGCTGTTCTCTCCACTGGGAATGTTCTTGCCATTTTCAGCATATCAATTACTCATCTTTCACGTATCACATGCCCTTTATTAAGCCTTTCCTGAATTCCCTTCCCACTCTTCCAAACTGGCCACTTCCATCCTTTGGGCTCCCACTATACCCTGAACTAGCACTTTCCTATGAAGAATAGAAATAATTAGGCTCTATACTCTTAATTCAATATATCTTAAAAACAAAACTTGCTCTTGCTAACTTCCCTAGATCTGAGAGGCATTACAGTATTGTGGCTAAATGGTTTAGTCTCTAGATTGGACAAAACTGGGTGAAATCCTGATTGTACCACTTAATTATGAATTCATGGACAAATTAATGTCTTTGAGCCTCAGTTTCCTCAATTTTAAAATTGAGATAATAATAACTACCTCTTAAGATTATTATTCTTATCCTGTCAAAAGCATCTCTGTCCTGCCAAGAACAAGTCTTAAGATCTTGATACTTCAGAAAATTCTTTCAAAACTTACATTCCAGGATCTCCTTTTATCTTTACTTATGCAATAACTGAGTCTAGATATCCAAGAGCCTAGTACAATTCTTTCTACATAGTAGGTACTCAATGTACCTGCTGAAGAAAAGCATTAATTCCCTATGCTATTATACTAATGTAGTCACTCTACTGCATTCAAGATAAAGTCCAAGTTCCATATCCTGGCATTCAAGGTATAACATACCTATTCTATTCCTCATTATATCCCTTCCTGCTGCCTTCACTCATTTTCCCCTCCTCTCTCTCTACACTAAGAAATGCTAGTGCACTACTTCCAGGAAGGCTTTCCTGGCTGTTAGCCCACACTGAGACCTTCCTCCAAAATAGCATTGCTTAGCAGGCCTCTTACTTGGCCCTTCTAAGAGACCTAGCTTGATTCTGTGTGACTGTCCACCTGGGCTAGGCCCATAGGAGCTCTTCCTCCTCTGTCCATAATGCTCCCTTGTTTAGCCATCCCCTCTCACAGCCACAGGGATTCTCATCCCGTTATTCACAAACTCCTCTGTACCTTTCTCCATTCTTCTTAAGCCAGGCTCTTCCTTGCTTCTTTCCAGCCCACATCTTCAATGCTTCCCCTTCCCAACTTCGGGCCTCCACCCCCAGTCCTCTGCCCTCGTAGCCAGGTTTAGCATTCTGGAAGGTCCAGGCTGACACAGCCAGATCCACTGTACCTTCTTCCACATTCCCCAGGATTTTTCTGAGCCTCCTGCACAGATCTGCTGAGACTTTTCTCCCATTGCCCATGAGTCAGCCTGACCCTACTCTTTTTAGCTGTTGGTCCAGGGCCTCCGCAATCCCCTCCCCCTCACTAGGCCTGAGGACTTCTAACAGTTTTCCCCCGGCAGACAAGGCACTTGGGCCTATTCAGGATCGGTCCCCACCACCACCACCACCACCACCAAGGGCCTTCCTCCATCCCTGGACCTCCTTAACCACTCCACAGTTTTGGGGCTCATTCCTGGAGGCCCAACCCCCCAAACGCCAGAGCCTTTTCTCCACATCGGCCTCCTCACGCGTATAACCCAAATCCCCCATCCCAGGACATCAAGCCCCCACTCCTGACCTTACACGGGCCTTCCTCCTCGCAAAGACACCACCACCACCATTCCTGAGGCCTACTCTAGACACCCACCCCCCCCCCCCACCCCGCAGGCCCAGGGCCTCCTCTCCTGCCACCCCCTCCCCCTCCCCGGGCCCTCGGCCTGGCCTGCCATCTCCTCACCCAACTTCAGCCCTGGCCTCCGGGCCCCACCCCCTCACACCAGCAGTCAGTCAGGCCCAAGGCCTCCCTCCGCCCCGTGCGGGCAGGCCTACCCCCAGAGCTCTCACTTTCCTCTCTTTCACTCTCACCGTCGGTGCCCAGGTCGCCCACCCGCGCTTTCCTCCTCAGCTGCCAGACTGCGACCAGCGGTACCCACCCCACGGCCCGGCCTCCTCGTGCCAATCCGCCTGCAGACCTCCCTCCTCCGTTACTCGGCCCACCCCGCCGCCGTACTCCCAGGCCCCCCAGCCGGGCTAGTCGGTTCACCCTCCCAGGCCCTCATCCCAGCGCCCTAGGCCGCCCGCCTCTGCTCCTCAGCCTGGGCGCCCTCAACCCAGGCCGGGCCTGGCGGTCTCGGCCGCTCTCAGGCCCGGGCCTCCTTTCATTCCACTCGGACCCAGGCCTCCTAGCGGCGCCGCACCCCCTCCCAGTTCGGGATCCCCGGGCCGTCGCCCCGCCTGGGGCCTCCGTGGCCCTTCCCGCCTGTCCGTCATTCGCGCCTCCGTCGATTGCTGATCTTCTCCCGGCCTCCCTTCACCCGCTCTCTGGCCCTTCCTCGCCGCTCCGGCCAATCCGAGCGGCCTCCGGCGCTCCGTGCCCTGCCCGTCAGTCCGTCGCTCAGTCAGTTTGGCATCCGAGGCCCTGGTCGTCTGTTCGCTCCCTGCAGCCCCGGGCCGTCAGACAGGCCTCGGCGCCCCAAGCCTTTCGGCCTCGCCGGCAGCCCCATCCCCTCGCTCTCCAGTCCACTGGCTGCCCTCGCCCAGCGGCTTGGCCTCCGGAGTCTCGGCCCCCGCGGTCTGTCAGGCAGACGCCGGAGGCCCCGCGCCGTCAGTCTGGTTAGGTAGCCCCGGGCCTGGCCTCCTGGCCTCCGTCCGGGCCTCGCAACCTCGGCCCCCGCCCCCAAGCAGACGGGCCATCCCTGACCGTCCGTTCGACATCCGAGACTCCGCAGCCCGGCCCAGCCCGAGTGTCACTTCGGTGCCCACAGCCCGGCTAGTCAGTCCTGCCTCTGTCGCCCGGCCCGCTTCGCCCCAGACCGGGCCTCCTGGCCTCGCCCCCCGCGCCCCCCGGCCAGGCCGCGGTGCGGGTCCACCTGCCGGTTTGGTCTCCGCCTTTACTGTACCCAGTCCTGTCAGTCACGGAATTCATGCTCCAACCCAACGGTCTGGCTTCCAGTGCCCCGGGCTGGGCCTTGCTCCAGGCCTCCCGGCCTCGCCCCCCGCGCCCCCCGGCCGCTGGGCCGTCTCCGCTCGTTGCCAGAGGTAGCCCCTCACCCCGCGACTTACCCCACACCCCGCTTTCCAGAACCCCCATATGGGCGCTCACCGCCCGCCCGCACAGCTCGAACAGGGCGGGGGGAGCGCTGGGGCCCGAGGCCGAGCTCTTCGCTGGCGCCGCCTCCCGGGACGTGGCCTCCATGGTCGTTGCCGCCGCTACCTCACAGAACCAGCAACTCCGGGCGCGCCAGGCCTCGGGCGCCGCCATCTTGGGGAGGTGCGCGAGCCCGAGAGTAGCATTCGCGGGCCACCATCTTGAAAAGGTCAGCAGTTAGGACGGTTCCATCAGCGATGTGGGGAAGACTGGGAATTGCGCTAAAGGAACATCGAATACTTCTGCATACCTTCCAAGTCTCTTAGAAGCCAGTATTTCAAGTAAATTCCCAGGGTCAATATGTTTGGGTCTGGCGTGACTAAGGGGATAATTCCTTCGCAAATCCTCCTCTGGTGCAAATACCAGCTACCCCTATTCCCTGCCTCTGAGCAGTAGTACATGCCAATCGGAGCGTGTGTTCGCGACCACGACTAGTCTGCCGCACTTCCGGCCAGATCGCCGGATATCCGTTGAGTGACCCTTACAAGTCCTTCTTGATCCTGAAGTGGAGTAGGTGCCGCTGTTGCTGCTCGTGTTGAATCCACAACAGCAGTCGGACATGGTGCTGGAGGAAGAGCAAAGGATGCTGGCCGGGTCCGGAGATCCCAATGAGGTAAGACCAGGCGAGCGACTCGACCCTCTTCGTAGCCCTGAGGCTCAGGACCTAGCCCGCCAAAAAACGTTTCCCGCATAGAGTTTGCAGGGTCGGGAGAGCTGGTTCCCCCTACCCTTCCCTGGAGTTCGTCGAGTGACCTTGGGCAAGTAGATGACTAGGCTTTCTCTGGGCCTTGGCTTCCCCATTCTGTAAATGTGGTGAAGGTTTAACGAGAGCGAAAATGCTGTGTGGACTAAACTTTTGTAAAAGCAGTGCCTGTATTTTTAGTCAGTCAGGTGTTCAGAGCCCCTAGTTTTGTCGGGTTTGGGGAGCAAGCGGACCAACCCAGACCTCGCCTCAGCTCGGGTGGGGAATCCTGCCATGTCTTCTGTGGAGGTTCCGGGCAGCTGGCCTTAACGCTAGTTTCTATGAAAACGTGTTTTCTTTTTCTTTGGGTGGAGGGAGGGGGGGGGGGTGTCTTTGGGGACAGTGTGGGGATGTGCGGTATAATTCTGTGATAAAAGAGGGAGCTCTTTCCCTGACTGAGAATGCCAATGTAATAATTTATTGGCTGCTTAACGATTCCAAGTGCTTTGTATGTACTAAATCATTTAAGCCACACAATAGTCCTGTGAGGTAAGTATTAGGTGCTCTCAGTGTTGCCATTTTACAGATGAGGAAAACAAGCATAGAGAGGTTAAATATCTTGTCTGAGGACACACAGCTAGTAAATATTGGAGCCAGGAATTGAACCCAAGCAGCATGGTTCCAGAGCCAAGACTTAGCCACAGTGTTACACAGTTTTACAGAAACCAGCTAGTTTTTTGTTTCCCATCACATTTCCTGTCTTTTCTTTGTTCTCTGGTCACTTCCCGACAGCTGTGGGTTCAGAATAGTTGGAAACTAGTTTATCCCATAATTTTTTCTAGTCTTATTATCAGAAAGAGGACCAGAAAGAAACGGAGCCAGCCTCAGGAAGTTCAGCTGGAAGTATACCAGAAAGTTAAGTAGGGCTCACCACAGCAGTAGATGAGGGAAAAGGGAGTAAACAAGTAGTCAATTTTAAAATAAGAAAACTGAAGTTTGTTATGAAGAACCTGTTCCTCTTGGAGATTGAATCTTTTTATGTAGTGTGACCTTGGTTTTTCTCATTGACATGAAGTTTTACATGAAGTAGTCCATATTCAGACTTGTATTTGGATTTGTTTTCCCAAAACATGCCATGATACTTTTGACACAAAATTATCAAAGACATAAAATGATCAGTGTAGTAGCATTGCTAATAGGGAAAGGATATAAAGGTCTTGCTTCTAGGATGCTAATTTCCGGTTTCTAACTCAGGCAGAATGTGATTTCAGTTTTCTGGAAAAACTTTATTCAGGATGAATTTTTTTTAAGAGCAAGGTTAAGAAACCTTGTTTAATGGAAAACTAGAATTTTACCTCCTAAGTAACAGCTTCATGTTTAGAAGACACCTTTGCTAATTGTAAGAATAAATAGCCTGGGTTACAGTTGAACCTGCCCTACCCCTCACTTGCAGCTTTGATGAGCTTTGGTCCCTTCACTGAAGGTCATGGTAGAGAATGGGGCAGATTGTATTGGAATTTTGAAAACACAGTGAAGGATCTCTGAGCTAGTTCTTTTTTTCTGTATGTATGCCTTTTCTTTCCCTTCCCCCAAATGTGGACACATGCATGCACGGTCAGGCAAATGCCTTACTTTTGACAGGTTGAGTTGCTAAGCCACAGATTTAGGCCTATGCTGTTGCTCCCAAGGGGAATTTTTTTTACACTGCTCCTCTTGGAAGGTTGTGCACCTGAATCAGGAGTAACAGGTAGGGCCTGATGTTTTCAAGCTTGTGAATGGAGTTGTGTAGACCTTTGGTGCACTTAATGTTGGTAGTCTACTTAGTGTCCTGGGAGCTCAGCAAGCCAAAAAGCAGCGACCGAAACTATCTTTAGTTAAGCTTTGGCTAAAGTAGAGTTTAGGTTTGGCCATTTTCATGTTCCCAATTTAGGTTCAGAGCCTAGAAAAAAAAAAAAAAAATGTTAGCTTTCTTCCTAACTTGGTTTGGGGTGTGAGGATTAAATTTAGCTATTTCTGGTAATACTGGGACCTACCAGAATTTAGAATAAAATACTTAAGTTATGCAGATTCCATATGAACATCTGACAGCTTGAATCTTTTTTTTTTTTTTTTTCAGAAAAAATTAAAACATTTAATGGGCATTAATATATTACATATACACTACAGATACAGTTAGGTATTAAATATAGCATAGTATTTGCAAAATCTATACATTAAAATTGATATGGCAGTTTTAATATGACAGCTTGAATCTATATCAGAAAATGTTTAATTAGTGTTTGTTACTCCTAAACTGGGAGCCCCTTAAGGGACTGTTGTGATTAATCAAATCATTACAGATATAAAAGTGCTTATAAACGTTAGAGTGTTGTGCACACTTAAGTTTGTTGCTGATGAACGTGAAATTGTGTGTCCTTGTTGAAATATACCCAGGACTTGTTTTAGTCAGGTAGGGTAAGGTTACAAAAATGGAGACAACTTTTTTTAAAAATTTAAACTACTTTATAATTTATTAAAAAATAATTTAAATTGTATAATTGGTAAAAAGTTGTTTATATAAGTGGCCCTGTCTAGAATGATATTTATCACCCTTCTTCAAAGCATAACTAAGATGAGACAACTGTTTTTGAAAGAAAAGTTTATTACTTATAGTTCCCAAGAGAAGGGGGCCGGCCATACCACCCAGGGCCACATGGGGAAGTGCTTGGATCAATCAGGAGCAGAAGGAAAAAGGAATGAGTGAGGCAGGATAGGTGTGCTCTAGCAAGTTTAAGATTGGATAATTTCGTGGTGGGCTCTGGGCTTTGGGCTGGTCCCTGTTTGTTTGACACTTAGCCCTGATGTGATTAGTGCAGGGGCAATCATTGGTTTAGTGTAGGAGAGTTAGAGAAAGGTGGTTGGTGAGAAGGGTTTTGGATTGGTTGGTTTGCATACGAAATGCGTGCCCCCAGGCAAGTTGTTTGCTAACTCTAGAAATTAGCCAGTCCTGGGAGGGGCTGTCTCCAGGATTAGCAAGTCTCCTAAAACATCAAATCATCATAAAATACAGAAAATTTAAAAAGATTAATAATGTCTATCCTCAGTGATTACAACATCAATGTGATTGGGAATATACGTGTTATAAAATTGCTGCTGACATTAATTTTGTTTTCGTTTTGTAGGAAGAAGAGGAGGAGGAGGAATTAGTGGTAAGAGCTGTCTCAGGTTTGGAACCTTCTCAGTAAAAGAAAGTTTGAGTTTCATGAAACTCTAAGGGCAATTTAAGGATTCTTGACACCTTAGAGAGAATGGGAGTGGAAAAATCCTTTAATACCTCCTGTACAGTGTTTGGGGGGCGTGTGGGCCTGGGAAGCTGAGTCTTTTCTGTGTTTGGGGCTTCTCCAGTCATGGTATCAGGGAGCAGAGTAGCATCTTGAAGGCCTGGTACTCGATCATATGCTATTTGTGGTTTAATAAAAATTCTAGAAGGAACCTTTCTTAGATTGTCCTTCTCCACGTAACATTGCCTTTCTAGCTGGGCAGCTGGGGTGCATAGGCCTGGTTGTCAGACGAGGGGAATTGAAATTCACAGACATTACATATCCCAAAATGCTGTGTTAACAAGTAAGGCCTCCTATAGATCTACTTCAAGTTTGGCCAGGTTTCCTTTACCACCTTGTTTTTCAGATAGGACTGAGGCTTTCAGTGCATACTGGCAACCCTGGAAGGCAGGAATGTGAAACTTTCCCCTACTACTTAGCATCAGAATTGAATGGGAGACCCCATTCTGCCATTTCTGGCGGCAGTGTGGCTCTGCCAGCTGGCCTTCTGCACGGTAATTCAGAGGCAGCACCTTGGTTTGGTGGTTGTATTAATCAAAGCTTATGATTTGTGGGTTTCCTAAAACCCCCATTTTGGTTTTCTGTGTGTGTGTGTTTCTCATTCAGGATCCCCTAACAACAGTGAGAGAGCAATGCGAGCAGCTGGAGAAATGTGTAAAGGCTCGGGAGCAGCTAGAGCTCTGTGATGAGCGTGTATCCTCCAGGTCACAGACAGAGGATTGCACAGAGGAGCTCTTTGACTTCTTGCATGCAAGGGACCACTGCGTAAGTCAGCCTAAGGTCAGGAAGGGGAAAGCTTACAGTGGCCAGGGAAGACTTGGTGCTGACCACCTTTTCATCCTAGAGGCAGGACAGTGCTGAAACTGAGGCTCAGAGAAGAGAAGTGATGTTCTAATTTACACTGCTAAACAGTGGGGAAACTGGATTTTGTATTTTTAAGTACGAAAGGCTACTCTTTAAAATAATTTATATCCTCCGGTGTGTCTTGTACATAATAGTTGGTACAAAAGTTGTTTGTTTGTTTGTTTGTTTTTAAGTAAACTTGTGTTTGACTCCCTTACATATAACAGTAAGGTATTTTAATAAATTACAGGGTAGGCAAAGTTCAATATGATTGTTTATGTTAAAACTGATTGGGTGGCTAATAAGCATATGAAAAGATGCTTAACACCATTAGCTCTTAGGGAAATGCAAATAAAAACTACAATGAGATACCACTTCATACCACAAGAATGGCTATAATCAAAAAGATAGGGAGAAATGGGTGAAGGGGGTCAATAAATCAATAAACAACTCCCCACTAGTTTATAGTTTAATAGTTTAAATAACTATTAAAATAGTTAATGATCGCCACTCAGGCAACTTTCATAATTTATGCTTCAGCAATCCCAATTTAGGTATTTTGTTTTAATTCTATAATATACAATGCAAACACACAAATGTACATGTATAACATACTCATACACAGGCTCATATTAAACACATTGTGATAGTTAAGGAAAAAATTTTTTTTGTTTGGTTTTTTTTCTGGCTGCACCACGTGGCTTGCAGAATCTTAGTTTTCCGACCAGGAATTGAACCTGTGCCCCCTGCAGTGGAAGCACAAAGTACTAACCACTGGACTACCAGGGAATTCCCTGGAAAATTTTTTTTATAAAGACAAAAATCCAACTGAAATCATACTGTTTAGAGATTACCACGTTTTCTGGTATAATACTATCAGATTTTTAAACAAATATGAAATCATAATAAACACATTTACATGTAAAATATTATGAAGAGGCATTATATTCCTTTCCATTGATGTATGTTCATATTTTATCCATCCTCTGGTTTATATACAATTATTCATACAACTTTTTTTTTCAACATGATTTTAGTGGAAAGAGGGAACATTTATATACAATTCTCCATATCATGAAAAAAAATGTGTTGGTGATGTGGAGAAACTGGAAGCCTCCTATACACTGCTTATGGGAATGTAAATTGGTACAGCCCTATGGAAAAGTCTGGCAGTTCTTCAAAAGGTTAAACTTAGAGTTAACATATGACCCGGCAATTCCACTCGTAGTTATATACCCAAGAGAAATGAAAACATCTCTACACAAACTTATATACAGATATTCATAGAAGCATTTTTCGTAATAGCCATAATTGGAAACAAAACAACTGATAAATGGATATATAAAATGTGATTTATCCATATAAAGGAATATTATTTGGCAATAAAAAGAAATAAGTACTTTACTCAAAAAATTAAACATAGTACCATATGATCCAGCAATTCCACTTCTTGGTTTACACCCAAAAGAATTGAGACTCTGTTCAGGCACTTGAATAGATATTTGTGCATACATGTTCATATTCATAGCATTCACAATAGCCAAAAGGTGGGTGCAACCCAAGTGTCCATTGGTGGGCTGGATAAACAAAATGTGGTATACACATATAATGGAATATTATTGAGCCTTAAAATGGAAGGAAACTGACACATGCTATAACATGGGTGAACCTTGAAAACATGCTAAGTGAAATAAACCAAACACAAAAGAACAAATATCATTCCATTTATATGAGGCATCTAGAGTAGTCAGATTGATTGAGACAGAAAATTGAATAGTAGTTGCCAGGGGTTGGAGGGAGGGGGAAATGGGAATTATTATTTAATGGGTAAGGAGTTTCAGTTGGGAAAAATGAAGAAGTTCTGGAAGTTGATGGTTGCAGAACAATGTGAATTACTTAATGCCACAGAAATGGATAATTTAAAATGGCTAAAATGGTAAATGTTATGTTATTTAAATACTTTTATGAGGCAACACTAGGTTAAGATCTGGGAATGAGACAAGCATAGTCCCGTTCTACACTGAGTTATAAGCCAGCAGAGACAGAAGTAGAACGGTTAGTAAACTGGTAAATCTCTTGGGTGTAACCTCAGGATGGCCTTTACTGACTCTTCTATTTAAAGTTGCTATTCCCTCCCCCTGCCCCTATTTTATTTTCCTCATAGCATTTATCACTACAAGAAGTATATATATATTATATTTCTCATTGTTCTCTAAGTTCCAGAGGAGACAGCGATATTGTCTTGTTTACTGTTGTGACTCACTCAGCACCTAGAACAGTATCTGGCATATAGTAGATGTTTTATAAATATTTGTTGAATTAATAAGCACTGTGATATGGGAGGCATAAGTTTATGTGGGGAAAACAGGAGGGACAGGAGCTTGTTAGAGACAGCTTGCAGGAAATAACATGTAAGTTTAGATTTTGAAGGAAAATTAATAAGATGAAAGAGTTCTGGTTAGAAGGGAGCTAGGATTCAGGTAATTGAAAGGAGTTCACTAGGGCTCACGAAGAGTGTGGGGGTGTCAGAAGGCAAGTGGTGGGAGGAGAGGCAGTACTGTTCCAGGTTATGAAGGCCCTTGGAACTCATGACATTAGAGATGCGAGTTGATGACATCCTTTTCTTTCCCCCATCTAGGTGGCCCACAAACTCTTTAACAGCTTGAAGTAAGTGTGCAGATTCGTTCACCCCAGGCTTCATCACCCGGGCTTCGGGATATTTCCTTATGGTTTGGAACATGCCATTTGTTTCTTATTTGTGTAACTAAGGTCATGTGAACCTCAAGGATTTTTGGCTTAGGCTGGTAGCTTCTGTGTAATTATCAATGATTCCATCTTAATAAAGTCCAGTGATCAGCAGTCTTGCCTTCTGTCCTTTTTTTTTAATTTAAAATTTTCAAGCATAAGAATAGACAGAATAGGGCTTCCCTGGTGGCGCAGTGGTTGGGAGTCTGCCTGCCAATGCAGGGTACACGGGTTCGAGCCCTGGTCTGGGAGGATCCCACATGCTGCGGAGCAACTATGCCCGTGAGCCACAACTGCTGAGCCTGTGCGTCTGGAGCCTGTGCTCCACAACAAGAGAGGTCGCGATAGTGATAGGCCCACGCACCGCGATGAAGAGTGGCCCCCACTTGCCACAACTGGGGGGGGCCCTCGCACAGAAACGAAGACCCAACACAGCCATAAATAAATAAATAAATAAAATTTAAAAAAAAAAAAAAAAAAAAAAAAGAATAGACAGAATAATAATTAACCCCCATGTACCCATTACCTAGCAAGTATATCTCTCTTAATGATAAGGACTTAAAAATTTTACCTTGATGCCATTATCACACTTTAAATTAACAGTAATTGCTTAATATCATTAAATACTCAGTTCATATGAACGTTTCTTTTATCTCAAAAGTGTCTTTTGACAGTTTTTGGTCTCAGTGTCCAACAAGATTGCTTTTCTTCCTTCCTTCTTTCTCCCCTCCCCTCCCCTCCCTTTCCCCTTTTTCTTTTTTATTATTTGAAATCTATAGATGGTTCATTTCATTTCATTTTTTGGCTGCACCATGAGGCATGTGGGATCTTTGTTCCCCTACCAGGGATTGAACCTGTGCCCCCTGCATTGGGAGCGCAGAGTCTTAACCACTGGACCACCAGGGATATCCCCAAGATTGCTTTTCTTTAAAAATATTTTTTGGGGGGCTTCCCTGGTGGCGCAGTGGTTAAGAATCCACCTGCCAATGCAGGGGACACAGGTTCGAGCCCTGGTCCGGGAAGATCCCACATGCCGTGGAGCAACTAAGCCCGTGCGCCACAACTACTGAGCCTGTGCTCTAGGGCCTGTGTACCACAGCTGCTGAAGCCCGTGTGCCTGCAGTCCATGCTCCGCAACAAGAGAAACCACGGCAATGAGAAGCCCACACACCGCAACGAAGAGTAGCCCCCGCTCGCCACAACTAGAGAAAGCCTGCGCGCAGCAATGAAGACCGAACGCGGCCAAAATAAATTCATTAAAACAAAAAAAAATTTTTTTTAAGGGGGAGGGGAGAGGGGTACTGGAGTCAAAGCAGGGTGAGAAAAGAGCGCCTGGCTAGGCGGTGCTGAAAATGGAAGATTTGTTACATACATGGGGAATTGATCCAATAAGTAAATATATTGAAGATAATGAGAGCTAGCAGAGAATGGAGTTACAAATATAGGAAAGGATAAAACCAGAATGAAGCCTGCAGTGTTATTTGTATGAACTAAATAAATACAGGTTTCAATTTTAGTAAATACAGATGCCAATTTGTGTATGTAGGGAATATATATATTCCCTACCTTGGCCCACAAAGAGGGCTTCATTCTCCAGTAAAAGGAACCAGGGCTTCTTGGAGAAATGGGTGATTCCAGGGCTGGGATGGGGAAAGTATAAGATGAGCCTGAACATTTGTTCCAGAAAGAAGGAAGTGCTCAAAGAATGATAGGGACATACCAAGAGTATAGCCAAATCTGGGACGATTTGAGCATCAAAATATATAATGAAAGTACTGGATTATAACTCATTGAATAAAACAAATCTGTGAGCCATACTAATAAATGAATCAACTGAAAGTTCGGTGAGAAGGGGATACATATTAATTACAAAAGAAGAAAGTACACTGTAGAAGACATGCAGACAGCTTAGATGAAAGCTGGCGTCACCAATAATGGGACAAATAATATAGGAAGAACAGCAGCACCGGGATTTCTGCGAGAAATAGATAAGATGAATCCAACCAAGATAAATCAAATTGAGGGACATTCTATAAAATTGTTCACTGTACAAAATAATCCTTAACTTGTGTCGAGGGTGTGACAGTCAAGGAAAGACTGCAGAACCATTTCAGATAGAAGGAGACACATGCAACATGTGATTCTAAACTGGATCCTTTTGTTGTTAAGGATTATTGAGACAATTGGTTAAAACTTAAATGGGGTCTGAAAGATGTCAATGATGTATCAATGTTAAAGTTTGAAATTATTAAAAATAAACCACAGTAAGTCCCAAAGGTGTAGAACAGAGGCCAGTTTCAGACTTAAAGCAACAGCTAGTGCTGTGAGCCATCCATAAGCTTATGTCTAGTGTTAGGACATGGCATATTTCCCCATAAAAACAGTAAATAGTGATGAGGCTCTGAAGTATCACTAATAAGGTATGTTGCCCAAGGGATAGGAAAAATGTTGCCTGTTCTAACTGGGGAGACAGGCTAGGTCAGCACTCTCCAATAGAACAGTGTGCAATGATGGCAAAGTTCTATTCTGTATTGTCCAATATGCTAATGTGGCTAATGAGACTGAGGTACTGAGTTTTAAATTTTATTTAATTATAATTAAATTTGAATTAATTTATATTCAATAGTCTTGTGTGGCTAGTGGTTATCATATTAGAAAATTGCCTTTTCACTGCAGTCAACTGTTGCTATGTGGAAATGCACAGCCACTGTTGCCAGATCAGTTGTTTTATGTGAAATCTCCCAATTTTTAAATGTGGACAACCAACTTTTTGAAAGCATTAGGCCAAATAAAATACATCTATGGGCTGGCTTTGGCTCACTAGTTTGCAGTCTCTGGTTGCACATGAGAAAGACCTATATGTAAACAGTCATACACAGAAAGTGAGCCATGCCAGAAATGAGTGCCTTGTGCTTCAGAAGTAATCAGCATACTGATATTCAATATAGCCTGCAAGACTGAGGCTTCATAGACAAACATGGCAATGGAGCGTCTGAGAATCTGAAGGATTATGTTTGTAAAAATGGGGCAAAGGTCCACTTTAACCTAGAAGCTCTTTCAACCTATTGTCCTAGCTACAGGGATGGCCAGCATTTTCCAGCCATTTCTGACTTAGAACCCATTTCACGGTGATGTATAATCCTCACAAATACCTATATACAGGGTGCTATTATATTTGTTGTATGTAATCTGATCATTTTCAAACATCTATTAAATTTTCAAACATACAGCAAAGCTGAAATTTTACAGTTAACAGCCCTAAACTCATTACTCAGATTTTAGCGAATATTTAGCAAAGTGTTGCTAGTTTTATCATAAAGAGGAGGGAATTACCAGAGAGAAAGCTCTGAATCCTGCTTAGAGGATGCTTAAGTCTGTTGCTGAATACTAAGCTGCAAATGAATAGAATGAAACTCCATGTAGCCAGGCAAAGAACTACTGGGTAGCTGTAAACTGAATAATTCCCAAAGCTGTAGGCAGAGGGCTAGGAGATGTTTGAGGTTTTTTTTTTTTTTTTTTTTTAATTCTATTTATTTATTTATTTTTGGCCGCGTTGCATTTTCCTTGCTGCACGCGGGCTTTCTCTAGTTGTGGCGAGCGAGGGCTACTCTTTGTTGCGATGCGTGGGCTTCTCGTTGTGGTGGCTTCTCTTGTTGCGGACCACGGGCTCTAGGCGCGCGGGCTTCAGTAGTTGTGGCTGGCGGGCTCAGCAGTTGTGGTTTGTGGGCTTAGTTGCTCTGCAGCATGTGGGATCCTCCCAGACCAGGGATCGAACCTGTGACCCCTGCATTGGCAGGCAGACTCCTGACCACTGTGCCACAGGGAAGTCCCCGAGATGTTTGAGTTTGACCAGCTAGAATTCCTGTTGAACTTGCACCTCAGCAGTAGGGCTAAAACTAGCCATAGAGAGAGGCCACTCAAGATAGACTATAACTAATCTTAAAAAAAGGAACCTTAAAAGGATCAAGCTGATTCACAAACAAACAAACAAAACCCTGACTGCCTGCCAGAACAAACTCCAAGACATTTTAAAGAAGACAACAAAATCCAGCCTTTAACAATGTAAATGTCACAATACCGAGCGCTCAGTAAAAAAAACTGCTTGACATGCAAAGAAGCAGGTAAATGTGACCAGGAAAAAAATAGTCAATAAACAGACTCCTGGGCATATAGCTGGAGAAAACTATAATTCATTTATATTTTATTTTTGGCTGCGTTGGGTCTTTGTTGCTGCATGCAGGCTTTCTCTAGTTGTGGCGAGCAGGGCTTCTCTTGTGGAGCACGGGCTCTAGGTGCATGGGCTTCAGTAGTTGTGGCATGCGGGCTCAGTAGTTGTGGCACACGGGCTTAATTGCTCCGTGGCACGTGGGATCTTCCCAGACCAGGGCTCGAACCCGTGTCCCCTGCATTGGCAGGCGGATTCTTAACCACCGTGCCACCAGGGAAGTCCCGAAAACTATAATTCAAAAAGATACATGCACCTCAGTGTTCACTGCAGCACTATTTACAATAGCCAAGACATGGAAGTAACCTAAATGTCCATCGACAAGTGAATGGATAAAGAAAATGTGGTATATATGTATACAACAGAATATTACTCAGCCACAAAAAAGAATGAAATAATGCCATTTGCAGCAACATGGATAGACCTAGAGATTATCATACTAAATGAAGTAAGACAGACAGAGAAAGACAAATACCATGTGATATCGCTTATATGTGAAATCTAAAAAAAAAAAAGAGAGAGAGAGATACAAATGAACTTATTTACAAAACAGAAATAGACCCACAGACATGGAAAACAAACTTATGGTTACCAAAGCAGGGGAGGGATAAATTAGGAGTTTGGGATTAACATGTACACACTACTATATATAAAATAGATAACCAACAAGGACCTACTATATAGCACAGGGAACTATACTCAATATTTTGTAATAACCTATAAGGGAAAAGAATCTGAAAAAGAATATATATATATGTGTGTGTGTGTGTGTGTGTGTGTGTGTATATATATATATATATATATATATATATATATATCTGACTCATGGTGCTATACACCTGAAACTAACACAACATTGTAAATCAATTATACTTCAATGAAAAATTAAAAAAGCAAATAAACAGACCCAGAACGACAGAGATGATAAAATAGTAGACGAGGACATTGAAATTGCCATTACAAATATGCTCAAGGATTTAATGGCAATCAACATAATGAGAAGTAGAAAATATAAAAATGAATCAAATAGAATTTCTAAAGCTTAAAAATATCTGAAATAAAAAATTCATTGGACAAGATAAAGGAAAGATTAGACACTGATAAAGAAGGAAGAATTAGTGTACTGGAATGTTCTTGAAGACAGTAACAGAGACTATAAAAACTGAAGGACAGGAGAAAAAAACACTAAAAATAGATGAACAGGGATTTCCCTGGTGGTGCAGTGGTTAAGAATCCACCTGCCAATGCAAGGGACACAGGTTCGAGCCCTGGTCCAGGAAGATCCCACATGTCGTGGAGCAGTTAAGCCCGTGTGCCACAACTACTGAGCCTGCACTCTAGAGCCCTCGAGCCACAACTACTGAGCCCACATGCCACAACTACTGAAGGCCACGCACCTAGAGCCCATGCTCCGCAACAAGAGAAGCCACTACAATGAGAAGCCCGCGCACCGCAACCAAGAGTAGCCCCCGCTCGCTGCAACTGGAGAAAGCCTGCGCGCAGCAACGAAGACCCAACGCAGCCAAAAATAAAAATAAATAAATAAAATAATAATAATAATGAAAATAAATGACTAAAGGAAAAGTAAGCTGAGGGACAATATCGAATGGCCCAGGAAAGAGAGGAAGAGGGGGAGGGGGTTAGTGGAGGGGAGAGAACAAATATTTGAAGCAGCAATAATTATAATTTTCCAAATTTGATGAAAATTATAAACCCACAGTTCCCAGAAGCTCAACAGACCCCAACCTGAATAAACACAAAGGAAACCAGAACAAGTCACTTATTTTCAACTTTTTGAAAACCAGTGATGAAAATCTTAAACAGAAAATATGTATTACAGGGACTTCCCTGGTGGCACAGTGGTTAAGAATCCGCCTGCCAATGCAGGGGACACGGGTTCGAGCCCTGGTCCGGGAGGATCCCGCATGCCGCGGAGCAACTAAGCCTGTGCGCCACAACTACTGAGCCTGTGCTCTAGAGCCCACGAGCCACAACTACTGAGCTCGAGTGCCACAACTACAGAAGCCCGCGTGTCTAGAGCCCGTGCTCCACAACAAGAGAAGTCACCGCAATGAGAAGCCTGCACACCACAATGAAGAGCAGCCCCTGCTCGCTCTCCGCAACTAGAGAAAGCCTGTGTGCAGAAACAAAGACCCAATGCAGCCAAAAATTAAAAAAAAAAAAAAAAAGATCCTGCATGCTGCAGCTAAGACCTGGCAGAGCCAAATAAATATTAAAACAAACAAATAGAAACCACTACAGCTAACATCATGTATAATGGTGAAATACTGAATGCGTTCCCCCTAAGAATGGAAGCAAGGTAAGATGTCTTGTCTACTACTGCTACTTGTGTTCAACAGTGTACTGTAAGTTGTAACCAGTGGAGTAAGACAAAGGAAAAAAAAGGTATACAGATTTGAAAAAAGAAGTAAAAGTGACCTCATAAAAGACACGACTTTGTGCACAGAAAATCTGAAAAGGTTTCAAAAAAAGTTACCAAAAGAAAATTGCATTTAACAAGGTTTCAAGATACAAGATCTGTTGACAAAAATCAATTGTATTTTAATATGCTAGCATTTTCCTGAAAAGTAAACAAAGTAAGCTTGCCACTTCAAGGAAAACAATTGACAGTATTTGTTGCCAAAGATAAAATCTGCGTTTTCAATGAAAAATTAGGATTTTGAAAAACTTGTATGCGCCACTGTGAGTTTAAAAGCTGCCTAACATTTAAAGACTTTTCTGATGAGATCAGTAGTGATATTAACAAATGTGATTTTTTAAAAATATATATTGTATAATGAATGTGAAAACATTAGGAAGATCCAGGACTTCCCTGGTGGCGCAGTGATTGAGAATCCGCCCGCTAATACAGGGAACATGGGTTCGATCCCTGGTCTGGGAAGATCCCACTTGCTGCGGAACAACAAAGCTTGTGCACCATAACTACTGAAACCCGCTTGCCTAGAGCTGGCGCTCCGCAACAAGAGAAGTCACCGCAATGAGAAGCCACAACGAAGAGTAGCCCCTGCTCGCTGCAACTAGAGAAAGCCCACATGCAGCAACGAAGACCCAACGCAGCCAGAAAAAAAAAAAAAAAGGAAGATCTGCATAACTCAGTGAACCAACAATTTCCAAATAACCACTGTAAGATCTGACAAAATTATGCATGATAGACCAACAGATCTTAATGTAACAGACTATGAAAAGTTCTTTGATATGATTTCAGATTCTACACTGCCACTAACCTTGAAGGAAACTATCACTTGTCAAATTTTGGTGTAGTATCAAAGAATATTCACAGTTACCTATAAAGGTTATAAAAATACCCCTCTCTTTTCTAACTACATATCTGTGTGAGGCTGGATTTTCTACATATACTGCAACTAGAACAACATATTACAACACATTGAAGAAGAATATCTGAGAATCTAGCTTTATTAAGCCAGACTTTAATTTGCAAGAGATTTGTAAAACAATGCCACTCTTCTGACTAAATTTCTTTCAGGAAAATATAATTATTTTTCATAAAGATATTTATGTTAGCATGTAATGGGCTTATTATTGTTATTTTTAATGAATAAATATTTTTTAAAATTTCTCAGTTTTAATTTCTAAGCTGGTAAATATTGATAGACAAAATAAACATCTCAATAATTCTCAATAATTTTTAAGATTTTGAAGAGGTCGCAAGACCAAAACATTTGAGAATCATTGATCTAGTCCAACCCTCTCTCCCTTGTTCCCCCAATTTCTAGATGGGTAAACTGAGGTTTGGAGTGGGAAGGGGCCCTTCCCAGGGAGATTGTGGCTGTGGTTCTGACACTCCATATTTGGTGTAAGCCTTTGAAAACAGGTGTGTCTGGGATACCTCCTCTCTAGTGTATTGACTCTTTCTTCACTGGATCCTTACCTGGATTTAAATGTCTTTTTTTTTAATTTAACTTTTATATTATAGTTGATTTACAATGTTGCATTAGTTTCAGGTGTACAGCAAAGTGATTTAGTTATACATATATCCATTCTTTTTCAGATTCTTTTCCCATATAGGTTATTACTATGAGCTTTTTATTTTTATTTTTTAATTTTTTTATAGATTTATTTCATTTATTTATTTTTGGCTGCGTTGGGTCTTTGTTGCCGTGCGCGGGCTTTAGTTGCGGTGAGCAGGGACTACTCTTTGTTGCAGCGCGCAGGCTTCTTGTTGTGGTGGCTTCTCTTGTTGTGGAGCACGGGCTCTAGGCAAGTGGCTTGAGTAGCTGTGGTGCGCGGGCTTCAGTAGTTGTGGCGCGCGGGCTTCAGTAGTTGTGGTGCATGGGCTTAGTTGCTCTGTGGCATGTGGGATCTTCCCCGACCAGGGCTCAAACCCGTGTCCCCTGCATTGGCAGGCGGATTCTTAACCACTGCGCCACCAGGGAAACCTTGAGCTTTTTTTTTAAAAAAGGCCTTTCTCTATACATGTACCTCCCTCCACCTTACAACTGCTAGGTCCCTGTAACAAACTTCTCAAAGAAATTGTTTACACTCACATCTCTTTCTCATTTTTCACTCCCTCATTCAATAAATATTTATTGAGAGCCAACAATGTATCATATACAGTTCTAGGTGCTGATAATTCAACAATGAATCAAACAAAATTCTTGCTCTTTAAATATTACATCCTAGTGAGGGGAGACAAATCCAGAAAAATTGTCCAGAACTTGTAAATGGGCAGAAGAGGATTACTGGGTGATCTTTTATTGTAGTGCTGGGGTATACCTTTGATTGACTTTACATTGACTAGGCTATCTTACAACTTTGTAGGAGTAGAGGTTAACTTGTAGAAAACTGATGGCAATGCAAATCTTGTCTGAGAGCAATGCAAATAATTCCTATCCATAGAAATGCAAATGAATTTTTGTCCAGTAGAGATGGAATTTAATTCTCTCTGGTAAAAGATAATCCCCAACATTATAGTTTATTGCTTAATAGGATATTAATGTTTTTGCAACTATTAGCAAATTCATTTCAGCATTCCTTTGGCTCATAATCTAAATCTCTGAAACTCAAATTCTCATTTGAACAAGTCTTACCATCTCACTGGTTCCCTCATTATTTAGGATAATAATGGATAAGCAGTTTATTATGATGAATAAAATCTTTGGCATGTGTTCATTTTATATTTCTATAAGTTATGTTTTTAACCTTTTGAAAATTATTATTTAGCACACTATAAGAAAATAAATACATATCAGGTGATAATAAGTCAGAAGAATAAAAGCAGGGTAAGAGGACAGCTATTGACTGGTGGTGTAGTATATACTAGTGTAGATAGGGTCAATCAGTCAACAAGTCCTGTACTTCTTTCTCTGAACTGTAAGGGGAATCCATCTTCTCTCCATCTTCACTGCCACCACACTAATGCAGACCATGGTCTTCTCTCATCTGATCTCCCTGCCCTACTCCCACCTACTCCGATCGCTGGCTATCAGATGTTCATTTGTAAAAACAATTATCTGATCATGACCCTCCTTTCCACTGGCTCCTGTGGTGGAGTCAAGTTCTGTGGAAGCTTAAAAAATTTGGGAGACCCTCTTTAAGAAAAATAATACAAAAATTAGGTACGAGCCTTGAAAAGGGCAGTGCAAATGACAGGTCCTGAAACTTAAGCTTAATTAGCTTCACTATAAAACCGCCTCTGCCTAGAAGTCTAGCCTCGTTTTTCTCTACCTCAGGATCTCTCTCTGTACTTCTGCCTAGAAGGCTCTTCTCGCTCCATTTTGCCTAACTAACTCCTTCAGTACTCAACTGTCAGCTACCAGTCCTCCCTGATCCCCCAACTGGGTTAGGGGACTTTACAGAGTCTGTACAAGCATCCAAACGGAGCCACCACTCTCCGCGAAAAATTCTTTTCCAGACCCTCAAAAGATCCCTACGCTGGGCTGGGTTTGCATCCGTGACGTATAGGTGGGCGGAGCCCCAGGAAAGAGGCGTAACTCTCTCCCCTTTTCGTCCGCAGTGGGGCGCACCACCTCTCCGGAACCTGCGCGTCTCCCTTAGCGGTTCCGGTCGGAATTACCCGGCAGCCCACGCCGACATGGCTGCGCTGGTAGGGAAAGGTGTGCGCGACATGCTGAAGCGTGCGGACTTCATGACGGTCCCGCGGAGACAACGACATAAGAAGAAATGGGTGAGGTCCCGTGGCAGCAGTGTCTCGCCACCACCCCTCGGGAAACTTCTCCAGCCCTCCCACTTCCCGCACCCCCAGTTAGGCTCGCTACTCCCGCGCCTCTGGAACGCCTTGGGCCTCCTTTCCCCCGCCCCTCAGGGGGCGTGACTAGGCGCCTCCCGCTCACATCTGTTACGTCATCGCCTCTGTCCGCCCTTTTATTTCGTCAGAAGTCTTCGGCTTTCCCTCTTAAGTCTGCAGACTCCGCCCCTCTATGTTACGTCATCACCTCCGTCCTCCTTCTTTCAGTTCTGTCACGCCTCTTGTTTCCCGGCTCTTGGTTACCTTCCCCTGGGCCCCCACTAACCCTTCCACTTCCCTTCCTCCCTCCCCCCTCCCCCTTTTTCCTCCTCCCTCTCCCCTCCCACCCCCCCACCCCCCCGCATGATCTCTTCTCCTCCTTTCCTCCTAAACCTTCCAGCCCGGCCTCTCTCACCCCTAGGAAGGTGACATAGCGACTTCCCCTTCCCTCCTTCCGCTGCCCTCCGGGAAAGGATTCAACCCCTTCCTCAGCCTCGAGCCGTCTCTGGTGCCCAGGAAGTTACAGTAGCCACCCTCCCGGCCTTTCCCCAAACCCAGGCAAAAGGTGCAGCGACTCCTCTCACCCCATGGACTCTCCCCACTTATCCAGAGATCCTTTCTCTGGCCTCACTTGTAGCCCTGGAATTTCTTCCATAACCGGCCAGCCCCCCTCCCTACCCCGAGCGATTCCTTCCCCGCCCCCACCGCCCCTCTCCCCACCCCCACCTCCCCTCTCCCCACCCCCACAGACTCCCCTGCGCCCAGGAAGATGTTCTTTCGAACCCTGTTCTCCACTCCTAGGAAGGCCCTATTGCCGGGAGCCTATCCTCTCGGGTTCGTCCTCTCCAAGTCCTTGTGTTGACCGGTTCCGCCTTGTGGCGTCACCCCCTGCCCGTCCGCGGAGCCCTTATTTCAGCTGGATCAGTCCCCTGAGAACACCATGTCCCTGTCCCCGAGGCCCTTACACTGACCAACACACTTATGGCTGTTACTGTGGTGGATACCCTTCAGCCCCAGTAACCAACCCGGTGACCTCCCCTCCCCTCACTCATGTGCCTTTGGAAACTGGCCCCATGATTTCACCTTCCATCACTCCTGGGACCCAGGGAACTTGCCCCATGATTTCACCTCCTGTTACTCATAGGCCCCTGGGAACTGGCCTCATAATTTCACCTCCTCATGCTCACTGGCCCATGGAAACTAGACCTATAATTTCCCCACCCCTTTCTCACAGGGTTTTGGAAACTGGGCCCATGACCTCCACTCTGCTCTCTTCCTGGTCCTCAGGGAGAAGTTATAATGATCCTCCTCTTTCCCCAGCATCTTCCCCACCCACTGGCAGCTTTTACCATGGCCACGTTAAGCATCTAGACGCTTGTGAACCTAAACCACAGCTTGACGCCCCTCTTGGGAAAAATTACTGTGGCTCCCCACTTTCTTCTCAGGCAGGCACATCTTCTTGTCCCAGCTCACCTCAGAAGGGCTCTTATCACTATTCCCATCTTCCCCCAGATGCCCGCATACCTGCCCCTGGGAGCCCTTACTGTGCCATCTGCCTACCCCCTGGGAGTACTGGCTCTCCTTGCTCGCCCCAGTCCCAGGTTTCCAGGAAGCCTTGCTTTGAGTCCATTTACTCTTGGGAGACTGGTGGGAGCTCTTATCTCTGCATAACCCCAGGCACTACAATTTCTGGTGCATCCTGTCCCCAGGAACCACCTCTTCCCCTGTCCTCCCACTGTCCTTGTTCTGCCTTCTTTCCTTCACCTCCAGGCAACCAGTTTATGTCTCCACCCCAGGCACCCCACTGCAGAAGCTATAAGGAACCCCCTCTCCCTGCCCCAGTTTGCCCCCAAGCAAAGTCTCCCAAATCCTCAGAGTTAAAACAGCCATGTGCTCCTCACAGATGTCACTCCCTGGTCACCCAGCACACTCCTCCTGACCGGCCCATGTCCCCTAAGGCCAGCACCTCTCCTCCACCTCCCTCCTGCCCTCCTGGTCTCTCTGGTCCTTCTTGTATGGTGACATCCATCAAAACTTGCTCAAATTCCTGCCCCAAAGAACTTCCCCAAGGGACTACCGCACCTACTGTGGTCCCTAGAACCCTCAAAACAGTTATCCCCACTTCCCTTCCCCTTCGCCTTCCTTGTGATCCTGTCTTACCCAATAGTTATGCTCAGACCAGCCCCCTAGGACCCCCCATTGGACCCCCCTGCAGTACCCATGTATATTCTGTGGTTTCCCCCACCCGCCGCAATCCCTGCCTACTCTCTGGTTCCCTCAATCAATCCGCAGTTCCCCTTCAGTGTCATAACCAGCCCGTGGCGCCCTCCTGTGGCACCTATAGCACTCCCAGGGGCCCACCCCAACCTCATCGCCAGCCTGTGGCGCCTCCTTGTTCTACGCATATCTATTCTTTTATCCCTTTGAGAACACCCTTTGACCCCCCAAATTTACCCATTGCCCCCCGAGCCTGGGGCCATCTTGATACTAGGCCCTGTGGCCTCCATGTCTACTCTGTGGCTTCTCGAGACTGCCGCAAGGAGTCTCCCCAGATCCCCTACAGCTGTCCTTTGTCTTCATCCAAGAGTTCCAGCTGTAGTACTAATGCGAACTGTAGTTCGACTGTTGTTATTAGTGAATGCCAGAGTAGTGACAGCCAGAGCAAGAACACCCTCCAAAGCACAAGTTGGAGCCAGAGTGAGAGTACCCATAGCCCTAGCACAAACTGGGGTCAAAGAAAGAGTTTCCATCTTAGTAGAAGTCTGAGTGGGAGCAATAGTACCCATCAAAGCATAAATCAGGAACAGAGTGAGAGTCCTCAACTTTTTGAAAGTCAGGGCCAGAGCGAAAGTACCCAACACAGCAAAAGTCAGGGCCCGATCAAGAGTGCCCTCCGTAACAGAAGTTGGAGCCGAAGCAAGAGTCCTCGCCGTGGCAAAAGTCGTGGCCAGAGCAAGAGTCCCCACCGTAGCAGAAGTCGAGGTCGGAGCAAGAGTCCCCACCATCACAAGAAATGAGGGCAGAGAAAGAGTTCTGACCAAAAATCCAGGCTAAAGCAAAATTCATAGACAGTAACAGGGCTGCCAGCCATAGCAAGCATCCCAGCTGTGGCAACCAGGACCAACTTGTGGACTCCTCAGCTGAGGCCTTTTTTACCTTTCAGTCTACTTCTGTGCTCTTCAAGCCTGACTCATGCCCCTCTCTGCTACCCTCATAGCAGTCATCCTGTAAGTCCCCACTTTTGTTGACACCTCAAGGTTTCTGTGAGCTCTCCTCATCCCACCTTCCTGGAGTCTGGGGACTTTCCCAAAATGACCCTCAGCCCTGTGATTCTGAGCATTGTGGTGTCAGTCACTGCATGACCTTAGGTAAGTTACCCTCATCTCTCCATCAAATGTAGAAGGTTGATATTTTTTGTGTCCCACTGCGCTATCTCTTGTGGTGCTCACCTAAACTAGGAGACATGAAAGTGCTTTAGAAAATGGAAGGACTGTTCAGAAAGAAAGCATCTTCTATTTTTAAGCTTGATGCTTCACCCAGGGCCTACACAGTTTCTACCAACCTTCTGTAGACTCTTCTCAAGAGTCCTCTCCAAGGCCTCAAAGGAGTACGCTCTTTATTGGTGACCCCCACATGCTATTGTGAGAGCTATAGCTTACTTTCACAACACGGAGACAGAAAGGCTGGTTCCCCACTGCTTGTCTCTCACACACTTCTTTGGCAGGCAGAGGCAGGATGCAAAGACAGAATGCAAAGACAGGAGTGGGCACTAGCTGGATCCACGTTTGCCCCAGCGCTCTGAGGTACTGGTGGGGTCAGGCAGTAGGGGATAGAGGCAAGACTGGAAGACCAATAGGCCTGTTCTCGTTCTTTTAGGCTGCCACAGAGCCCAAATTTCCTGCCACTCGACTGGCTCTGCAGAATTTTGACATGACCTACAGTGTGCAATTTGGGGATCTTTGGCCATCGATCCGGGTCAGTCTCCTCTCAGAGCAGAAGTATGGTGCACTGGTCAATAACTTTGCTGCCTGGGATCGTGTGAGTGCTGAGCTGGAGCAGCTGAGTGCCAGGGACTTCGTGAATGAAGCTATCTTCCATGGGGAACCAGAACCTGAGAATGGCCAAACTGCAGCTCCACCCCCTGCCTCCTGGGCCTGCAGTCCAAACCTTCGATGCTTCACTTTCGCCAGAGGGGATGTCAGCCGTTTCCCTCCTGCCAGGTAGGATCTGGAGTTGTGTCGGGGGCTGTCCTGAGTGTCTGCTGGAAGTAGACAGGAAGAGACGCAGCTCCTGTCCTGTTTAATAGGGATCTTAATACTGCTAATATTTACTGAGTACTTATACATGCTGGGCATTATCTCCTTTTGTTCTGTCAACAGCCCTCTGAGGTGGGTAATATTATTGTTTTTCTTTTACATTTGAGGAAACTGAGGTGCAGAGAAGTTAAGGTACTTACTTGCTTTAGGTCCCTTAGATAGTAAGTGGTGAAGCTAGTAAGTGGTGAAGCTAGTATTTAGACCCAGGCAGGCTGACCTCAGAACCTGCACTTTGAACCTGCTTAAGTGCCCCACTTCTACTTCCTAAGTAAGAAAAAAAACAAAAAACTAAAAACCTTTTTACATGAGCACCCTCTCCAGTTAAAATGTGTGTTATTTACAACTGCTTTCTCACTTGCCCCCATCAAAGTGAGTAGGACAAGTAACCTGATGATACCAAATAAGAGGTGGGACTTGCCTAGGAAATGGGGCTTGCTTAGGGACACAAAGTTAGTACCAGACCAGACTGGGGTAAAAAAAAGGAGACCTTCCAGTCATCTTATCCAATGCTCAGATGTATATGAAGTTGAATGAAAAAAGACTCTGTAATAAAATGCTAAATTGAGAAAAGGAGAGCTCAATGTTAGCTGTAGGAGGTGGGAATTGATCTTTGAAGGACTGATTCATTCATTCAACAAATATTTATTGTCTACCAAATGCTAGGCACTCTTAAGTGCACAGGTCCTCATGGAGCTTGCAGCCTAGTGAGGGAGATAACTGTTGAAAAACTATTTATGGTTGTGATAAGTGCTACAGAAAAAAAGTACAAGATGCTATGAAGTCTTATAGTTAGGAGATCTAATGCCGAGGAAGTGAAATTTAAGCTAAGACCTGAAAGCTGAGTAGGAATTAAAGCTGGTGGCATGGGAGTGGGGATGGGAGTGTGATGTGAGGCTACAGAAGAGGGCTGGAGCCAGATTTTGAAGGTTTTACAGGCCTTATGGGATCATGGACTTTTTCTCTAAAAGGAAGAGGGAGCCATGAAAGGTTTGTTTGTTTGTTTTGTTGGTGGTGGTTTTTTGTTTGTTTTTGGCCACACCATGTGGCATGCATGATCTTAGTTTCCTGACCAGGGGTCGAATCTGTGCTCCCTGCAGTGGAAGCTCAGAGTCTTTTTTTTAAAAATATTTATTTATTTATTTATTTTTGGCTGTTTTGGGTCTTCGTTTCTGTGTGAGGACTTTCTCTAGTTGCGGCAAGCGGGGGCCACTCTTCATCGCGGTGCGCGGGCCTCTCACTATCGCGGCCTCTCTTATTGCGGAGCACAGGCTCCAGACGCGTGGGCTCAGTAGTTGTGGCTCACGGGCCTAGTTGCTCCGCGGCACGTGAGATCTTCCCAGACCAGGGCTCGAACCCGTGTCCCCTGCATTGGCAGGCAGATTCTCAACCACTGCGCCACCAGGGAAGCCCGGAAGCTCAGAGTCTTAATCACTGGACATCCAGGGAAGTCCCAGCCATGAAAGGTTTTAAGCTGGGGAATAACATGATCAGATCTGAATTTTTAAAATATCATTCTGGCTGCTGTGTGGAAAATAGATTGGAGAGGGGCAAGGCTAGAAATGGGGTTGTAAATTAGGAGGCTTTTGCAATTGTCCTAGCTGCGGGTTTGAGGGAAGGCTGTATGCTTAAGAGAAGTAAGAGATGAGGTTGGAAAAGTACATGGGGGCCATGTGTGGGGATCTTGAATGTCAGGAGCTTGCAGGTTCGGGGAAGGGGATTTTCCTGGTGGTCCAGGGTTGCTCATAAATGGCTGGAATTACCAGGGCTGGGTAGCTTCAGAGATGTGCCTTTTAATTCATATTGCTGTAATTGCAGTATGTTCATCTGTTCTAGAGAACCACTGAAGAGGGTTTCTGAGTAGAGGAAAGGTAATGTACAGTGGTTAAGAAAACCTAGGTTTGGATCCTGTCTTCACCACTTATTAGACATGTGGCATTGGATAACTGAGCCTTGGTTTCCTTATCAGGAAAATAATCTGGAAAGTAATGGTAGTAATAGCTGACAGTATAGCTCACTATGTGCCAGCTACTGTTCTAAGTACTTGTCTTCTATTACTTCCTTTAATTCTTACACTAATCCTATCTGATAGGTACTGTTATTACAGATGAGGAAACTGAGGCACAGGGAAGTTGAGTAACTTGCAGAAGGTCACACAACTGATGAGCAACTGGGCTGGATTTGAGATCCAGGCAGTCTGGCTCTAGAATCTGGGTTCTCCTGCCTCACAGGGTTGTGGTGAGGATTAAAGGAAATGATGCGTATTAAACACCTAGTATAGTACCTGCAATATAGCACTCATAAATAGTATCTCTTACTATCGATGTTATTCCCATCAAGGTTGTGCTTTAGGAAGATCATTTTAGTCACTGTGAGGAGGGCATAGATTGGAGCAGGATTAGAGACCAATTTGGAGGCACTGGCTTTAGGCAGATCCATGGAGTAAGACCCATGTGGTTTCCTAAGTTGCCTGAGGACACCCGGAGAGTAGTGGGGGAAGCAGCCCTCTGTGTTTAAGTTTTTTTCCTTCTTGTCTTGATGGGCTCCCTGTAAATCAAGGGGATCTTAATCTCTTGGGAGTTCAAGGATGTACTTAGGGAGTCCAGGAACCTTCTGAAATTGAGAAATTGTTGTGCTGCTTTTTTTTTTTTTTTAGTTTATTTATTTTTTATTTATTTATTTTTGGCTGTGTTGGGTCTTTGTTGCTGCGCGCAGGCTTTCTCTAGTTGTGGCGAGCAGGGGCTACTCTTCTTTGTGGTGCGCGGGCTTATTGCGGTGTCTTCTCTTGTCGCGGAGCACAGGCTCTAGGCGCGTGGGCTTCAGTAGTTGTGGTGTATAGGCTCAGTAGTTGCGGCACAAAGTGTGATTTGACTTTGAAAATATCCTATCACGGCCTGAGCCCATTTGTGAACGCCAGAGGTGTTGTGACCTCAAGACTGGGGATTGTAGGTCTTGTAGCTGATTCTCAGTGGTGCTCTGTCTTATATCTTGTCACATCTTTCTTCCAGAGCCTTCCTGTCAGGTCAGCAAGGACCAAGTTTCTGCCTCCTTGAGGCTGTTGCCAAAGGCTGTCCGTGCTGAACCGTGTCTCAGGCTGAATGGCTGCACCACAGTTGCCCTTATGACAAGTGGGTTGGGAGTGAGAAGGCCTTCTGTGACAACAACCTGTCTGTTGTCCCTCTCTCTCTACCCACATGGGTGCTGCCTCTCTCCATGCCTTATTAGCTCTCATTTGGACTCTTTTTTCTTTTTTAATTAATTAATTTATTTTATTTATTTATTTTGGCTGTGTTGGGTCTGTGTTGCTGCGCGCGGGCTTCTCATTGCGGTGGCTTCTCTTGCTGCAGAGCATGGGCTCTAGGCGCGTGGGCTTCAGTAGTTGCAGCATGTGGGCTCAGTAGTTGTGGCTCACGGGCTCTAGAGCACAGTCTCAGTAGTTGTGGCGCACGAGCTTAGTTGCTCCGTGGCATGTGGGATCTTCACAGACCAGGGATCGAACCCGTGTTCCCTGCACTGGCAGGCGGATTCTCAACCACTGCGCCACCAGGGAAGCCCCTCTCATTTGGACTCTTGTAACAGCTTTCCCACTGGTGTCTCTGTTTCTAATTTGTTCTTTGTAGCCCACCTAGCTTTCTAAAACTCTAACTAGCCGATCATGTCATTTTCTTTAAAAACTTTTGGTAACTGCCTACAGGTTATAGTCCAAACTCCTTAGCATAGGGTTTAAGACCTTTTACAGCCTTGGCCTCTATCTGCTTTCCAACTTCAATCTCATGTACCTTGTATTTCTAACACACCAGATTTCTCACTGTGTCTGAAAGAAGGTATGAGTTTGCATGCATCTGTGCCTTTGCTTTTTCTTTTTACTTCTGCTTGGAATGCTCCTCTTCCCTTTTTTTTTTTAACCGAATGAAGACCCATTCCTTCATCAGATCTAACTCAGGTAACTGACTCTGACAGGCACAGTGGATGGCACTCTTTTCTGAACCCACAAAGCACTTTGTGTCTCAATATGTAACCTAATAAAACTGAGTTCCTACTACATGCCATTCACTGTTTCAGGTGTTGGGGATGTTATAATGAACAAAGCAAGACAAAGTCCCTACCTTCGTTCTAATAGGGAGAGAGAGAAGGGGTAAAATACACACAAACCTATACATATAAAGTGAATAATAAATACTTTAAAGAAAAAGAATGCAAGATAGATAGATGGGAGTAGGGGGCTGCTACTTTTAGATGGAGTAGTCAGGGTATGCCAGTGCCTCTTTGATGAGGTAACTTTTGAGGAGGACCTGAAAGAAGTGAGGAAGCAAATGAGGGATATTTGGAGGAAGAGTGTTGTAGGCAGAAAGCACAACAACTACAAAAGCCTGAGACAGGAGTATGCGTGGCTTAATTAAGGAATAGCAAGATGGCTGGTGTGGCTGAAATAGAGTGAGTTGATCTATGTTTTAAAAGGCTGCTCTGGTTGCTATGTAGATGAATGAGTGAGTAAGCACACAACTGAGTGTGGGTCTGAGAAATGAGTTTTTGCTGAGTAGAGCTCAGTAGCCCCTGAGGGCATGGACTTGTGACCTTGACTTCCAGTGGGTCTCCTGACTTGGAATTTGACTCTAAGGTGGTCTCCTCTCTTCTAGGCTTGGCAGCCTGGGTGTCATGGATTACTACCTGATGGATGCTGCCTCCTTGCTGCCTGTCCTGGCCCTCGGCCTGCAGCCTGGTGACACCGTGCTTGACCTGTGTGCCGCCCCTGGGGGAAAGACACTAGCATTGCTTCAGACTGGCTGTTGCCGTAAGTCAGAGGGCTGGTGTCTTGGCAGGGAGGGCTCCCGACCTCACCCAGTCAAGGGCACACTAAATATGATGGGCTTCTGGTCCGGGTCACAGGTAGGATAGTGCTTGCTTGCTAAGCTGGTGTGTTTTTTCTGTTTGCAATGATTTTCTCTCTTTCTCCGTTAGTTGGCCAGGGAAGACTGCTGAGCAGAGCAAGGTCTCTGAAGGCAGATTAAAACAGAGCCCTGATTAATCTACCACATGACACTTTCATCCCTCTGCATCTGTTTACTTTGTGTCTAAGATTAAGTTCCATTTCCTTAGCCTGCCAGCTAAAGTGATAAGATCTGGCTGCAGCAGCCTGTTATAGCTTTATCTTCATTTTTTAATAAATTTATTTATTTTTGGCTGCGTTGGGTCTTTGTTGCTGCGCGTGGGCTTTCTCTAGTTGCGGTGAGTGGGCTTCTCACTGCAGTGGCTTCTCTTGTTGCGGAGCACAGGCTCTAGGTGCGCGGGCTTCAGTAGTTGTGACTCACAGGCTCTAGAGCGCAGGCTCAATAGTTGTGGCGCACGGGCTTAGTTGCTCCAGGCATGTGGAATCTTCCTGGACCAGGGCTCGAACCCATGTCGCCTGCATTGGCAGGTGGATTCTTAACCACTGCGCCACCAGGGAAGTCCCCCGTTATAGCTTTACTGTGTCATTCTGCCCCAGGCTTTGTGTGTTTCTGCCAAAACCTGCTACTCTCTGTTGCCTGAATAAGCCTCCAACTTTGCCATGTTATGGATTCTCTCTGGAATACCCCCACTTTATCACAGCTGGCCTGTCAACGCCCTTTAAGCTTTCCAGCCTCAGCTTAAGTGTGCCACCTCCTGGAAATCTTCCCTCATGATCTCTGCTGGCCAGTTGAGAAGTGCTGCCTCTGTCTCCTGTGCTCCCACACCATGGGCATCACCTTTGCAACTGTTAGCACATTAGCCTTGCATCAGAGCTTTACTGGGTATGCATCTTCTTCCTCCTCAAGGTTATAAATTCCTTGAGGACAGGCCCAGGTCTTACTCAGTAGTATAGGCCAGGCTGGGCCTTGTACATTGTAAGTGTTCACTTCAGCCATCCATTGGCCGACATCCTGCCTTAAATAGGCAGTATTTTTATCTTGAGAAATATCCACAAGGGGGCTGTATTTTTCACACTGATCCTGGAGCTCAGCCAGGCTTAACTTGCCATATGCCCTAGCCTTTTTGTTGGGCCTGGATCCTTCTTTTCCAGTTCTCATTAGCCAACTTGCACAGTTTGAGTTAGCTTCCAGCCTCAAGGTAGGTCCTACAGGTGATTCAGAGAGGTACCACATTTGATCACTAGCTTCTGGCAGTCCAGAGAGAATGGAGAAGAAATGTTGATATGGTTTAATGGGTCCAATTCAAGGGAGCCCAGCCTGTGTACTGGGCTGTGTTAATCTGACTGAGTGCTGTGAGAATCCATCAGAAGGGGGAATGGATAAGGTAGGGTTACTTGGATGAGGAGGGACTGGAACTCAGAAGAGGAAGAAGGGCCAAGGAGAAGTAACTGAGAGTTGCTTTTCTAAGGTATGCTGAATCACCAACACCTCACCCTTATCCCAGCTCCTCACTCAAGTGACTCTGTGATCCCAAGGAGATAGGAATTACAGGGTAAGAAGGGACCAGCCCTCATATTTTATGGAGGGGGAAATTGAGCTCTAGAGAGATTAAATAACTTGAATCTTTTACATGAGTTGGAGGTAGAGGCAGAAGTGGAACCCAGCTTTTCTTTTCTCAGTTGATATCCTGCTGCAAATTCCTCTTGAGCAGAGAATCCAATTTTGACTTCTTTGAGTGCCCTCAAAAATTGGGACATATTTCTTTGTGGGAAGACTAAGCTGGTTCACCATTGGATAAGGTATGTGTTCTCTAGTTCTTCACCACAGTGCCCACTGCTCCCTTTCACTCCTTGACTTTGAGGCCAGGTGTCAATTGCCATTTATCATTAAGCTTGCAGTAATAATATTTCTTATAGTAGAGCCAAGAGCAAAGTGAGATATTTCTTGAACTCATGTCTATCACAAAAGGGAAAATGAAAGGAAGATGATGAATCATTTAGGATTAGGTTTGGTCATATACAAAAGAAAACTCAACTAACCGGCTTAAAGAAGAAATGTTTATTTCTCTCTTACATAAGAGAGCTGGGATATAGGCAGTCCAGGGCTGGTATGGAGACCCCACAATTATCAGGGGACTATTTTATTGCTGGCTTCCATCCCCAGGATTGCCTCATGGTCCTCATAACTGCTGGAACTCCAGTCATCACATTCAAATTCCAGGCAGGAAGAAAAGACTGGACAAAAGGGACACATCTCCTGATTGTATCAGCTCCTTTTAAACGTTTTCCCGGAAGTCCCACACAATAATTCTGCCTACAACTCATTGACCAAAACTTAGTCATTGAGTCTTACTTAGTTGTCAAAGGAGGCTGGGAAATGTAGTCTTTTGGGGAATATTGCTTCCCCCTCCCTCAAATAAAATTGGAGTTCTATTACTAAGGCATAAGAGGAGAATAAATTTTGGGTAAGTAATGTGTAGTATCTACCAAAGATGAAGAGAGACACATATTTCAAGAAAAGTGGGAGAGAACGTATTTCTTTAGAAATAAATGTTTTAACCTGGTCTGCTTTATTTATTTACATAACCTTTCTGGCCTATGTCGGTGTTTGCCTTTGCAGCCCCCACTCCAGAGTGTCTAGTATTGTGCTGTGCATGTAGTAAACGTTTCTCCTCCACCTGCCCCTGCCCCTGGGGTCTGCATTGATTGGCTATGCCTGAGAATTGGTCTGACTCTCTATTAGCACCATTGCTGGTGGGATGTTTTCTTTTGCTGTGGCCTCTGAAGTTGCTTTATTCCTGCGGGCATAAGATGTTCATACTACCCAAAACGTCTATAGATTCAGTGCAATCCTTGTCAAGATTCCAATGGCATTTTTTACAGAAGTAGAAAAAACAATCCTAAAATTTATGCTCCCACAGGCAATCTCGCTGCCAATGATCTCTCCACTTCACGAGCAGGCAGACTACAGAAGGTCCTTCACAGCTATGTGCCTCAAGATGTCAGGGATAGGAATCGAGTTCGAGTCACATCATGGGATGGCAGGAAGTGGGGAGAACTGGAGGGGGACATCTATGACCGGGTGAGTGATTCCTGATCTGGGACATCCAGCTAGCCAAATCTGGCATCCCCATCCTGGCTCTAGGCCCTGAGGGGGTAAGATCTAGCCATATATATTTGAGGATGTATGGCTGACTGTGGACCTGGCCAACTCTCCATGGATGATTTGGTGAAAACAGCCATCTGTAGAATTGTTAGTTCAGTTTAGATAACTGGCTACTATCTTCATTAGAGGCAGTTAGCAAAAAGAGTTTGAACCTGTCTGACTGGAAAAAAAATTATTAGGCTTATTTTATTTTGCAACTCACTTGGTTACACAGTAACCCTCATTAAATTAATATGAATTATCTCATTTATTTTTGAATATTAATACAGTACATGGTACAAAATGCAGAAGGCACAGCATGGTATCCAGGGAAAAGTATGTTTCCCTCTTACTCCTGTCTCACAGCCATCTACTTCCTCTCCCTATAGATGACTATTGTCTATATTTTCTACTGTATCCTCTTAAAATATTTTCTTTGTGTATATACAAATATAAATGTGTATTTTAAATCTACAAACAATAAATGCTGGAGAGGGTGTGGAGAAAAGGAAACACTCCCACACTGTTGGTGGGACTGTAAATTAATGCAGCCACTATGAAGAACAGTATGGAGGTTCCTTAAAAAACTAAAAATAGAACTACCATATGACCCAGCAATCCCACTGCTGGACATATACCCTGAGAAAGCCATAATTCAGAAAGAGTCATGTACCATAATGTTTATTGCAGCTCTGTTTACAATAGCCAGGACATGGAAGCAACCTAAGTGTCCATTGACAGATGAATGGATAAAGAAGATGTGGCACATATATACAATGGAATATTACTCAGTCATAAAAAGAAATGAAATTGAGTTATTTGTAGTGAGGTGGATGGACCTAGAGTCTGTCATACAGAGTGAAGTAAGTCAGAAAGAGACAAACAAATACCTTTTGCTAGAGAAAAACAAATACTGTATGCTAACACATATATCTGAAATCTGAAAATAAAAAAATGGTTCTGATGAACCTAGGGGCAAGACAGGAATAAAGACGCAGACGTGGAGAATGGACTTGAGGACACAGGAAGGGGGAAGGGTAAGCTGGGACTAAGTGAGAGAGTAGCATTGGCATATATACATCACCAAGTGTAAAATAGATAGCTAGTGGGAAGCAGCTGCATCGCACAGGGAGATCAGCTCTGTGCTTTGTGACCACGTGGAGGGGTGGGATAGGGAGGGTGGGAGGGAGATACAAGAGGGAGGGGATATGGGGATATATGTATACATATAGCTGATTCACTTTGTTATACAGCAGAAACTAACACAACATTGTAAAGCAATTATACTCCAATAAAGATGTTTTTAAAAAAAAAAGGAATGATAGTATATTATGTTTACTATTCTGAACTTTGTATTTTTTTAAATTTAATAATGTGCCTTGAAGTTCAAGCTTTTGTTTTTGTTTTTGGAGTATAATTGCTGTATAACAGTTTATATGTACTTAGGATATTGACAGAGGTTACTAAATCACTCCCTATGGAGGCCAAATCAGTTTCATTTCTACTGGCAATGAATAAGAGTACTGTTTCCTCATATCCTGCCACCACTGATGTTGTCCAACTTTTTGGTTTTTGCCAAACTGAAGCATCTAATTTGCATTCTGTTATGAATGAAGTTGAAAGTCATTTCATATATTTTTTTTAATTTTAAAAATTTATTTATTTTATTTTATTTATTTTTGGCTTCATTGAGTCTTTGTTGCTGTGCGCAGGTTTTTTCTCTAGTTGCGGCGAGTGGGGGCTACTCTTGGTTGCGGTGTGCAGGCTTCTTATTGCGGTGGCTTCTCTTGTTGCGGGGCACGGGCTCTAGGCACATGGGCTTCAGTAGTTGTGGCTCGTGAGCTCTAGAGTGCAGGCTCAGTAGTTGTAGTGCATGGGCTTAGTTGCTCTGCGGCATGTGGGATCTTCCCAGATCAGGGCTCGAACCCATGTCCCCTGCATTGGCAGGCGGATTCTTAACCACTGCGCCACCACGGAAGCCCCTCATTTCATATTTTTAAGTTATTTGTATTTTCTTTTAATTGACACATTCTAAAAACATTTACTTAAAACATATACTTCTAAAAATGTAAAAAATATGTAGCTATTGTCTCTGTGTTGTCATCTGACACATTTGTCCAATCTGTCCAGTTCTTGCCATCTTGTCTCAGCCACTCTAAAAAATTGAAAGAAAGACCAAGGCTTATAGAATCTTGGATACCTTGAGAGACCTGCTTCCCACCTGTGTAGGAATCCCCTATTCAGCTTTTTTGGTATGGGGGCAGCAGATTGGAGAGAGCATGACCTCTGCTGTCGGCCTAACTTGTTTCTGTATCACAAGGTTGCCACTCACCTACTTTGGGAAAGCTGCTTGATCTTGCTGAACTTCAGCCTCTTCATTTGTAAAATAGGAAATACTGCTATGTAAGATTATTATGAGGATTCATAATGAGCATATCCAGGGAAAGTGCTTAGTACATCATCTGGCCGTGAAGATTAGGCAGGTAGTAACTATCATCGTTATTCAGCCTGTGCTTTCACACTTTCATTGACAGGGGCTCACTGAGGTTTGGTGGTTGAACACCTCTGCTGTTAGAAAATTCTTCCTCTTATTGAGTTAAAATGTGTAGATTTTATGGTATATCGTTGAGTACAGGGATTCTAGAGTCAGACTGCTTGGATCGGGGTCCTGGCTCTATCACTTATCAGCCAGAGAAGTTTGGGCAAGTTAACCTTTCAGTTTAAGTTTTAGTTTCTTCATCTGTAAAATAAGGATAATAGTAGTGCCTATCCCATAGGTGAAGATTAAATAAGAATGCATTTAGCATAGCTCCTGGTACATAGAAAGCATTTAATAATATTGTCATCACAATCCTTATTATGTTTATTATTTCCATTCATCGGTCCTAGCTATGCCTTTTAGAACAATGAGCTGCCTCCCATTTCACATGAAAGTGCTTCAAACATTTGAAAACAGCTTTAATGTCCTGAAGACGTCTTTGTTAATTTATTTGTTGAACAAATAGTTGTGCATACTATAACATAGTAACACATACTACGTGTTAGGCAAGGGTGAAGCACTTTAGATGCAAAGAAGAATACTATCTCAGGGCTCCATACGCTCTTGGTAACTCTATCTCTCCCCCAACTCTACCTGGCCATCAGCTGGAGTGCCAGAGCTCTGCATTTTCATGGCAAGATACCTACCTGCCTCCCCACTCACAGCTTTCTTTTTATAGGTGTTGCAGTTATACCTTTACCCATCTCTTTATTTTTAGCCTTGTTGAATCACTTCCTTTTAGATATGTCTCTTATATACTGCATGGAGTTGGGTTTTGCTTTGTGAACCAATCTGTAAATTTTATTCTTTTAAAACAGTTGTCACTGATATATTCGGTTTCGGCTCTGTCAGATTATTTACTGTGTTTGTTTTACTTACTTTATCTAGGAAGGTTTTTATATATATATATATATATATATATATATATATATATATATATATATATATATATATTAATTATTTATTTTTGGCTGCATTGGGTCTTCGTTGCTGTGCACGAGCTTTCTCTAGTTGGGGTGAGTGGGAGCTACTCTCGTTTGCGGTGCGCGGACCTCTCATTGCAGTGGCTTCTCTTGTTGCGGAGCACGGGCTCTAGGCACATGGACTTCAGTAGTTGTGGCTCACAAGCTCTAGAGCACAGGCTCAGTAGTTGTGGTGCACGAGCTCAGTTGCTCCATGGCATGTGGGATCTTCCCAGATCAGGGTTCGAACCCATGTCCCCTGCATTGGCAGGCAGATTCTTAACCATTGTGCCACCAGGGAAGTCCCAGGAAGGTTTATATTTTAATTCTACATTAGATAATTTCAATATGAAAACTCTTTGGGGGTTTAATTCTACTGGTGGTTGTTTCTGCTAATGCTTGCTCAAGGAGGCTTGTTTCCCTTTAAATTTTGTGGCCATTTTTATCACCTTTCATAATTTTCTAATAATTTTTCTGTTGGAGTATAACACAGAAGTGATCAAATCATCAATATGCTGCTTAAAGAATGATCTTATAGTGAAATATATTATTACTATCCTTTCAAGAACTATGATACTACCAGCATCCCAGAAACTCTCTTATGCCCCTTTCTGTCTTCCTAGAGGTGATCACTATTCTGACTTATAAAACCATGGATGTACTTCATATAAATGTAATCATATAGTATGTACTCTTGTCTGACTTTTTTCTCTCATTATGTTTGTGAGATTCATCCATGTTGTTGACCCTGGCAGTGGTTTATTCATTGTTGTTGCTGTATTATATATTATGGTGTATATACAGAATTTATAGTCCATTCTATTCATAATAGACATTTGGGTCACTTCCAGTTTGGGGCTATTACAAACAACACTGCTGCGAACATTCCTGTAAATGTGTTTTGTTGCACTATGTACACATTTCTGTTGAATTTCTGAATCATAGAGTATGTGTATATTCAGTTTTAGTCAATACTGTCAAAGTTTTCCAAGTGATTGTGCGAGTTTACATTCCTACCTACAGTGCATGAAAATTCCTGGTGTTCCACAACCTTATCAACATACTATTTTGGGACTTCCCTGGTGGTCCAGTGGTTAAGACTCTGTGCTTCCACTGCAGGGGGCACGGGTTTGATCTGCGGTGGGGAACTAATATCCTGCGTCCCGCATGCTGTGTGTGTGTGTATGTATGTGTGTGTGTGTGTGTATATGTATATATATATATATATATATATATATATACACTATTTTTTCCTCATTTTAGCCATTTTGGTGGGTGTGTAATGATATTTGCATTGTGATGTTAATTTTTGTTTCACTGATGACTAATGAGTTTGGACACCTTTTCATGTGTTGATTGGCTACTTTTTTTGAAGTGAGAATTCAAGTCCTTTGCCTGTTTTTCCTATTGTCTGTCTCTTTTTAATGTGTCTATTTTTATTTATTTATTTTTAAATTTTATTTACTTTTTATTTTATTTATTTATTTGGCCACACCACGGGGCTTGTGGGATCTTAGTTCCCTGACCAGGGTTTGAACCCGTTCCCTCACATTCCCTCAGCAGTGAAAGTGTGGAGTCCTAACCACTGGACCGCCAGGGAATTCCCTGTCTGTCTTTAAGGATTTACTTCTTATTTACTTATTTATTTTTGGTTGCATCGGGTCTCAGTTGCAGCACACGGGATCTTTCGTTGTGGTACATGGGCTCTTCGTTGCGGCATGCAGGCTTCTCTCTAGTTGTTGCACGTGGGCTCCAGAGCTCGCGGGCTCAATAGTTGTGGCGTGGGCTCCAGAGCGTGTGGTCCCTATAGTTGCGGCATGCGGGCTCTCTAGTTGCAGTGCAT